>NC_134096.1:74589734-75201163 GCF_000715075.1 Nicotiana tabacum | reverse complement strand
TGAGATGAGAAAGATAGAACTGCGCAAGGAAGAACTAAAGAGGGATAAGGCCTTGGTTTTTAAGGCATCCGAAGAAGATGAATCTGACAGTGATGATCTTGACCTAACAATGTTTGCTAAGTTCAAGAAGTTCATGACGAACTCCAAAAATACATCTAAGAGAGAGAACAATGATAAGCCTAAGCAGATCGACAAAGCCACTTATGATGGGTGCTACAAGTGTAGCAAGCTAGACCACGTGGTCAAAGACTGCCCAATGTGAGAAATTGAGTAGAGGAAAGAACGAGCTGAAAAGGAGAAACGGGAAAAATGAGAGAGAAGGATCCAAACAAAGAAAAAATCCTAGGTAAATGATTCACTGAAGTAATGAAGCAGACTTTTCTAGCAGCATATGAGGACAGTGAAAGTGATAAAGATGAATAGAAAGAGGAAGAGGCCATAAGTCTCTATGCTATAATTGATGCACATCAGACAATGGGGACAAAACCTCCAGTACAACTTGGAATGTACGTTGGAAGACCTCCTCTATTTGATGGACATCACTATGATGAATGGAAGATGCGTATGGAAACATTCCTTCAGGCCACTGACTTTGATCTATGGCTAATTATCAGTCATGGACCAATTGTCCCTACCAAAATGGATGGTGAAGGAAACAAATATAATAAGAGAGAAGAGGATTATGATGATGAAGATCATCAGGTAATCCAGAAAAATTCTAAGGCAAAGGACATGCTCTACGGAAATTTGTCCAGAAATATTCTCTACAAGGTGTCTTCTTGCATCTTTGCTCATGATATATAGAGGACATTGGAAGATAATTTTGGAGATGAAAACATTGAAGTGTCGCTGATGGCAATTGAAGAATGCCAAACAGAAGAAAAAGTGATAGAGATGATGGCCATGAGTGATTTAGAGACTGAAGATAAAACAAATCAGGTAAGTATCTCTAACTTAAAAGAAAACATTCATGATATATATAAGAAACAACTGATGGCCATAATTGTGACCATGATGAGTGAGATGGACAAGATGCGTGTTGGAAATAATCAGTTAATAAGTAACCTTTCATGTGTCAAACTCGATCTCAAAGAACTTGTCTGACAAAGCTGATCTTAAAGGACAAGTCAAAGACCTTAAGAACCAGGTTCTTAAGCTCACTTCTAAAAATGAGAAGTCACCCGATACATATCGTAAAGAAAAAATGAGTGATCTGCAAGATAAGCTTAAAAAGGAACTAAAAGAGGCTAAAGATAATCTTTGTGATGTTGAATGTAGGAATAAAGTACTGCAAGAAAATCTAGAAAAAGCTAATTTTGAATTATCTAAGCTAGGCAAGTGGCATAGATCTTCAGATGCATTAAATTGGCCGAATGAAAACTACAACACTAACAAATCAGGATTTGGCTAGATAAAACATGTTCCCAAATTTGATCCAAAGTATGTAGGAATTTCTTATAACACGATGTGCACTCATTGTGGGAAGGTAGGACACTTTATATAATGACCCAAAAGGTCATCTTTAAATTTAATAATTAATTCTATGTTTACAGACCTCGAAAAGCACTATTCATTAATTCCTCGACTTGCGTGCGCAGTCTGTATAATTTTTCACGGAAAGCTTTTATGTGAAAAATAGATTAAAATGTGAAATAGAGCCTTAAAACTCAACTAAGTTGACTTTGGTCAATATTTTGAGCAAACGGACCCGGATCAATATTTTGATAGTTCCGATAGGTTTGTATCGTGATTTGGGACTTGGGCGTATGCCCAGAATTTAATTTGGAGGTCCCTATATCAAGTTATGGCAATTTAACGGAAACTAGAAATTTAAAGGCTAAAAATTTTCAAAGTTTGACCATATATTTGACTTTTTGATATCGGAGTCAGAATCCGATTTCGAAAATTTGAATAGCTCTGTTATATCATTTATGACTTGTCTGTCGAATTTGGTGAGAAACGGAGTTGATTTGACATGATTCGGACGTTCGGTTGTGAAAATAGAAGTTTTAAAGTTTTCTTAAAAATTACATTTGATTTGGTGTCTGATTCATAATTCTAGGTGTTAAATTGGTATTTTGATCGCGCGAGCAAGTTCGTATGAAGATTTTATACTTGTGTGTATGTTTGGTTTGGAGCCCCGAGGTATCGGGTGAGTTTCGAATAGCCTACGGACCATTTGAACATTGAGAAAAATCTGGTTTTTAGCTTCTGCTGTCATCTGGTGCATTGTACTTCGCGATCGCGAAGCCATTCCTACAATCGTGAAGAGGAAAGTTGGACTGGCACATTTTGTGCTTCGCGTTCGCGATCGAGGGCACGCATTCGCAAAGGGTCGAAGTGCAAAGCTTCGCGTTCGCGATCGAAGCCTCGCGTTCACGAAGAGGAAATGAGGCAGAAACTGAGGCACTCAAATTTATTCTTCGCGTTCGCATGAAACGGCCCACGATCGCGTAGGTCTACGGGGTTATGCTTCACGTTCGCGATTGGGATGTCGCGTTCGTGTATTGTTCTACGCGATTGCAAACGAATTTCCGCGATCGCGATGAATAAATATCTAGGCAAAACAGAACTTATGTTCTGGAAATGGGATTTCGATCCATTTTCCACCATTTTTGATTTTGAGCTCGGGTAAGACGATTTTTGGGCGCTTTTCACGGGAAAACATTGAGGTAAGTGTTTATTATCCTATATTAATTATATGTCATGATTCCATACTCATTTACACCATGAATCCGTGAATTTATGGAAGAAAAATCAGATTTTTATGAAATCTTTCAAAAATGTAAAATTAAGATTTGAAGGTCAATCCGATGTCGGAATTCGATAACTTTTGTATGGTTGAACTCGTATCGGATTCTTGAAATTTGGTTGCAAAGCGAGGTAAGTGTCGTTAATCTTGATTTGAGGGAATAGAACCCCTGAATTATTTACTATGTGAATTTCATGTGCAACGATGTATAGGCAAGGTGACGAGTGCCTATACTTTATCAATTTAATTGTTTGCTTAATTATTTAAACATCTTAAATTGTTTTAAGACACGAATTAATTGTTATGATTATTGTTTCTCTCCTATTCCTTGTCAAATATTAATTCTTGAATTCCTGTAATAATTGTCACATGCTTATTTGATTTATGTGTCTTAATTGCTACTTGACATTTAGCATATTAAATATTATACTGCCTATTTTCTCCCTGATTTCCACAATTAATTGCTACTTGTCATTGTTTATTTCATAAATAAATTACAATTATTGTGTGACTTTATGCTTAATAGTTTCTCATTGAACGTGGTATTTATTGATGTAATTTTTATTATATTTATGATTTGTTAAGATATATTGGGGGATCGGGTTGCACGCCGCAACAGAAACGAAAGTAAATATATTGGGGGATCGGGTTGCACGCCGCAACAGACTTATTTAAAAGTCTATATTGGAGGATCGGGTTGCATGCCGCAACAGACTTATTTAAAAGTCTATATTGGGGGATCGGGTTGCACGCCACAACAAACTTATTTAAAAGTCTATATTGGGGGATTGGGTTGCACGCCGCAACAGAATTGAATATGAATATATTGTTGGAGTGGGTTGCACGCTGCAATGGAAATTGATGGAAATAATAATTGGTTATGACTGTTTGCACGCCGCAACAGAATTGATTGAAAAGATATATTGGGATCGGGTTGCAAACCGCAACAGAATTGAATATGAATATATTGTGAGATCGGGTTGCATACCGCAATGGAAACTGATTGAAATAATAATTGGTTATGACTGCCGAGTTGGCTTCAACTGTTGAAAAGAGATACTTGTTTTATTTTTCTTATTGTTGTTATTATTATTATTATTGTGTACAAGTTAATGTAGGTGACATGCCTCCTCACTACTTCGTCGAGACTAGGCTTGGCACTTACCAGTACATGGGGTCGGTTATACTAATACTATATTCTGCACTTCTTGTGTAGATTTCGGAGTTTGTCCCATCGGCGTACTGAGATTTTGTAAAGGATAAGGTTGGGACTTGCAGTATGTCCGCCTACTTAATAATCCTATACTTTTGTACCAAAGGAGTTAGAGAAACAACTTTAAATTTACAGAAGGTCTACTCAGCGTGGACGTCATGGTTGCGGATTTTGGGGTGCTTCGGAGGAAGTACATTGGTTGACAAGATTCTGGACTATGTGGTTCGTGCCAAGATTTGTCTGTATGGAGCTATACTTTTGTGATCGTTGTGTATAAATAGGGGTAAGGGTTACCTCTGAGAAGAATCGAAGAGTATGTTAAGAAATGGGTCAGCTCAATAGTGTTGAGTCAGCATAACAAAAGAAGAAATTGGCCTTGGGAGAGGTAATTCTCCACATGTGTCCGTGGCAAGCCTATGAAGAGGGCAGACTAGCCAATGCAACACCGCCCACTTGGCTCAGTTCTCAAAAACGCTTTTGAAAGAGTTTGTTCCCGGACTCTCCATAATGCGTGGTGCATAGAGTTT
Organism: Nicotiana tabacum; assembly: GCF_000715075.1. Lineage (NCBI taxonomy): Eukaryota > Viridiplantae > Streptophyta > Magnoliopsida > Solanales > Solanaceae > Nicotiana > Nicotiana tabacum. The sequence goes on along the minus strand of NC_134096.1, from coordinate 75,196,671 downwards.
GAACGGTTGCATCAGGTCACAATGACGGTGTCATAATATGCCATCAGGTTCAATAAGTTAGCCCGTCATATTCCTACTTTGTTTCCTACAGCCAGAGAGCGAGTCCATAGACTCATTAAAGGACTCAATTATAATCGTAAAATTTTGTACGACTTGGGAGCTATAGGATGATACTTCATTTTCGCTAGTGGTAGAAATTGCCAAGATATTAGAACGCGTTCGGGGTGAGGAAAAAGGAAACTAAGGAGACCAAGACGTCTCAAGGTTCTGGGGATTCTACTCTGTAAGTATAAATTATTATGGCGGGGGCTCAGGCAGTCGGCCAACCCAGTCCGCACATTGGATTACTCGAGGTGCTCCAGTAAGTTCTTTTAATGCACCACCGACATGAGTTTCCTACAATGGTTATTCCAGTTATCTGGCACAGACTAAAGATGAGCAGCTAAACCCGCAAAAGGGTTGTTATCAATACAGTGTTACTAGGCACATCATGAAAAAATTATCCCAAACTTGGGAGAGACATATTTTATCAAAGCACTCAGGCTACATGCCCCATTACAGTTACTACACCACCCACACGACCATTACAGTTATTGATTATTTAATAGGACACATGGTGTAACCGAAATTATTTAAAAGGAGAAAATGAAAATTTTTGATTGGCACGATGTGCATATTACTTGTGATTCAGAACTGAGGATGACATCCTCACATTTTAATATAAATTGATATGTTTAAATCGGGATACGAGTTGCGGTGGAAGTTATATAAGGACAAGATCCTTGTGAGGAAAATTCTTGTATTTAAGTTCTCCCTTGCGAAATTAAATTTGTACTATAGTAATAATAGGGAGTCATGCATGTTAGGCTTATTTGAAAATTCTTGTATGAAATTCTCTGTGCATGCTTGCCAAATTTGTGTTGTAATTATTGAGTTTTAACCTACGAGGTAGGTGCCCGCCCAGGTGGCGTTAAATGTGACTCATTAATTCGGGTAAATAATTATGAGGTCTTCATGCCTCGCATCTCGTTATCAGTATTGTGAAGGTTTGAAACGAGATTTTTGTTAACATGAAGTTAATTGACGATTCTGTAATTGATTATGAACAACTATTAAGACTAGATTGATCCAGAAGGGTGCTCCGTTAAGGTGGACCGAAGAGTGTGAGGAGAGCTTTCCGAAGCTTACGACCGCTTTGACTACAGCGCCAGTGTTGGTATTACCCAAGGGTTCAGGATCTTACACAGTGTATTGTGATACATCTCGTATTGGACTTGGTGCAATATTAATGCAAGATGGCAGAGTGATTGCTTATGCATTGCGGCAGTTGAAAGTCCATGAGAAGAAATATCATGTTCATGACTTAGAATTGGCAGCCATTGTACATGCACTGAAGATTTGGAGGCATTACCCTTACGGTATCTCGTGTGAGGTATTTACTGATCATCGTAGCTTACAATATCTGTGCAAACAAAAGGATCTCAGTTTGTGGCAGAGAAGATGGTTGGAGCTGTTGAAGGACTATGATATCACTATTTTGTATCACCCCGGAAAGGCTAATGTGGTGGCCGATGCTTTGAGTAGAAAGTGTGTGAGTATGGGCAGTCTTACGTATATTTCGGTTGGTGAGAGGCCGTTAACAATGTTCGAACTTTGGCTAATCAGTTTTTTGAGGTTAGATATTTCTGAGCCCAATCGGATTCTAGCTTGCAGAGTCGCTCGGTCTTCTTTATATGAGTGCATTAGAGAGAGATAGTATGATGATCCTCATTTACTTGTCCTTAAGGACACGGTGCGGCACAGTGATGCCAAATAGGTTATTGTGGGGGAAGATGGAGTTCTGTGAATGCAGGGTCGTATTTGTGTGCCTAATATGGATGGGCTTCGTGAATTAATTCTTGAAGAGGCCCACAGTTCCAGGTATTCTATTCATCCAGGTACCGCCGAAATGTATCAAGATTTACGGTAACATTATTGGTGGAGGAGAATGAAGAAGGATATAGTTGCATTTATAGCTCGATGTCTAAATTGTTAGCAAGTTAAGTATGAGCATTAGAGATCTGGTGGTTTGCTTCAGAAGTTAGAAATTCCTGAGTGGAAGTGGGAGCGTATCACTATGGATTTTGTTGTTGGACTCCCATGGAGACAAAAAATTTGACGCAGTTTGGGTCATTCCAGTGGCAGTTACCTATTCTTCAGAGCGGTTAGCTGAAATTTACATTCGTGATATTGTCTGCCTTCACGGTGTGCCCGTGTCTATTATTTCATATCGAGGTACGTAGTTTACCTCACACTTCTAGAGGGTTGTACAACGTGAGTTAGGCATGCGGGTTGAGTTGAGTACATTATTTCATCCACAAATAGACGGACAATCAGAGCTCACTATTCAAATATTGGAAGATATGCTTCGCTCTTGTGTTATAGACTTTGGAGGTTCTTGGGATCAATTCTTGCCGCTTGCGAAGTTTGCCTATAATAATAGCTACCAGGCGAGCATTCAGATAGCTCCATATGAGGCATTATAGGAAAGACGATGTCGTTCGCCAGTTAGCTGGTTTGAACCGGGAGAGGCTTGGTTGTTGGGTACCAATTTGGTACATGATGCCTTGGATAAGGTCAAAATTATTCAGGATCGACTTTGTACAGCTCAGTCTAGGCAAAAGAGTTATGTCGACCATAAAGTTCATGATATTGCATTCATGGTAGGAGAAAGAGTATTACTCCGGGTTTCACCTATGAAAGGTGTAATGAGGATCGGAAAGTAGGGCAAGTTGAGCCTTAGGTATATAGGACCCTTCGAAATTTTTGAAAGGGTGGGAGAAGTAGCCTACATGCTTGCATTACTACCTAGTTTATCAACGATTCATCCGGTGTTCTATGTGTCTATGCTCTGAAAATATCATGGTGATCCGTCCCATGTGTTAGATTTCAGCTCAGTCCAATTGGATAAGGATTTAACTTACGAAGAGGAGCCGGTAGCTATTTTTGCCCAGCATGTCCGACAGTTGAGGTCTAAGAGTTATCCTTCAGTTCGGGTGCAATGGAGAGGTCAGCCGGTAGAAGCATCTACCTGGGATTCCGAGTCGGACATGTGGAGTAAATATCTATACCTTTTTACCAGCTCATGTACATTTTTTTCTAATCCGTTTGAGGACGAACGTTTATTTTAGAGATGGAGAATGTGATGACCCAAAAGGTCATCTTTAAATTTAATAATTAATTATGTGTTTACAGACATCAAAAAGCACTATTCATCATTCCTCGACTTGCATGCGCAGTCCGTATAATTTTTCGGAAAGCTTTTATGTGAAAAATGGATTAAAATGTGAAATAGAACCTTAAAACTAAACTAAGTTGACTTTGGTCAACATTTTGAGCAAATGGACCCGGATAAGTGTTGTGATAGTTCCGGTAGGTCCGTATCGTGATTTGGGACTTGGGCGTATGCCCGAAAATTAATTTGGAGGTCCCTAGCTCAAGTTATGGCAATTTAACGAAAACTAGAAATTTAAAGGCTAAAAATTTCTAAAGTTTGACCACGGATTTGACTTTTTGATATTGGGGTCGGAATCAAATTTCGAAAATTTGAATAGCTCTGTTATGTCATTTATGACTTGTCTATTGAATTTGGTGAGAAACAGAGTTGGTTTGACGTGATTCGGACGTTCGATTGTGAAAATAGAAGTTCTAAAGTTTTCTTAAAAATTTCATATGATTTTGTGTTTGATTCGTAATTCTAGGTGTTAAATTGGTGTTTGATCGCCCGAGCAAGTTCGTATGAGATTATTGGACTTGTGTGCATGTTTTGTTTGGAGCCCCGAGTGCTCGAGTGAGTTTCGGATAGCCTACAGACCATTTGAACTTTGAGAAAAATCTAGTTTTTAGCTTCTGCTGTCATCTGGTGCATTGTTCTTCGCGATCATGAAGCCATTCCTGCGATTGCGAAGAGGAAAGTTGGACTGTCATATTTTGTGCTTCACGTTCGCGACCGAGGGCACGCGTTTGTGAAGGGTCGAAGTGCAAAGCTTCGCGATCGAAGCCTTGCGTTCGCGAAGAGGAAATGAGGCAGAAGTTGAGGCACTCAAATTTGTTCTTCGCGTTCGCAAGAAACGGCCCGCGATCGCGTAGGTCTACGGGGTTATGATTCACGTTCGCGTAGTGCAAATTGTGCTTCGTGATCACGAAGAGTAAAATGGACATGGGCAAAAGTTGTTCTACGCGATCGCGAACGAATTTCCGCAATCGCGATGAGTAAAAATCTGGGCAAAACAGAACTTAAGTTCTAGAAATGGGATTTTGACCCATTTTTCACCATTTTCGATTTTGAGCTTGGGTAAGACGATTCTCGGGCGATTTTCACGGAAAAACATTGGGGTAAGTGTTCCTTATCCTATATAGATTATATTTCATGATTTCATACTCATTTACACCGTGAATCCGTGAATTTATGGAAGAAAAATTAGATTTTTATAAAATCTTTCATAAATGTAAAATTAAGATTTGAAGGTCAATCCTATATCAGGATTCGATAATTTTTGTATAGTTGAACTCGTATCGGAATGGGTGTTTGGATTTCGCGAATTTTTCCGGGATTCGAGACGTGGGTCTCACTATTGATTTTTAAAATGAATTTAGGATTTTTATTCGAAAAATTTGTTAATTCATATGGAATTAATTTCTACGATTTGTGTTAAGTATATTGAATTGTTTATGATTAGATTTGAGGATTTCGGATACGAATTCGCGAGGCAAAGGTTTATTGGATTCTTGAAATTTGGTTGCAAAGCGAGGTAAGTGTCGTGGTTAATCTTGACTTGAGGGAATAGAACCCCTGAATTATTTGCTATGTGAATTTCATGTGCAACGATGTATAGGCAAGGTGACGAGTGCCTATACTTTGTCAATTTAATTGTTTGCTTAAATATTTAAACATCTTAAATTATTTTAAGACATGAATTAATTATTATGATAATTGTTTCTCTCCTATTCCTTGTCAAATATTAATTCTTGAATTCCTGTAATAATTGTTACGTGCTTATTTGATTTATGTGTCTTAATTGCTACTTGACATTTAGCATATTAAATATTATACTGCCTATTTTCTCCCTGATTTCCACAATTAATTGCTACTTGTCATTGTTTATTTCATAAATGAATTACAATTATTGTGTGACTTGATGCTTAATAGTTTCTCATTGAACGTGGTATTTATTGAAGTAATTTTTATTATATTTAAGATTTGTTAAGATATATTGGGGTATCGGGTTGCACGCCGCAACAAAAACGAAAGTAAATATATTGGGGGATCGGGTTGCACGCCGCAACAGACTTATTTAAAAGTCTATATTGGGGGATCGGGTTGCATGCCACAACAGACTTATTTAAAAGTCTATATTGGGGGATCGGGTTGCACGTCGCAACAGACTTATTTAAAAGTCTATATTGGGGGATCGGGTTGCACGCCGCGATAGACTTATTTAAAAGTCTATATTGGGAAATCGGGTTGTACGCCACAACATAATTGATTGAAATGAATATATTGGAGGAACGGGTTGCACGCCGCCACAACAGAATTGAGTGAAATGAATACATTGGAGGAACGGGTTGCACACCGCAACAAAATTGATTGAAATGAATATATTGGAGGATCGGGTTGCACGCTACAATAGAATTGAATATGAATATATTGTAGCATCGGGTTGCACTCCGCAACGAAAACTGATTGAAATAATAATTGGTTATGACTGCTGAGTTGGCTTCAACTGTTGAAAAGAGACAACTGTTTTATTTCTATTATTGTTGTTATTATTATTATTGCGTACAGGTTAATATATGTGACATGCCTTAGCCTCGCTACTATTTCGTCGAGGTTAGGCTCGACACTTACCAGTACATGGGGTCGGTTGTACTGATACTACACTCTGCACTTTTTGTGCAGATTTCAGAGTTGGTCCCAGCAGCGTACTGTAGATTTGCCCGAATATAGCTACCAGTGGAGACTTGAGGTATAATTGCACAGCGTTCGCAGTTATGAAGTCCCCTTCTATATAATTTCAGTTGTGTATTATATTTCAAACAACTTAAATTTTATTCAGACCTTATTTGTATTATTCTAGAAGCTCGTGCACTTGTGACACCAATTCTGGGATGGTATTTAGACACCGCTATTTTTATACATTACTTCCGCATTTGTTTCTTTGTTATTAATCAATTTAAAATTATTTTAAAATGGATAATATTATTCTAACATTGGCTTGCCTAGCAAGTGAAATGTTAGGCACCATCACGGTCCTGAAGGTGGGAATTTTGGGTCGTGACACTTTAGAGATACTTGCCCTGCCTTAATTCATGCTTAGTTTAAGAACACTTTTGGTCTTGCTAAAAATGTGAAGAAGGAAGAAGAACCAAAAGTCAAGTCCCTTGTCCAAACTAAGTAGATTAAGGTTAACAAGAAAATAGCTATTAATCCTCTTCCATTCTGGGCAAGAAGATATCTGATTCATCATTTTTCAAATAAAAAGGGACATAAGCTTGTTTGGGTTCCCAAGACTAACTTGTGATTTCTAGTGCAGGCTAAACTGAGAGGGAACAATCAAGATTGGTATTTAGACAGTGGATGCTCAAGACATATGATTGGAGAAAAGAAAAACTTCCTCTCACTAACAGCCTTCCAATGAGGGAGTGTGTCATTTGAAAATGGAAAAAAGGGTCAGATAACAGGTATTGGTAAGGATGAAGACTATGACATAGGACTCACTGATGAAGGAGCTTCTAAAGAACTTGAACCTCATTCTGAAGATGGATAAGGAGATCTTAAGAAAGTTGAAAGTGATCATGAGGAACAAGAAGAAGAGAGAACTACTCTGACTGCTAACTAGACTGATGAAGTTGTACCTACTGACACTGCTCTTTTGGGTCACTCATTGGGCGAACCATCTCTTGGGATACTGATTAGACCATGGAAACATCAAATTTCACACCCCTTGAGAACATCATCTCTGATCCTAATGCTGGAGTGCAAACCAATTCATCTTTGAGAAATCTATGTGCATTTACAGCATTCCTCTCATAGGTTGAGTCTAAGAATATAAAGGAAGCTCTAAAGGATCCAAATTGGATTATAGCATGCAAGATGAGCTAAATGAGTTTGAAAGAAGTAAGGTCTAGCACTTGGTACAAAGACCCAAGAACAGAACTGTCATAGGTACTAGATGGGTGTTCAGAAACATGCTGGAAGAACAAGAAAATATCACAAGGAACAAGACCAAACTTGTGGTTCAGGGATACAATCAAGAAAAAGACATTGATTATGATGAGACATTTTCACATGTAGCCATAATAGAAGCTATAAGGATGCTAATAGATTTTGCTGCACATATGGAGTTCACCATGCATCATATGGATGTAAAGAGTGCATTCTTGAACGGTTACCTGAAGGAGGAAGTGTTTGTTAAACAACCTCCTGGGTTTGAGAGTGAAGAATTTTCTGACTATGTGTTCAAGTTAGACAAAGTCCTATATAGACTGAAACAGGATCCAAGGGCTTGGTATAAAAGATTCTCAAAATTTCTCTTACCCAATACTTTTGTAAGAGGAAAGGTGGACAACACACAACCTTGTTGAGTATTGACAAAATTCATCTTAATCAAAAAGGGGGAATTTGTTGAGTATTGAGATTTGGATGATTAACAAAGTTTGTTCAGATGAAATGTTCTATGAACCAGGTCCTCAATGTAGCTGATTAACTGCTTTAAGAACCAACTCCTCAGGGTTAAGAACCAGCTCCTCAAGTTTGATAATTGTACATCTTTACAAGCCAGTAACTTTATTTCAAAGTTACCCAGGTACGAGTTTGTTGGAAGAAGAATGCTAAACATGATAATGGTTGTTGCCCAAGAAGATATACGTGCATAAGTGAGACAAGAGTCCCAAGACTTGTGGAGTCCTTCGAGCAGTAGGAGTACTATCAAACGAGAAGCTGACTACGCATAGGACTCCACGGAATTTAAATACTATCTTTTTGGACTATTGAGATTATCCTTTAACACATCAACTGAAGAACTACATTTTATACACTCAAGTCGAGTACATGTGTTGTATTCTTCTTGAGTTAGTCTAGTAAATGTATTTTAGGAAATCGAGTTGTAATCAAAGTGTCATAAACAATCAGTGAGTTGGAGTGAGTGTTTGATTTTGCAAGTTAGAGTAACTTGTAAATCAAATAGTCGAAGTAGAAGAACGGGAGAGTATTGAGTTACAGATTTGTAATCGATACATTTGGTTCATTATTCTAGTGAAGTTGAAGTTAAAAAACCTACGTGGTAGGTCGTGAATTTTGCACCTTTTGAGTCGGGTTATTTTTCACATAAAAATTATTGTGTTTACTTTACCGCTTATTTTACTTTATGCATAAGGAGTAAGGTAAAGAACCAAATTCTTTAGTAATCCATAAAGACGCTCATATTAACAATCAATTAAGAAGGCATCCCACGTTATCAATATAGAATAGATCTCTTTTTGTAAAACTTTTACTCGTGTTAATTGCCATAAGCTCTTTGCAACTTAGATTTTGTAGTTACTTCTGTCACTAATCGTATTTTACCGTCAATTATAAAAGGCTCATATTAAACAAATTGTAGTACATCGTAACGATTAAAGAAGATATTGTCAATATCAAACACCTAAAATTAAGGAAAAAGAAGACATTCTTAAAAAAGAACCACAATAATAGAGTCATTACCGTTAACAATTTGGCAGAAGTTAGAAGCACAGTACAACCAACAATTGAAGAAGCAGAAGGCATCGAATCAAAGAAAGATTAGAAGTGGGAATTGCCACTGTACACTCGGACAGTTGCATAGGCATTAAAAGATGACGAATAAAGGCGCACATTTGACGCTCTGATGTGTAACATACGAAGCCTTTGAGAGAGAACATGATATGATTATTGGCATAATGTGATGAAAAAGAGAAGCAATGCTGAGACTTCCATTGAAATCAGAGAAGATTCAAACTTCTGTTGAAGGCAAAGAGAGAAACCCCCCAACAGTTGTAATATTGCAAGTCACCACAACAGTAACTAAATGGGATAGGAAAGTTGAAATAGTGAAGACAGAAAAAGTGGCAACTGTTTGGACGTTTTACTAAATAAAGTAAATGAAAAGATAAAGAAATATCAATATTTTGAGGAAAAAGATAATTTAACTTCCTGATTATAGAACGTGCCACATCACCGGAATACAAGTGGACAGAAATGAAAATACAGTGCAATATTTAATTTTTATGAAATTTCTCTTTTGTTTTACTGGAAAGAGAACAAAAAAATACTCTGAGATAAGTCAATGAGGTGAATGTAAATGTTGTTGATTTTCCAAATCATTTCGTTGGCAGGCGTTTTGGAAACTTAATTAACATGCTGCCGTCTTAACTAAGAGTTGATCTTTAACATTTCCAGTTATATGCACAAGTGTATCTTTGGTTTTAACTTTTAAATGAAGTTCTTTATTTTCTCTTAAGGTGAGAATAAGAAAAGGAACGTACGGAAGATACCGAGGGATGAGTCATGAGTATGCTGTTCAATCAAGACAGATTTCCAGATAGAAAGAAAGCAAAGAATAATGGTTAGAAGATTAAAATACTTGCTACAAGTTCTAGCATGCATCAACTTCAATCACAAGTAATATAGTTACCATTAATCTTGCAAAGCTACATAACATATCGGATTTAAATTCTAAAGCTTGTCGAAGTGAAATCATCTTATTACAAGCTAAATCAGTTGCCATATAACAATTTGGCTGCAGGATATACTAAGTACACCAATTAACAACCTCAAGAGCAAAAACTGGGACATATATATCACCTAGTCATTCCTGCATGAAAAGGGGGCATTGTAACTCCCCTGCTTTGCCTTTCCATATTAGCTTGCCAGCCTACGAGAAAAATCCAATACATTGTCAATGTAGCCAACATTTATAAAAAGGGCTAATTTAGAAAGTAAAAGGGGAAAGAGATGAATATATTACCAATTCCCATATCAAAGCCACGGTACCTAAGCTCTCTGTATTCTTGGCAAAGAGCACAAGGCTCACAGAAGACATGCACTAGACAATCAACACAAGGTGCTTCCTCCAAATCATATTGTCCCCTCATTCTTGACCTATAGAAGCACGAATATAGGCTAGGCAATCCTGTCAATCCCAGCAATACGCCATATAATGCACCACTAGCCGCACATGCTAACATCAAAACAATAAGTAAAAGATCGTAAACATTCCATAACAATAACAACTATTATGCGTCAATTTAATTATATGAATTTTCATTGATCACTTCAATTCATTTGAAATCATCTGCAATGGTATACAAACGAAAATACAAATAAAAAATACCAAAAAGTTTTCCATATTTTCTAATGACATATAAATCTGTGACAGAACTAAAGACTCCTTAAATATGTACAAGGACCTAAAATAAGTGTGTTAAAACTTAATCCAAACTATCCTGACTAATTAAATTATGTCAGTGTGAGCTTACTTATATTGTCAGTCCTAAGTCCAGAAGCTCCTAGTAGAGTGACGATCAACCTAAAATTAGCCATTTTGTCCTCACAAAACATTCGATACGAAAGTAAAAATAAATCAGAAAAGATGAATATGCTTACAGGTTGTTCCTTTGTTTACTATTTCAGAGATCTGTCCAAAGGTGATACAAGGGCAAACACAAGTAACTAAACAGTTAGCAGGGTCATCAAAACAGTGGCAAAGACCGGTGGACCACGGCGCTGTGGCGGTGGCCGAAGGGTGTACTGGCATACCGGCGGCAGACGCATAGGGAGGAGCATAAGGTTGTTTCATAGGGCCTGGATTATATCCCTCGCCGGAGAATTTGCCGTAGTCTTGATGAGCCGATGTATACATTTCTTCTTTTTAAGCAAAAATGAATGAACTTCAATTCCTCTTTGGTAAATGGTATACAATGTCCTAATTTAACGGGTGCAGTGCAAACATCATCTCCAAGAAATCTTAAAGTGTCAAATACGTACCTCTAACATCATTTCCAAGAAATCTTATTAGAGTGACTTGCACTATACGCGCTGAAAAAAAAAATACGTGCACAATGTACCTCGTTCATGTAGCTTTTATATATTGTCTTATTTTCAGAAAGCACATTTTAATAGCTAATTAATGAGTTTTCTGCGTTAATTTCTTGATTAACCTTTTTGAATTTTACACATTTTCAATCATTAAAATTTATTTCTGATTACATACAAATTCACCTTTTAAATATATAGAAGAGAGATCTCCCTCGACCTTAAAAGTGAGATAGTCAATACTGAAATTCTCAAAAGGAGACGGAAAAAAAACGTTTTTTGTTATAGAAAAAGACTTGATAGAGTCATATTAATTGAGGGTCATATCATACATTTTCCAAATTTCGGCAATGATGTCTCAATATTGACTGTTAACTTTAAGGTCAAACATGTTTTGTCCCATTCAAGAGGTGAATGAAATATTACTTTTCCAAAATCATAAAGTTAAAAAGTTAATAAATGGAATTTACTTATACATAAATGAAAATGGATCAGTAGTCAAGACGAAATACCTTTCTGAAAAATTAGGACAAAAAAAGTGAGGGAAGTTACACTATTTATGAAGTAGATACAATGTTGTGACAACTCGAAATAAAATTAAAGAGTGTTAATTTGTACAAATTGAGTAATAAAAAACACTACATACAAAAGTGAATACAAGATATCCATATAACAATAGTCTGGTTGTGTTATCAAGGTTCGTCTTTAAATGTAACAAATTTATAACATTCTTTTGGTTGAAAATTGAGCATTTCAAAGCGCAATCCAAGTACCGGAGCTCAGTTATTCACTAAAATATTTTCGAAAAGCCTATTCTTTCAGTACAGTAAAAGGTTCACTAGGATGCTTCTCGATTAAGTCTTTAAGCTGGTGTCCACGTGAAATGAGAAATAAGTTTACGTTGGGTTTCAGCTAAATCATGTAATGTACTTTCTTCATCTTATAAATAACAAATTAATCGCGCATAAAGCTTCAAAATTAGAAGTTCAAAGCATAAAAAGGTGCTCTAAAAGGGTGCATATATGTAAAATCTTTACAAATCCATAAGTAGCTCCTAGAGGCCGCAATATATAAAAAAAAAAAAAAATAGTTATCCACCTATATTATCCACTAAAAAATGGGTTGGATAGTGAATTCTTTGAAAACGAATCAAATATAGATAATAACCACATTATTCACTTAGAAAATGGATAGCTACCGAATAACTAATGTATAACTAATGAGTTTAACTTTTACACTTGTAAAGAATCAAATCGGGGGTTCCTCAAATTTGGGAGGCTAGGAATTCTCCCAAAATTTTAATGATCATATTCAAAAAGTCATGGATAATATTGATATCCATATTATCTGTCGGTTAACCCATTTTCTATCCGTATTAAATATGGGACGGGTCGGATTATTCATCCGTTGTTATATTATCAGTTTTCAACCTGCATGTATCCGACCCGCACCGCTGTCATCCCTAGTAACTCACAACGCAAAATAGACCGCCCCATCTGGGAAATTGCCTCATAGCTTACTTCAGAATGACCTTCCGCTGCATGAAATTCTTTGGAAAGAGATACACAAAACTTTTAAATATTTTATGTAACCGTTTTTTTTCTAAACTTGGTCTATCATTACAAATTTCGGCGACAGCATTAGAATGGAAAAATGATTTTGATCCATTTTTATCTGAATAGCTATGGAGGTTTTGTTTTGTTTCTTGGTTCAAAATGAAGAAAACAACTACTAAAGGTATGCGTAAATTAATAACTCCGCTCAATCAGTGACGATGACATCCTGAATGAGAATGCCTAGCTGGTATGACTTGATCATAAACGTTTCTTTATATATTGTTTACCCTCAAAATCGGATAACAATTAAATTTGTAAGTGGTTTTAAGGATACACGGATTAACTTGATACAAAGTGATAAATTAAGTTACTATAGAATAAATAAAGATAAAATAAATTTAAACCACACGAGTTGAATAGTATCAGCCTTAGTGAAATAGCCACTCTCGATTCCGGTTCGCCACGACCGGTAAACTGTTGAAAAAGAACAAGAGCTAAAGACAGAGAAAATCATAATATATTGCTTTTGAATGCGTGTTACAATGTGCTTCATGAACTATCATACCCCATTTATATAGTAGGGGAGTCCTATTTTAGATACAACTACGTAAAAGGTAAAAAAAAATTTGATTCATTGATTGCCGATTCCTTATCGATACGTGCTAAGATCCCCGCCGTAATATTCGGCCGATCACGGATATTTTGACTTTCTGTTGGCTATGTTGGATTTTCTGACAATGTTCTTCGAAGTCGTTCGAGGCTAGGACCGATTCCGGGACCATGGCCTCGATATTCTCGAAGGCAAGCGTTACGCCCCCGGGTTCTGGCCCGGTGGAACTTTGGCTCGATTTTGGTCTCTTATTGCCATGTCTCGGTCCTGGCTTATTTTGTCGGAGGCTAGGATGCACCATGAGCTTGATTTCACCCGTATACAGATAGTCCCCTCATTTTTCGGAGAGTAAATACCCCCTCCTTTGTGCTTTTTACTTTACATCCAAACCATCTACCCTCGTACCTTTAGGATTTTACCATGAGCTTGATTTCACCCGTATACAGATAGTCCCCTCGTTTTTCGGAGAGTAAATACCCCCTCCTTTGTGCATTTTTACTTTACATCCAAACCATCTACCCTCGTACCTTTAGGATTTCAATACTCTTTAGCACTTTTACCCTAGTTATTCGAGGTCCTTGCAAGAATGTTTACCCATCTTCATCTCAAGCCAACAAGTCTAATCCTTCAACTTCCTTTCTTTCTTCATCTTTCTCAGATTTTCCTCCATCTTCATTTTCTAAAGAAATGGCAAAGACTTCCAAAACCGTTCCCCAGAAAGAAGCTCCTTCTACTTCGCGGCCGGCTACTGAGGTCGAGGGGACTGTTCCGCACGCGGCCGTTTATTAACCAGTGCCCGAACCCCCTTTAAAAATGTTCATCCCCGTGGGATGTTCGGTCAACGTCAATTTCAAGATTGAAAAGCCTTCCTTCGTACAGGGTCGGTGCGAGAAGGTTTCGAGATACATCTGCTCGATTATCGAGAAGGTCCTCCCTACGATCCGAAAAGACTGCAACTGGGCCGATAAAGACATAGTAGTCCCCGACCCCGAAGAGGCCATCACCACCTATGTTGAGGGATATTTAAGTGTTTACACTTATCCCTTTACATTGGGCTCGGTGGACCCGGTCATTTTAGATTTCTGCAAGAGGTACAACGTATGCCTAGGCCAGATTCATCTATCACTCTGGAGGATCGTGATCCTCCTCCGGTTTTTTGTGAACAAAATCGATGGGTGCTCATTCACCATCGATCATCTACTCTACTTATACAGTCCCCGAATCTTCTGGGGGGACTGATAAAGCTTGTGCGTCGGGCTAGTAAAGTCCCATTCTCAAGTATTGATGAGGACCGGGATCGAGGCTGGCAAGGCCGTTTTGTCCGAGTTAGGACTTCGGGCTTGATCCTAGTTGAGTGCAGGACATTTCCCTAGAAGTTAAATATGTCACATAAGTATAACTTACTTTCGAATGTCGATTTATTATTTACTTCTCTTTTCCTTATCGTGCTTTGTAATGGTGCAGCCGTTGCTCGGGTCCCAAATGTTGTCCCTCAGCTCAAGGAGTGGGTCGAGGGTATCGTTTCTCAGATGCCCTACTCCGAGAGCTCATAGCGCAAGCTCTCGAAGGGCCGTTGGGAGGCCCGTTCCCATGGTGAGACTTCTTTCCCGAGTAGGTTGTATTAGGACTCTCCTTTTAACATTAAGCCCTTACTCTCTTAACTTCTTTTTGTAGGTTTATCTAAGAATGTCGAGCTTCGGCCTCCAGTCGGTGGTGAGAACTTACCTGCCGAGTCCCCATCTCCTAGACAGTCCGAAGAGAGGAAAAGGAAGAGGGCTCTGATTTCACCGAGCGCGAAGAAAAAGAAAACAAGGAGAAGGCTAGTGTGCAAGTCGAAAGAAAACACCAGTGCCCGAGCACCAGCTTCGGATTTGCTCTATCGGTTGAGGGACGAGTCTGAGGAAGAAGAACCTTTTGTTCTGGTGGCCCACAAGCCATCGCAGCTCAAAGAGTAGGGGGGTCCTGAACCAGAGATCCGTGAGGATGATCTTCCTCAAGCCAGGGAGGTCGATGAGGAGATCGGGGCCGAGGCTTCCCGGGATGCGGGCAGTATCCCGAAGGAGGCACTCGGTGTGATATACATCACCGAGTCACCCTCATTTACTGAGTCCATGTACAACGAGGCCCAATCGGTGAAAGAGCGCCCCAACGAGGGCCCCATGTGTTACGACCCAAACCGCAGGGCCGCGACAGGCACCCGGTGCCTTACACAACCGAGTACCAACGTAACATATCTTTCTTATCATACTGTCATGGGTAAGTGGCCTAAAAGGGCCATCATGAAATAACGGGAATAAAACATAAGGGAATACTAGACATAGGATGACCCAATATGATATAAAAAATTATACATGTGACATACGGGCCTATAAGGCCGACATGATCATTTGTATACTCAAGATATAGGCCGATAAGGCCATAAAAGTATCCATATAGATGTCATATGTCTACAAGCCTCTAAGAGTACATAAATGTCATAAAGGTCAGGACAGGGCCCCGCGATACCAATCAATACATGTTCAAATTATACTGACCAAATAGGCAACTCCGGATCAAGTGGAGTGCACAAACACCTTCTGTTGAGTTGATAGCCTACTAGGAGAACTCTCAACCTGTCTATAGGGACCTGCGGGCATGAAATACAGTGTTCCTAGGCAAAAGGGACGTCAGTACAAATAAAGTACCGAGTATGTAAGGCATGAAAGAAACATGGAGTAAGGAACTCAACCTGTAAGTCTAAATAGCTCTGTGAATCATGAAAATATTCATAATGTAATGTGTATGCGTATAAATGTCATATCATGCATAGGTATATGCGTACATAACATCATCAAGCCTCTGAGGGCATCCCATCATATCATCTCAGCCTCTGTGGGCAAAATCATAAACGTATACCAGCTGATCAGGTGGTGATGCATATATAATGCCATAACCTTTCCCTATACCCTATATACATATACTATATATACGCGTATATAATGCCATCTGGTCATGGGTCAATGTACATGTGTAAATGAATGCAATGCATAAGGAAGTAAGTCAATAAGATCTCTTGCAATGTTATAAAATCAATATGCCTTTAGATAAACTTTAGCAACTTACGTATTTTTCTGAGACCCATGAATAGAAGATATAATAATAGGACACATGGGGAATCAAGAACATAGGCACCCCTAATATTTCTATGAATAGAGCTATTTATGAAAGTTGTATGTTTGCTCGTTTCGTTTGTATCATATGGATCATGCCAAAAAGAAAGAATGGATAGCCTTAACATACCTCAAGTCATCAATGCAACTCAAAAACAAGCTTAAAACAACTAGCGTGCCAACCCTATAACAAAGAAATATGTGTACAACTTAGATGGCAGTGGTATTTCACGTATCTCAAATGATAACTCGATTCTAAAATAAAACGGGCAGTATTTCCCCTGATTTCACTGCTCCCTCAAGCCTACTATAGGTGAGATACAAATACAATACAATCAACATCTCAAAAATAACCGAACTACAATTCGGGACCTTCAATACAACAAAACCCCCAAATATACCATAACATACCGAATCAATAAGTTATCAATTAACCTGAAATTGCAACAACGAGCGACCAGCCTACTACCCTACCACATGTGGAATTTCTCCACATCCTTCATCCTTCCAAACTCCATAAATCATCAGTACAATAAGCCAACACGAGTGGACTACAAAACAGTCCACTAAAAGTGAAATAAATCGAAACCACGGCTTCCGATCACCGTCCCGTGAGTTCTAAATATTAGGAAAAGAATTTATCAATCATCCTTGATATTTAAACACTTAAATAAATAAATTAGGCATTTTATTAACTATTAAATACATTTCAAAACTCAAACTACAAATAAAAAGAGAGGCGATATAGCGATACTTCCGTCGTAGGGATCGTTCTGATATTATCGCTTCTCGATTTTGTACCCGGGATGTTAGTATTCTTTGAAACACTATTAGAGAGCTCAATGACAGGTTATATGGTGTTATATGGTCGGGTTCTATGTGAAAATGAAGAGAGAGACGAGTTAAGACATATATATCAACTTTTGAAAAGTCAAAGAGATGTTAGCTTGGCTCCCTCTCATTCGCCCATCTTCCGACGCTTATAACCTTTTATCCGGGTGTCGTATGAATGAACGGTTAAGAGCATTGGAAACTAAATTCAAATACCTTCAATGTTGTATATAATATGTCCCAAAAAGACCTCATATAGTGTACAAAATTTATTTCTCAAAAGGCTCTATTACAAGGCAAATCCTTAGTCGATTTTTCCGCAACTTTAATCCGATTTTTTTCAAACTTCATATTTTCTATCCAAACATCATATATAGCCATATTATGACTTTAAAATCATTTAAATAATAATTAACAAGTCTCATATTTATTACGTCACCTTGGGACGCACAGGGTGTAACAATCTCCCCCCCTAGAAACATTCGTCCTCGAATGTTAAACTCCCAGAAATCTATAGAAATTTTGGCAGAGTCTCCTCTGTAACGGTTCTTCTACCAACCTAAAGGCTATGATGTCTCAGTCTGATCCTCCTCCGCAAGTGAAAATAAGTGAGGATACCTAGTCTTCATTTCTTCTTCAGCTTCCCAAGTCATCTCCTCCACATTATTGTTAATCCAAAGTACTTTAACCTAAGCTACATCCTTAGTTCTTAATCTCTGAACTTATCTATCTAGTATAGCAATGGGAACTTCCTCAAAGGATAGCTTCTTTGTAACCCGAACATCGTCAACCGGAATGACTTTAGTGGGATCTCCAATACACCTACGGAGCATAGACACATGAAATACTGGATACAGACTCCAATTTGGAAGGCAAGTCTAACTCATATGATACTTGGCCTACTCTGCGTATAATCTTATAAGGTCCAATGTACCGAGGGCTAAGCTTTCCTTTCTTACCGAATCTCAAAACGCCTTTCATCGGTGATACCTTTAGGAATCCCCAGTCGTCTACCTGAAACTTCAAGTCTCGTTGTCGATTATCTGCATAGGACTTCTGACGACTCTGTGCTGCTAATAGACTTTCCCTTATAAGATTAATCTTCTCAACTGCATGATGTACCAACTCTGGTCCTACTAACTTAGTTTCCCCAATCTCGAACCATCCTATAGGAGGCCTACACTTTCATCCGTAAAGAGCTTCGTATGGAGCCATCTGAATGCTAGAATGATAACTATTATTATATGCAAACTCAATAAGTGGAAGATAATCATCCCAGCTACCCCTGAAGTCCATCACACAAGCCCGTAGCATATCCTTCAATGTCTGAATAGTACGTTTAGCCTGACCGTCTGTCTGGGGATGAAATGTTGTACGAAGACTTACCTGAGTCCCCAATCCTTTTTGGAAGGACCTCCAGAAATTACCTGTAAATTGAGCACATCTATCTGAGATAATATATATAGGGACACCATAAAATCGTACTATATCCCTAATGTAAATCCTTGCATAATCCTCTGCTGAGTAAGGGGTCCTAACAGACAGAAAATGGGCTGCTTTTATAAGTCTACCGACAATAACCCATATAGCATCGAACTTACGTTAGGTACGAGGTAAGCCTATGATGAAATCCATATTAAGCATTTCCCATTTCCAAGTTGGAATCTCTATAGCCTGTAACAATCCACAGGGTTTCTGATGCCCAATCTTAACCTGCTGACAATTAGGGCATTGAGTAACAAACTCTGCTATATCCTTCTTCATTTCGTCCCACCAGTATATTCCCCTGATATCATGATGCATCTTCGTCGCTCCTGGATAAATAGAATTACAAGAATAATGAGCTTCTCCCATAATCTGCTGGCGCAACCCTGCCACATTAGAACACATAATCGACCTCGATATCTGAGGACTCCATCTCCTGTAATTTCAAATGGTGTATTCTCCTTTTAAGGGGATGTATCTCTGTAATGAGCTAGCACAAGATCCTCATACTAGCGTTCCTTCACTTCAGTTACTTAAGAGGATGTTGTCGTGTCCTAAATAGTAACTCCGGTATCACCTTAGTCCAGTAATCGAACTCCAAGACTAGCTAGCCGATGAATCGCATGGGCTATCCCACACTTCTCTGGTTGTAAATATGACAGTCTATCCATAGATCTACGACTGAGGGCATCGGCTACTATATTCGCCTTCCCCGGATGGTATAAAATATCAATGCCACAGTCTTTTAGTAGCTCCAACCATCTCATTTGGCGTAAATTCAATTCCTTTTGATTGAAAATATATTGAAGGCTCTTATGATACGTATAGATATCAACATGAAATGCCATACAAATAGTGCCTCCACATCTTTAGTGCATGAATCACCGCGTCTAACTCTAAATCGTGGGTCAGATAGTTCTTCTCGTGCTTTCTTAGTTGTCTTTAAACATAAGAAATTACTTTTTATGGTCGTTCTGCCACTTGTTGCATGAATACATGGCTTATCTCATTGCCCACAAATACTGGAATTTCTTGTAACTCATATGATCTCAAATATCATCTTTTGATTTTTTGTTTCCGTTCATTAGCCACGATAGGTGCCACTTTCTTATGGAGTGCATACAATGTTGTTGTGAGACTGTTGTTGTCACTACCCAAACTGATGGTCCGTGACGAGTTTCCGAGTTCTACCTATCGAACACCCCTAAGCATTCGTCTAAGATATAAACATGAAATAAGTGTAGGTCATGCATAAAGTCTGGAAATAAACTACTAATTCATATGAACAACCTACATGAGAAAACATGCCCAAAAGACATAGTATACATATATATATATATATATATATATATATATATATATATATATATATATATATGAAATACGGTAGGGCTAGCCGACAAGGCCACATACTATCTAACTATACATGACTATCTACAGACCTCTATTAGAGTGTACAACTGTATAAAGGATGGGACTGGGCCCCATCGTACCCATATATGTATGCAAACAAATCGTACCAAAATTCAAAGATGATCTCAAATATTTTTGATTTTTTGTTTCCGTTCATTAGCCACGATAGGTGCCACTTTCTTATGGAGTGCATACAATGTTGTTGTGAGACTGTTGTTGTCACTACCCAAACTGATGGTCCGTGACGAGTTTCCGAGTTCTACCTATCGAACACCCCTAAGCATTCGTCTAAGATATAAACATGAAATAAGTGTAGGTCATGCATAAAGTCTGGAAATAAACTACTAATTCATATGAACAACCTACATGAGAAAACATGCCCAAAAGACATAGTGTATGTGTGTGTATGTGTGTGTGTGTGTGTGTATGTGGAATACGGTAGATAGGTACGACGGGGCCCAGTCCCATCATTTATACAGTTGTACACTCTAATAGAGGTCTGTAGACAGTCATGTATAGTTGGATAGTATAAAAGATGGGACTGAGCCATGTCATACCCATATATATATATATATATATATATATATATATATATATATATATATATATATATATATATATATATATATATATAAACTCAAAGCAGCTCCGGATCAAATGGAGCACACCAACTCTCGCTGATCAAGGATCCTAAGAAGAGGGACCGTCAGCTTGTCTACTTGCACCTGCGGGCATGAAACGCAGCGTCCCCAGGCAAAAAGGGACATCAGTACGAATAATGTACTGAGTATGTAAAGCATGAAAATCAGTACATAAAAGACATAGATGAAACATGGGGTAAAGAATTCCACCTGTGAGTCTAAATAACTTTGTGAATCCTGAAACATTTATAATATCATGCACGTGCATGTAAATGTCGTATCATGCATAGGTATAGGTGTACATAACATCATCAAGCCTCTGAGGGCATCCCATCATATCATCTCGGCCACTGTGGACAAAATCATCAACATATACCAGCTGATCAGGTGGTGGTGCGTATATAACGCCTTAACCTTTTCCCATATCCCATATACATATAATATACGCGTATATAATGCCTTCTGGTCATGGGTCAATATACATGTATAAATTCATGAAATGCAATAAAAATACTTTAATAAGATTTCTCGAATATCATAAAATCAATATGCCTTTCAGACAAACTTTATCAAATACTTATTTTTTTGAGACCCATGAATAGAGGATATAATAATAATTCAGATGGGGAATCAAGAATATAGACACCTCTAGTATTTCTATGAATAGAGTCATTTATGAACGTTGCGTATTTTGCTCGTTTCGTTTGTATCATTTGGATTATGCCAAAAAAAAAGGATAGCCTTAACATACCTCAAGTCGTGAATGCAACTCAACAACAAGCTTATGAAAACTAGAGCGCCAACCCTATAGCAAAGAAATACGTGTACAATTTAGATGGCGGTAGTATATTACGTATCTCAAACGATAACTCGATTCTAAAATAAAACGGACAGCATTTCCCCTGATTTTACTGCTCCCTCAAGTCTACTATAGGCGAGATACAAACATAATACAATCAGTAACTCAAATCCAACCTAATTACAATCTGGGACCTTCAATACAACAAAACCCCCAAATGTACCATAATACACCCAATCAACAAATTATCAATTAGCCTACAACTACAATGATGAGCGACCAACCTACTACCCTACCACATGTGGCGTTTCTCCACACCATTTTTATCCTTCCAAACTCCATAAATCAGAAGCACAATAGACAACCCAAAAGCAACACAAAACAGTCTACTACAAATCAAATAACTCGAACTCATGGCTTCCGATCACCGTCCCGTGAGGTCTAACTATTAGGAAACGAATTTATCAACTTTTCTTGATATTTTAAAGCTTAAATACAGAAATTAGGAATTTTTATTAACTATTAAATACATTCAAAAACTCAAACTACAAAGAAAAAGAGAAGCGATATAGCGATACTTACGTCGTAAGGATCGTTTTAATGTTATCGCTTCTTGATTTCGTGTCCGAGATGATAGTCTTGTTTGAAGCAATATTAGAGAGCTCAAGGACCGTTTATGGTGTCCTCTGGTCATATGCTATGCAAAAATTAAGAGAGAGAGAGAGAGAGAGAGAGAGAGAGAGAGAGAGAGAGAGAGAGAGAGAGAGAGAGATAGAGAGAGAGAGAGAGAGAGACGAGTTAAAGAAAATATATCAAATTTTGAAAAGTCAAAAGGTGCTAGCTTGGCACCCTCTGATTCGCCCATCTTCCGGTGATTATATCTTTTTATCCGGATAATGTATGAAAAGACGGTTAAGAGAGTTGGAAACTACATTCCAAGACCTTCAATTTGGTATATAATATGTCCCAAAAAGACCTCATATAGCATACGAAATTTATTTCTCAAAAAGCTTTGTTATAGGGCAAATTCTTAGTC
This sequence comes from Nicotiana tabacum, assembly GCF_000715075.1. Classification (NCBI taxonomy): domain Eukaryota; kingdom Viridiplantae; phylum Streptophyta; class Magnoliopsida; order Solanales; family Solanaceae; genus Nicotiana; species Nicotiana tabacum. The sequence continues at coordinate 75,174,062 of NC_134096.1, read as the reverse complement.
GGTTTTTTCGCAACTTTAATCCGATTTTCCCCAAACTTTATGTGTTTTGTCCAACCATAATATATAGTCATATTATGACTTTAAACTCATTAGAATCATGATTAATAAGTCTCATATTTATTATATGTCACCTTCGGACGTACAAGGTGTAACAATCTTCCCCCTTAGAAACATTCATCCTCGAATGTTAAACTCCTAGAGATTTATAGAAATTTTGGCAGAGTCTCCTCTGTAATGGTATCACTACCAACCTGTCAGATAGAAAATCCAACAATACAAAGCCACACAGGTCCACAATCATCAATAACACCAATGGTCTCACACAACCAATAACAATAACTATATAAGAATCAAGTAACATATACGTACCTAAGGCTGTGATGTCTCAGTCCGATCCTCCTTTGGAAGCAGAAAAAAGTGAGGATACCTAGACTTTATGTCTTCTTCACCTTCCCAAGTCATCTCCTCCACATTATTATTCCTCCAAAGTACTTTAACCGAAGATACGTCTTTAGTTCTCAATCCCCGAACTTGTCTATCTAGTATAGCAATGGGAGCTTCCTTATATGATAGATGTTCTGTGACCTGAATATCATCAACTGGAACAACTTTAGAAATATCTCCAATACACTTGCGGAGCATAGACACGTGAAAAACTGGATGTACTGACTCCAAGTTGGAAGGCAAGTCTAACTCATATGCTACCTGGCCTACTCTGCGTATGATCTTATAAGGTCCAATATACCGAGGGCTAAGCTTTCCTTTCTTACCGAATCTCATAACGCCTTTCATCGGTGATACCTTTAGGAATACTCAGTCATCTACCTGAAACTCCAATTCTCGTCATCGATTATCTGCATATGACTTCTGATGACTCTGAGCTGCTAATAGCCTTTCCCGTAAAAGCTTTAGCTTCTCAACTGCCTGTTGTACCAAATCTGGTCCTACTAACTTAGTTTTCCCAACCTCGAACCATCCGATAGGTGACCTACACTTTCGTCCGTAAAGAGCTTCATATGGAGCCATCTGAATGCTGGAATAATAACTATTATTATATGCGAACTCAATAAGTGAAAGATGATCATCCCAGTTACCTTTGTAGTCCATCACACAAGCCCGTAGCATATCCTCCAGTGTCTAAAATAGTACGCTCATCCTGACCGTCTGTTTGGGGATGAAATGCTGTACTAAGACTTATTTGAGTCCCCAATCTTTTTTGGAAGGACCTCCAGAAATTAGCTATAAATTGAGCACCTCTATCTGAGATATTAGATATAGGGACACCATGAAGTCGTACCATCTCCTTAATGTAAATCCTTGCATAATCCTCTGCTGAATATGTAGTCCTGACATGCAGAAAATAGGCTGATTTTGTAAGTCTATCAATAATAACCCATATAGAATCGAACTTACGGTGGGTACGAGGTAAGTCTATGATGAAATCCATGTTAATCACTTCCCATTTCCAAGTCGGAATCTCTATAGCCTGCAATAATCCACCGGGTTTCTGATGCTCAATCTTAACCTGCTGACAATTTGGGCACTGAGCAACAAACTCTGCTATATTCTTCTTCATTCTGTTCCACCAGTATATTACCCTGATATCATGATACATGTTTGTCACTCCTGGATGAATGGAATAATGAGAATAGTGAGTTTCTCCCATAACCTGCTGGCGCAACCCTGCTACATTAGGAACACATAATCGACCTCGAAATCTGAGGACTCCATCTCCTGTAATCTCCAATGGTGTCTTCTCCTTTTGAGGGGTTGTATCTCTGTAGTGAGCTAGCACATCATCTTCATACTTGCATTCCTTCACTTCAGTTACTAGAGAGGATGTTGTCGTGTCCTGAATAGTAACTCTAGTACCCACCTGAATCTAATAATCGAACTCCAAGATTAGCTAGCTGATGAATCTCATAAGTTATCTCATTCTTCTCTGGCTGTAAATATGATAAGCTACCCATAGATCTACGGCTGAGGGCATCGGCTAATACATTCCCCTTTCCTGGATGGTATAAAATATCAACATCATAGTCTTTTAGTAGCTCCAACCATCGCCTCTGACGTAAATTCAATTCCTTTTGCTTGAATATATACTGAAGGCTCTTATGGTCCATATAGATATCAACATGAATGCCATACAAATAGTGCCTCCACATCTTTAGTGAATGAATCACCGCGGCTAACTCTAAATCGTGGGTTGGGTAATTCTTCTCGTGGTTTCTTAGCTGTCTAGAAGCATAAGAGATAACCTTACCCTGCTTCATCAATACACAACCCAATCCAACGTCCGAAGCATCACAATAGATAGCATAACCATTGGTCCCTTCTAGAAGTGTCAGAACCGGTGCTGAAGTCAATTTGTTCTTCAATGCCAAGAAACTCCACTCACAAGCATCAGTCCACTGAAACGTAGTTGCCTTCTAAGTCAACTTTGTCAATGGTGCTGAAAGGGAAGAAAACCCCTATACAAATCTCTTGTAATAACCTTCCAAACTCAGGAAGCTACGAACCTCTGTTGGTGTCGTGGGTCTAGGCCAAGCCTTCACTACCTCAATCTTCTGTGTATCGACCCGGATACCCTCACCCGAAATAATATGACCAAGGAAGGCTACAGAATTCAACCAGAATTCACATTTATAGAATTTTGCATACAACTTCCTTTCTTGTTGATCTCTGAGCACAGTACACAAATGATCTGCATGCTTAACCTCTGAATTGGAATAAACCAAAATATCATCTATAAATACAATCATGAACAGATCTAGAAAGGTTCTGAACACACGGTTCATCAAGTCCATGAATACCGCTCGGGAATTAGTCAGACCGAATGACATAACACAAAACTCAAAGTGTCCGTATCTAGTCCTGAATGTTGTCTTCGGAATATCCTTTTCTCTAACCCTTACCTGATGGTACCCCGACTTCAAGTATATCTTTGAGAAACACCTGGCACCCTGTAACTGATCAAATAAATCATCAATCCTCGGGAGTGGGTACTTATTCTTGATAGTCGCCTTATTCAACTGTCTCTAATCAATACACATCTGCAAGGAACCATCTTTCTTTCTCACAAATAACACAGGTGCTCTCCACGGTGATGTACTGGGTCTGATAAAGCCTTTTTCAAGCAAATCCCTCAGTTGTTCTTTCAACTCTCTCAACTCTGCAGGTGCCATTCTATAAGGAGGAATAGATATCGGCTGAGTATCTGGTAATGTGTCAATAGCAAACTCAATCTCCCGCTCTGGTGGAAGGCCTGGAAGTTCATCGGGAAAAACATCGGGAAACTCATTAACCACCGGAATAGATTGAAGGGTCGGTGACTCTGCTTTCATATCGTGTACCCAAACTAAGGGATAAATATAGCCCTTTCTGATCATCTTCCTTGCCTTGAGATAGGAAATAAACCTACCTCTCGGCGATGCAGTATTACCTTTCCACTCTAGAATTGGCTCCCCTGGAAACTGGAACCTAACCATCTTTGATCTACAATCAGCGTTAGCATAACAAGAAGCCAACCAATCCATACCCATTATAACATCAAATTCTACCATATCTAGTTCAATCAGGTCCGTAACTATAGAACGATTAAGAACTCCTACTATATAATCTCTATATACCCGTCTAGCTATCACGGGATCCCCAACAGGTGTAGACACCTTAAAAGGTTTAATCAACTCAGGTTATATCCCAAACTTGCTAGCAACCAACGGAGTGACATACGATAAGGTGGAACCTGGATCAATCGATGCATATACATCATATGAAGAGACTGATAATATACTTGTAACAACATCAGGTGACGACTCCTGATCTTGTCGACCCGTTAATGCATAAATGCGGTTCTGAGGACCGCTCGGGCTAGATTCTCTACTTCTGCCTCTATCACGACCAACTGGTGCATGTGATCCTTGCTTAGGGGGGCGTACTGATGATGACGAACTAGCTATAGATCCCACTGACTGAACTATACCTGCACCACCTCTCATCGGATAATCTCTCATAATGTGGCCTGGATAACCACAAGTATAACAAACACCCAACCCCACGAGACACTGCCCGACATGATGCTTACCACACTGAGCAAATCGTGACAAGGGTGGCCTCATCTGACTTGACTCACCCCTATACTGAGAACGAGAGGCCCTGGAACTCTGACTGGGCCCTGAATATATGGAACGATCAAATCTCCTACCAGAAAACTGAGGGGGTGCACTAGATGATGGCTGAGCTGGATACCTCGGGTACTGTTGTCTCTGACCACCTCGAAACTCACCAGAAGGACCTGAAGATCTCGCTCTCTTACTCTGGCCCCTATCATGCTCATGATCGGCCCTCTGCTTCTGCTTACGCTCCTCTACACCCTGAGTGTATGCCTGAATACAAGAAATATCAATGCTTGGATGAAGTGAGACCGACATACATTCATTGAGTAGGTGCGGCTCCAACCCCATCATGAACCGGTGAACGCGATCCTCCATCTTAGCTACAATAGTGGGAGCATACCTTGCCAAAGAATCAAACTGAAGGTTGTACTCCCGAACACTCATATTACCCTGTCGAGGGGTCAAGAACCTACCAACTCTGGCCCGTCTAAACTCTGGTGGAAAATAATGATGAAGAAAAGCCTCTGTAAAATCCTGCCATACTGCTGGAAGGGCATCCTAACCTTTGGACAACTCCCAAGATGCATACCAATTAATTGCAATATCCCGAAGTCTATAGGAAGCTAGCTCAACTGACTCAGTCGCAGGGGCCTACATTACCCTTAAAGTCCTCTATATCCTATCGATAAATACCTGAGGGTCCATATTTGGATCTGCTCCAGTGGATATCAGAGGGTCTAAATCAATGAAATCACGAACCCTCACACTAATGGCCATATCTGCATGACCAATACCAACCTCCTGACGTCGAGCTTGTGCGGCCATTAATCCAGTCAATAACTGAATAACATCTCTCATCTCCTGACCCGGTGCATCTGGATGAGGAGCTGGGGGTACTAGAGCGAGTGCTGGAGCTGGTGCCCCTCGGATCTCTTCTGGAAAGGGCAGGGTATATGAAGTCTGAGATGGAGTCTCACTATGCGACTCTCCCCGAGACTTGGTAACTCGTGGCACTCTACTTGTAGTTTCATCATCCACAAACTTGCCCTTCTGGACGGCTGTAGCCTTCTTAGGCATCGGTGAAAACATAACACGTCGTTAGGAAAATGAATTCTTATATCGCACGATCTAAGATAAGAAAGAAGAGTAACCATCCTAAATATCTTGTAGCCTTCTGTCTATAAGTGTGGTGCACAACACACCCATAAACAAGACTCTACTAGACACGGTCTGTAGAAAATCCTAGGACATAACGGCTCTGATACCACTTTTTTCACGACACAAACCGATGGGCCATGACGAGTGCCCGAGTTCTACCTATCGAACACCCCTAAGCATTCGTCTAAGATATAAATATATATATATATATATATATATATATATATATATATATATATATATATATATATATATATATATATATATATATATATATATATATATATATATATATATATATATATATATATATATATATATATATATATATATATATATATATATATATATATATATATATATATATATATATATATATATATATATATATATATATATATATATATATATATATATATATATATATATATATATATATATATATATATATATATATATATATATATATATATATATATATATATATATTGTATAAAGGACGGGACTGGGCCCCGTCGTACCCATATATATATGTCATACCCATATATATATATATACAAACACATCATACCAAAACTCAAAGCAGCTCCGGATCAAATGGAGCATACCAACTCTCGCTGATCAAGGATCCTAAAAAGGGGGACCGTCAGCTTGTCTACCTGCACCTGCGGGCATGAAACGCAGCGTCCCCAGAAAAAAGGGGGACGTCAGTACGAATAATGTACTGAGTATGTAAAGCATGAAAATCAATACATAAAAGACATAGATGAAACATGGGGTAAAGATTTCCACCTGTGAGTCTAAATAACTTGGTGAATCCTAAAACATTTACAATATCATGCATGTGTGTGTAAATGTCGTATTATGCATAGGTATAGGTGTACATAACATCATCAAGCCTCTGAGGGCATCCCATTATATCATCTCGGCCACTGTGGGCAAAATCATCAACATATACTAGCTAATCAAGTGGTGGTGCGTATATAACGCCTTAACCTTTTCCCATATCCCATATACATATAATATATGCGTATATAACGCCTTCTGGTCATGAGTCAATGTACATGTATAAATGCATGAAATGCAATAGAAATACGTTAATAAGATTTCTCGAATATCATAAAATCAATATGCCTTTCAGACAAACTTTATCAAATACGTATTTTTCTAAGACCCATGAATAGAGGATATAATAATAATTCGGATGGGGAATCAAGAATATAGACACCTCTAGTATTTCTATGAATAGAGTCATTTATGAACGTTGCGTATTTTGCTCGTTTCGTTTGTATCATTTGGATTATGCCAAAAAAAAAAGGGATAGCCTTAACATACCTCAAGTCGTCAATGCAACTCAACAACAAGATTATGAAAACTAGAGCGCCAACCCTATAACAAAGAAATACGTGTACAATTTAGATGGCGGTAGTATATTACGTATCTCAAACGACAACTCGATTCTAAAATAAAACAGGCAGCATTTCCCCTGATTTTACTGATCCCTCAAGCCTACTATAGGTGAGATACAAACATAATACAATCAGCAACTCAAAACCAACCTAATTACAATCTGGGACCTTCAATACAACAAAACCCCCAAATATACCATAATAAACCCAATCAACAAATTATCAATTAGCCTGCAACTACAACGGCGAGCGACCAACCTACTACCCTACCACATGTGGCGTTTATCCACACCATTTTTATCCTTCCAAACTCCATAAATCAGAAGCACAATAGACAGCCCAAAAGCAACACAAAATAGCCTACAAAACAGTCTGCTACAAATTAAATAACTCGAACTCATGGCTTCCGATCACTGTCCCGTGAGGTCTAACTATTGAGAAAAGAATTTATCAACTTTTTTTGATATTTTAAAGCTTAAATACAGAAATTAGGAATTTGTATTAACTATTAAATATATTCCAAAACTTAAACTACAAAGAAAAAGAGAGGCGATATAGCGATACTTACGTCGTAAGGATCGTTTTAATGTTATCGCTTCTTGATTTCGTGTCCGAGATGATATTCTTATTTGAAGCAATATTAGAGAGCTCAAGGACCATTTATGGTGTACTCTGGTCATATGCTATGTAAAAATGAAGAGAGAGAGAGAGAGAGAGGAGTTAAAGAAAATATATTAACTTTTGAAAAGTCAAAAGGTGCTAGCTTGGCACCCTCTGATTTGCCCATCTTCCGATGCTTATATCTTTTTATCCAGATATTGTATAAACAAACGGTTAAGAGAGTTGGAAACTACATTCCAAGACCTTCAATTTGGTATATAATATGTCCCAAAAAGACCTCATATAGCATACAAAATTTATTTCTCAAAAATCTTTGTTATAGGGCAAATTCTTAGTCGGTTTTTTTGTAACTTTAATCTGATTTTCCCCAAACTTTATGTGTTTTGTCCAACCATCATATATAGTCATATTATGACTTTAAACTCATTTAAATCATGATTAACAAGTCTCATATTCATTATACATCACCTTCGGACGTACAAGGTGTAACAGTTATTACAAGACCATTTCTTCCTTATGTCACTATGCTTAAGTTGAAGCCTTCTTCCTTATTCCCTCAGCTAGTCTTTTTTGTAGCACTTAAGTGAAACCCTTTGATTCCTGTAAAGCTTCGAGCTTATTACATCGTATACCCGAAAGAATTTTTGATGTTCCCACTCACCTATAATTATCCTTAATTACTTACCTCTGCGCCCTTGTGCTCGTAAGGTTAATTCTGAACTTAAGTTTTTACTGTCTTCTCAGTGGCACCATTTTTTTTCTTTTTTCGTAACACTTATACAGTACCTTTAACAACCCCAACTCCTATATGAATAGTTCTCAAGGATTATGATGTCATCATATTTGCGAGACTGAATTCCCTATGTTGGGTTTCACTATATTTATCTTGCACAACCTGCTGATTTGTCTGTATCCTCTTGTTTAGCCATGGCTAGGCTCTTCCTGAATCAACTACTAACAACACGTTAGTCCATTCTCATATCTATATTCCTCGTAATCTCTCTTGGGTTATATCCTTTGTCTTAACTTACCCCGCACACTGGCTCCTTATGTATCCAATGTTCATTTGCACTTATTTATCAATAACATCTAGTGATGGAACCCTTATTGCCTCTCCCCGTCGTCATGCTTACATAATGTTCTGGAATCGTATCATCTGAATAAATGCAATCTCATTCCTTTCACCTTTCTACCACATTCTTCCTTTACTATTCTATAGTTACCTTAACCACATAACTCTGACTTAATACCATATCACACCATCTTCCCCCTTTAGGGGAGTACTAGTATTTATTGCTATGAAGATTTACCTATAAATGTTTCACCTCTTCATATTTGGCGTCTTTTCGCATCTTCACAGACTCTTACTTGCCTTGCGGTAACCCTTCTGTACCAGGGATAATTTAATTTCTTACATACAAAGGTGACACCTAGTGTAACTGGCACACTTAGTCCCTTAAGCTTAACTCTTCTCACAACGCTTGTTTTAGGGAAGTGTCTTCCTAAATGACCTTTAACTGTTATTCTTCTGTTGTCCATTCAATTATCGCCGGAACGCGATCTGTGAAATTCTCATGATGTCAACTATTATCAAATCCTTTAGTCCCGAATTCATATTCAGTTTATCTTATTCACTAGCCCATACTAATTTCTATTACTCCGGGGGTCTAACTTTTTCTTTTGGTAATCACGTATGAGTCACCAACTCATTTCTCGATATGGGGACATGACTTTATGGCTTATACTCTTTTATTCTCTCAATTCCTGTAACTTCTTGTCTTTTCCTTCACTTGACTATAGAATCTGTAGTCCTGTCATATTTTTATTTACCGTTATCATCCATTTATCACATCTTACTCATAATAGTTTATTTACTTTCTTCTTATTCTCCTTCTAATATTTCTGTCTATCACTTTATTATGAAAACTTCTTCAAAACATTCTTTCACTTTTAGCCCCCCTTGATTCAACTCACTGGCTCTTCGGGTCGCCTAACACTCTCTCTTTACTAGGGACGAGAGCCATACAAAGGTAAATATTTATCCCTTCTAGGATTCCAATGCCAATCTTCTGAAATTTCTGAACATTCTAGTATTCAAATCTGATTGTACTATTCTAGAGTGCACCATGTGGGTGTCTCACAAGGAGCACCATTACCACGTTTGCAATATCCCTCGGAAATGTGAGCTAATGATAATAATCTATCCACAACTTTGGGTTACTCTAACCTCAGCTAGATGCTGATATCCCATCCTTCTCTTAATTTATATTTGTTAGCTCCCACAGGGCATAACTGAAATGGGTGTTGTCAAGTGAATATATCTTTGTTGTTGTTGAAAGTAACTCAGAATGCTTATATTTCTCTGCCTGAATTATAAATACAGATAATCTTCACTAACTGGGTACCTTGTATCCTTCTTCACCTAGCTTATTTTACTTGTTGAAACTTGTATCTACTTTCTGATTCTCTCGTTGCTTTTTACCATAGGGGTAGATACATATTCATTCCTTAGGGCTCCTTATCAAGAGGCTCACATGTCGCAATACACACATATCTATTGAAGGCCTTACATTTACTCATCATAAGCATGACGCAAAATCGAGTTCCTCTTACTCAACTCTTCCACAACCGGATTCAATCTCTTACCAACTGTCTTTCTGGATGTAGATGTCGTTGTATAACGAATAAAATAGAATTTAGGAATTTGAACTTCTTACAACTGAGCTCTACCACATGATCTAGGGTAAGAAGAAAGAGTGATAGTCCTAAATGCCCTGTAGCCTCCTGCTTATAAGTGTGGTGCACAACACACCTATAAAAAAGACTCTACTAAACACGGCTTGTAGACTCCCTAGGACAGAACTGCTCTGATACCACTTCTGTCACGACCCAAACCGCAGGGCCGGGACGGGCACCCGGTGTCTTACACAATCGAGTACCAACGTAAAATATCTTTCTTATCATACTGTCATGGGTAAGTGACCCAGAAGGGCCATCATGAGATAACGTGAATAAAACATAAGGGAATACTAGACATGGGACGACCCAACATGATATAGAAACTTATACATGTGACATACAGGCCTATAAGGCCGACATGATCATTTGTATACTCAAGACATAGGCCGATAAGGCCATACAAGTATCCATATATATGTCATCTGTCTACATGCCTCTAAGAGTACATAAATGTCATAAAGGTTGGGACAGGGCCTCGCCATACCAATCAATATATATTCAAATCATACTGACCAAATAGGCAACTTCTGAGCTAGTGGAGTGCACAAACACCTTCTGCTGAGTTGATAGCCTACTACGAGAACTCTCAAACTGTCTATAGGGACCTGTGGGCATGAAACGCAACGTTCCCAGGCAAAAGGGACATCAGTACAAATAAAGTACCGAGTATGTAAGGCATGAAAGAAACATGGAGTAAGGAACTCAACCTGTAATCTGAATAGCTCTGTGAATCATGAAAATATTTATAATGTCATGCGTATGCGTATAAATATCATATCATGCATAGGTATATGCGTACATAACATCATCAAGCCTCTAAGGGCATCCCATCATATCATCTCAGCCTCTGAGGGTAAAATCATAAACGTATACTGGCTGATCAGGTGGTGGTTGTGTGTATATAACGCCATAACCTTTCCCCATATCCCATATATATATAATATACGCGTATATAATGACATCTGGTCATGGGTCAATGTACATGTATAAATGAATGCAATGCAAAAGGAAGTAAGTCAATAAGATCTCTTGGAATGTTGTAAAATCAATATGCCTTCGGATAAACTTTAGCAACTTACGTATTTTTCTGAGACCCATGAATAGAAGATACAATAATAGGACACATGGGGAATCAAGAACATAGGCACCCCTAATAGGACACATGGGGAATCACAGCATAATATAACTTGCACCTCAAGTACCCAAATCTTACAGCATATCACAGATTGCACATCAGTTACTCAAATCTTATAACATATCACAAATTGCACATCAAGTGTCCAAATATTACAACTTGTCACAGAAATCAACAATACATTATTTTCTACAATAAGGAGCCCATGGCTCGACCTTAATGTGCACAAAAATCTTAACAAAATATCCGGAAGTGAACAACTAAACAAAATAATATTTCACATAAAAATCAAGGTGGCAATCACACCAAATCATCATGTAAAAACAATTTCAAAAAACAAAGATCTAGGCATGACAAATAGAGGATTTAATAATTGCCAATAATTTTCAATTTAATACATAAGGGCGTCTAAGGATTTTTAATCCATAAAATTTGCACATATAAACCAAGTACGTACTCGTCACCTCGCGTACATGGTTTTCAATTACACAATTTGGCACATAAGACTCGATACCTAAGGGGTAATTCCCTCACTCGAGGTTAAGCAAGACACTTATCTTTTTGAAGTTAGGCCGATAGTCCAAAATAGCCTTCTTGCTTGAATTGACCTTCGGACAGCTCAAATCTATCCAAATTAATTGTATAACTTCATTAAAATTCATCGGAAATAATTCCGGATAATAATACGCCGACTTAAAATTTTATTCCAAAAAGTCAACAAAAGTCAACGCGGGACTCGCCCCTCGGAACCCTGCATAATTTTTATGAAATCTGAATACCCATTCCGATACGAGTTCAACCATACCAATTTTATCGAATTTCAATATCAACTCGACTTCCAAATCTTAAATTTTTGTTTTTGGAAGATTTTATAAAATTCTTGATTTTTCCTCCATTAAATCCGAATTAAATGATGGATTCAAAGAAAAAATCATGAAAATTAATCAAAACTAAATAAGAATCACTTACCCCAAACACCAACTAAGAATCTCTCCAAAAATCGCCTTCTACCGAGCTCCAAATTTGATTTTGAGTTATGACCTCAAACCCCCATTTTTGGGACTTTTAATTCTGCGCAGATAGACCTTCTTCGCGATCGCGACCATTGCTTCGCGTTCGCGACCTCCTCGTCGCGTTCGCGAAGGCCAATTATTTCTGCCCCATCATTTCCTCTTCACGTTCGCGATGACCATCTGACCAACTCCTTCGCGTTCGCGTTCCACTCTTCGCGTTCGCGAAGGCCAAACGACCACACACCCCAATCTTCCTTTCTTCTTCATGTTCGCGTTGCCTGGGCAGCGTTCGCGAAGGTTTTCCTTGCTCCTTCTTCGCGTTCGCGTTCACAACTTCATGTTCGCGAAGGACAAATCATCAACCCCTCAAATTCCTCTTCGCAAACGCGAGACTCCCTTCGCATTCGCGAAGAAGGAAACCAGACTTCAGCAACATCAGTCCAAACAGCTCCAATTTGGTCTGAAACCGCCCCGAAACACACCCGAGCCCCTCGGGACCCCGTCCAATCATACCAACCTGTCCCATAACATAACACGGACCTGCTCAAAGCCTCAAATCACATCAAACAACATCGAAATCATGAATCGCACCCTAATTCAAACTTAATGAACTTTGAAACTTTAACTTCTACCATTGATGCCGAAACCTATCAAATCACGTCCGATTGACCTCAAATTTTGCACACAAGTCACATTCGACATTACGGACCTACTCCTACTTCTAGAATCGGATTCCGACCCCGATATCAAAAGGTCAACCCCCGGTCAAACTTCTCAAAAATTTAACTTTCGGCATTTCAAGCATAATTTCACTACGGACCTCCAAATAATTTTTCGGACACGCTCCTAAGTCCAAAATTACCATACGGAGCTATTGACATCATCAAAATTCCATTCTAGAGTCGTTTCCTTAAAAATCAACTCTTCGATCAACTCTTTTTATTTAAGCTTCAAATTAAGGATTGTCTTTTAATTTAATTCTGAATCTTTAGTAAATCAAACTCGACCACACCCGCGGGTCATAATACATATTGCAAAGCTGCTCGAGACCTTAAGTCACTGAATGAGGCGTTAATTCTTAAAATGACAAGTCGGGTCGTTATAGAGCGCCAATGTTTCTAAGTGAGGGTATCTAGTTTCGGCCTCACTTAAAGTCTTGCTAACATAGTAAATTGGAAATTGCATACCTTTCTCTTCCCCGGACTAGGACTCTACTTACCGCTATCTCCGATACTTCCAAGTACAAGTATAGTTGTTCGTCTATCTTCGGTGTGTGAAGCAGCGGTGGGTTCGATAGATATCACTTGAGCTCCTCCAAGGCTTATTGGCAATCCGGGGTCCATGAGAAGTTACTCTTTTTCTTCAACAGTGAGAAGAACCAGTGGCTTTTATCGGAGGACCTCGAAATAGATCGTCCCAAGGCGGCTATGCGTCTGGTTAACCTTTGTACGACCTTCACAGTGTCCACAATAGTGATATCTTCGATGGCCTTGATCTTACTGGGTTGATCTCGATTCCCCAGTTGGATACGATGAATCCGAGGAATTTACCAGACCCGACTTCGAATGCACATTTCTCTAGGTTCAGTTTCATATTGAATTTCTTCAATATGTTGAAGGTTTCCTGCAAATATTTTAAATGGTCTTCTACTGACTTAACCAACATATCATCAATGTAAACCTCCATTGATTTTTCTATATGTTCTTCGAACATTCGATTTACTAGGCGTTGGTGAGTGGCGCTGACGTTTTTATTCCGAACGGCATAACGTTATAGCAGTAGGTGCCGTACTGATGAAGGCAGTTTTTTTCCTGATCACCCGGGTCCATCCGAATTTAGTTGTACCCGGAATAAGCATCGAGAAAGAGTCCTTGGGACATGCTTTATTCAAGTCTTTATAGTCCATACACATTCTTAATTTGTTACCCTTTTTGGGGACTACTACTACGTTTGCTAACCAGTTCGGGTATTTAACCTCCCAGATGGACCCTATTTTAAGGAATTTAGATACCTCGTCCTTGATGAAAGCATGTTTGACCTCGGACTGGGTTTCCTCTTCTTCTTGACCGGGTGGAACTTCGGGTCCAGGCTTAGCCTGTGAGTGGTTATTTTTGCTAGGATCCCTGTCATATCAAGGTGGGACCAAGCGAAACAATCTTCGTTAGCTATAAGAAATTGAATGAGTTTTTTTTTTGAGCTCGGGATTCAACCCCGTGCCCAGGTATACCTTTAGATCGGACAAGTGTTCGATCAGTACGACTTACTCCATTTCCTCGACCGTTGATTTGGTAACGTCATAATCGTTAAGAGCTATGAAAGACCTAGGAATCCCCTAGTCGTCGTCCTCGCCCATCTCCTGGGACGTAGTCGGTGTCACTAGTTGCTATTTTATTTCTCCCTTGGTGATCGGACCCAGCTCTTTCGGTGTCAAAAGTGTGAATATCGGGACCACATCGTCGACCACGAACATCTCTTTTGCAGCCGGTTATTCTCCGTAAACTGTTTTTATTCCTTCCGGCATCGGGAACTTCAACACCCGGTGCAGAGTCAAGGGTACCACCCTCATGTTATATATCCATAGTCTCCCGAACAAAGCATTGTACCTCATGTACCCTTCGATCATATAGAACTTTGTTTCCTGAACGGTCCCGATGGTGTTCACCGGTAATGTTATCTCCCCTTTAGTGGTCTCACATGCCATACTAAACTCGTTTAAGACTCGGACCGCATGCACGATCTGATCTTGTAGACCAAGCTATTCCACGACCCTCGATCTGATGATGTTGGCCGAGCTACTTGGATCAATTAGCACACGCTTAACTCAAGATTTATTTATAAGTACTGATATTACTAGTGCATCGTTGTGGGGTTGTACGATCCACTCAGTGTCTTCATCGTTGAGGGACAAGGTTCCCTTCGGCACATAACCTTGAGTACGTTTTTCCCTTGTGATGGATAATTTGGTGCGCTTCAGCATCGGTCTCTGGGGAACATTGACCCCACCGATGATCATGTTAATGACGTGCTGAGGTTCCTCCTGCTCGATCTATTTACTAGAATCTCTGTTCCTGAAGTGTTTCTTGGCTCGATCACCCAAGAACTCTCGGAGGTGTCCGTTGTTGAATGGCCGGGCTACTTCCTCTCTTAATTGTCGGCAACCTTCTGTTCTGTGTCCGTGAGTGCCATGATATTTGCACATCAGGTTAGGATCCCTTTGGGCTAGAACGGACTGTAGAGGTTGAGGCCATTTTGTGTATTTGATGTGTCCAATGGCTGATACGATGGTTGTGGCGTTGACGTTAAAGTTGTACTCAGATAGCCTTGGCGCCCCCTTATGCCCGATGGGCCTATCAAAACAATTTTTGCTCATGAGTCCCCAATTGCTTTGACCCCGATCACTCATTATTTCACTTTTCATAGGGTTTCTCCCAGATCTTCTACCTCTTCGGTCTCCATTGTATGGTTGGTATCGATACCTGTTTGACCTTGGTTCATGATCAACGTCTCTCCTGACTCTGTCGACGGCTCTAACGGGGCAAACAGACCCAGAAGGGGGCCCGAGTTGATCGTCTTCAACCCTAATTTTTGATTGATACCGATTATGCACGTCGGCCCAAGTGATAACCGGGTACTCCACCAAATTTTGTTTCAACTGCTGTGAAGCCAAGGAGCTTCGAGCATTAAGTCTCTGGGTGAAGTCTTGAACGGCCCAATCATCCGCGACCGGAGGCATGCCCATCCGTTCCATTTGAAACAGGACGAATTCCATGAGCATCTCATTATCCCTCTACTTCACTTTGAAAAGGTCTAACTTCCTGGTCTCGACCTTGATAGCCCCGGAGTGTGCTTTTACGAAGGAATCTGCAAGCAAAGCAAACGAGTCAATAGAATTGGGAGGTAAGTTATGATACCATATCATAGCTCCTTTGGAGAGAGTTTCCCCGAACTTTTTCAGCACGACAGACTCGATCTCATCATCCCCCAAATCGTTCTCTTTGATGGTGCATGTGTAGGAAGTCACATGCTCATTTGGGTCGGTCGTTCTGTTATACTTAGGAATCTCGGGCATGCGGAACTTCTTTGGGATCTGCTTCGGGGTTGCGCTTGGAGGAAAAAGGTTTTTGAACAAACTTCTTGGAATACTGGCTCTTCAGTATCGGAGGTACTCTTGGGATTTGGTCGACCCTGGAGTTGTAGGTTTTCACCTTTTTGTCATTGGCTTCAATTTTCTTCTCCCCCGATTCTATCTGTTTTGTCAATTCCTCGTGCATCTTTATGATTTCGGGGTTGGTCCTCGATTCATTTTCATTCGGCCTCTCCGTGATCGGTTCATTTCTGTAGGTGACTTTCCGAGATGGCTCGGGCTCAACCATGCTCAGCACTCGATTTTGGTTCTGCAACTAGGCTATCGCTGCTTGTTGAGCCTGTAACATTTCGAAGATTACCCGCAAATTGATCCCATCATTTTCACCGTTGTGCATATTCTGGGCAATCGATCGGACTTCCCTACGCACGCTGTTCTCAGGATCGGTAGGTAAATTTGTGTTAATGGCCACATGTGAATTGGCGTCAATAGGGTCCACGATCGGAACTCCGCCGAGATCGACTTGGGGCACCTCGTTACTGGGTGCTACATTGTTATTCTCGTCATGGTGGTTGGACTCGGCGTCCATGTTTAGAGGGGCAGACTGGGGGTTTGACATTTCGATTTTTAACCTAGAATCAAAGGCACTTCAAAGAACAAATGTAAAATATGGAGTGTTACGGGAATTTGTATCAAATGGCCGCTATTATCCTTAGCTCCACGGTGGGCGCCAAACTGTTTATCCTCAAAATCGGATAACAATTAAATTTGTAAGTGGCTTTAAGGATACGCGGATTAACTTGATACAAAGCGATAAATTAAGTTACTATAGAATAAATAAAGATAAAATAAATTCAAACCACACGAGTTGCATGAATAGTTTCAGCCTTAGTGAAATAGCCACTCTCGAATCGGGCTCGCCATGACCGGTAAGCTGTTGAAAAAGAACAAGAGCTAAAGATAGAGAAAATAATATATTGCTTTTGAATGCGTGTTACAATGTGCTTCATGAACTATGAGACCCCCTTTATATAGTAGGGGAGTCCTATTTTAGGTACAACTCTGTAAAAGGTAAACAAATCTTCTGATTCACTAATTGCCGGTTCCTTATCGATACGTGCCGAGATCCCCGCCGTAATATTCGGTCGGTCATGGATATTTCAGCCTTTTGTTGAGTATGCTGGATTGTCTGACAATGTTCTTCGAAGTCGTTCGAGGCTAGGACCGATTCTGGCCCGATGGGACTTTGGCTCGATTTTGGTCCCTTGTTGCCATGTCTCGAGCCTGGCTTATTTTGTCGGAGGTTAGGATACACCATGAGCTCGATTTCACCCGTATACAGACTTAAAATTCAAAGTGAATTCTAAACAAGGATATGTCTTGTTTAATTTTAAGAATTATAAAAATTAATGTCCTCAAACAGTTCAGAAGACGAAACAATATATACATCCATAATAATAATTACGTGAGGCTCTGAATAGATTTGTTGAAATTCCATGAATGAATAATAGCCAGGTAATGGTTTCTTATGAAAATAACATTTCCCCTATTCATGAGAGGTCTTGTCAAGCTTCTATAGATTGGAACATTTATAGGCTTGCTTTTCTAGAATTTGGAAATCCTTGGCAGACACGTTTACCCTTACGTTTGCTTCTCAAATATAAAGAGGGGTTTCTTCCCCTTCAACGCTGAACAAATCCTTGGATGCTTTTTGGCATGATGCAAATAACCTATTTCCAAGGGAATTTTTTTCTGATGTGCAGCTCCATATTACTCATCTCGTTTAAAAACATGCATCCGAGTTGGAATTCGTTTCCAATTTGAGTACAGCAGCTCAGACTGTTGCAATCAATCTTAAAATCCCATACTATCTTTTACTAAATAATGTACTCACTATCCAAAAAATTGAAGGACATGGGATACCCACAACTACTCAACCACAAAAATCTTGTGGCAAATTAAATGCCTTTAGTCAACTCGGTATTAACCCATCCACACACAATACAATTCTTGCCTTCACATTTATTTGTAATCAGGGTCATTATATTGTCCTTTTTTGTCATAACTCATAAACAATCTAACATAATGTTTAAATATATATATATATATATATAAAAAAAAATTGGCGAGTCACTTTTCTGTATCAGTATAAACTCTTCATTTATACTTCTCACGCTTTTTCACTCGGTAAAAAAATGGAAAAAATTCTTTGATTTGGTTTAGTTATCAAACATTTAAAAAACATAGAATATAATCATTAATAACGATGAATTTAAGTTGAACAGATTGGACTATGATCTGCTGTTGTAGAAAATTGAGACCCAAGCCACTCTGATTCCGGCAAACTTCGTTTTAACAAGAAGAAATTCCTTGTTTGACGTGTGATTTTATATAATAAAAAAAATAAAAAACATATATATATGAGTTTGACGTGTGATTTTAGTACGAAAAAGAGAATGATATAGATTATATTACTCAATATATCCCTCTAAAGACAAAACACAAGTCTATTTCATACGTGCATAGTATAATGGTTTAGTATTAAAGTTATTGGCATGTTGCACTTAAAGAAGGGAAGATAATGAATAGCGCGAGGTGTATGGGATAAAATATGATATGACATATGACTGACTAAAAGAAGGACACGTGGAATTCAAGATGGGATGGTTGAGGACCGAACGCAGTCACTACGCTTGTCACCGGAACGGATAACGTTCATAAAAGTGTATTAAAAATCCTGCGCCCGATAGCATTTACTAAGAAATATTCCACATTGCTATGTTCGGAAATCGTGTTCACGGAATCACTATCTTTGTTATTTCATCTACATTCCAAGGCTAAGTACTGCGTAATTCTTCGATTATTATATTATTTCAGAATCAAATTAGTTCACTTGTCTAGAAACCACGTATAAATTCAACTGTACCATTTTACGGGTAAACAGTTTGGCGTCCACTGTGGGGCCTAGACAACCGTTCAATTAATTTGATCCTTGCCTCTTTTACTAATGTGTTTTGACTATTTTTGTCTTAGAAAAAATCGCAAAAAATGGCAGATAACACTTTTAATGATGCACACAACCCCGAAATTCGAGGGGATCAACCTCATTTCGAGGACTCAATTAGTGACACATGCAATGAGGGGAATGACGCCACGCCGGTGCATGACAGACGATACCCTCGACAGGTTCGGGAAAGAACTCCCGATGATGATGACGAGGAGCAAGTAGCGGATGCTATGAGGATCCTGCAAGAGCAACAGGCAATCATTCTAGTCTATCTCACGCGGCAGGATCAGGTTATGACAGAACTGAAGCAGGCACTATCAGGTGCTTCGAATAATACGAACAGGCGCGATCCGATTCCTCCCATTGTTCCCGCAGACCAAACAACACAAATAATCTATAACAACACTCCTAAGGGTGAAGTAAGCTCCGATGGGGCTGGGGGAGCAGATCATGTCTTAACAACGAGAATGATTCATTCAAAGATGAGCTTTTACAGTTCATGAGGGAAGTAAACGTCCGCATGGATCAAATTCCGGGCGCACTACGAGTATTGAAAGACCTGAACTCGAAGAAGTATGTTCAATTACCGTACAAGCCAAGTGCAACACCAGTACTAATCCCGAAGCTTTTCAAAATTTCTGAAGTTCCAAAGTATGATGGAACTTTAGACTCACAGGAACATATTACCACCTACACAACAATGGAGAAAGGAAATGATCTAGCTCCTCACGAAATTGAATCTGTGTTGCTAAAGAAATTCGGCGAAACTCTCACAAGGGAAGACTTAACGTGGTATTCGTTACTGCCCGAGCATTCTATAGATTTCTTTGAGATGCTCGTGGATTCTTTCATTAAAGCTCATGCCGGGGACAGAAAGGTGCAAGCTCAAAAGGCCGACATATTCAGAATCGCACAAGGAGAATCAGAATTATTACGAGAGTTTGTTACACGATTCCAGAAAGAAAGAATGTTGCCCCCGGCCATCCCGGATAAATGGGCAGCTGAAGCAATCACCAAAGGATTGAATGTGAGAGGTTCAGACGCTTACCGGAAGCTGAAGGAGAGCCTGCTTGAGTTTCAAGCAATAATCTGGGCAGATGTTCACAACTGGTACGAGTCAAAGATAAGGATCGAAAATGACCAGGTCAGTTCTACATCATCGGCCAAAGGACGGGAGAAGAACAGAGAAAAACCAAAGGATGACTACGACGTGGATAGGCAGACTTCGAGGGGTCGGTTTTTACCCTACGAGGGTACCGAAGGCCGTGGCAGAAATTTTCGTGTAGCAAACAAGTTCACCGTTAATGGAGGGACTGATCATGGTCGAAGAAATAGATCACTTCAAGATAAACAAACACCGGGGTTTCGAGATCTTTCTTACCCCAGGTTATTAAAATATAACTTCAACGTCAGTATAGTGGAACCGGTATCAGCCATGAGGAACATTAAAGAAGAATGATTCCTGAGACCTATGAGGTCCGATTCTAGCCAGAGGGATCCTAATTTATGGTGCAAATACCACAGGACGAACGGTCATCGGACAAGGGATTGCCGACTTCTTCGGGAGGAGGTGGCAACGTTATTGAAGAATGGTCATCTCCGAGAATTCTTGAGTGATTGAGCTAAGAACAATTACGGTCTCAACAGAGACAACATGGAATCCTCGAAAGCAGGAGAAGAAACCCTACGCCAAACGATCAACATAATCTTTGAGGGGAACGAAATTAACGGGGTCACCATTTCGGCGGCAAAGATGACTAATGTATCGATAACTCACAGAAAAAGATTCCGAGAGGATGATATCATTTTCACAGAGAAAGACGCAGACGGATTGTTTTTACCACACAACGACGCACTGGTAATCTCTTTAAATGTATTAGATTTTAAAATTACGCGTGTTCTAGTGGATCCAGGAAGTTCAGCTAATATCATATAATGGAGAGTATTGGAACAAGATAAACTCACCGGAAGCATTATTCCGACGATAAAACTCCTCGATGGATTCAACCTTATGAGCGTGACAACTCGGGGAGAGATCTTGCTGCTCACGAATGCAGAAGGAGTAATAAAAACAACTCTCTCTAAAGTAGTGGATGGTGATATGGGATACAACATCATCTTAAGAAGGACATGGTTACACGAAATGAAAGTTGTACCTTCGACGTATCACCAAAAGCTAAAGTTTTCGATGCCCAAAGGAATCAAGCAGATAAGAGGTGACCAACCGGCAGCGAGGGAGATGAATGCAATCTCAGTTTCCAGTAGCAAAGGGAATGAGCACACGACATAGCAATTATAGGAACCAGTGCCTACTCCCGAGTTAGAAGAGGTTATTCCAGGGGCAGAATCGTTAGAACAATATCAGGTGCCGAGATATTTCTAAGTTCCGGTAGAAACGGACGCAACAAAATCCACGGCAGAGGAACTAGAGCAAGTGGCATTGTTTGAAGAATTCTTAGAAAGAAAATTCCACTTATGGACAGGACTGCATCCCGAGCTCAGGTCTAGTTTTATTGAATTCCTTAAAATTAACATTGGTTGTTTTGCATGGTCGCACAAGGATATGACAGGTATCCCGATGGAAATAGCTATGCACAAGCTGAGTTTGGATCCCAACGTACCACCGGTACGGCAGAAGAAGTGCCCTATTGGCGAGGCCAGGAATAAGTTCGTCAAAGAAGAGGTAACCCACTTGCTTAAAATCGGTTTGGTCAGAGAGGTAAGATATCCAGACTGGCTAGCCAATGTAGTAGTAGTTCCTAAGAAGAACAATAAATTTCGTATGTGTGTAGACTATAAAGATCTTAATAAAGCGTGCCCGAAAGATTCGTTTCCACTGCCAAATATCGATCAAATGATTGATTCCACGTCCGGACATGAATTGATGAGTTTCCTTGATGTTTATTCCGGGTACAACCAAATTAAGATGAACCCGGAAGATCAAGAAAATACTTCATTTATAACAAATTTTGGTACATATTGTTACAATGTAATGCCTTTCGGGTTAAAAAATGCCAGAGCCACTTATCAACGGCTCGTAAATAAGATGTTTGAAAAGCAAATAGGAAAAACCATGGAAGTTTATATAGACGATATACTCGTTAAGTTGAATGCAGGTGAACACCTTAAGCATTTGCAAGAAACACTCGATATCCTGAGGAAGCATAACATGAAACTTAACCCCGAGAAGTGCACGTTCGGGATCAGCTCCGGTAAGTTCCTGGGCTTTCTGGTCTCACAAAGGGGAATTGAAGTAAACCCCGACAAAATCAAGGCCATAAACAATATCCCGGATCAATTATCAAACGTGAAGGAAGTCCAAAGACTCACAGGAAGGTTAGCAGCTTTGAGCAAGTTCATTTCCCGGTCGTCGAAAAAATGTCATCGCTTCTTTATATTGCTAAAAATGAAGAACAGTTTCGAATGGACGCCGGAGTGCCAGCAAGCTTTGAGGGACCTGAAGAAGTACTTACCAAGCCCTCCATTGCTTTCAAAATTGAAAGAACACGAAACATTGCTAGTCTACCTCGCGGTTTCAGAAGTTGCGGTAAGTGAGGTTTAGTCCGAGAGGACGAAGGTATGAAGTTTCCTATTTATTACGTTATAAAAATTTTAACGGGAGCATAAACTCGATACCCATATTTGGAAAAACTGGCCTTAGCTCTCGTAGTTGCCGCTCGAAAGCTGAGGCCCTATTTCCAATGACAACCAATAGTTGTGGTGACTACTTTCCCTTTGCGGAACATCCTTCGTAAACCCGAATTCTCGGGAAGATTGGCCAAATAGGCCGTCGAAATAAGTGAATTTGACATAGAATATAAATCGAGGACTGCAATTAAGTCACAAGTCTTGGCTGACTTCGTGGCAGATTTTAGTCCAGGACTGCCACCTCTGGAAACCAAAGAGGCAGTAATGGTGTCGGAATCGGCATCAGGGGTTTGAACCTTATTTACGAACGGAGCCTCGAACGTAAAAAGGTCCAGGCTCGGAATAGTTTTAATCACGCCTTCGGGGGAAACCTTAAGGAAAGCCATCAGCACGATCCCTTTAACTAACAATAAATCATAGTATGAAGCTTTAATTGTAGGGCTCGAATTGATCGGGGACTTGATTCTTAGGTGATAGAAATCAAATACGACTCACAGCTGGTGGTAAATCAGGTTTACGGGATCTTTGATACCAAAGAAGAACGTATGCAACAATACGTGGTAAAGGTCCAGGCCCTTTTGGCATGATTTCGTGAGTGGTCAATAACTCACATCCCGAGAGAGGATAGTGCATAAGCGGATGCATTAGCAAACTTAGGTTTATTGACAAAAATAAAAGTATCGAAGTCCAGAATGGTGGTACAACTGATGAGTTCAGTCCTTGATACGGATGGTTACTACGAGGTGAATTCGACTAGTCTGGTCTGGGATTGGAGGAACGAAATAATCAACTACCTCGAGCACAGAAAGTTGCACGACAATCCCAAAGCATCACGGGCGTTACGCACCAAAGCTGCACGTTATAGCTTCAGGAAAGGCCAATTGTATAGAAAATCTTTCCAATGCCCGCTAGCCTGGTGTTTAGAAGTGTCAGAAGTTGACTATGTCACGAGAGAAATCCACGAAGGGATATGCAGAAATCACTCAAGCGCAGAGTCTTTGGTGCTAAAATTGGTACGGGCAGGATATTACTGGCCTTGCATGGAACAAGACGCCAAAGATTTCGTACGAAAATATGATAAGTGCCAACGCTACGCATCACTAGTACATCAACCGGCAAAACCCTTATATTCGATTCTGTCCCCATGGCCTTTCATAAAATGGGGGATGGACATCGTCAGACCGCTGCCACCGGCTCCCAGAAAGGTAAGGTTTCTTTTAATTTTGACTGATTTTTTTCTAAATGGGTGGAAGAAAGTTCTTATCAAAAAATCGGAGAACGCTAAGTGATCGATTTCTTGTGAGAAAATATAATTTGCAGGTTTGGAATACCAAAAAAGATAGCATGCGACAATGGGCCACAATTTATCGGTGCAAAAGTTACAAAGTTTTTCGAAGACATGAAAATAAAGCGAATCACATCCTCACCTTATCATCCGAGCGGAAACGGTCAAACGGAGTCAACAAATAAAGTGATTATTCAAAACCTCAAGAAAAGGTTGGAAGCAGCAAAAGGAAAATGGCCCGAAGAGCTGCCCGCAGTCCTATGGGCCTACCGAACAACGGCCAAATCAAGTATAGGAGAAACTCCTTTTTCCCTCATGTACAGTGCTGAAGCCCTAATCCCGGTTGAAGTGGGCAAAACCACTTTGAGATATTCTCAGACAAACGAAGAATCAAACGACGAAGCAATGCTAATCAACTTAAAACTTCTCGAGGGATGCAGGGACTTGGCGCATGTAAGAATGGCAGCTCAAAAGCAGAGGATGGAGCGATATTACAATCGGAGAGCCAACTTCCGTTTTGTCAAAGTAGGAGACTTGGTTCTAAGAAAAGTAACACAAAATACAAGGGAAAGCTAGTTCTAACATGGGAAGGCCCTTACCGGATTTCAGCTGTCACTGGAAAAGGTTCATACGAGTTAGAGAACCAGAATGGATACAAGTTTCCCAGCAACTGGAACGTGGCACACCTCAAAAGATATTATTGCCAATGAACAACACTCAAACAGAAAGTATGTGCTGCATTCTTTTTCCCTTCGTTCAGTTTTTTTCCCAATTGGGTTTTTCTGGAAAAGTTTTTAATGAGGCATCGACGGAAAGCATACTACGAAGACAACAGCAATAAGACCTTTGATAGCAAGGCAAACGAACAAGCTTCCACTCGGGGAAGATTAGGTAATTTTTGGTTCGATAGCAAATTCCCACCGGGAAGTTAAATTTGCTAACCGAACAGAGGTTAGCCGACCGTTCACGGGCACAAACCGTCAGAGGACTGTTAGGTATTCTTTCGCTCGATAGCATGGATTCCTAAGGGGGAAATAAGATATGTTACCGAGTAAAGGATTAACTAGCAATTTATTGGTGGGACCTTCGAAGATACAAGACTTTCATTGTTCCAATTCGCATTCTTCGCATTCAAACACTAGGGGGAACGATATGAGGATACGACAACAATGACTGCCATGTCAACCGGGAATGAAAGTCCGGAAACAAAATGCATCATCGGGACCGGGGACTCCGCAGCCAGCCCGTAGAAACAAGTTGTACAAGATAGCCATAAGCAATGGCAATTTCTTTTTCTACATAGCAAAATGCTTATGTAATTTCTGAAAATAGAAGGAATAAAATGAAATCCTTTTGCTTTTGTCTTGTTTCTTGTCTGAGCGATGAGCTGAGTTTGCCATTTGAAAATTAAACAAGTACTTCAAATGTTAGTGCCGTAATGAACAGGAGACGTCCTCTTCAAGAGCACCGTAAATATAAGGGGGCCTCTCTTATAAAAACTCTCATGTTAAAGGGTTAGTTCCGAAAGAATCAATGCCCAGAATCCAAAATGCCATCGGGGAAAAATACACCCGAAGCCGCATATGAAAAGGATGTAAAAAGCAAACTTGCGCAAATATTCATAGAAACTCTCATGTAAAAGGGAAACTTGCGCAAATATTCATAGAGACTCTCACTTAAAAGGGAAACTTGCGCATATATTCATAAAAACTCTCATGTAAAAGGGATAATACTCGGAACCAAAATGCTTTGAAGAAAAGGCATCCGAGACTACACATAGTAAAGTGCGAATTGAACAATATGCGTAAAATACTTGAGAAAATGCAAAAGTTAAAGGCTTGTATGGATATTCAAATGAAAGTAAGACTCAAACGACACTTGAACAAACATAAGAAAATATGTCTTTATTTACAAGAACGGGCCAAAATGTTACAAGTGCAAAATGGGAAAAGAAAAAGCTAAACTGCAGCGCCTCTGGAACCAGGAGGAAGAGAAGTATCTGCGTTGCCGGGAAGAGTAGGTGGTTCCGCCGATGGCTCAATGCTTTCCCCAGTTTGGCCTTCGGCCTCATCGCCTTCCGATCCTTCTTCAGTTTCCGAAAACTTGGAACCGAAATTGGAAGAACCTGGAGCATCAGACTGCACCGGGAGTCCATTTTTTGCAGCCAACTCAAGCTCTAGGGCCTTCGCAATTTCGGCATCAACATCTATGATACCATCTTGGTCCTCTTCCAAGGTTTTTCTCCTCATGCTATACATGGAATAAGTTTTTTCAACAATGAGGGAAGCCGCTTGGTGCTTAAGTTCTTCTTTGAGTTGAGTGACCGTAGCGGAAAGGTTTTTCCGTACGGATCTAGCAGATTGGAGGTTTCTATCGAGCTCATGGACAGTTGAACTAAATAACCTATTATGCTCGATAGTTTTTCTGTACTTCTCTTCTAGCTGGGCATGTTTCGCCTCCACAGCAGAACTTTTGGAGTTTAAGGCTGCCTTCAGGTTAATCGCTATTTCAGCGGAGGCAGCCTCACGGTCAGTTGCAGCAAGAATGATGTTTTGGACTTCTGCCCATTTGGCCTTGGCCTTATCGGCTGAGGGTTGCCACTTCTTGCTCGCTTTGCTGCAAACGAGCCTCCAAAACAACGACCTTAGTAGCTATGGTTTCCAGTTCCAAGAGGCGGAGAACAGTCTGGTCCCGTTCCGCCAAAAGTTGATCTTGTTCAGAAGTAAGTTCTTCCTTCTCACGAATCAATCTTTGAAGGCCCTCAGAAGCAAGAAAGTTGGCCTATAAAATAAGAAGAGGTAAAATTTAGAATACATTCGTTCAAAGTAAAAGAAATAACAGAGGAAGGAAGGAATGTACCGCTGCGGCATTGTGCATGGCATTGTTTAACAAGCACTCTCCCGAGAGTGCCTGAATCTTTTCCCAGTCCTTTTCTGAAGTCAAAGGCCTTAGATAATTAGCAAGCTCCACCGACCGGGATAACAAGTTGCACCCGGTAGAGACCGAAAGAGTAACGCTTCTCCTCCTTTGTGGATCTTCAGAAGGGGCGGCATAATTTTGCCCCAAATTCCCATGAACTAGGGACTGTGGAAGAGGAACACCTTCTTCACGGTCAGGTGCGGCCGATGGAGGTGATATAGAATCTACTGGTGGAAGAGTGGATGAAGATGGAAGTGATGTAGCAGTTGCTAGTATTGGTGAAGATAGAGATGGAGCTGATGGAGTTAAAGAGTGAGAAGCAGCTGCATCTAATATAGTGCTGGTTGTTTGATGCTCGCCAACCAAAGACAGTAGGGACCCGATACTCAGCCTCGCAGCACCGGTTATAATAATTGGAGCCCAGAAGCGGGAGTCGGCATATTCTACTAAATCAAATTCTCCCCAAAGTGCTGAGACGTCGTCTTCAGTTGGTGCAACTATCTCAACAAGTTGAGTATCCTGTAGAGATGATAAGGATAGTCGCCTTCTGTGTAAAGAAGCTCCTTCATCAACAACTTCTTCATCATCGTCAATCATTACGGTGTCTACGACCGGCCCATAAGGAGGACCGGTCATCATCGCCACCGGAGACGATTCGGGGGCATCCGTCTTTGCCTTTTTATTCTTTTCCCCGGCCATGGAGGAGCGTCTTCTCTTTGTTTGTTTATCCTCCGGCCGTGGACTCCGTAAAGAAATATTTGCACCCGAAACAGGCCCGAGGAGCGTTACCATGATTTTTTGCCTTCCACCCGTATTTAGGGGATAGTTCTTGTAACGACCCGATCGGTCATTTTGAGCTCTAACTCGTCGTTCAGAAATTTGAGGTCACGAGCAAATTCACTTCAGGTATTATGACTGGTATACGTGGTCGAAATTGAAATTTCAGAAGTTCAGAGTTGATTTGAAAAGAAAATTCTCATTTCGGAAGCTTTAAGTTGGAAGAATTGACTAAGGTTGGATTTTTGAGTAAACTATCTCGGAATCGGGATTTGAAGGTTCCAACAGGTTCGTATGATGAATTCGGACTTGGACGTATGTCCGGATCGGGTTTTTGATGACCCGAGAATGTTTCGGCGCCTATTGTGGAAGTTGGCATTTTGGAAGAATTTCATAAATTTGGGTTGAAGTGAATTTCAATGTTATCAATGTCCGTTTGGGATTTCGAGTCTGGGAATAGCTTCGTATGGTGATTTTGGTATTTGGAGCGCGCCCGGAAGTGGATTTTGAGGTCCGTAGGTCATTTTGGAGTCATTTGGCTAAAGCTAGAAATTTGAAGATTTTTGAGAAGTTTGACCGGAAGTGGAGTTTTTGATATCGGGGTCGGAATTCGATTCCGAAAGTTGGAGTAGGTCCGTAATGTCAAATGTGACTTGTATGCAAAATTTGAGGATAATCGGACGTGATTTGATATGTTTCGACATCGATTGTAGAAGTTGAAGTTTTAAAGTTCATTAAGTTTGAATTGGGGTGCGATTCATGATTTTGACGTTGTTTGATGTGATTTGAAGGCTCGACTAAGTTTGTAATGTATTTTGGGACGTGTTGATATAATTGGTTAAGGTCCCGAGGGCCACGGGTGGATTCCGGGTGGTTAACAGATCGAATTTGGAATTTGAAGAAAGGCTGAAGCAGCTGAGCATCTGGTGTAACCGCACCTGGGTGAAGAGGCCCGCAGGTGCGGGAAATGGCTCGATGAAACGGAAGGGGAAGGCTGCTGAGAACCGCAGGAGCAGAAAGATTTGCGCACCTGCGCACCTGCGCCTTGTAGCGCAGGTGCGAGAATGTTGGGCCGAGCTAGAGCCGCACCTGCTATGGGATTTCCACAGGTGCGGGACCGCATATGCAGCCATGGCACCACATGTGCGAACGTCGGGGCTGGACAGTGTGTTCTTTAAAAATGAGGGTTTGGGTCATTTTCACCCCATTTTCTCCATGAGAGCCGGTCTTGGAGCTCATTCTTCGTCATCAATGACAAGGTAATTGATTCCTACTTATTATAAGTTAAATACATGGTTTGTATAAGGATTTAAATATGGAAATTAGTAGAAATTGTGGGGTTTTGGTAGAAACCCTAAAAATTTGTATTTTTGGAATTTAATCACGAATTTGGGCATGAAATGGAGAATAAATTATATATTTGAGTTCGTGGGGTTATGGGTAAAGTTTATCCTCGAAAGTTTTCGGAATCCGGGCACGTGGGCCCGAGGTTGATTTTATAAAATTTTCGAACGTAGTTGGAAATTGTTATAAAATGATTAATTATGAGTATTAGAGTATATTTTGATTCGGTTGCATCATATTTGACTAGTTTTGTAGCGGCGGGCATAAGTTTGAATTGTCGGAGCGGCCTTGGAGCCGGTTATGGAATTTCGGACCCTTCTAACCTTGTAAGAGGGAATTAACTCTATAGGTGAACTAAATTATTGTTTGCTTCTATTTGTGGGAGCTACGTACTCACGAGGTAACGAGAGTCCGTACGTAGCTACTAGTTATGCCTATGTTCGGGTAGTTTTAGGCTCACATCATGCCTTGTTGATATTGTTATTGATTTATGTTTATTGTCTGCCTTGAGAGGGAGCGAGATTGAGTTTGCTTATTAAATGTTTTGAAAGGAGTTGAAATTTAAGAACTTAAGATTTAAAAGGTTTCATTTGAACTTCGGAATTTCGAAAAGGATTGAGTAATGCTATAATAACTTAAGAAATCTATGCGTAACCGCATCGCACGTATGTTTCGCGAGCGGGGTAATTTTCTTAAAACGTTTCAAGTTGAATTTCCATTATTTTAAAAAGAATCAAGAAAGAGATATGATTTAAATGTTAAACTTATATTTGTCCGCGTCGCAAGTATGATTCGCGAGCGGGGTATTTCCTTAAATTTATATTTGACCACGTCGCATGTATGATTCGCGAGCGGGGACTGCGTCACATGTATGATTCGCGAGCGGGGACCGCGTCGCATGTATGATTCGCGAGCGGGGGAAATTTATAGATGCATCTATGGTTCGCGTCGTTCGACCCTCGGTAGTGCATATTTTATTTTTATTGTTGGATCGGGCCGTACGACCTCGGCATGACTTGCGCGTGATTGTATTAATTACTTCGGAAATTATAATAATTGATATTGCCTCATTGGCCTGAGATATAAACTGTTAAAATGATGAAAATGAATTTGGAAAAAACTTCTTGTTAACAAAAGAATTGTTTACTTACTTCATGATATCGGGCTTATAGCCGTTCTACGTGATCCATGCTTAATCTTATCATTGGTATATTAATTATAGCCCATAGTAAGTGTCCAAGTCGACCCCTCGTCACTACTTTTTCGAGGTTAGGCGGGATACTTACTGGGTGCGCGTTGATTTACGTACTCATGCTACACTTGCTGCATATTTTGTGCAGGTACACATATGTTTAGCAGCCTTGTGGGCGCAGAGGTGCGATTATGGTGGGGACTTAGGTAAGCTGCATTCTATACGGCAATCCGCAGCCAATAGAGTCTCTCTCAGAGTACTTACATTTTTCCTGTCCAATTTGTATTCCGGACAGCTATTGTATTTTATTCTACATTCCTAATTAATGCTCATGCACTTGTGACATCGGATTTTGGGAGGATTATGGGTTGTGCTGTATTGGAAATTTTAAAGATATTATTATTTGTTTTTTTTTAGTAAACTTCATCTTTTACGATTTAAATTTAAGGAAAAATATGATTTCAAAAGTAACAAAATGAGAACCCAATTAAATATTTTACTGTTGGTTTGCCTGACAGTGGAGTCCAGCGCCATCACGACCTTTATGGATTTTGGGTCGTGACAGTTCTTTTCACGAACGAGTTTCGGGCGTTCTGACGTCCAAAATCTTCTGAACCCACCGGTTCAAACCTTCCACCACCGGTGGGATCCATTGAGTTGCTGAAATATGCGAAGGGTGAAGAGATGATACAACCATAGAAGGATATCTAGTAAGAGGAATATTATATTTAAGAACTTACGAGTGCGGTTCCAAGCAACAGGAAAGGATGAAGCCATTGTCGAAATGATGTCGTTGGTGGCAACTGCAATGAATCGCTCCATCCACCCACGGTCGTTGTCATCATCCATGCTAGACAACAAAGCATGGTGGCCACGCTTGCAAAAGGTTTATCATTCCCCCGCGGAAGATTTTAGGGAACTAAAGATTCATCACATGAGCTAAAGTTAGCTCCTATCCAGTTTCTTGGCACAAACGTCAGAGGTGGGCGATCGTCCTCCACACTGAAGGACTTACCTATGTCAAACTCACCTGGTAGCAAAGGCAAAACTCTGCAATCACGGAATCAATCTCTTCGCTCAAAGAAAACGCATCCAAAGAAAAGGGATACGTGAAAAAGTATGTAAAACCTTCCTTGGGAAGGGTCACTCGCTCCGATAGATCAGGAGCAGTGATTTCCAACTCATTGCAGCGACATTCCTCCTTCACAGCAAGGATACTGGAAGGACGAATGGAAGAAGGGCACCTACTAACAGCCTATGTACGAGGGTTAGCAGTAGGAAATTTCTCTTCAAAATCCTTCGAAGTACTAAGCCTCCTTGGGATGATGGAATCCACTGTTGGAGGAATAGAGTCCTCGATTTTGTTCTTATTCTTTGAAGAACCACCACGTTTGGAAGAAGAAGCCATTGGAAAAGAAGAAAGTAAAGAATTTGTGTTTGAAGAAAATTAGGAAAAGGATGGAAAACAAGGATGCAACTCAGAAACTCAAGCAATTGTGAAGCGTAAAGGAAAAGAAAGTTGTGTATAAGTAAAATTCTGGGGGCTAAATTCATGGCTATGATTACCTCGATAATCGGCAAAAGCTGTGCTGAATCATGGGATGACGCGTGTTCGGGGTATTAAATACGGAGAGACGTGCGTCTAATCAACTGTCAGAGACCTTCAGAGAGAGTTATAATAATTCCCGCAAAAAATGTGTTTCTACCAACTTCCCGGTAACACAAAGTTATGTCACCAGAAAGCAGGGGGACTATCTGTATAGGGTAAAATATGATTATGACACGTGGCTGAGTAAATGGAGGACACGTGGAATCCAAGATAGGATAGTTGGGGACCGAATGCAGCCACTACGCTTGTCACCGGAACGGATAACGTTTATAAAAGTGTATTAAAAGCTCTGCGCCCAGTAGCATTTACTAAGGAATATTCTACAACATTAAGAGCGACGGTCCGTTACAGATAATTTGGCATTTATACTCAACGTTACATCTCAATCACTGACCCTCATAATTGACATTAAAGGAGTGCACGATTCTAGGACCTTCTTCCGTAGACATATCTATAAATAGTGAGCTCAGTTATCATTGTAAGGGATGAAAAATTTATGGCAAGAACATATATTATATTCTATACAAAGTTTTATACAATTTTACTCTCTTGCTTTTTGATTCCATCATTGCCGTGTTCAGAAATCGTGTTCATGGAATCACTATCTTTGTTATTTCATCTACATTCGAAGGCTAAGTACTGCGTATTTTTTCGATTATTATATTATTTCAGGATCAAATTAGTTCACTTATCTAGAAACCACATATAAATTCAACTGTACTATTTTACGGGTAAACACACGGGTAAACACGAGGAACTCTGAATTTTAATAACTCCGAAAGGGAATAGAATACAAAAGGCGTGCCTATTATTTCTGGGTTTTAGTTAATCCGGTACTCTACTTTTGAGTCCTCGTTTCAAAGTTGTAACCTTTGAATATCTGCAAAAGCTGCACCTCAAACTTGTTCAATCCTTAGAGGCTAAAAGCCTGAATCACATAAACATAAATTGATCACTAAGTAGATTTGGTTGAAATTTCAAAAAGGTTTTTAAAGTTGTGCTGAAAAATAAGTTTTAGAAGTTAGAGTTGTGTTTGGACATGCATCTTAATTATTTGAAATTTTTTTTGAAGTTTTGTGAGTGGAATCAAAATTTTCACCCAAAAACTGCGCTAAACAAGTTTTTGGAAAAACAATTTAGATTTTTTTTCAAAACTAATCATATTCCATGAACAAATAAAGTTTTCAATTTTTCTTTTTTACAAAAATTGCCAAAATTTATGGCTAAACAGAAGCTAAATGACTTGCAAGTTAAATGATGTATTAGTATATTTTCTTGACACTTTTCCTTTTCACTGAGATAACTTCAAAACGCAGAAATGAAGCACTAGACTGAATTGGGCAAAACACAACTTAATGGTGAGAATTAAGTTTTTAAAATAGAGCATGTACTAACAGCTTCGGCACCAATATATAGTAGCAATTTAAAAACTTTAGGTTATAAAGTTTAATTAATGGAGTTTAGTAACAAGCACTAGTTTAAAACTGGTTAAGATCAAGATCACGTGGTCCCCCTGCCAGCTCATTCAGTGCTACTCAATAAAATACAAGTCAAAGGTGAGTCAACCAAATTAGCCCATGGATGCCATCTGCAGCAGCATCTTCTGCGTCTTTCTGAATTCTGTAACCAAAAGCCAATCTCCCCTTTCACCGTTTTTGCTCTGATTTTCTGCTTTCTGTTCTCACTCTTTTCTCTCTGCTTGTCATAGCTATTTGCATTTATAACATTTTTAAGCTGTTGACAAACCCAATGCCCCATCCCCTTTATTATCGATATTTACTCTCTTATCTTTGAATCTTTGATATATATCAAAGATTCATATACTGCCAAGACCCCACCATTTTCACTTTATATATATACTCTTCATATTTTAACAATATCGCATGCACCCCCAAACCCAAGTTTGAATGTATGTAGTCCCAAGTTTCAAAGGATGGGCACTTAAAAGCCGAAATAATTTTCAACTTTAGTCAAATATTTTGGTACCCCCAATCAAAGAAATGATTTTAGGAATGAATGCACGAAACACTGTATAACGGTACGTGTAAGAGATAATGAAAAAGAGATGTCATTCAAAGGCACTAAGAGAAGAAAACGTCCAAGAAAAAGGGGCAATGAATGAAAACATAATGAAGTGACAAATTGGCTTTCCTTTGCCATCGGATTCTATCCAAGATTTAATGGTCAGAGGAAACACACTAGATTTATCACTCAATGCCAAACTAACACGTGATGCCAAAAACCCATTATCACATCTTGATATGACGTCCATGTACATCCAATTTATAGTCAAAACTTACAAAAAAACATCCCCTCTAACCTCTAACAGTGTAATATTTCTTTTGAAGCAGGAGCCAGATCCAGTACGGGTCATCATATAGATATTTTCTACCAAGTGTATATTTTATTCAATCAGTATTAGTGCTAGTTTAACTCATAAGGTTAAAAATGCATTGAGTTTAGTATCAAACATTTTAAAGATCAATTTCATCAAATTAAATTTCTGAATCTAGCTCTATTTTAAACTAAACCCTCCCAACACATCATAGAAGTACAAATGATAAAGATTCTTTCGTTTTTAATGGGACGTCTTCTAATTGAATTCTGAAAACAGAATACCTTTTAGTAGGAAATGTTTTTTTAACGGGCCTTATGCACGAATTTGAATAAATCAACCTAATGAATTTTGAATATCGGATGCATATATAACTTTAAAATAATGAAAAATGTATATTTTAGCAGTTCCCAAAATTATAGCAATAAACTATATATTTTTTTGTATATATATATATATATGTATTGTATACAAAATTATATATTATATTTAGATACTTTTATAATTAGGTTCGACAGATGAACCAATTTTTTAACGAAAAAGCTCCCCTTACCCCTTGGTTCTTGTGACTACAAGATCGCAGGGCCTCTACTGGTGATGATATAAATACAAACATCTACTGGTGGGTAAGTAAGAGAGAAAAGAGGGTCCCCTATGAGCAGGGTTGTTGGGGTCATATTTCGCAATACCACCTCAAATTAGTACAAATATGTTGGTCTCATACTTCTCCTCCTCATTCATGGCATGCTTACAAAAATATGTACAATAACAAAAATAACTCCGCTGACCACCACAAGTTTGTTTCTTCAATGACTAGTCCTAGAATCTCCTTCTCTAATGACTTCATCGATTCATCTCAACAACAACATCATCAACATATGATGAAGAATGATACAACGTCCTACTATAGAGATGCTCCTGTTTCCTCTGACTTTGAATTCTCCGTCGCTAATCATTCTATGATTACTGGTGCTGACGAGCTTTTCTCTAAAGGTAGGCTTTTGCCTTTCAAAGAGAAGAAGAGTACTACTACTACTACTCTAAGAGATGAACTCCTTAATAATGACGAAGATGATTTTACTTTGAGGATACCCAAAAGTAGTAGTAGTAGTAGTAGTTCTACTAGGTGGAAAGGTTTACTTGGCCTCAAAAAATCTCATATTGGGTCCAAGAAAATCGACAAGAAAAATGAAGAAAAGAGGTCTGATGATCTTGTTCATGCCACCAACAATTCCCAGGTACATTTATGCAACAAAAATAAAGATATAAAGATTTTTTGTCTAGTAAAATGAAGATTTTGATATGAGTGTTTTTTTAGCAGGAAGCATACAATGGCTCTGGTAGTGGATCCAGTTGTAGGGATATGGATTTTCGTTTTAATTGATATTGTCTGCAATGGCCATAACAAAGATTTTAGGAAAGGTATTTGGGGATGAAAAGGCTTCTGTTTTTTGGTTCAATTTTGAGAGAATCATACAGATTCTGATTTATATGTGGTTACAAGCCTTGGATTTTAAAGCTCATCATTTGTCCTATGGTGTTCTTTCGTTTCAATCAACTGTTAAATATGTACTAGTATTACAAGTTGGGGGGATTTTTAGAAGTTTGAGTTACAAGATTCTCATTGGCAAATGAGATTGTTGAATCATAATTTTCATCCCAAAATTTCCAGATGAAAAGACAGCTATACTGCATTGCGACTCCATAATGATTGATTGAGAAGGCGACCCCCACTGCCATTTTCCCTTGTAGTAAATTCTTGATTCCATTTTACTCAATTCAATATGTTGACATGCTATTTAATAATTAATACTTAGTGTAGACAAACTATAGTAGTAGTATTGTTCCTAAATACTAATACTAGTATAGGACATGACCAATTGTTTCTTATTTCCTTGTTCTTTTGCAACCATATTGTTATTTGTTAGTACTAATAAGGAATAGAAAAGAAAGTCAAGCAGTCAAAATGACAGAGGGGGAACAGCTGGAAGAGAAGAAGCACAAACCTCCAAATTAAATTTCACTTTTACCAATCTGAATCTGACTCAGAAATTGATAAATGTGCAATTGAATTGAATTTTCCTGTGTTAGAATATTACAGTGAGATAATGCCATAGCGTGGGAGCTGCCGGTCAAAGCGTACTTAGCTACTCTTTTCCTCTGAGTTCATTTGGCAAAGAAGCTTATTGGTCAACTTTTATCGATTTTTTGATTTTTTTTTGTATTTCATAATATTTGATTTTTTTAAATATAAAAAAAAATTAACTTTTTTTTTTCGAAGTTATCCTTGGTGTAAAAAACCTAAGAATATTTATTATATTTTTCAACAAGTTAAAAAAAAACGCATAAATTCATTTATTATTCATATACAAATTGTGATGTTTTAGCTATTAACCATTTTGCTAAGTATCACCAATTCACCATAGTTGGTTTGCTTGTCTCTTCTTATTTTTAAAGTATCAAATCAATTGGATGGTGCTATACGAGCCACCGATTGAATATATTTAGGCCAAGTACCAGAATTGGCAGTCTCTATGACTCTATATGAATTTGGCCATAGTTTGCGAGTTGTCAAATTTCATCATTTTTTGGAAAAGTTTTTTGGATCAATATTAGATTTTTCTATATGTACTATGTCCTGATATTACTTCTGTTTGCTCAATATTTGAGGTATCTTTTGTGAGAGCTCTGTTAACACCTCCCTTCAAGTAGGAGCTCGTAGATCGGACTCCCAACTTGTCCAAAAAACTCCGATGAAGAGGTCCTGCCAAACCTTTTGTGAAGATATCGGCCATTTGGGCTGTAGTTGGAACAAAAGACAAAGAAATTAGACCATCGAGCAGTTTTTCACGGACGAAGTGGCAATCAATTTCGATGTACTTTATTCGTTCGTGAAAAACTGGGTTTTTCGCTATGTGAATCGCAGCTTGATTGTCACAATGGATAGAGACCGGAAGCGAAGGGGAAATGGA
This sequence comes from Nicotiana tabacum, assembly GCF_000715075.1. NCBI lineage: Eukaryota > Viridiplantae > Streptophyta > Magnoliopsida > Solanales > Solanaceae > Nicotiana > Nicotiana tabacum. The sequence goes on along the minus strand of NC_134096.1, from coordinate 75,136,700 downwards.
TATGCCAGCAAGAAGACGAACAATCCATGAAAGTTCTGCTACCAAACGTCGGATAGATCGATATTCAGCTTCTGCCGAAGACAAAGAAATCACTTGTTGTTTCTACGATTTCCAGGAGACGGGGCATCCACCTATGCTTAAGAAGAAACCACTAACTGATCTTCGAGTATCCGAGCAAGATGCCCAATCTGCGTCACAATAACCCAAAATTTGAAATGAAGGCTCGGATGAGAAGAAAAATCCCAAACTTGGATCATTTCGAATTATCGAAGAGTATGTAAAGCTGCCTGATAGTGTCCAGATCTTGGAGATTGTATGTATTGGCTCAAGGTCTGTATAGTAAAGGATAGATCTGGTCGGGTATTTGTGAGAAAATTTAGTTTCCCCAAGAGCCTCCGATAAATGGTAGGATCAGGCAAAAGCTCACCAGAATCAGCAGTAAGCTTAATGTGTGAATCAAGCGGAGTGCAAACATCTCTCGATTGTAGAGAATCAAACTCAGAAATGAGGTCAATTGCTAATTTTCTCTGAGTCAAAATGATGCCTCCAGGCTCGTGTAAAAGTTCCATACCTAGAAAATAACTTGCTTCTCCTAGGTCCTTAATTCGAAATTCAGAATCAAGGAATGATTTTATCTCACTGATTTCTTCTTGATTGTTTCCTGTTAGGAGAATGTCATCAACATATACGGCTAATATAGTCGTTAGAGTCCCAGATGTTTTGAAGAACAAGGAGTGGTCATTGACCGAAGAGGTAAAACCTCTGGATCCTAAACAGAGGATAGTTGAGCATACCATTGGCGCGATGCTTGTTTCAAACCATAGAGGGACTTGCGAAGACGACAGACATGGGAAGAGCTTGGAGGTGCAATTCCTGGTGGAAACTTCATAAACACTTCCTCGTCCAAGTCGCCATGTAAGAAGGCGTTATTAACATCTAACTGGTATAAGTTCCATCCCTTCTTCACTGCAACAGTTAACAAACATCTGATAGTTGTCATTTTCACCACTAGTGAAAAAGTCTCTGTGTAGTCTATTCCCTCTCGTTGTGTATCTCCTCGTACTACTAGCCTTGCTTTGAGGCTTTCCAAACTTCCATCAGATTTGACTTTAACTTTGTACACCCATTTGCAGGGCAATGCTTTCCTTCCAAAAGGGATTTGAACTACTTCCCAAGTGCAATTGGATTCTAATGCCTCACGTTCTTTTGCCATAGCTGCTTGCCAACCGGGATGAATGGCTACTTCTTGGTAAGTATTTGGCTCAGAAATTTGGCATATAGAGTTAACAAACTATTGATTTGGTTGAGAAAGTGCAGAAAATGAGTAAGAGTGAAACGGGGTAAAAGGTGGGTTTGGTGAAATTACTGAATAAGCAGCATTGCATATGTAGTCTGATAAATATTTAGATGCATTATGCTCTCTAGAAGATCTGCGTAGCCCATCTGCTGGAGCAGATTCAACTCTAGATATAGACAGAGTAACAATAGGGCAATCTTTACCTCTAGGACTAGAAGATGATAAAGAAATAACACCTGGTGTAGTTACATTAGGTGAATTAGATTCATGTTGTGAAGAAAAAATATGCATTCCCTCATCAGAGATAGGAAAACTGGTTGGAAACAATTTTGACATAGGAGTAGAATAAGAAAAAGGGAATATAGACTCAAAGAATTTGATATCCCTAGAAACAAATACGTGATTCGATTGAATGTTCAAAATTCTATATCATTTCTTTCCAAAAGAGTAACCTAAGAAGACTCCAGGGATTACTCTAGGTTGTAGTTTATCTCTATTTCTAGAAAGAGTAGAGACATAGCATAAACAATCGAAAGGCTTCAAATGAGAGTAATCTGGCAATTTGCCAAACAAAACTTGATAGGGTAATTTATTATTTAGAACTCTTGAAGGGAATATATTAATCGAGTAAGTTGTTGTTAGCAAACAATCACCCCAATATTTCTTTGGTAAATGAGACTGGAATAATAAAGCTCTACATTTCTCTAATAAGTGTTTGTATTTTTTTTTCAACTACCCCATTTTGTTGTGGGGTTTCAATGCATGATGTGTGATGAACTATCCCTTTCGAAGTAAAGAAATCTGAAAGATTTATTTCTGTCCCTAACTCACATGCATTATCTGATCTTATGATCTTAACCTTGGCTGAAAACTGTCTTTCTATAAGAGTTAAAAAGGATTTAAGGGTAGGAAAATCATTAGACTTTGTAGACAAAATATAGGCCCAAGTTGCCCTTGAAAAATCATCCATAATAGTAAAAAAATATCTTTCTCCCTTGTAAGTGGGAACATTGTAAGGACCCCATGTATCTATGTGTAGTAATTCAAAGCAATGTTTAGAGCTAATAGAGCTTGTTGGAAAAAGCAATTTGGACTGTCTTGCCATTGGGCATATGTCACAAGGAAAAAATCTGTTTATCTGTTGATGAAAGAGATATATTCTTTATATTCTTCATTGCATGATAAGGTAAGTGCCCCAATCTTAAATGCCAAAGTCTGTTGGAATTCATAGAATCAGAAACTGCAGTTTTATTCATTTTTAAACTTTCATTAGATGGAAAAATTCCTCTTACACATGTTTGAATAGACTCTGGGACAGAACTACACGATTGAACAAAAGACTTTGAGTTGGCTGCACTACAAGTCTTCATATGATTTTTAGGGAAAGGAAAGAAAGGATTATTGGACACTCTAGACTTAGTTGAATCAACTTCCAGCACATAGAGACCAGCAAAAGCTTCACCAAGTACCATTTGCCTCTTCGGAGAAGGGGCATGTACAAGATATTTAGATTTAGTAAACAAAACATTAGAATTTAGCTGCTTACACAATTGGTTAACAGACAAAAGATTATGGTTGAAAGAAGGAATATAAAGAATATTATATAACTCAAGTTCAGGTGAAATTAATACACTTTCTAAACTGTAGACTTTGACTTTATAAGAATTTGGTAGTGTAACTTGAATAGGGAAAGGGAGTTATTTGAAATTGTTTAGAAGTGTTTTATCATGAGTCATATGTTGTGAGGCTCTTGAATCAATTATCCGAAATTTGGATGTGATAGTTGTAAAACAGGAAATAAAGGTGTGAAAAGCAGTACATTTACCCACAAAGTTGGCACTTGCATTAGCATCAGAACCTAAAGTACTTATGTTTCCAGCCTGCACAGATTGTATCATCTGAATCAGCTACTCACACTGTTCTTTTGTGAACCCCTATGGATTCATTAGGCTAGGTGCAACATCTCGAGTGATAACTGCTCCTCCTCCTGATGTTTCACTTTCCTCAATCACTGCTGCATTAGCCTGAACATTTCCAAAGTTTCTCTTTAGCTTAATGAACTTGAAAGACAGTGGGTACTCAACCAGTTTATAACATTTCTCTTTCTGGTGTCCCTGCTTCTTACAGTAAGAGCAGAAGTTGTTTATCCTTGCTTCAGTGTTACTATTATAATTTTCACCCCTATACTCGCTATTAGTTTTTTGTGCATTAACATTGAAAGCACTGGGCTCAACCGACACATGGTGACCAGAATGTACCTCCCTTTGAGACTCTTCATGTAAAATGATTAAATGAGCTTGTGTTGTGGAAGGAAGGAGCTTCATCATGAGGATGTTTTCCCTTACTCCAGAATATTCCTCATTGAGCCCCATCAAGAACTAGATTAGCTTTTGATCTTCATTCATTTTGTGATTGTGAATTTTTGCTCCACAGTTGCACTCATACCCACAAGCCATGAAGGTATTAAGAACTTTTATTTGATCCCAAATTCTTTTGAGCTTGGTAAAGTATGCCGCAACATCATTTGTTTCTTGCAAAATGTTGTTAAGTTCTTTTTGCAGCTGAAATAACTTTGTACCATTAGCTTGGCCATATCTTTGTTCTAGCTCAGTCCAAAGTTCTTCAGCTGTTTGAGAGTAAATGACACTTTCTGCTATATCCTTGCTTAAGGAGTTTAACAGCCAAGCAATGACCATGTCATTGTATCTCCTCCATTGTGCAAAAAGAGGTGAGTTCTCAACTGGTTTTTGACATGAACCATTGATGAATCCTAGTTTATTTTTAGCAGAAAGAGAGATTAATACCCCCTTCTCCAATTTCCATAACTGGTTCCATCGAAACTGACATTAATAAGGTTTATTCCAGGAGAATCAGAAGAGTTGAGAAAATATGGATGTGTTCCATCCATCAAATTTGAAGCTACTACTGTGGTATTTTCAACAACAGCATCAAGGATAGTCCCGGGTGTGACTTCTCCAGATGAAATACCAAATTCTGAAGCAACAACCATAACAAGGAAATGATAGAATAGAAAGATGAAGGAGAAAAAAACAACAAAGGATAGAGAAATAAGATCTCTAAATTAGAGCACCTGCTCTTGATACCATGAAAGCAAAAGGAATCTTTTCACCTTCCTCTCTCAACGTATCTTTCTACATGGTATATGTACTTCTATTTATACAAACAAAGAGGAAAGACAAAGAGACAAAGACCCATAAGCCCATAACCAATTCTGTACAAAAATAAGAAAAAAATGATAAAGACCCATAACCAACTATATTTTATACAACTAGACAACTATATGTACTATGTCTTGATATTGCTTCTGTTTGCTCAATATTTGAGGCATCTTTTGTGAGAGATCTGTTAACATTTTCAATGCTCTGATTGCTCATGTTTATGAATTTGCAATTTAACCATAAGAGAAAAGTCGAGCCATTTTGGTAATCGCAGGAATAGAAACGAGATACTTTTTTTCAACGAAGGATAAAATTGCTTTGTTTCACATAGTCAAAGGGCATTTTTGACCCTTTACCCAAAAGAATACGAAAGTAGACCTCCGGGGAAGTGTACAGTTAGCCACTTATTAGAGATGCCTTTATTCTTTAGCCACTGTTTAAAATATATTTATTCTTTAGCCAGTGCTTAATAAAGTTTTACTCGCCTGGACGAAAATACCTCTGTGCTAGACATGGGTGCTGTGTAAATATTAAGGATATGGTGTCCGTAACTTCATGAATGTTGTGTAAATATTAAGGACAAAGTGTCATGTATTTGCACCTTCTGTTTTTAAACTTTAGGATATCATGTCCTTAACTTCATATGTGCAGTATAAATGTTAAGGACATGGTATCCTTAACTTCATGTGTCCGGGGTAAATGAAAAGGACATAATGTCCTTAACTTGTATTTGCACCTTCTGTTGTTAAACTTTAGGATCTCATGTCCTTAACTTCATATGTGCAGTGTAAATGTTAAGGACATGATGTCCTTAACTTCATGTGTGTAGTGTAAATGTTAAGGACATAGTGTCCTTAACTTTATAAGTGTTGTGTAAATATTAAGGATATGGTGTTCTTAACTTCATGAATATTGTGTAAATATTAAGGACAAAGTGTCATGTATTTGCACCTTCCATTATTAAACTTTAGGACATCATGTCCTTAACTTTATATGTGCAGTGTAAATATTAAGGACATGGCGTCCTTAACTTTATGTGTGCAGTGTAAATGTTAATGATATAATGTCCTTAACTTGTATTTGCACCTTCTATTGTTAAACTTTAGGACCTCGTGTTCTTAACTTCATATGTGCAGTGTAAATGTTAAGGATAAGGTGTCCTTAACTTTATGTGTGCAGTATAAATGTTAAGGACATAGTGTCCTTAACTTTATGAGTGTTGTGTAAATATTAAGGACATAGTGTCCTTAACTTCATAAATGTTGTGTAAATATTAAGGACAAAGTGTCATGTATTTGCACCTTCCGTTGTTAAATTTTAGGATATCATGTCCTTAACTTCATATGTGCAGTGTAAATGTTAAGGACATGACGTCCTTAACTTCATGTATGCAGTGTAAATGTTAAGGACACTATGTCCTTTATATTTATACATCATTCATGAAAAAAAGGGTAAAAGCGTCTTTTCATATTAATTTAATAGAGTAGTGGCTATTTTTGCTCATTATTAAAAATACTGGATAAAAACTAAATATCATGTTAAAAAGTGGCTATCCCACGCCATTTACACTAGACCTCCTATGTTCAAATCATTCCTTTCTCTTTTTGACCTCTTAATTCATCAAAATTAACGTTTTTAATGATTTTCTTGGATATCTCAGGTATAGTTTGAAGTGATTGATAGCCTGTTTGGTCAAACATTTGAAATCGATTTATTTTGAGAAGCATTTTTTTTCAAAAGTATTTTTTTTTTTCAAAAGTGCTTTTTCTAGAAGTATTTTTGGTGAGAAGTAGTTGGTGTTTAGTTAATTAATTTTTTTTAAAAAAAGTATTTTTTAAATTTAAAAAAAAGTGCTTTTGGGTTTAAAGAAACTTTGCCAAACAAGCTATGAATTTGATAATACTATGTCTGGTCCATTTTAAACAATTGAAGATTTTTGCACATCCATTGAAAAATCACTTAATAGTATTAATAAAAAGGTTTGTTTGACTAAATCACCATTTATTCTTCTCAAAATGAATAATAGCTGTTGAAAAACTTCTAAAAATTTGTATATATCACATATTTGAAACGAAAATTTAACGCTTTCTTAATTATCTAAAGTGGCACTTATCTTTGACTAAATTTGTTTGTTTAATCAACATTTAAAATTATAGCGGAGGTAGTATTAAACAATCCTTTGGAAAATTTTGTTTTAATCCAATGATCAAACAAAACTGGAACAGTGATCATAGAGTCTTGAAAATGTTGGTATACCAGTCCTTGGAAAATCTTAGCTAGGTCTTGAGGCTTACATAGTACTTCAACACAATAACAGCAGAGTTTAGCAGTCAAAAGTACAATTATCATGCTCTCTTAGCTTGATATGTAGTAGTAACTAAGTACAGACTAAGAGTTACTAACAACATTCTCCATTTGCTGCATACTGCATAAAATAAAGTAGAAACATAGAGAACACTACCATGGGGCATTAACTTCTCCTTGGAACATAAGCTCATAGCTCTCAGCTTTTGATTTCAGAGCCTCAACATCAGCACCATATGTTTCAGAAGCTTTTTTCAGTTCCACAAGTTTTGTTTCAAGATTCCTCATCTCATCTTCAGCTCGAGACCACTCGTTTTTAGCTTCCCAGTACCTCTTGGTGTCTGAAGCACCTTCTGAATCAAATGCAAGACTCACCAACCAGCGCAGACGAGTCCTCAGAAACCCAACATTCATGCCCAGAAGTTCAAAAGATTTCAATGACTTCTCCCATATATCAAATTCCGTTCGCTGGGTGGTGAGCTTGCAAGCTCTTATCGCATCGGCAATGTTGACGACTTCAAAAATCACACCAGCAACCAACTTACAATGAAGGCCTTGTAGAAGACGATCATGAAGAAAAGCGCTTTTATTGCAGCATAACTCGTAGTACTTTCTTCTTATATCTTCAGGAAGTTCAGAGTCTATGCATACTCCATTCACCAAAATGTGGAACTCCTCAAGGCTCTTAATGTCTCTAAAATTAACAGCAAGTCCAGAGGACCTTGAGCCCTCTAAAATTTCTGAAGCAACCTCATCGCTATCATTTCCCGACTGTGCCTCCAGTGCCAGAAGTTGTTTACTCAGATCCGCCTTTCGTCTCCTCCTATGCACAACAGTTATGGGAAGAGACTTCTTTTGACGCTTCTTTAAGTTATGAGCAGAAGCTCCCTCTGACATGTCACAAGTTGGAAACAAGTTGCTTAGAAGGACCAGAAAAGACCGCAAAATATACTATGTTTCACAGTATGACCGGTATAAAATTTACTTACTGACCTGCATCACTTTGCTTGGGTGGTGCATCCAAATTTAGAAGGCTAAGAGCGCCATCCACCTCCTTTAGATCATTCGCTCTTATGACGTATACCTATGAATTCAGAAACAAAGTTCAGATTAAGATTGCTGCTAAAGATCTGTGAATTTGAAGTTAGAAAAACCTATTCTTCAATTTCCACATTTCTGCTTCACTTCATGGTGACAATTCATACTGAGATGTCGTATAATATCTGATAGTAGACCTATGATGAAAACCATCATCACTTGCAATGGATTTTATCATGCTGTTAGCTGGATAAGAATTCATATAAATTCATAGAGCAGTTTTTTAATAGCCCTAATTCAATCAGAAGTTGACTCTCAAGCCTGTAAAATTGGTAAACATCAAGTGCTGCTATGGAAATAACGTATTTGTGATTCTCTATGCCCCTAATAAACAGCCGTTGCACAAACTCAATAATCATCCCCACCTTCAATTGTTTAGACTGTGTCACTGTGGCATACAAATGATGTTGTCTGCCATAATTATGTTTATCCACTACGACATACATTTTCCACCTTCTCCATTCTTTGCAGTAAAAGGAATTGCGACATACATTTTCCATCTTCTCCATTCTTTGCAGTAAAAGCATGCACTCAATGACAAGACTAATTGGTATCCTCTTATTTTTGGTACCTTAAAAAGAATCCACAATATTTCGTGGAATGTTTCCTCGAGTAAGACTAGCAAGTGCATACCTGCACTCAATTTTAGGTACCATGTGACCCAATAGTTAAGTTGAAAACATGTAAATTCATACAAATAGTATCGCTCATATATTTATTCCTACCAAAAGATACCTTGATAGATGCTTGGCCTGTAAACAGAAGCTCCTTTAAGGATTAAGTTTGCTTGCTCCAATGTTTTTCCATAGAATCTAATGTTGATCAATTTTTAAAAGAGTTAAACACACATGTTGACATATAACTACACAAGCTAAGTTAAGGTCACAACAATCTCCTGAATGGTGTGAAATATAATATACAGCTAAAATTCCATCTCTATCCACAGTTGAGTCAATTATTTTATGAAAAAAACTCTTCCTACATGAGGAATCAAGTAATGACTGCTTATCTCGTCATTAGATGCATCTTATGCTAGCGTAAAACAAGTTAGATTACTTAACCTTACTTGGTTGACATCAATGGTGATGCCGTGCCAGTTTGAAGGCTGTTAATTTCAGTTCTAGGACTTAGCCGACTGTTATAAATCCAGTTGTTCAACTGCTAAAGCGAAGGCATATGGGGCTTAACGTAATGCTGATAAGACAGTGTCCAGAGACTATTTATGAGACCTTAGCAGAACAACACTGGGAACCAAGCAAGAAGTGTACCACGGCAAATAGTATACTCTATCTGGATCCACGATAGACTAAAGAAAAATGAATCCTTTACCGGGGACAAGCTCTTCACAGAATACAGATACCTACAAACCTTACAACGATGATAGTTCTCTTTACAAACCTATAACAGATTAACATGCCTGCTCTCCATGATTGACTTGAATAGTTCAGCACCGGCTGAAATTGTTTTTACTGCAATTCACACTCCTGTTGCAGAATTCTGATAGACGTGTCACATGTGGATAAGTTGGTTTTACATGGTGACGTCATTCTTATATGCCAGGAAATGGGAAAAAGAAAATCAATCCCACTTATCAGTAACCGCAGTTATCTGCTGCACTTTGTACAGGTAGATGGACTAGTAGGCTATGGCATATAACCGATGCATAAAGCTTAGTTCAAACATGCAAAAAGATGTTTAAAAAAAGAAACTTGGAGTGTCACCTTGAATCTAGTAGGCGCAACTAGTTGGAAAACTAAAACATCTCCCTCAACCAACTTGTGAGCAGTGCAATACTTTCTCCATCCTGCACTAAGTCCGGTCTTTTCAGCAATATATTTTATCTCAAATTCTTCGCCGGTCTCGCTTTCAAGAATAACTGGGGTGTCCTTTCTTGGTAGATGGTTCTTGCAAAATGGCACCGGAAGTCCCTATTGTATGGATGGTAGTAAACAAAGTTACAGGGTTAAGTAAATATTTCCTTAACTAAATCCAAAGCTAAGTTGTTTAGACAAAACTCACCATCCAAAAACAACTACCAACATGTGATCTAACTAATAATTTCATGAAGCTGGGATATTCATTCCCTATACTTGACAGGAACTCCTCTGCTCGAATGATGATTGGTGATTTCATTTGGGTAGCACTACCAGACCCATCAGCTGTAGCCCTCTCTTGTTTGGTGCTTAATGAAAATACAAAAAAACTGTCACTCTCAAGTATCAAAGGTTACAATTGTGTAAGAATATTCAAAGAATATGTTATACAAAAACACTCACATAATTGACTTGCCCCCAGCATCAGCTACTGCCTGCTCAAGAATAAGCGGAACAGCAATAGAGCTGTTAATATCATTTATTGGTACATATAAACAGTCATGGAACGCGACTAAAACTAGATAATGTAGGAAATTTTGTAAGATCACAACTATTTTCTGAATCTAAAATTGGCATAACAACAGAGATCTCCTGAAATACTATCTTAATATCGAATGCAACAGTTAGGAAAATGATACCCAGTAAAAGGGATTACTACCAAGTGAGCTACGTATTTGGCATCACGGAGTGGGAATGAGAATGCAGTTTGCACTTTATAAATCTCAAATTTTGTAACTTATTTTGTTATTCAAAATAATAACAGAAAAACTGAAAGCTCATTTCCTCCCATTATAGTATTAACCAATGGGAGTAATCTGAAGCCACTCCAGATAGTCCTAGACCAAACTTAGACTTCTAGTTAGCAAATACAAATTTTTTATGAGTTTGAATCAACTTTAAGTCAACCCCAATTAAGCTCCATTCATGATGTGCTCAGCTGTCACAACTAGTTTCATCTCCTGTAGTGATCACTCCTACTTTAGAAACTCTACGTCATATTACATTGCCACCCTATTTAAACTGATCAAATCCCTAATAAGAACCAGTTCACATTTAGATTTAAGCGTACAAAAAACCTGAAAGGACTAATTAACGAAACCTATAACAGAAATAGGTCTTTTCAACAGGGAAATGTTGTGGTTGCTTAAGTAACTTGATAGCCGGCTTAGGCTAGACACAATGCGGGTTTCATTTTACATCAGCCTGTTTGCTAAAATTTTCCCGTCCCAGGTCCATGCAAGTTGCAATTGAAGAGATCCTAATTGTCAACGAGGGTCGAGCAGTTAGAGAGACTTGGTGTTGCAAATTACTGTAGCAGTTAGTTGAATCTTTATCAGCAAACAAGAGGGAATAAATGTAAGGTTATAATCAGGCTAGAGTATAACAACAAATTTGACCAAATATCAAGTGATCCATAGTTGATTTAAGAGAAGGGTATCTCACATTGTTGGATTGAGAAGCAGAAGGTTGTTTCTTGATTGCCCTCCTCCTGATGGGAATTGGTGAAATCTGATCAATCATCTCCTTGGGTTTCCTCCTCCTTTTACCCTGAACAACATTGGAACCCAGATCCAACAATCAATTCAGTAAATCAAGACAGGCAAAGAGCAAAACAAAACTTGTACAAATTAGAGCAAAAAGAAATACCAGCAAGGAAGAAGAGGGAGTTTGAGCAGATGGGACTACAGAGTTAATTGGGTTGGAAGCATCAACAAGATTCAAATTGTTGTCTTTGCTTGAGTTGGGTATTGCAGAATCAGGCTCAGGTTCAGGTTCAGGTTCAGGGAGTTGAGTTCCAAGTGGTTCCTCATCAAAAACTTCCTTCTTGGGCGTATCTGGATAGAAAATACGATGTTCTTGAGTTGGGTGTTCACTTCGATGAACTACTTTTATCTTCATTTTGCTGTAGGAATTAGAATAAAGATTGTAGCAGATCCTGTTCCTACCACTTCTGGCTGGAAAAACTAGAGAGAGAGAGAGAGAGGGGGGTCTTTTAGCTAGGTATTCGGTCGAGGGTATATTAGATGGCCGTTTCGTTTGGTTGAACGTTGAAGAGACGTCCACAAAACACACAATTACAGATGCATTTTGTGGTTTGATCTTTCCTGGATTGCAATATTACTGGATCCGTATAAACAAGAATACTGCAACAATGGGATTAGTGAGGGGGTGAGTTTTGGGGACTGATTTACTATTGGAGTATCTAGTCTAGTTATGGTTATTAACGATTCTTAGCCACCTGGTTTACACGTGTGTTACTTTAAAGCTAACACTCCTTGGATTTCCTGACACTGGAGAAAGAGTTGGTTGCCAGTCTTAAGTCTAGTCAAGTTAAACACGGAATAGACTTGGGACTAAAGAAGACCATTCGTTGTGACATGAATGTCAATATTTTGCAACAATACGCATATAAGGAACAAGCAAAATTCATACTACCTATACCTTATTTAGTCGAGTTCATACTACATAGTTTAGTACTTGTTATAATTAGAGGATGGTATTGAACATTTATTTACCTATTAACGAGCTAAAAATTGGCTCAATATTGGCCGACTACCTACTTCAACAATGTATAACCAAAACCATAGTATTCTAGCACTTAGTCATAGATGTTGCAATTTGAGTCAAGTACTAGTAGGTTAAATACTTATTCGTATCCAGGCTAGATTCAGTGCCCAGGACCCTTTTCAAGTATCTCTAAACAACACTGAAATTAAAGAAGCTTCTCGACTTAGTTTTTACACCTTGATCTTATGTTGCCTTTTGCTCCTGTTTGAAGAAAGCCATCAAACTAGGAGATCGCCAAGAGTACGGATAGTCATGTAAACTCTCTTATAGTTTTAATTCCATACGCGTAATTTAAGTATCCAATTTTCTCGCAAGTTTAGCTCCTTTTTTAAAAGAAAAATTATATCTAGCGAATTCACAGTCATCAAGTGCAATTGAAAAATATCAAAAAAGAAAAAGGACTTACTCGTGACAATGTCAAGCAAGAGTGCTGCCTGGCTTGGTCTCTAATCTCTATTGATCAGGTGCACTTAAACCACATACTAAAACAGGTATGACTTTTAATTTCCTCTTTTATTTATGGTAAAAGACTATAATAACTATACTTGACTTATATATAAAGCAAATTGATGGGGTTCGCTAATCACTTAGGCCAATTTTGTGGCTCTTTGGAAATTGTATGAAAGAACTATAGACAACTATATATATTGTGATAACTATATACATGCAATTCAGTAGATTAGGGACCAAGATTTCAGTTAAATAAGCAGAGTAAACTTTCATGACTTTGTAAGTACTTCCACAAAATTTGAGCAGGTCAGGTTTTGCCTAATTTGCCTATTCAAATGATTAATTATTCTAGGCATGAATAGTCGATAGAAAACGTTGTTGTAGAGGTGACTTTGTTCGCTAAAGTTTAGCGACACCCAACTCTCTCTATATATATGAAGTGAAGATTAAAACAACCAATTAAACGATAGAAAAGCGTTGAATTACCCGAAAGGGACGGTTAATTAGCCGTTTGCTATATTCTTAAGCTTATAATTATAATTTTTCAACTGAAAGATTTTCTTTTTGATTGAGGTTTGGTGATAATTAAGACAAAAACAAATCATTCTTGGAATAGAAACATGTTTTAGGTTAGTGGTTATGTTTTTTGTGTAGTTGCCAGAGGGGAAGAGAATTGGTTAGGGAAAATGAATTGACAGGTTTTGGGACAATTTAGCTAAAACATGACGGTGTCTTCACTTCAGTCAAAATTAATCGCCTGCTTGCCTTTGACTATCATCTGTGGCAGCCCCCGTCGGAGGACGGGAGCTTTTCTGTTTTGTGCTTCACACGTAACCCACCACATGCCTCATTTGCTTCTTATCTTATCACTATTCAGTTCACGACTATTATTTTCATAATCTTTTGGAATAAAAGCACATGTAATTAAATACAAAATATTCCCCATATATATATCTGCACCAAATGCAATATCTAAGGTTGCTTATTTTTCCAAAATAACAAAAAAAGAATTGGTATAACCCCCATTTCTCATCTAGTCACATTACACAGGAAAAAAATGGTATTTGTATCACTTTTCTTTTAAAAGAAATTTTGGATATACGAGTAGGCAGGTGAAGTGTGAGGGAATTTTGTTATGTGTAAGTTGAAGATGCAGATATAAGTGCAAAGACTTTTCATAGTGCTATTTGAAGAATCCTAATTATTCGAGCCAATATGTTATGAATGCCAGATAATCAAACAAAAAGAAACAAACTACATAAAATTGCTAACTTCAATTTATAGTACGGGAAAATGTCAGATATATCCTTCTACTATCAAATATTATTTACAGTTACCCTTCGTCAATCAAAATAGCCCCTATCGTCTTACTATCGAACATATTTACCCCTTATTTGACGGAAGGGACACGTGGCAGCCTTCTAAATATTTTTATTACCCAATCAATTGCCCATACTGGATACCCGATATTTATAACCCTAAACCTGAAGATTATTAGTAATATTTAAAATTAGATATTCAGCTTCATTTTTTTATGGATGTCTTGCAGTCTAAGTTGTAATATCTTAATCATTTGAAAATAGGTAGCAGAACTTCAGGTGCATTAATTATTATGAGAAGAAATCAAGTACTAGAAGCTATTCCTTTTGAAGCATTAACAATATTTCAACTTCTTCGCCTCTGTTTCTAGAAGACAATCATATTTTATTGGTGTTTTCAGGCAATTCAAATTAAGTTGCCTGACTTTTTTTTATGAAAGAAATAACCAAGAAAGAAAAGTCTGCATAATAATTGATACTTTAAAATTTAACAAAAGGGGCACGCCAAATTCATGTACAAAATTATCTTCCAATGACTCATCCCTAAGCTAAATTAGCACCTTCCTTACGTCATGGACCAAGGCAATAACTCTTAAAGAGTCTTTGTTTCAAGCTAATTGGATTAATATCATAGTATCTTCTTTGTCTCTTGATCCAGAATCCTGCCCAGCTTCTCTCTTTTTGTCTCTCATCCCAAGTTTAATTTCAACAAAGTTGTCCTTCTTAGTTCATCTCCCAAGTTTCTGTTTTTTCTTGACACAAAACTAGGCATGTCCAACAACGTGGAAAATTGGTTAAATGCCGTTTATGTGGTTTTTGCGTTTTGCTCTGCTTTATTTTTGGGTGCTCTTAAAAGTCAGTAATCTTTTTTACCCTTCAAGATTTTTAATGTATGAATTTGTGATTACGTGCTCAGATTTTCTGTCTCATTTTTGGTTCTCAATTCCAAAATTTGATGATGCAGGTGTGTTAGTGGGTCCAATTGCTGGCCTAATTCTTATTGTAGGGAATGTTGGAGTGATCTTATGTCTCTTCCCAGCACATGTTTTCTGGACAGTTTACACCCTTGCCAAGTAAATGCTTTTTTTAGGTCATTCATTTATTCTTTTTTTCCTTCGTCTAACATGGATTTCTTCGTTATTGAACAGGACAAACAGATTTGATGCGCCACTTAAAGTTGTTTTCTTGTTTGCTTTGCCTGCGTTATTTGGAATATGGTTGGTTTTAAGCATAGCTGGTACTGTTCTTGTGGGAGTTGGATATGGCTTCTTTGCTCCCTGGGTTTCTGCTTTTGAAGCTTTTAGACATGACGACGAATTTAACAAGTTTATTCATTGCATTGTGGTAAGAATCCGTTCTTGTTTGGTACTGCAGTTTAGTTAGTATTATAATGTCTTTTTGTTGATTTTAAAGTTGTTTTTGATTTGGTCAATTTTTAGGATGGAACATGGGGAACCATAAAAGGTAGCTGCATCGCCGTCCGAGATTGTGCGGATATGTGTTATCATTCTTATCCAATGTATTTGAAAGAGCTGCGGGATTCGCCTTCTTCTCTTGACCTTCAACCTTTTAGGTTTGTTTCTAATTTTTCTTTCTATAGAAAAAAAGAAATAGGGGAGAATCATAATGAATCTGTCTCATTGTTATACACGGTATCATATGCTCATTTTCTAATAGGGACGTATTAATATTCAACTTAGCACATAGGATTAGTATTGTGAGGAAAAAAGTCAATGAACTATTATTGACCCAGATAATAAATGGGGTTGACTTTCCCCGTGCCCTCAATAATTACATTAAGATATTTTCGACACTAGGAATAGTATACTGAGGAAGAAAAGAAAAAGAGTAGCAATCAAGAAAAAGAAGATGGAAATAAGGTAATGCTAAGTGTAGAAAATGATAAGACAAAGTCTGAAGAACTGATCAGTGAAGATGAGAAATGTTTTTGGATGAATTCTAGGAAGTTTTATAAGTATTAAGTAGCAGACATTACCCAAAAATAAGGTAGATGAAGCCATTCAAAAAGAGATTAAATTATGTGTACGGACATCGTACAATATTTTTACACCATAAAGATAAGATGGCCTACAACAACAGGAAACCATCTATAGTAATCCTAGTTGGGTAACTTATGTCGTAAAATAACCTGCTTCAAAAGGTTAAAATACACTAATAGCCAGCAGATATATAGTTGAATTGAATGGTGGATGTCCAGGGAATTGAATACCAGTATTTCACAATTCACACATTCTATAGTAATATGCTTAATCTTGTATTGCAGATTCATCCATGTACCAGGATGTATTATGGTTGGTTTAATGGGACTGATTGTGGAAATTCCTCTGTACACTGCTATAGCCGTAGTCAAGAGCCCATTTATGTTGTTCAAGGGATGGTACAGACTCATACATGATCTGATCAGTCGCGAAGGTCCATTTCTTGAAACTGCTTGCATTCCTGTTGCTGGATTGACAATCCTTCTGTGGCCTCTTGTTGTCATTGGAAGTGTTGTAATGGCTATTTTCTCTAGCTTTTTCATTGGATTATATGGTGCTGTTATTGTCTATCAGGTAAGTAATTTATCCCTTTGCCCCATTAGTTTCTTTATTCTTCTATTTCAGTGTGACAGTCGGATTTATTATTAGTAAAACTCTCTGAATTCAGGAAAGGTCCTTCCAAAGAGGTGTTGCTTTTGTGATTGCAATGGTGGCAGAGTTTGATGAGTACACAAATGATTGGCTTTACCTTAGAGAAGGGTCTATTCTTCCAAAGTAATTACTCATGTTCTTCCTTTTTACTCTGTGCTGTTCTCACACTTGTTTCTTATCTAAGTTACTGATCATCTTAATCTTAGCCAGGCCTCATTATCGAAACAAGAAGTCATCCAACTCGTCGGAGTACTCTGTGAAACGAAACGGTTCAGTACAAGGCAGATTAAACTCTATATTTGCTGAAGCACCTGCAATGCTTGTGCCAAGCCTAACTTCATCTAGATCAGTTAGGGAGGCAATACAAGAAGTAAAAATGGTGCAGGTATGCTTTTCTTTATGTATTCTTTTACATGTTTTTTTGTAGTAAAAAGTATGCTAGAAGACGACACTTTCAGGCTAATTAGCAAGATGCATAAATGTTCTACTCGAGTAACATCCTTCTATAAGACTCGATTAAGCTTTTAGATAAGATAGTCACACAATTCAACAACACTGAATCCTATTTTCTTGTCTAGGAAATTATGAATTTGGGTAATTGACATCTCAGGAAAAATGTAACAGGTGTGGCAGAACATGATAAGATCATGTGAAATAAGGGGCAAGGAATTATTGGACGCGAAAGTGATAACTCCCAGCGACCTAGATGATTGGTTGAAGGCGAAACATGGACTTGATGTTGCAGTCGTCAATGTTGGTTTACCATGTTATACATTTCTACAGATCATCTTCTATTCCATTAAAGCTGGATCGTACGGATTGTTCCTTCTCGAGGATCTTGAGATCACTCACCTGAACAGACCTCAAGACAGATTATTGGACTGGTTTTTCCAACCAGTTATGGTCCTAAAGGAACAAATTAGAGTCCTAAGTCTAGAAGAAGGTGAAATGAGGTTTTTAGAGAAAGTTGTACTTTTCGAAAGCAATTCTGAACGCTTTAAGGCCTGGGAAAATGGAAGCTTGGCGCCTCAAGATTCTCTAAGGGCTGCTCAAATTGAAGGCATAAGCCGAAGGTACGCCTCTTCTTTAAATTTTCATTAACGTTTGCAGTTGAAACTAGATTTGAGTGTGGTGGTACAGTAAATGATGAAATTATGTTGCTTTTGGCAGGATGGTAGGAATGGTTAGAAGTGTTTCTAAGTTTCCTACTTATAGAAGAAAATTCCGACAAATAGTGAAAACATTGATCATGTATTCCAATCCTAAGGAAGGTTCCACGCGATCCATTTCCCAATCTGTAACGAAAAACAGTTCCACGCGATCCATTCCTCAGTCTGTAACCAAGAACAGTTCCACCAGATCAGTGTCCACGAGATCAAATGGTTCCCTTGAAATTGTTTGAACATTTTGTGGACAATTTAATATCATGAGATCAAGTCTAAGGTGGATTAGTTCTGTAAGTCATTGCATTGATAAAGTGAGTTCAGTTAACATTCATTCTTGAAACTTGAAAGACTTCACAAAGTAGGCTAAAATTTGAAATCCAAGCTCAAGTCTCTGCCTAGGGACATCTTCGGTAGCTTGAAGATATCTTGACAGAGATAGCCAACAACATCAAGAAAGGTCTAAGGCGTAGAGTCGTAGACCATACAGTATTATTCGAGACATTCTATCAACGGAAGATCTAGAGGGACGTTTCAGAGATCATATTTGTCACAGGAGGTTCCTTCAGAGATCATACAGAGTTGTTTTTAGAAATACTTTCTTCTTTTCTCTATTTCAGTTATTTTTCCCTATTTGAAACTTGTAAAGACATGGGTTTTTGAGTGAGGTTTAGAGTTGGAGATGGTGTAAATTCTTTTATTCAATTGCTAAGATAGTGGATCATTCTAAGTATTTTTTTCTCTTTTCAAGATGGATATATTTCAATATGCTGTAGACTGGATAAACTGGCGTCAAACTGGCCTAGTTTCCCTTGTAAATGCAGTTCAATTTCTGCTTCCTCTGTTATTTGGGGGGGCTTAAAATAGTGCTTAATAGTCTCAAGACAAATGAAGTTCCCTTCTGGAAAACCTTGATTAGAAAGTAAGACCAAAGCTGGTGTTAGAAATAAGGCTACAGCGTTATGGTTTAGGCACTTTAACAAATGTTCCTTCAGTGGAGCAAATGGCTTATTCCAGAAATAGGAATTTTGTGCTGTCGTTCTCAGGAAAGGGCAATTTCTCAAGATTGAAGGCTCCAGAGGTAGACTTACACAGTTACATACATAATTTTCTTCTACCATGCACTCTTGTTGAATTTAGTTAATCTGCAACCTTCTTCTGTAATTAAACTATACTCCGATCCGTGTGTTCACAGCTGTTCAAATTAAGGCTCTTTTAGTTTTGCCTAATCCATTATTTTGCTGCACTAATATGACTCTCAAAGCTAATTAGCTTTACTTTTATGCCTATTAAGAAATCCAACAAGGAAAATCTAATTAACTACTATAGTAATTTTGGGTTAATTTCACTTATGGTCATTGAACTATCTTTCAATTTCACTAAAGTCATATAACTATTTTTTGTCACTTAAAAGTAATTAAACTTTATCATTGTCACTTAAAAGTCATTTTGCCTCAAACTCCTACCATAAATATGACATGACATTAAATTTTATGATAAAAATCCAAAAATAAATGCCACATAAGCTAATATGGGTCATACCCATTTTAGATCCATTTATCCTTTAATGTGATTTGATCTATAATCCAAATGAGTTTCGATAAAAAAAAATATTAATTCCACATTAGTTTAAAATAATTATCCTATACTACAAAGTTTTGTCTTTTCTGTCACAGCACATTCATAATTATTCTATACTAAAATAATCTATGCTAAAAAATTCTTATGTTGTTTGTATGCCTCATCCGAGTCATTCATAATTATTCTATACTAAAATAATCTATGCTAGAAAATTCTTATTTTGTTTGTATACCCCATCCGAGTCATTTTAATATACAATAGTATTTTAGCTTCAGTAGAGTTATAAAATGACTCAAATGGGGCATACAAACAAGATAAGAATTTTCTAGTATAGATTATTTTAGTATAGAACAATTATGAATGTACTGTGACAGAAAAGAAAAAACTTTGTAGTATAGGATAATCATTTTAAACTAATGTGGAATTAATATTTTTTTATCGAAACTCATTTGGATTATGGATCAAATCACATTAAAGGATAAATGGATCTAAAATGGGTATGACCCATATTAGCTTATGTGGCATTTATTTTTGAATTTTTATCATAAAATTTAATGTCATGTCATATTTATGGTAGGGTTTGAGGCAAAATGACTTTTAAGTGACAATAATAAAGTTTAGTTACTTTTAAGTGACAAAAAATAGTTATATGACTTTAGTGAAATTGAAAGATAGTTCTATGACCATCAGTGAAATTAACCCTAGTAATTTTGCCAGGGGAAAAGAAGTAGAAAAGACATGTAGGGAGATTAAACCAATTATGGTTCCAAAGTACCAATAACTAAAATGAGATCTCCATCCTTTCTGAAAGTTGTATCTTCCAACAATTTTTAAGTGATTCAACTCCCCTTGCAACTTTTATGAGTTTTTCTCTTAGTTGTCCCTTCGTTTAAGTTTTAACAAGTCTTTTCACTTTTGAATGAAGAGTTGAAAGTACAGATGCTGTTATAAATTACGAGAAATGACCAATAAATATATAGACTATAGAGAAATAGCTAATATAAAACTATACAAGAAAAAACGCGCAAATAGAATTAATATAGTTGAATCCATGATCTATAAGCCGCCTTACTGCCTTAAAGTTTAAAGGCTGAGTTTGACAACTGAATATTGTTATTCTTTGGGCTTATAATTCATTATACTGCTCTTGCTTCATTCATACTTGAATTGGAAACATTAAAAGCAATTAAGGTTAACTTCTCCATGATGCACTCCTTAAGCTATTTTCATATCTTTTTGAAATTTAACAAAAATTTCTAATTTCAAAATGTTTTACTAAAATTGAAAATATGTGAATAATTTATCGTTGTGAATCTGGTGGGTATCTTGGTACTAGTGTTTTTAAAAGGCTTTTTGGAACACGCCCGGAACTCGCCCGGAGCTCGCTCGTGGGACGGGGCACTATCAAAATACCTTGAGACTAATGTGTGAGGTTTAGTTCTGTGAGGCTTACGCCTCAAGCACCTGATTGTGCGCCCTAAACACACCTAACGCCTAAAGCTCGGGGCTTACCCAACAGTTATTACTCAAATCATATGTCAAATTTCCTAATTAGCATTATTGACCCTCAAAATTCTTTAACAATTGATTGATTAAAGTTTTTTTTCATGTATAGGAATATGATTGAAAGTAACTCAAATAGCGAGTCATAATATTGCATATTTACTAATTGAGAACAACGTGAAGGTGAATATAATTTGAACATTCTTCTAAAAAAGGTCGCCAAAATTTTATATTCACTTGCTATGACCTTCATGTCTTAGTTCTATGTCTCTCAAAATTATGAAATATTATTTTGCCATTTGAAAGTAAGTTTGTATTTACTCATGAAGGAGTAATATTTTAAATTACAGCACTAGTGCAGTTTATTAATTATTTACTTTTAGGAATGTAAAATATTTAGTTTAATAATATTTATAAGAAATTATGATTTTCTTATTATTTGAAAGTTAAAACATTATAATTGAATTGTTTCATAGTAACATTAACATTATTGATTGTTTATTCCAGTAAAACATGCTAGATATTTTATTTTCTATAAATTTTTTTAATAATTTGTAACTTTCTTAAACTTTTAATGTACTTCCTATTTTTATGTTATTATGCTATTTTATTAATTTATAAAATAAAAAATTTAAGGATCCATGGGCTTACGCCTCGCCTCACGCTGCCGTCTTTTAAAACACTGCTTGGTACAATTTTGGAAAAATAAATAATTTACCAAACTATGATATTGGTACAATTTTGGAAGAATAAAATACCAGATAAAGAGGCATGGCCGACTTCCTTTATCGAGCGGCTCTCTCTGTTGACGATAAAAGCGATGGTCTGGACTGTCTGAAATAAGCGGTAATATTTCTCAATCCTAATCCTAATAAATACCACGTGAAGCGCGTGATCGCCCAGATTCCTAATGCCTTAATTATCTTATATAGTATAAGTATAGGCGGACTCAAAATTTTAACGTGACGGGAGCATCACTATTCTGCTCAACCAGTACCCCTTAAAGACTTTTAGTGTTTAAGGTGTCAAGTTATTTATATAATAATTTTAATATATACACATATATATACATGTATAAGATTTTTGCTGAATTTACGGGATTTGGTAGACGGTGACCTCTCAATAATATTACACATAGGTCTGCCTCTATGCATAAGCAGACCTTGGTCTTGTGGCATTAAAAGAAACCATGAGACGATCTGCCAAAATAAGTGTTAATGGATGGCGGTATTTTATTTTGTTAATAGAAAATCAGGTAAAAAAGAACACAAAAAAGGGTAACATCAATGGATCCACATTTAGCACTAAGCCACTTTAACGCATTTATGCTAGTAACAATATATGCCCCAATGGTAATATTGTTAGTATTTGTATTCGAAAATATAATTTTTGCAAAATAAAACGAAAGCAGAAACAAAAGAGTGAAATAAAATTAGATGAAGAATGTGCCGAGCCCAACAGAAAACTGTATTTCCTTAAGAAATTTAATCCCCTCACTCTTGCCCGAGTTGTTGGATTAATTCCTCTCAGGATAGAACGGAACAACTATTCTGTAATACTAGCAATGGAAATTACAGAACCTCGTCGAACTCAACAAACGGCAGTAAATCACACTGATGCTTACATTTTTGCTTTTGAAAGACAGTGCATAAATGTAGAAGAGAGAGGGGAGAGTATGCAAATTTTTGGTGGTCTGAAAGTGAGACCAAACCTCTGAATTTATAGCCAAAATGACTGGGTTGAATAGGTGCGAAAGCACCTGTTCACATGAGTTACATTTTCGGCAGAAAACCTTTCTATTTGGTCATGAATTTTAATTTCAAAAACGACCGTTAGGCATTAGAAAATTATCCGTGAAAATATATCAGGAAAAAAATAAATAAATAACGGAAAACGGAAAATAAATTTGGTCCAAAAAATTATCAATCAATCGCCTGAAGCCGAAGTCGAGTCGAGCGAGCGAGAACGACGACGGCGTGAGACACCACTTCTTCTCAACTCTTTAAGAGCTAGAAGATGTGCTTCCCTATATAAGCACAAAGATTTTCTTTCTTTTTTCCGATGAGGGACAAATTGCATTAGTAAGGGAAACAACTTCAAACTTTTTATTTTCCTCCAAATTTTTTTCCTCCATTTTTCATTCTCACCTCTTATTATATAAAACCCAATAATCCCCCACATGAATGGGGAATGGCTATCTAAAAATATGCATGCATAAAAAACTGTGTGATTTACAAGCAAAGATTAATTGCATCTCGATAAGTAGGTTTTCCTTTGAATTTTCATAGTGAACTTATGTCGGATATACTCGGTCAATCAGTAGATTTGATATTTTTGAACCGTCGAACTTTGGTGTATACCTAGACAGCCATAAGTCACACAATCAACCCTTTAACCGCCTTTGGTTCTTATTGTTGTGTTCGTTTCACCCATAAACACCGTCTAGTTCATAAGTGCGTAGAGAACTGGCCTTACAGAATTCTCCTTGAAGTGGCTTACACTTCACACTTATATAGATGATTCCTAAACGTGTTATCCCATAGATACACTATTTGATATACTCCGTATCAAACTTAGAAACCATTAAAAATCTTAACGCTTTATCCTTGGTATGAACATTGTCTCATCACGAGAATAGACCAAAATTTTATTTGACAATGTTGAACTGTTACTAATGATTTTGTTTGATCTCCTTGAACCTAGATCTTAAGATCTCTAGTCTTCTAGGTAGAGTTACCGCTACAGTGATTTGTCCTCGGCCATAGTCCAATTCCCTTCGATGATTTATCAATCGCCTCTATATTTAGGCCTTTTGTAAGTGGATCCGACACATTATCTTTTGACTTTACGTAGTCAATTGTGATAATTCCACTAGAGAGTAGTTGTCTAACGGTATTATGTCTTCATTGTATGTGACGAGATTTTCCGGTATACATAACGCTTCCAGCCCTTCCTATTGTTGTTTGACTATCGCAATGTATGCATATAGGAGCCACTGGTTTGGGCCAAAACGGAATATCTTCCAAGAAATTCCAGAGTCATTCAGCTTCTTCTCCAACTTTATCTAAAGCTATAAACTCATACTCCATTGTAAAGCGAGCCATGCATGTTTGTTTGGATGATTTTCAAGAAACTGCTCCTCCACTAATTATAAAAACATATCCACTTGTGGACTTTGTTTCTGATGACCCAGTGATCTAATTTGCATTCCTATATCCTTTAATTACCGTAGGATACTTACTGAAATGCAAAGCATAATCTTGGGTATGTTTTAGATACCCCAAAACTCATTTTATTGTCATCTAATAAGTTTGGTCAGAATTACTTTTGTAATGACTCAGTTTACTTCCCGCACAAGCTATATCAGGTCGTGTACAATTCATGATATATATTAAACTTCTCAACACTCGAGCATAATCCAATTGAGATTTGCTTTGATCTAGATTCTTTGTAAGAGCCACATTTACATCAGTCGAGGTCTTTGCGACTTTGAAATCCAAATACTTGAATTTTTTCAGTACCATTTTAACGTAATGAGATTGAGATAATGCCATTCCTTAAGGAGTACAATGGATTTTAATTCCTAGAATTAAATCAACAACTCCTAAGTCTTTTGTATCAAACTTGCTAGCAAACATGCGCTTAGTAGAATTTATATCCGCAATGTCTTTGCTCATTATTAACATATCATCAACATATAAACATACAATGACTATATGATTTGGAATGTTTTTAATGTAGACACATTTATCACACTCATTAATCTTAAATCCATTTGCCAACATTGTTTGGTCAAATTTCGCATGCCATTGTTTGGGTGCTTGTTTCAATCCGTAAAGTGACTTAACAAGTCGGCACACCTTCTTTTCTTTTCCAAGAACCATGAACCCTTAAGGTTATTCCATATAAATTTCTTCCTCCAAATCTCCATTTAAGTGTTACACCCTGTACGTTTCAAGGTAACATATAATGAATATGAGACTTGTTAATCATGATTTATATGAGTTTAAAGTCATAATATGACTATATATGATGCTTGGATAAAACATATAAAGTTTGGTAAAAATCGGATTAAAATTGCGGAAAAACCAACTAAGGATTTTCCATGTAACAGAGTTTTTTGAGAAATATATTTCGTGTGATATATGAGGTCTTTTTAGGACATATTATATACCAAATTGAAGGTTTTGTAATGTAGTTTTCAACGCTCTTAACCATTTATTCATACGATATCCAGATAAAAAGATATAAGCGTTGAAAGATAGGCGAATCAGAGGGTGCCAAGCTAGCACCTTTTGACTTTTCAAAAGTTGTTATATTGCTTTAACTCGTCTCTCTCTCTCTCTCTCTCTCTTTATTTTTACACATAATATGACCAGAGAACTCCATAAAAAATGGTCCTTAAGTTCTCTAATAGTGCTTCAAATAATACTAACATCCCGGGTACGAAATCGAGAAACGATAACATCAGAACGATCCCTACGACGTAAGTATCGCTATATCGCCTCTCTTTTTCTTTGTAATTTGAGTTTTGGAAAGTATTTGATAGTTAATAAAAATTCCTAATTTTTGTATTTAAGATTTAAAATATCAAGAAAAGTTGATAAATTCGTTTCCTAATAGTTAGACCTCACGGGATAGTGATCGGAAGCCGTGTGTTCGAGTTATTTGACATGTAGTGGACTGTTTTGTGGGTTGTTTCGTGTTGCTTTTGGGCTGTCTATTGTGCTGCTGATTTGTGGAGTCTGGAAGGATAAAATGGCGTGGAGAAACGCCACATGTGGTAGAATAGTAAGTTGGTCGCTCGTCGTTGTAGTTACAGGCTAATTGATAACTTGTTGATTGGGTGTATTATGGTATATTTGGAGTTTTGTTGTATTGAAGGTCCCGAATTATAATTAGGTTGGTTTTGAGTTGCCGATTGTATTATGTTTTTATCTCGCCTATAGTAGGCTTGAGGGAGCAGTAAAATCAGGGAAAATGCTGCCCGTTTTATTTTAGAATCGAGTTATCGTTTGAGATATGTAATATACTATCGCCATCTAAATTGTACACGCATTTCTTTGTTATAGGGTTGGCGCGCTAGTTGTCATAATCTTGTTGTTGAGTTGCATTGACGACTTGAGGTATGTTAAGGTTATCCCTTTTTTCTTTTTGGCATGATCCAAATGATACAAATGAAACGAGCAAAATACGCAACTTTCATAAATGACCATATTCATTGAAATACTAGGGGTGTCTATATTCTTGATTCCCTATGTAAATTATTATTATATCCTCTATTCATAGGTCTCAGAAAAATACGTATTTGATAAAGTTTGTCCGAAAGGCATATTAATTTTATGATATTCGAGAAATCTTATTAACGTATTTCTTATGCATTTCATGTATTTATACATGTACATTGACCCATGACCAGAAGGCGTTATATACGCATATATTATATGTATATGGGATATGGGAAAATGTTACGACGTTATATACGCACCACCACTTGATCAACCGGTATATGTTGATGATTTTGCCCACAGTGGCCGAGATGATATGATGGGATACCCTCAGAGACTTGATGATGTTATGTACATCTATACCTATGCATGATACGACATTTACATGCACGTGTATGACATTATAAATATTTCAGGATTCACAAAGTTATTTAGACTCACAGGTGGAATTCTTTACCCCATGTTTCATCTATGTCTTTTATGTACTGATTTTCATGCTTTACATACTCAGTACATTATTCGTACTGACGTCCCTTTTTTCCTGGGGACGCTGTGTTTCATGCCCGCAAGTACAGGTAGACAGGTTGACGGTCCCCCTTCTTAGGATCCTTGATCGGCGAGAGTTGGTGTGCTCCATTTTATCTGGATCTGCTTTGAGTTTTCGTACGATGTGTTTGCATACATATATGGGTACGACGGAGCCCAGTCCCGTCCTTTATACAGTTGTACACTCTAATAGAGGCCTGTAGACAGTCATGTATAGTTATATAATATGTGGCCTTGTCGGCTCGCCCTACCGTATTCCGTATATATATATATATATATATATATATATATATATATATATATATATATATATATATATATCTTTTGGGCATGTTTTCTCATGTAGGTTGTTCATATGGATTAGTAGTTTATTTTCAGATTTTATGCATGACCTACATTTATTTCATGTTTATATCTTAGACTAATGCTTAGGGGTGCTCGATAGGTAGAACTAGGGCACTCGTCACGGCCCATCAGTTTGGGTCGTGACAAAAGTAGTATCAGAGTAGTTCTGTCCTAGGGTTGTCTACAGACCATGTATAGTAGAGTCTTGTTTATGGGCGTGTTGTGCACCAAACTTATAGACCGGAGGCTACAAGATATTTAGGATGGTTACTTTTCTTTCCTATCTTAGATCGTGCGATATAAGAATTTATTTTCCTAATGACATGTTATGTTTTCAGCGATGCCCAAGAAGGCTACAGCCGCCCAGAAGGGCGAGTCCGTAGATGATGAGACTACAAGTAGAGCGCCGCGAGTTACCAGGTCTCGGGGAGAGTCGCATAGTGAGACTCCATCTCATACTTCACATACCCTGCCCTCTCTAGAGGAGATCTGAGGGGCACTAGCTCCAGCACCCGCTCCAGTACCCCCAGCTCCTGGGTCAGAAGATGAGAGATGTTATTCAGCTATTGACTCGATTAGTGGCCGCACAAGCTCGATGCTAGGAGGTTGGCATTGGTCATGCAGATAGGGCCATTAGTGCGAGGGTTCGTGATTTCATTAATTTAGACCCTCCGATATTCACTGGAGCAGATCCAAACGAGGACCCTCAGGTATTTATCGATAGGATGCAGAGGACTTTGAGGGTAATGAAGGCCACTGCGACTGAGTCAATTGAGCTAGCTTCCTATAGACTTTGGGATATTGCAATTACTTGGTACGAGTCTTGGGAGTTGTCCAGAGGTGAGGATGCCCTTCCAGCAGTATGGCAGGATTTTACAGAGGCTTTTCTTCATCATTATTTGCCACCATAGCTTAGAAGGTCTAGAGTTTATAGGTTCTTAACTCTTCGACAGGGTAATATGAGTGTTCGGGAGTACAACCTTCAGTTTGATTCTTTGGCTAGGTATGCTCCCACTATTGTAGCTAAGATGGAGGATCGGGTTCACCGGTTCGTGATAGGGTTGAAGTCGCACCTGCTCAATAACAGTATGTCGGTCTCACTTCATCCAAGCATTAATATTTCCGTATTCAGGCATACGCTCAGGGTATAGAGGAGCGTAAACAGAAGCAGAAGGCCGATCATGAGCATGATAGGGGCCAGAGTAAGAGAGCGAGATCTTCAGGTCCTTCTGGTGAGTTTCGAGGTAGTCAGAGACATCAGTATCAGAGGTATCCAACTCAGCCATTAGCTAGTGCACTCCCTCAGTTTTCCGGTAGGTGATTTGATCTTTCCACATATTCAGGGCCAACTCAAAGTTCCAAGGCATCTCATTCTCAGTATAGGGGTGAGTCAAGTCAGATGAGGCCACCCATGCCACGATGTGCTCAGTATGGTAAGCATCATGTCGGGCAGTGCCTCGTGGGGTTGGGTGTTTGTTATACTTATGGTTATCCAGGCCATGTTATGAGAGATTGTCTGACGAGAGGTGGTGCAGGTATAGTTCAGCCACATGGATCTATAGCTGGTCCGTCATCATCAGTACGCCCCCCGGGCAAGGATCACAGACACCAGCCAGCCGTGGTAGAGGCAGAAGTGGAGCATCTAGCTCGAGCAGTCCTCAGAACCGCATTTATGCATTAGCGGGTCGACAGGAACAGAAGTTGTCACCTGATGTTCTTACAGGTATATTATCAGTCTCCTCAGATGATGTATATGCATTGATTGATCCAGGTTCCACCTTATCGTATGTCACTCTATTGGTTGCTAGCAAGTTTGGAATAGAACCTGAGTTGATCAAACCTTTTGAGGTGTCTACACCTGTTGGGGATCTAGTGATAGCTAGACGGGTATATAGAGATTGTACAGTAGTAGTTCTTTGTCGTTCTACAGTAGCAGACCTGATTGAGCTAGATATGGTAGAATTCGATATTATAATGGGTATGGATTGATTGGCTTCTTGTTATGCTAACGTCGATTGTAGATCAAAGATGGTTTGATTCCAGTTCCCAGGGGAGCCAGTTCTAGAGTGGAAAGGTAATACTGCATCGCCGAGAGGTAGGTTTATTTCCTATCTCAAGGCAAGGAAGATGATCAGAAAGGGCTATATTTATCACTTAGTTTGGGTACAGGATGTGAAAGAAGAGTCATCGACCCTTCAATCTATTCCGGTGGTTAATGAGTTTCCCGATGTTTTTTTCGATGAGCTTCCAGGCCTTCCGCCAGAGCGGGAGATTGAGTTTGATATTGACACATTACCAGATACTCAGCCGATATCTATTCCTCCTTATAGAATGGCACCTGTAGAGCTAAGAGAGTTGAAAGAACAACTGAGGGATTTGCTTGAAAAAGGCTTTATCAGACCCAATATATCACAGTGGGGTGCACCTATGTTATTTGTGAGAAAGAAAGATGGTTCCTTGCGGATGTGTATTGATTACAGATAGTTGAATAAGGCAACAATCAAGAATAAGTACCCTACTCCCGAGGATTGATGATTTATTTGATCAGTTGCAGGGTGCCGGGTGTTTCTCAAAGATAGACTTGAGGTCGGGGAACCATCAGGTAAGGGTTAGAGAGAAGGATATTCCGAAGACAACATTCAGGACCAGATACGGGCACTTTGAGTTTCGTGTTATGTCGTTCGGTTTGACCAATGCCCCAGCGGTATTCATGGACTTGATGAACCGTGTGTTCAGGCCCTTTATAGATCTGTTCATGATTGTATTTATATATGATATTTTGGTTTATTCTCGTTCAGAGGTTGAGCATGCAGATCATTTGCGTACTATGCTCGGAGATCTACAAGAAAGGAAGTTGTATGCAAAATTCTCCAAATGTGAATTCTGGTTGAATTCTTTAGACTTCCTTGGTCATATTATTTCGGGTGAGGATATCTGGGTCCGATACACAGAAGATTGAGGGAGTGAAGACTTGGCCTAGACCCACGACACCGACAGAGGTTCGTAGCTTCCTGGGTTTTACAGGTTATTATAGGAGATTTATAGAGGGTTTTCTTCCCTTTCAGCACCATTGACAAAGTTGACTCAGAAGGCAACCAAGTTTTAGTGGACTAATGCTTGTGACCGGAGTTTCCAGGCATTGAAGGACAGATTGACTTCAACACCGGTTCTGACACTTCCAGAAGGGACCGATGGTTATGCTATCTATTGTGACGCTTCGGGCATAGGATTGGGTTGTGTATTGATGTAGCATGGTAAGGTTATCGCTTATGCTTCTAGACAACTAAGAAACCACGAGAAAAATTACCCGACCCACGATTTAGAGTTAGCCGTGGTGATTCATGCACTAAAGATGTGGAGGCACTATTTGTATGGCATTCATGTTGATATCTATACGGACCATAAGAGCCTTTAGTATATATTCAAGCAAAAGGAATTAAATTTACGTCAGAGGCGATGGTTGGAGCTACTAAAAGACTATGATGTTGATATTTTATACCATCCAGGAAAGGCGAATGTAGTAGCCGACACCCTCAGCCGTAGATCTATGGGCAGCTTATCATATTTACAGCCAGAGAAGAGTGAAATAGCTTGTGAGATTCATCAGCTAGCTAATCTTGTAGTTCGATTATTAGATTCAGGTGGTACCGGAGTTACTATTCAGGACACGGCAACATCCTCTCTAGTAACTGAAGTGAAGGAACGTCAGTATGAAGATCATGTGCTAGATCACTACAGAGATACAACCCCTCAAAAGGAGAAGACACCATTGGAGATCACAGGAGATGGAGTCCTCAGATATCGAGGTCGATTATGTGTTCCTAATGTACCAGGGTTGCGCCAGCAGGTTATGGGAGAAGCTCACTATTCTTGTTATTCAATTCATCCAGGAGTGACGAAGATGTATCATGATATCAGGAGAATATACTGGTGGGATGGAATGAAGAAGGATATAGCAGAGTTTGTTGCTCAGTGCCCTAATTGTCAGCAGGTTAAGATTAAGCATCAGAAACCCGGTAGATTATTGCAGGCTATAAAGATTCCGACTTGGAAATGGGAAGTGATTAACATGGATTTCATCATAGGCTTACCTCGTACCTAGCGTAAGTTCGATTCTATTTGGATTATTATTGATAGACTTACAAAATCATCCCAATTTCTGCCTTTCAGGACTATGTATTCAGTAGAGGATTATGCAAGGATTTACATTCAGGAGATAGGATGACTTCATGGTGTCCCTATATCTATTATCTTAGGTAGAGGTGCTCAGTTTACTGCTAATTTTTGGAGGTCCTTCCAAAAAGGATTGGGGACTCAGGTGAGTCTTAGTACAGCATTTCATCCCCAGACAGACGGTCAGGCTGGGTGTACTATTCAGACACTGGAAGATATGCTACGGGCTTGTGTGATGGACTTCAGGGCTAGCTGGGATGATCATCTTCCACTTATTGAGTTCGCATATAATAATAGTTATCATTCCAGCATTCAGATGGCTCCATACGAAGCTCTTTACGGATAAAAGTGTAGGTCACCTATCGGATGGTTCGAAGTTGGGGAAACTAAGTTAGTAGGACCAGAGTTGGTACAACAGGAAGTTGAGAAGATTAAGCTTATGTGTGAAAGGCTATTAGCAGCTCAGAGTCGTCAAAAGTCATATGCAGATAATCGACGACGAGACTTGGAGTTTCAAGTAGATGACTGGGTATTCCTAAAGGTATCACCGATGAAAGGTGTTATGAGATTCGGTAAGAAAGGAAAGCTTAGCCCACGGTACATTGGACCTTATAAGATCATATGCAGAGTAGGCCAGGTAGCATATGAGTTAGACTTGCCTTCCAACTTGGAGTCAGTACATCCAGTTTTTCACATGTCTATGCTCCGTAAGTGTATTGGAGATATTTCTAAAGTTGTTCCAGTTGGCGATGTTTAGGTCACAGAGCATCTATCATATGAGGAAGCTCCCATTGCTATACTAGATAGACAAGTTCGGAGATTGAGATCTAAGGACGTAGCTTCAGTTAAAATACTTTGGAGGAATAATAATGTGGAGGAGATGACTTGGGAAGCTGAAGAAGACATGAAGTCTAGGTATCCTCACTTGTTTCCGCTTCCGGATGAGGATCGTACTGAGACATCACAGCCTTAGGTACGTATATGTTACTTGATTCTTATGTTAGTTAATGTCATTGGTCGTGTGAGACCATTGGTGTTATTGTTGATTGTGGCCTTGTATGGATTTGTATTGTTGGGTTTTCTGTCTGACAGGTTGATAGTGGCACCATTATAGAGAAGACTCTATCAAAAAATTTTATAAATATATGGGAGTTTAAAATTCGAGGACGAATGTTTCTAAGGGGGGAAGATTGTTACATCATGTGCGTCCCAAGACGACGTATAATGAATATGAAACTTGTTAATCATGATTTAAATGAGTTTAAAGTCATAATATAACTATATATGATGTTTGGATAAAACATATAAAGTTTGGGAAAAATCGGATTAATGTTGCGGAAAAACCAACTAAGGATTTGCCTTGTAACAGAGCTTTTTGAGAAATATATTTCGTGTGCTATATGAGGTCTTTTGGGACATATTAGATACCAAATTGAAGGTCTTGGAATATAGTTTCTAACGCTCTTAACCGTTCATTCATACGATATTCGAATAAAAAGATATAAGCGTCGAAAAATGGGCGAATCAGAGGGTGCCAAGCGCTACCTTTTGACTTTTCAAAAGTTGTTATATTGCTTTAACTCGTCTCTCTCTCTCTCTTTATCTTTACACATAATCTGACCAGAGAACTCCATAAAAAACGGTCCTTGAGTTCTCTAATAGTGCTTCAAATAATATTAACATCCCGGGTACGAAATCGAGAAGCGATAACATCAGAACGATCCCTACGACGTAAGTATCTCTATATCATCTCTCTTTTTCTTTGTAGTTTGAGTTTTGGAATGTATTTGATAGTTAATAAAAATTCCTAATTTATCTATTTAAGCTTTAAAATATCAAGAAAAGTTGATAAATTCGTTTCTTAATAGTTCGAGTTATTTGACTTTTAGTGGACTGTTTTGTGGGTTGTTTCGTGTTGCTTTGGGGCTGTCTATTGTTCTGCTGATTTATAGAGTTTGGAAGGATAAAAAGGGCGTGGAGAAACGCTACATGTGGTAGTGTAGTAGGTTGGTCGCTCGTCGTTGTAGCTACAGGCTAATTGATAACTTGTTGATTGAGTGTATTATGGTATATTTGGGGTTTTGTTGTATTGAAGGTACCGAATTGTAATTAGGTTGGTTTTGAGTTGCTGATTGTATTATATTTTTATCTCGCCTATAGTAGGCTTGAGGGAGCAGTAAAATCAGGGGAAATGCTGCCCGTTTTATTTTAGAATCGAGTTATCGTTTGAGATACGTAATATACTATTGCCATCTAAATTGTACACGCATTTCTTTGTTATAGGGTTGGCACGCTAGTTGTCATAAGCTTGTTGTTGAGTTGCATTGATGACTTGAGATATGTTAAGGCTATCTCTTCTTTCTTTTTGGCATGATCCAAATGATACAAATGAATCAAGCAAAATACACAACTTTCATAAATGACCCTATTCATAGAAATACTAGGGGTGTCTATATTCTTGATTCCCTATGTGAATTATTATTATATCCTCTATTCATGGGTCACAGAAAAATACGTATTTGATAAAGTTTGTCCGAAAGACATATTAATTTTATGATATTCGAGAAATCTTATTAACGTATTTCTTATGCATTTCATGCATTTATACATGTACATTGGCCCATGACTAGAAGGCGTTATATACGCGTATATTATATGTATATGGGATATGGGAAAAGGTTACAACGTTATATACGTACCACCACCTGAAACAGTTGGTATTTGTTGATGATTTTGCCCACAGTGGCCAAGATGATATGATGGGAAGCCCTCAGAGGCTTGATGATGTTATGTACACCTATAACTATGCATGATACGACATTTACATGCACATTCATGACATTATAAATATTTCAGGATTCACAAAGGTATTTAGACTCACAGGTGTAATTCTTTACCCCATGTTTCATCTATGTCTTTTATGTACTGATTTTCATGCTTTACATACTCAGTACATTATTCGTACTGACGTCCCTTTTTGCCTGGGGACGCTGTGTTTCATGCCTGCAGGTGCAGGTAGACAGGTTAATGGTACCCCTTCTTAGGATCCTTGATCAGCGAGAGTTGGTGTGCTCCATTTGATCCAGAGCTGCTTTGAGTTTTGGTACGATGTGTTTGCATACATATATGTGTACGACGGGGCCCAGTCCTGTCCTTTATACAGTTGTACACTCTAATAGAGGTCTGTAGACAGTCATGTATAGTTATATAGTATGTGGCCTTGTCGGCGCGCCCTACCGTATTCCGTATATATATATATATATATGTATATATGTCTTTTGGGCATGTTTTCTCACATAGGTCGTTCATATGGATTAGTAGTTTATTTTCAAATGTTATGCATGGCCTACACTTATTTCATGTTTATATCTTAGACAAATACTTAGTAGTTCTCGATAGGTAGAACTAGGGTACTCGTCACGACCCATCGGTTTGGGTCATGACAAGAAGAAGGTTGTTTTCACATGCATCTGATGGATTTCAAGACCACACACGGCGGCTAACTCTATTAACACCCGAATAGATGTAATCCTTGTTACCGATGAGTATGTATCAAAATAATCAAGACCTTCTTGTTATCTAAACCCTTTGACAACTAATCTTGCCTTATATTTGTCAATAGTACCGTCACCTTTCATTTTCCTTTTGAAAATCCATTTAGAACCCAAAGGTTTGTTTCCTGGAGGAAGATCAACCAATATCCAAGTATGATTACTTAATATGGATTCTATCTCACTATTGACTGCCTCTTTCTAATATTGTGCTTTCGAGGAAGACATTGCTTCTTTAAATGTTTGAGGCTCATTTCCAACAAAAATGTCAGAAAGTCTGGTCCAAAGGAAGTAGGTTTCCTTTGACGTTTACTATGTCTTGGATTTTCCTCATTAAACGTACTTTCCTTTGCTTCTTCACGAGGTCACTTAGAAGTTTCACTAGATGACCTGCATTCATTTTTATGCGGATAAACATTCTCAAAGAATTCAGCATTATCGGATTCGATTACCGTAGGATTTTCTGATTTATGAACCAGAAAACGATATGCCTTACTATATCTTGCATATCCTATGAAAATGCAATCACCCGTTTTCGGTCCAATCTTCACCCTTTTGGGTTTAGGAACTTGTACTTTAGCCTAACACCCCCACACTTTAAAAAAATTTAAGTTGGATTTCCTACCTTTCCATTTTTCATATGGAATGGATTGCATTTTGCTATGGGGAACGTGATTGAGTATTTGATTAGCTGTAAGAATAGCTTCCCCCCACAAGTTTTGGGGTAAACACGAATTTAGCAACCAGGCATTCATCATCTCCTTTAAAGTTCTATTCTTTCTTTCCGCGATTTCATTAGATTGCGGTGAGTAAGGGGCAGTTGTTTGGTGAATAATGCCATATTCCAAACATATTTCTTCAAAAGGAGATTCATATTCGCCACCCCTATCACTTCTTATCATTTTGATCTTTTTGTTTAGTTGTGTTTCAACTTCATTTTTGTATTGCTTGAATGCCTCAATTGCTTCATCTTTACTATTAATTAAATAAATATAGCAATATCTAGTACTGTCGTCAATTAAAGTTATGAAATACTTTTTTTCACGGCGAGATGGTATTGACTTCATGTCGCAAATATCTATGTGAATTAAGTCTAAAGGATTTGAATTCCTTTCAACCGACTTATAAGGATGTTTAACATACTTAGATTCCACACATATTTGACATTTCAAATTATTGCATTCAAAATTAGGTAATACTTCCAAGTTAATAATTTTTCGTATAGTTTTGAAGTTGACGTGACCTAAACGTGCATGCCATAAATTATTTGACTCAAGTAAGTAAGAAGAAGCTTGAACTTTATTGATATCAATAGCTATTACATTCAACTTGAAAAGACCCTCAGTTAGGTAACATTTTCCTACATACACATCATTCTTACTTATTACAAATATTTTAGAAACAAACACATATTTAATCCATTCTTGATAAGAAGTCCAGTAGAGACCAAATTCTTGCGAATTTCAGGAACATGTAGAACATTGTTTAAAGACACAACTTTGCCCGAAGTCATCTACAAAGCTATCTTCCCAACTCCTTCAATTTTTGTTGTTGCAGAGTTTTCCATAAAGATAGTCTCATCGGGCCTTGCAGGAACATAAGAGGCAAATAACTCTTTGTTAGCACAAACATGGCGAGTAGCTCTAGAATCAATCCACCACTCCTTGGGATTTCCTACCAAGCTGCATTCAGATAACATGGCACATAAGTCCTCAATTTCATTATTCTTTTCAACCATGTTTGCTTGACTCTTCTTCTTGTCCTTCTTCGGTGCACGACAATCCACAACTTTATGTCCAACCTTTCCACGGTTGTGGCAATTACCTTTGAACTTCTTATTTCTCGGGTGTTTCTTTGGACCAGACGGCTTCTTCCTCTTTTTGTTGCTTGTAGATACTTCCTCAACAATATTTGCTCCTATTATTGTTGAGTTACCACGGGATTTCTTTTCAGCAACATTGTTGTCCTCTTCAATCTGCAGACGAACAATAAGGTCTTCAAGCGTCATCTTCTTGCACTTATATTTTAAGTAATTCTTAAAGTCCTTCCACATCGGAGGCAGCTTTTCAATAAATGCCGCAACTTCAAACGCTTCATTTATGACCATACCTTCAGTTATAAATTTATAATTAGTAAAATAATCAATATCTTGAATAAAAATATTGACTCGGTTTATACCTTCAGCAAGGAGATCATGAACAATAACTTGCAATTCTTGGACTTATGTTATGACAGATTTGTCGTCAACCATTTTGAAATCCAGAAATTGTGCGGCCACAAACTTCTTAAGTTCAGCATCTTCAATATTGTACGTCTTTTCAAGAGCATTCCACAACTCTCTTGATGTTTTCATGAAGCTATAAACATTGTACAAGCCGTCTTCCAAGCAACTTAAAATATAGTTTTTGCATAAGAAGTCAGAATGCTTCCATGCCTTTGTGACCACAAATCGTTTATTTTTGGGAGTTTCTTCTCCTAAAACTGGAACATCCTCGCTGATAAAGCGCTGCAAGCTGAGTGTGGTCAGGTAGAAGAACATTTTCTGCTGTCAGTGCTTGAAGTCCACTCCGACAAACTTTCTGGGCTTTTTTGCCGGTGTCATCATAGGTGCAGGCGTTGTGCGACTTGAAGATGCAACCATTGTAACATTATGTTGGTCCGTACTTGTTGTCATTTTTCTGTAAAAGAAATTGACACAACCAGAATTAGTAAGTCGATGAAGGTTTTATATCTTCAAACCTAATACAAACAATCAAGTAGAAAATTACAAGAATTTTAATCTCGGATTGAGTAGAAAGCCACAAAGACTTTAATCTCACGGGAGTAAAAAATTTGAAGATTTTAATCTCCAAAACAGAAGTAGAAAATCACTAGGATTTTAGTCTCCCAAAGCAGAAAGTAAGATGAATACAAAATATATAAAAAAATTAAATTTCTTAAGCTTATTAGTATTTGTATTCGAAAATATAATTTCTGCAAAATAAAACAAAAGCAGAAATAAAAGACAGAAATAAAATTAAATGAAGAACGTTCCGAGCCCAACAGAAAACTGTATTTCCTTAAGGAATTTAATCCCCTCACTGTTGCCCAAGGTTGTTGCATTAATTCCTCCCAGGATAGAACGGAACAACTATTGTGTAATACTGGCAATGGAAATTACAGAACCTCGTCGAACTCAACAAACGACAGTAAATCACACTAATACTTACATTTTGCTTTTAAAAGATAGTGCAGAAATAAAGAAGAGAGGAGAGAGTATGCAAATTTTTGGTAGTTTGAAAGTGAGACCAAACCTCTGAATTTATAACTAAAAAGTCTGGGTTGAATAGGTGCGAAAGTACCTGTTCACATGAGGTACTGTTTCGGCAGAAAACCTTTCTATTTGGTCGCGAATTTTAATTTCAAAAACGATCATTAGGCGTTAGGAAATTATCCGCGAAAATATATCAGGAAAAAAAAATAATGAAAAATGAGAAATAAATTTTGTCCAAAAAATTATCAATCATGAAGCCGAAGCCGAGCAGAGCGATAATGACGGCGTGAGTCACCACTTCTTCTCAACTCTTTAAGAGCTACAAGATGTGCTTCTCTATATAAGTACAAAGATTTTCTTCCCTTATCCGATGAAGGACAAATTGCATTAGTAAAGGAAACAATTTCAAACTTTTCGTTTCCC
Organism: Nicotiana tabacum; assembly: GCF_000715075.1. Taxonomy (NCBI): domain Eukaryota; kingdom Viridiplantae; phylum Streptophyta; class Magnoliopsida; order Solanales; family Solanaceae; genus Nicotiana; species Nicotiana tabacum. The sequence continues at coordinate 75,098,194 of NC_134096.1, read as the reverse complement.
TCCAAATCTTTTCCCTCCATTTTCTTATTATATAAAACCCAACAGATACTTCAGAATTTAATGGTATAAATAAGAAGTAGCAGGTGCACTACCCAATATAAGGAAGGTCTCATCAGCAGATCCAAGAAGAATGCTTGTGTAACAAATGATGAAAGCGTAGTTTTTGCGTATTTTTTACTGTTGTACCAGCCCTTTCTGTTACAGCAACCAAAAGTCAATTGACGCACGACCCGCTCTTTGCCTTAGTTTTTTGGTTTTCAATCTCAAGCCATTAAATATATTAGGGAAAAATACTACTCGGGCCTTTAAAATTTTTTGTATCAGTCGTATTATGCAAACGTTAATTAATCGTAAGATATACTATTACAAAAAATATTTAACCATCAACGAATTTTAACCCAGATGATCAATCGATGCTTATTAAGAGACTAGCCTGTAACTACTTAATTAATGACAAGATTTTGAAATATTTTTGGTGCATAAAACTTAGTTCCAACTCAAACTGGTAAATTTCTCCCATCTCAAAGGTGTGTTATTTTCCACCTAACAGGAGGCACCTGAACTTTATGTTTGGTTGAAGCTTAGTTGCAAGCACAACATCTGTCTCTTAGTATTTTTTGGACAACCTTTAATCAGAAAAAGAAAATTTACTATCAAACCTTAAAGAGAATCTCTATTCTAAAAGGCAAAAAGGTATTCAACACATACATGCTTAGAGAAAACATCCTATACCAAATCATATGTATGCCATGTTCGCCTACCCTCACCTTTTCACCTCTCTAGTGTTAGATCTATATTTATTTTAATGATGCAAAATAATATATATTTTATGTGCAAAAACACTCCTGAAGCAAAGTACATCAATCAAGGATTTGGTAAAAGATTATGAAGACACTCCTAAAGCAATGGAAAGGAAACATCGAAGATTTGAGACAAAAAAGGAAGGAGTGGCGGAAGTTCAAAGGAAAAATCAATCAAGGATTTGGTAGAAGATTAAGGGAAGATATTATAGGAAGGACCTTAATCAAAGGAATTCAAGATCGCAAAACTATGCACTGAAGATTCCTCTATCAAAGGAGAACAATTAAAAGCCGGAATCAAGGGTTCTGATTTGATTCAAATAACGTGAATATCTGCTCAGAAAAGGAAAAATCCAATCAAGACCACTAAGTCAAGGCAAATCAGCAAGAGTAATATCTTATTTTTGGAAAGAATCACTTTATTATTCCTTTCTGGGATCAACTCCCTTGGGTTTGCAATCTCTCAAGAATCAAGTCCCTTGGGATCACAAATCTCTCAACAGTTTGCCAAAAATACGTCAAGCCAAAGTTCAAGTATATAATGCAGATTATCAAGGAAGAATCATATACTTTGATCATACCAACTTCATACTCTTTGTTCTACTCTAAACAAGCATTGTAATCTTAGCAAAGTTTACTGTGTAATCAGTAGAGAGAAGAAAGAGAGAAAAATATTGGTGATGCATTGTATCACGAGCGTACTTAGATTCAGAAGTAAGTTGGTGTTCGAGATAACATCAACACAATTGTACGAAACTTTCAAGGAGCTTTGAAGAGAGAATACCCTTACAACCCAAGGGGACTGGAGTAAGATTCACATTAAATCCGAACCAGTATAAAAATTTGGGTGTCTTTAATTTCTGTATTTTACTTCTGCTTTCATTTATATTCTGTCTTTATTTTCAGTCGACTAATTAGTAAATTAGTCAACTACTTAAGATACAAAAAGAAAAATCGACAATTCACCCACCCTTCTTGTACTTTGATCTGGGGCTTGGTACTATGAGAAATGAGCATTCATGAACTGCAAGCATTTTACTAGTTTGGTAATTCTGAATTCTAACTTGTGCAATTAAAATCAATCGATCTATTAATTCCATTATTTAACCCGAGGAAATACTATATAACCAGTGTACTATTCCTCAATCACCAGGCCAAAAGAGTGTAGAATACTGGACCTCTTCTTCAACAACTTTACTCCATGCTCATTTTAAAGGTTAATGTGCTATACTTCATGTGTCTTTTTCCGGGGGCTAGAAAGAGCACATGCGAGTTAGTTTTCGTGCATAATGCCTTCACCAATGAAACCCAAATTACCAAAAGAAAAAATAGAGATGGAAGTAGTAATAATTTGGCCAAGTGCGCAGTGTACTTCGTTCTGCATGGAGAGGGTCCAGAATAGTCAAAGCCCACATGGGATAGGATAACCTTTCCATTAAACACGTGTCCGTAACTTACACGGCAAGGCCTACTGCTGCGTTTTCTGTACTGTAAGATATCAGTGCCTCCAGCGAATATTCTAGTGCTCCTCTTTGGACGTCAGTAATTAGTCCCATGTATTCTCACTACCAGAGAATGTACATTCGAACAGAATCACCAAAAATCATAGACGAAATATTTCAGTGTCTTATTGGCGAACCAATGTCTACAACGGCCTATTTACCGAAGAGCACAATTGCATTGCTCAAATACAAAATTCACCCAATTATATTGTGAGAGTGAATACATTAGGTATTTTGTGATGATTTAATAAAAAAGAGCCTTTCTTCTCATTTATCAGTTGTAAATTTTGAGTTCAGCTTCAGCGTGCACAACTTCTAGATGCAACTAATTTTAATTAACACAAAGGGAGACCGGTTTGCTCCCATACGTGGAAAGAAAGAAGAGAACTAACTGTACATATCCAAACTTAAACCATAAATAAAAGAAAAAAGGAGAAAAAGAGAGAATTATTTTAGAAGCACGAATACTTAAAATATACTAGGAAATACTAGAATCAGTGCGCTACCAGGAAATTAGATTGAGAAGCTCGTACGTGGTCTTAGCTTGTAAAATCGTGTTGTTAATCTTGCTAATCTCCATTCATCTTCATGGTTTTATAGTCGATCGGACCCACTCGTAGTGACCTTCCAATGGCTTCTCCTTCACAAAGTCAAAGTTGTACCTGAGCCAGCACGCAAATTTTATAAGAATGTGTTATACAATGAAGAAATTAATAGGAAGGAAAAAAAACAAACTTCATAATTAGAATGTGTTAACGCGAATGTCAGAAAAAGAGAGAGAGAGGGAGAGAGAGAGAGAGAGAGAGAGAGAGAGAGAGAAATGTACTTTTTGGTAAATCGTTTAAGGATATCTTTCTCGGCTGCAGCAAAGAATTCTTCAAGGTCAGTCTCCGAGGGCATTTTTTCCGCCGTTAGTCGGCGGCGAGAATTGGCATGGTGTGGTCTCGTCGGTGACTCTATTTGGCGTAGTTCAGCTTTAACACTACTGCAGAGAGACGTTTTGTAAACGAAGGGTGGAATTGAAGGCTTCATAGAGAGAGAGATTTGAAACGGCAGAAAGGAACTAAGCGGCTGCTGAAGTGAAGAGACGGGGAGAGGAAATATATATAAGCATGAAAATATAAAGAGACGCATATTTACCTTTCTTTACTCTTCGGCGTTGCAATCTCCACTGTCTCCTCCTGTAAATTCAAAATTTCAAAATTCAAATATTCAGACCGTCGGCAATTTCACCCCCTAAAAAACAATAAAAATAAAAGCTATGAACATCACTAATTCAACAGAATTTATAGTGCGATAAGACAATTCAATACACTTTAAATGCAGCAAGTTGATACGATTAAAATTGACTGAATCATATATATACGAGTGAAACAATAGAATAAAAACTGGGAAGTAAAATTCGAAGACTTTTGCACATACTTCCAGATCTAGGGATTTCGAGCTTTCATAACTTGCACAGCAAGATGCTAATAAAGCGTCATCAAAGTTAGAGCTAAGAGCAGCGTGAGAACTGAGCTCGCTCGTCGGAGTAACTAAACTCTCCTGTGCAACTGAAATATGTTCAGAGTGACTTCTAACACAAGCTACAGTTGATGAGATCTCTAAATCACCATCACACATCTTCCTCTTCTTTGAACGGCCGGCAACCTCTGAAACCTCCCCTTCAGCTGATGCTGTCATCTTCACTGCTACCTCTTCCACCTGGCCAACCGTCATTTCTCCAATTCCCTTCGACTTGCTCTTATATCTTCTCATCGATGTTTCAATTATATCTCTCCAATTACGATCCTTCTTTAATTTCCCGCTATTACTTTCGCAATAATTTTGATAGTAGTATTAATTTCTCTCTTCATTGGAGTACTCAAATTCTATGCAATCTAGAATTTTTTTTCTCTCCCAATTAACGCTTATGTCTTTTTTAAATTCTCTCTTCGTCGGACACGGATTCTTCTTTGCTATAAACTACTGGAATTACAGAATTTTTGGACACCAGAATCGTACGATCTGAAATGAGGATATCTTCTTTTGCAGCAGCAGAAGCAGCAGCACTTTGTTTCAGTGTGGGGGGAGAGAAGAAGTGTTGAGAGACGGTGATGGTGATAATGATGATAATGATAGGCCAATTCCATTGAATGATTCGATTGGGTTCGTGTATTATTGGTCGCTTAGTCATGTGGTCCATACTTCTAATGTGACGGGGGATCTTTTTCCTGCCGTAACGGCATTCTGACGTCCGTTAGGGAGCTCGAATAAACAGGACTGAAGTCATAACGTTCCTTCTCTCAAAACTGTTAAGAGAAATTTGCCGGAACATGGATAATACTTTCAAAGGCATATTTGGATTAACAGATACGGTTACAAATGGGATGGACAAGAGGAGCAAGATTACAATTTCCCCCAAGTCACATTTATTTCTAGTTTTACTTTCAGACTTTTAACCAAAAAAAAACATTAAATAATTTTAAGTTGGAAGAATGAAGATACTCCTTCTCCAATCTTAATTTTTATGTTATTAAAACCATATATGAAGGTTTTGCTTTTATAAGTTAAATGAAATATATAGTTGAGGATCAGTGTTTTAATATTGTCAGTATTTTGTTGAAGCACGACCAACAAGTTAAATGTTGATGACCCATGTATACCACTTGAGCATGTGGAGTTTAATAATTTTCTCTTATGTGGGGCCTGAAACATGACTATTTTACCGTTAAATTTAATACTTGTTAGCCAAATAAAATTAAAATAAATTGTAATTACTCTCTTCGTTCACTTTTACTTGACACGTTTTAACTTTTCATGTCTCTTAAGAAATAATAAATGAAGTGCATAATTTACCATGATACCTATATTAATTGATGCATATTTTATTGGATTTGAGAAAATGATTTGAAATGAGTAATAAATATTATGGGTATAACATGAAAAAATTTTTGTCTTCTCTTGATATACGTAAAGTAAAATGACAAATAAAAATAAAAATCTATTTTTAGTATAATTGTCAAGTAAAAGTGAACGGGAAGGAGACAGTAACTCTCTTAACGTTTTGGGTTGATAGTGGAGAACACACACCCCCGTCTCTTTGGATTAACGGTAGTAGTAGTAGTAGGGAATACCATTGAAAGTAAACAGGTGAATAATAATTGTCACAGAATATTGGAAATATCAAAAGTACTCACTATTTATTATATGACGCCAAACTTGTTTGTGCGTTGACGAAATTTTTGGGAGTAAAATTAAAGCAAGGTATAAGACAGAGAAAAACATGAATAGTTTCCTTTCAAAAATTAAATAAATTCTTAATGTAGTTCGGGCAGAACTGCAGATATTGAAACTTATATCTTATTCTGTCCTTTCACTTCCCTTGAGCTTCAATAACTTATAACCTAGATACTTTTTCTATAACTTGAGTTATGAGTCTAAATTTTATACCTTTAGGTCAAATAGATTTTACTCCCTTCGGCCCATAGAAATGGTTTTCTAGCCTTTTTAATTTGATCTGAAATAAGTGGTTTTTATAAATAAATAAACTATAATATATTAATTATTTTCTTCCAAAATTATCCTTGTCAAATAAATGATTGAACAAGTTTCTAAGAAGTATTTCAACACCTCTTTGCAATTTTCAATTCATAGGTTAAAGGAGAGAAAAAGAATCTCTTAGTCAAATAACCTTCTTATTAATGTTATTAAGTGACTCTCTTAATGGGTGGTATATGCCAGTGTCATGATCCAAATCGGAGGGACGCGACGAGCACCCAGTACCTTACTCAACCGAGTACCCACATAACGTATCTTTCTTATCATACCATCATGCGTAAATGGGCCGGAAAGGTAGTCATGAGATAACCAGAATAAAACATAAGGGAATACTCGACATAGGACGACCCAACATAATATACAAACTTATACATGTGACATACGGGCCTATAAGGCCGACATAATAATTTGTACACTCAAACATAGGCCGACAAGACCTTACAAGTATCCATATACATGACATCTGTCTACAAGCCTCTAAGAGTACATAAACGTCATAAGGGTAGGGAAAAGGCTCCGACATACCAATCAATTCATGTCCAAAGAATATTGACCAAATAGATAACTCCGGAGCAAGTGGAGTGCACCGACACCTTATGCTGAGCTGATAGCCTACTAAAAGGACCGTCAACCTGTCTATGGGGATCTGCGGGCATAAAACGCAACGTCCCCATGCAAAAGGGTCGTCCGTACGAATAAAGTACCGAGTATGTAAGACTGAAAACATAAGTAAGAACAGTAATATAAAAAGAGATAGAGAAGATACAACCTGTAACATCTGAGTACCTTTGAGGGATACTGACATGAAATGCATGACACATATATATATACATAAGCTTTTTAAAATATTCGCCTTTGTGGTCATCATCATACTTTTAGCAAAGGGTCTATCGGAAACAGTCTCTCTGCCCTTCCAAGGTAGGGGTAAGGCTGCGTACATCCTACTCTCCACAGACCCCACTTGTGGGATTATACTGGGTGGTTGTTATTGTTGTGGTTATCATCATCATCATATCGTACCCGACTGAAAAAGGTTCAGAAAAAACGTACCCGACCATTATCAGGCTAGGCAGAATCGTACTCGGCCACGTGGAACTCGGTAAAATCCAACTGATCAGTGGTTGTACAGTAGGTGTCGTTTTCGACCGACTATAGCGCGGCTCGGTAGAGTAGCTTATTACAGCACAAACCACAAAAAAGGAATTGAATAGATACATATATATAATGCATTCTAGACTCATGAAATCATGTTCTAAACCTTTCGAAGTGACGTGGGGCTGTTACACCTTCGATTAACGTTATGGACATTCATACCATCAATATGGACCTCAATAGGATTCAAGGATCATACATACATGCTTAGAATAACTTGATAAGAAAGGAACAACATGGACAACCTTAGTTGCTAGGAGTAGATTCGTTATGAAATAGCGTATCGTTTACATTCATTTCACTTTAGATCATGCCAAAAGAAAGAAGGAAGTATCTTAACATACCTGTATGATCTCTTCCTTATTCCTCAACCAAGCTCAACATAAATTCTTGCGTCTATACAAGTGAAATGATATTGTCTTCAATATATAATGTCATACCATCGTATTTGGCTAATCATATAGCTTACGAAAAATTGGACAGCAACTCCCCTATTTTTACTACATCCTAAAGACCACTAAGGGTCATCAATAGCCCAACAACAACAACAATCACCAACAATAGCAATAACAACAATATAATCCAATATGAGATTCTCTGATTACCTTAACAATCATATTGAGCGGCAAGCTCGTTTTTACTAATAACAAAATATAAATTGAATCCAACTCTTATTCCATAAATTAGTTTACAACCTTCAGAATATCATACTTATATGTACTATATTATTCCTAGTTCAAAACATCCACAAAATACCTTCCAAAACAGCATCATACGCCCAGCACCTTAACTTTTATCGCCAATCACTTGTTTTTCATCTTTTCTTCTTTAATAAACTTAATTAAAACCTACAAAAGCTTAATAACAGCAGCCACAACATTATCAAATTATTTCTCATAATTTTCAGCCACCCCAAATTATATATTTAGCCACAAAAGTATCCTACCAAAAAGATAACCATATCCCATGTTCTTTCAAGTGCTATCTTATGGTTTTTCACTCATACAATACAATCAACACAAGATTAACCTTAGGAACAATCAAGAAAATACTATACATACCTTGGAAAGAAGCTACAACTCGAAACCCCATCTCAACTTAGCTCACAGTAGCCCTCAATCACACCACAACATCATAGAAGTATTCTCTTGTAGTCTTTAATACTTTTGATGATTATTTGAGTTGATTCCCCTTGAGTTTGGTTCTTGGGATCTTGGGATATGTTAGAGAGAGTTTTGTAGAGCCCTTGAACAAATTTTGGGTGAGAAATGACCCAAAATGAGACTGAAACATCTTTTAAAAGAAGTAAGGTCGGTGGCCGTCTCAAGTGGGTCCCAACAGGAGCTTCTTGTACAATTTAGCAAAAATATGAATATCTCTCTACTTCTACGTTGTATTGATGAACGGTTTAATACATTGGAAACTAGACTCGTAGATCTTCAATTTGGTGGGCAGATCACCCCGTAATTCCAAGTACATTGAGAGAAAAGCTCAGTAACATCGGACCTAAATTTCATGAAAATATATGAACGTAACTTGTGACGAGTTTTGTTTCACAACTCGCTTGACTTCAAAATTTTACACACGACTCTCATACGACTAAATTACCTCATAACATTACTTTCTTATCATCATAATCACCCTAGTATCATGTCACAAACACAGGTTATAATACTCCCAACTTGCCGGCTTTCGACGAAACTTATTTTCTTCGATTCGATTAGCGTCTTAACCTTCCAACCCTCACAATACTTCCTTAAAACCTGTCTTAACCAATCATTATCTTTGTAAAGTTCTTTCATCTCTTCTCCGTCTCATATTGATTCACTTAAGATGAATTCTAACATGGAAGTACGGGGTGTAACATCCTTCCCCCATTTGGAACATTCATCCTCGAATGTAAAGGACTCTTAGAGGAGAAGCTAGCCCTTACAGATTTTGCAAAAATTTTGATAGAGTGTCCTCTGCAAAAAGGACTATCCCATACCTTGTGTCCAAATAATTCTTCTCCTGAAAATGTTGTAACTCTTCAATTCTGAATATCGATTAATCATAAAATGAGTGTTAATCAAAATCACATGTCATGGGTTATGAAGACACATGACCAAGCTATAGTCGTCAAGAATCTTCTATCTGAAGCAACTGAGGGTACTTAGAATTCATCTCTTCTCCGGTTTCCCACGTCTTACCTTCAACATTCATATTCCTCCATGATATCATTATGGAAGTCACTTTCTTGGTCCCCAACTTGTTAACCTGCCATCTAAAATTAAAACTAGAACCTCTTCGTAAGACATGTTCTCTGTAATCTGAACATCATGTGCTTCTGCAACATAGATTCCTGATTCATTAATAGCAACTGGAATCTTCTCCTAAGATTGACCCTCTACTATGTGTATATCATTTAATGTATTTCTTCAATATTGGAACAACATAATAACCGGATGAACGGATCCTAATTCTGAGGAAAAATTCAATTTAGTCTCTTTCCTAGGTAGTTTGGAGTGGAGTGGCTTTATATATGTCTTTATTAGCTTGTCCCATTAAGTTACTATGCTTTTCATGAGCGAAGTTTTCAAGAAGGCCTTATTATCAACTCGAGATTTCCTTAAGTCTCGTCGTCACGTTTTAAGGTTCGACCTATGACGCTTCTAAGCACAAACACTCTTGAAATATGCTGACTTTTCTATAACTTCATACGTTAGATGAGGTAGAATAATTCTGTCTTTCAAACTGCCTTATGGGGAATCTATATTTCCTTCCGCATCACGCTTTATAATATTTTCTTATGATCCTCCCGCATGTATAGATACTACTATAGTTATTGTTGTGCACTACTCAATAGTCGGTAATTGATTATCCCATCCTTCTATAAAATTTGACATCTTAGCTTTTAACATGTCTTTAAGCATCTGAATTGTACGTTTTACTTGCTAGAATTATCTTATGTACCCATGTTTCTTGAGAGGGATTTTATAAGCTATATGTAACTGAGTACCTCTATTAACTGTAATCAAGGCAGAAATATTTTGTACCTGATCTACCTTTTGCACCCTTCCGCTTTACATAACCTTTAGTAATTTGTCCAGTAAAAATAAACTGTTTTTTATCAAACTAACCACAGCCGTCCGTGTGGAATCGAACTTGCTATATTTTTAACGAATCTTATGCCAATCTTTTCTCCTTTCCATATTGGGTTACTTTATTTGTGTCAATCCATTGGGTACCTGATGTTGTATTTTGTCCGATCAGCAACTAGAATATTAAGCTACGAACCCTACAATGATTTTCTTCATGTCGTCCTACCAATGTAATCCTTTGACATCATGGTATACTTTTGATGTTCCGAGATAAATAGAATAGCGTGAATAATGAACCTCTGTCCCAACACGTAATCGGCCATGATATTTCAAGAACCCTCCTTCAATAGACTCACAAAGTTGTAGTTATCTCTTGCCGAATATTTCTTTTAACTTTTCCTAAGACGGAAATCTTCCCTATCTACAAGAGATGACTCTACCATATTTGGCCATTATATTTTTATTACTGAGTCTACTAAGCATATTCCGAACCTATTAATTGGTGAAGACCTCTAGTTAACCCCTTTTCCATTTGGGGCTTGCTCATTTATCAAACCACTCATGACTTACGACTAAATGCATCCCTTACAATCTTAGTTCTGCTCTTTTTATTCTAGTTCTAAGCCGTCTTATATGAAACATGTATACCATTATGGTTCTCCATTTCTCCTTATATTTCTCACTACCCCTAGTTGTCAACGGCATCTTATTTGGCTTATATTATGATATTGCTTATTTGCAACTCTAATCTAATCCCCACACATTCTGAATCTCTTGTACATATAGTTCTAGACCTTATATATTGATTTCAATCTTCTTGTTACCGTAAACATTTGACACATTTCTTCGTTGGTTTAGTTTTGATTTATAGAAGAAACTGACATTGTGAAATAGCTTACCTTCATACTGCTTCTTTCTACTTCGTCCTTTCCTTATTGTCTATCCTAAGTCTTATCCTTGATGTCGACTTTATTGTTTTCACTTTGATTGTTTCTCTTCTTTAGATTTGTTTTCCTTGAAATATCGTACTAACTTCCTTGTTCTTGTTGTCATCTCGATTATCCCTCATGGTTGCAACATTTAGACATTATCATGGTCTATCTTTAATTTTAAGAGTCATCGTACTCGGGTCCCTTTCTAACTTCTTATGATTATTCTTCCTTCTCCTTTCAAGCTCAGCAATTTCCTTTAGAGTTATATCTTCTAACTTTAACGAATTCTTTACGTTAACATTCCCATGTATAAAGTGTTTGACTATACTTATCTTCTATTTATAAACTAATATTGTCTCTTTTCCATATCCTTTGTACTTATGAGTTACTTTAAAATTGCTTATATGCCTTTCTGTCCCAATACTCCAATCTTTTTGTTGTTAAACAAAAATGCTCTTGACTTAGTGCTTTACCACCTCATCTCCCCCCCCCCCCAGAAAAATAGTTCAATGTTTAATGCTTGAAGTCCTACTCATCTTTTCGCCTTCCGTAGGTCCGTATTCCTAATAGCTTACAATTTTCCTATGGGTAACCTTTCTTCCTCTGAGACAATTTATAGGGGTCTATACATGTAACGAGTCATACGTTCTTGCTGGCATGCCTTCTTTTGATGAGTTCAACTTTAGTTCACGTGGCTTGTCAAGGAGATCTTTATAAATTTCTTTTAGGGTTATTCTCCTACCGATCCTCTTCCTCCTTCTGCTGATTCACTCATTCTATCACTGCAATGCTAGCTAGTGTGGGAGTCCTTTGAGTCTCTAATCGGTACCTTAGTTCTAGTTCATCCTAAGACATCCTCCGATATCAGTACCTCGCATCTATATGGTTAAATTGACCTTCCGATAATCCCCGTTAAAATTACTAATCCACTTTTAATGAAAACGGGGCCCATATTGCTTTATAACCTTAGAGATCACTTGCCTACGAATCTTATTGTACTCCCATACTTTAAATTATGTCCCTTAATAGTCTTCCATATTCACTCATATTGCTCTATTTGGTTTCGCACAAACCTTTCACAACATTCCACTTCTCGTTTCTTTCTGAAGTAATTTCAACAAAACATCCTTGATTCTCAACTTCTCGTACTCTAACAGGCCTCATTCTTTAGTTGTCTAATATTGATTTATTTATCTGATCATGCGCAAGTCACTGCGCAACTCCAATCTGCTATATCCTACCACCATTAACTGTCCTGGTTCTCTTAGTCCATCCCATAGCTTCATCAGAATCATCTCATGGAAATATAGACGACTCTTGCTCTCTGAACTCATGAGGTTGTGAATTTCCTGACCATTCAAGGGCTCTATCACTATTAGGGGCCCTCGGGTAACGCTAATCCTGAGAGACAACCAACTGTGTCAATATATGTACTGCTGTTCTTACATAGACAGGGTCGATAGTGGAGCTCGAAAATTTAATGATGCTGGAGCCTCCCTCGGCTCCTCTAGTACTAGTGGAATCGGGGCTATCTGAGGGAGTAACTCACCCTGATCCTCGGATGGATCTATCTCAATAGAGGGTGTGCATCTCATACCTCCCCCTAATCCTTCCTTAACATTCCGACTAGCCGCAACTCTTATGGGTAATGACATCTTTGTTCAACCTATATCAACATATACATTAGACTCGATTCCCTACAACTGCGATCTTTCGCATGATCTAGAATATGAAAGGAAGGGAACAATCCTAAATGTCCCGCAACCTCCTGTTTATAAGTGCGGCGCGCAACACACTCATAAACAAGACTCTACTAGACACGGCTTGTAGAAATCCCTAGGACAGACCTGATCTGATACCAAGTTTGTCACGACCCAAATCGGAGGGACGTAACGGGCACCTAGTGCCTTACTCAACCGAGTACCCACATAACGTATCTTTCTTATCATACCATCATGCTTAAATGGGCCGTAAAGGCAGTCATGAGATAACCAGAATAAAACATAAGGGAATACTTGACATAGGATGACCCAACATGATATACAAACTTATACATGTGACATACGGGCTTATAAGGCCAACATGATCATTTGTACACTCAAAACATAGGCCGACAAGGCCATACAAGTATCCATATACATGACATCTGTCTACAAGCCTCTAAGAGTACACAAATGTCATAAGGGTCGGGACAAGGCCCCAACATACCAATCAATACATGTCCAAGGCATACTGACCAAATAGGCAACTCCGGAGAAAGTGGAGTGCACCAACACCTTCCGCAGAGTTGATATCCTACTAGGAGGACCGTCTACCTGTCTATGGGGACCTGCGGGCATGAAACGCAATGTCCCCATGCAAAAAAGATGTCAGTGCGAATAAAGTGCCGAGTATGTAAGGCTGGAAAGCATAAGTAAGAACAGTCATGTAAAGAGAGATAGAGAAGATACAACATGTAACATTTGAGGGCTACTGACATGAAATGCATGACACATATATATACATAAGCTTTTAAAAACATTTGCCTCTATGTGCATCATCATCATCATATCATTGATGAGCGCAAAACACACATTTAATTTGTGCTCGCTAGTCAAAGATAGTATAGTATAATATCGTGTCTACATGGATTAGATTTAAACAGTATTCTCGTAGTTTGTAGCTAGATCGCTATTCCGTCGGATCAACAATGGGGATTGATGTAATTAATAATCTAAAATCTATAGCTATTGACTAATGACAATCGCAACAAAGGTAAGCAATGGAGTTATCAATGGGAGAAAATATGGGTTGATAGGATATATGCAAGATAATTGTTCGGGATCTAACTCTAGATAATTCACTCGTAATGTTTAAGTGAATCTCTCTAATTCACTTAATTATTAGTACAATTGTTTAGTAAAAACTTCTCTCTCGATTAAGTCTCAACCTCACCATATGAACCAATTTAAGCTCGGTGAAGATATGCAAGAATTCGTAATGGATTGGTCTTTAGGAGAACCTCTTTCGATTATTCCCCTAACTAGGTTTAATCAATGATTCAACTAGCCTCTTTCGATTACTTAGCAGAATCTATGAACTCAATCAACACTATAATGAAAAGATATCACAAGTTATGCCTCTTTCGATTACAAGAATAAGTGAATATAGATGCAATAATTAAATCTTCCAAAATATTCAAATACATAAAAATAGAGTTATAATACACAAGCAATCATCAATACACCAAATCCATCAAAACCCAAAAGGGTCTACTCCATAGGCATGGAGAAGTTCTTCACAAATATAATTAAAGTATCGGAAAACATAAATTCAATCCAAACCCGGATCTTGAGTGAGGAAGGAATGATGAAATCCTTGTGCTTGTGTTCTTCCAACTCCTCCTTAGCCTCCTTGGCCTCCTTAGGTCGAAAATCTGTCAAATGTCTAGAAATAGTATTTTTCCCGTGTATTTAACTATCCCCCAAATAAACCCCGGACAAAAATACCCTTTTTAGTAGAATTGGGAACATACTCTAAGCATTTTACACTACTGCGCCGCATGCCGTGCCGCACCATGCGGTGCGCTTGTGTAGAATTCCAGAACATTTGCAAAATCACTTTTTGGGTACATTTTGCACAGTCGCGCCGCACCTCGCACCGCCCAATGCGCCGCGGCATTTGGGAATTTGGGAAAATGTAACCATGAAAGTTGTATCCCTTTTAAATAGCTTTCCAACGATATATTATGGAGCCCAAACGAATTTTCGAGCAAAAAGTTATGTGCATTTTACGCGACAATGTACAATATGTCTACTCGATTCTTCCTTTCGTTCTTAAAGTGCACTATCATCCGTTGATCTCCGAACACAATCTCAACTTAATCCTTGGGCTTTTACTCAGACTTCAAAGCTCAATAATAGCTTGAATTCATTCCATAACATCTAAATAACTCAGAATCACTCCTACACGGCATAAAACACACAATAAGTGTAAAACACTACTAATTAAAGCTTAACATGAGTAAAGTGCAGTAAATTAGAGTGCAATAAGCAACTAAAATACAGGATTATAGCCTACCATCAACACCCCACACTTAAATCATTGCTCGTCCTCGAGCAATCAAACTATACTTCACATAGACACGACCTTTTTAAATAACTCTCCTATCTCATCACACCAAGGATAATAGAAAAGATTAAGAACAATACCGTAACATCCTCGGTTCAAGATTTTACTCAAAATCACCACACATTTTTCACAACATACTCACTTACTCTAACACAGAGGTCAATGACATTACATTTCCTTCATGAATCAAGTGCCCTCACCCAACAATAGAGAGTAGTTCCTCACACAATAAAAGTTAAAAATAATTAGGAACTCAAGATAGAAAGAATTCACTCACTCTCAGAACAACATTCATATGCCACAAAAGATCCACCATAGGCTTGCCCGTAGTGTACTACTCTACTAATCGAGCTTGTTCAGTCAAGGATCAAGTAGTACTTTAATTGGTTGTAATGTAGGTTGCGGGACGGGTAGGATACATTTAGATATAAGAGTAACTACACCTCCCTAAGCACTTTTAATACATATACTTAACCTTTAAACCCCATACTTATGTCAAACCATAATTCCACCTTCACATCCGTATATGTTCCCAAATTCTTTAAGCATAAATACATCAAGAGTTACCACTATTAATGAATATAAACTATTTTTTTCTTCATCTTCTTTTTCGATTCAAGTGGCTCATACTTTTTTACAACAGTGCACCTTTCTCCTTATTTCAACATTTTCACTCAAAAGCCAAACTAACCACCCCACACTTCAACTTTTACAAAGTTCATACCAATTTCAAGTGCTCATGAGAGGTAAATGGTTCAAACAGATAAGACTTGTAATGTGATTACCAAAGAAACAATATTACAGTCTCAACGGGGTTAACTACGATACATAATAATTTTGTGGGTAACATATATAGCTGGCTCAACAAACAAATGCCTATATCACTTCCAAGACTGAACAACTCTATTATTTCGCTTTGTAAACACACGGGGAAAGTTCTAGACATCAATTGCACTGCACATAATACACAAAGCCTCACACACACACGACACAAAACTCACTCGGGATCGGACTCATCAAGACACTCTAATCAATGTAGTTAAGTAAAGTTAAGAACATACAATTCAAGATGTTTATACAAAAGTCAAAAACTGAGCCTAAGCGTCACAACTAAAGCACATAGTCTTCTCAAGGAATAATAAAGTCAAGAGATATTGCTTTCATTTAAAATCCTAGCACAAGATCTCCTACTCCTAAAACAAATTAACTACACCCGGTTCAAACAAAACCCTTGAAAAAGAACCGCGGCACAAACAAAAACCAAAGGGAGAATTTATACACTACCTAACAAAAACAAAATCTTTTTGTCTCTTTCCTTCGACTTTTATCCCTCAAGAAACTTGTCGAATGATATCCATCGTCGGGAAAAATCAAAAATTTTAAAATTTTTATGGTTTTCCAATTTTTTTTCTATCAAACTACTACAAACTAACATACAAAACTAAGACTAATATACACACAACATACATACAAATATATCAATATACACACAACATACATACAAATATATCTCCCACCCACACTTAAAGTTGTGTCATGTCCCCATGACACACCATTACAAGCATAAGGTAGATGAAACTTTCCTGAATCTCTAGTCGGGGTCTGAGTCAAAGTCGGGCTCCATTATTCGCTCCCGAACTAGTGCACACATCCACGAGAATAGCTTCTTATCAGCCTTCTTGGGGTACACCCCACACTTGTCTTTTTCGCTCATTGCAACCTTCTCTTTCGAGATTTTCACTCTCCACTCTACACTTGCAGCTGGCTTCTCCTTTCTCACCCCCGTTTCTACATTCATCACGGAGGTCATTGTCTCCTCACCCACTCTAAGCATGAGCTTTCTATCATATATGTCTAATATTGCTCTGCCCGTCGCTAAGAATGGTCTTCCTAAAATAAGGGGGATCTCTTTGTTCTCATCTATGTTTACCACAATGAAGTCTACAGGAATTACAAACTTATCTACCCGAACTAAAATATTTTCAACTATCCCCTCAGGTATCAAAGTTGTTTGGTCAGCCAGCTACAAAGAAATTGGTGTTGACCTTATCTCTCCAATCTCATGCTCCAGCTTCCTGTAAATAGACAAAGGTATTAAATTTATTGAGGCACCAGAATCACATAAAGATTTATCAAATAAGAGTGCCTAAAGAGCAAGGTATAGTGAAACTCCCTGGATCCCCACACTTTTGTGGGAGTTTATTTTGTAAGATTGTGCTGCAATGCTCTGTGAGCTTGACCACCTTTGTCTCTTCTATCTTTCTTTTCTTTGTTAGGATCTCCTTCAAGAATTTTGCATAAGCTGGCATTTGTGAGAGCACCTCTGTGAAGGGAAAGTTTACATAAACCTATTTCAATACATCTAGAAATCTCTCGTACTGATTGTCCAACTTTTCTCGAGTTAGCTTTTGGGAAAAAGGCAGCGCAGGCATATGCTTGCTCTCATCAGGCTCCTCCCTTCTTGATTTTTCATCATTCTTTTTCTCAGTTTTCATCGGGATTTATTCATTTTATCAACATTGCCCTTCAACTGCTTCCCACTTTCTTTTTCAAAGTCCACATCATTTTGGATCGGGTTGAGATCTTTCAATACTTGCCCACTTCTCAGAGTTACAACATTCACTCTTTCTTTGGGATTTTTCTCAGTATCAACGGAAAGTGTTTCTGGGGCTCTCTCCGACATTAGAGTGGCTAATTGTCCAACCTGTTTTTCCAGTCTTCGAAAAGATGTACTCAATTCTTTGATAGCTGCATCATGGGCATCAAACCTCTCACATGTCTTGATAATGAAGATCTTCAATAGATCTTTCATGTTGGATTGATTTGACTGTGGAGATTGATACTACTGCTTCTGCTGATTTTGAAATCTATAGCTCCTTGTTCCTGGAATCTAGGGTTGTTTTATTGCCATGCATTTGCAGTACCCCCAAATGAACTCCATGAAAAGTCGGGGTGCCTCTGACCCATTGCATTATAGTTTCCTACAACATTCACTTCCTCGGTTGAGGCTTGACACTCATGGGTGAGGTGTCCTCTTCCACATATATCACAAGTTGCGTGGTATACATTTTGCATCGAAGCTACAGTTAGCTTCCGTATTTCTTTAGCCATATATAGCATCAAGCTATACTTGCGCAGATGTAGTAGCATCAACTTGGTGAACACCAGTTGATTTTCTTCTTTCCATACTCTCAGAGGGCCACTGATTAGCATCTTCGGATAATTCATCAAGAATTATAACTATCACCTCTAGAGTCTTCTTCATAAAAGGGCCTCCAACTGCATTGCTCAAAGTTTTACGCGAGGCCGGTGTCAATCCATCCCAAAAATCTCGGAGTTGCATATAGAGTTCAATTCCACTATGTTGACACCTTCTAACTATTTCCTTAAACCTCTCCCATACTTCAAAGAGAGTTTTATTCTCTTTCTGGAAGAAGTTATGGATTTCTCTTCTAAACTTCCTCGTCTTAGCTGAGGAGAAATATTTATCAAGAAATTTTCTGGTCATTTCCTCCCATGTTCTAATTGACCCATTTGGCAAGCTTCGAAGCCACTGCTTCGCATCATCTTTAAGTGAAAAGGGGAATGCCCTTAAATACACTGCATCTTGTGATACCCCATTATATTGAAAGGTGTTCATAATCTCCTCGAAGTCCATCAAATGCGTGTTTGGATCTTCGTTCATCTTCCCCCTGAAAGCGCAGCTTTTTGAATGGTTTGAAGCAAACCTTGCTTCAACTCGAAATTATTGGCTGCAATTGGAGGTGGTCTAACACTTGACAATCCTTCATTGTTGACTGGTCTGACATAGTCACCCAATGCTCTACCAGTCCTTGGTAGCGCATTCTCGAACTGGTCTTCGATCAAGGGTCGATTTAGATTGAATCTTCAAACTTTATTGTCTTCGACAGTTTCCTCAGCAGCTCTATGGGCTACCTCAGCAGCTATCCTTGTAGCTGCCTCTACCTCATTGTCATCATTATTAGCCATGTATTCTTGGGTTGAAGGTTGTACCAAGAACTTTACGGTGAACTCTTTCTCCTTCCTCAGTTGCCGCAGGTATTTTTCCAATTCTGGTTTGTAGGGTATTACTTCTCTACAAGAAGATCGTGTCATACACCACAGACTTAACCTGTTGCCTACACACAGAGGAGAAACCCGTGAAGAACAAAAATAAAAGTAAAAATAAAAATAAATTCTTGAATTAGTACTACAAACTATTTCCAACACTATTAATTGTCAATCCCCGGCAACGGCGCCATTTGACGAGCACAAAACACACACATAATTTGTGCTCGCTAGTCAAAGATATTATAGTATAATATTATGTCCATAGAGATTGGATCTAAACAGTATTCTCGTAGTTTGTAGCTAGATCGCTATCCAAGAGGATCAACAATGGGGATTTATATAATTAATAATCTAAAATCTACAGCTATTGACTAATGACAATCACAACAAAAGGTAAGCAAGGGAGTTATCAATGGGAGAAAATATGGGTTGATAGGATATGTGCAAGATAATTATTCGGGATCTAACTATAGATAATTCACTCCTAATGTTCAAGTGAGTCTCTCGAATTCACTTAATTATTAGTACAATTATTTAGTAGAAACTCCTCTCTCAATTAAGTCTCAACCTCACCATATGAACCAATTTAAGCTCGGTGAAGATATGCAATAATTCGTAATGGATTGGTCTTTAGGAGAACCTCTTTCGATTATTTTCCTAACTAGCTTTAATCAATGATTCAGCTAGCCTATTTTGATTACTTAGCAGAATCTATAAACTCAACCAACAATATAATGCAAAGATATCAAAAGTTATGCCTCTTTCGATTACAAGAATAAGTGAATATAGATGCAACAATTAAATCTTCCTAAGTGATTCAAATACATAAAAATAGAGTTATAATCCACAAATAATTATCAATACACCAAATCCATCAAAACCCAAAAGGATCTACTCCATAGGCATGGAGAAGTTCTTCACAAATATAATTAAAGCATAGAAAAATATAGATTCAATCCAAACCCGGATCTTGAGTGAGGAAGGAATGATGAAATCCTTGTGCTTGTGTTCTTCCAACTCCTCCTTAGCCTCCTTAGGTCGAAAATCTGTCAAATGTCCAGAAATAGTATTTTTCCCGTATATTTAACTATCCCCCAAATAAAACCCGGACAAAAATATCATTTTTAGCGGAATTGGAAACATACTCTAAGAATTTTGCACTACCGTGCCGCATGCCGCGCCGCACCATGCAACGCGCTTGTGGAGAATTCCTGAACATTTGCAAAATCACTTTGGGGGCACATTTTGCATATCCGCACCGCCCTATGCGCCGTGGCAGTTGGGAATTTGGGAAAATGTAAAGTATGAACGTTGTAGCCCTTTTAAATAGATTTCTAACTATATATTGTGGAGCCCAAACGGATTTCTGAGCGAAAATTTATGTGCATTTTACTCGATAATGCGCAGTATGCCTGCTCGATTCTTCGTTTCATTCTTAAAGTGCAGTATCATCCATTGATCCCCAAACACGATCCCAACTTAATCCTTCGGCTTTGACTCAGACTTCATAGCTCCAGAATAGCTTGAGTTTATTCCATAACATCTAAATAACTCGGAATCATTCCTACACGGTATAAAAGATACAATAAGTGTAAAACACTACTAATTAAAGCTCAACATGAGTAAAGTGCAGTAAATTAGAATGCAATAAGCGACTAAAATACAGGATTATATCCGACCATCAATTATACCTGGTCGTAATAGGTTCGGTAAAAACGTACTCACCCATCATCAAGCTCGGCAGAATCGTACCCGGCCGCGTGGAGCTCGGTAAAACCCAACTGATCAATGGTTGCACAGTAGGTGTCGTACCCGATCGACTATAGCCCGGTTCGGTAGAGTAAAATGGATACATATATATAATGCATGCTAGACTCATAGAATCACGTTCTAAACCTTTCAGAGTGACGTAGGGTTGTTACACCTTCGATTAACGTTATGGACATGCATACCATCAATATGGACCTCAATATGATTCAAGGATCATACAAACATGCTTAGAATAACTTGATAAGGAAGAAACAACATGGACAACCTTAGTTGCTAGGAGTAGATCCGTTATGAAATAGCGTATCATTTAAATTTATTTCACTTTAGATCATGCCAAAAGAAAGAAGGAAGTGCCTTAACATACCTGTATGATCTCTTCCTTATTCCTCAACCAAGCTCAACACAACTTCTTGCGTCTATAACAAGTGAAATGATATTGTCGTCAACATATAATCTCGTACCATCATATTTGGCTAGTCGTAAAGCTTACGAATAATTGGGCAGAAACTCCCCTATTTTTACTACATCCCAAAGACCACTAAGGGTCATCAAAAGCCCAACAACAGCAACAACAATAACCAACAATAGTAACAACAATAATATAATTCAATATGAGCTTCTCTGATTACCTTAACAATCATATTGAGCGACAAGCTAGTTTTTACTAATAATAAAATATAAATTGAATCCAACTCTTATTCCATAAATTAGTTTACAAACTCTAAAATATCATACTTATATGTACTATATTATTCCTTGTTCAAAACATCCACAAAATGCCTTCCAAAACAGCCCCATACTCCTAACACCTTAACTTTTATCGTCAATCACTTATTTTTCATCTTTTCTTCTTCAATAAACTTAATTAAAACCTACAAAAGCTTAACAACAGCAGCTAGAATATTATCAAATTATTTCTCATAATTTTCAGCCATCCCAAACTATATATTTAGCCAAAAATAGTCCAACCAAAAAGATAACCATATCCCATATTCTTTGAAGTACTATCTTATGATTTTTACTCAAACAACACAACAAACACAAGATTAACCTTAGGCACAATCAAGAAGATGTTATACATACCTTGGAAAGAAGCTACAACTCGAAACCCCATCTCAACTTAGCTCACAATAGCCCTCAATCACACCACAACATCATAGAAGTATTCTCTTGTAGTCTTAAACACTTTTGATGATAATTTGAGTTGATTCTCCTTGAGTTTAGTTCTTGGGATCTTGGGATATGTTAGAGAGGGTTTTGGAGAGCTTTTGGACGAATTTTGAGTGAGAAATGATCCGAAATGAGGCTGAAACATCTTTTAAAAGAATTAAGGTCGGTGGCCGTCTCAAGTGGGTCCCAACAGGAGTTCCTTGTGCAGTCTAGCGAAAACGCGAATATCTCTCTACTTCGACGTCGTATCGACAAACGGTTTAATACGTTGGAAACTAGACTCATAGGTATTCAAGTTGATGGGCAGATCACCCAGTAATTCCAAGAGCATTGAGAGAAAAGCTCAGTAACATCGGACCTAAATTTCATAAAAATTTATGAACGTAACTTGTGATGACTTTTGTTTGACAACTCGCTTGGCTTCAAAATATAACACATGAGTCGCATACGACTAAATTACCTCACAACATTACCTTCTTATCATCTTAATCACCCTAGTATCACGTCACAAGTACATGCTATAACACTCCCAACTTGCCGGCTTTCGACGAAACTTATTTTCTTCGTTTTTATTAGCGTCTTAACCTTCCAACCCTCACGATACTTCCTTAAAACTTGTCTTAACCCATCATTATCTTTGTAAAGTTCCTTCAACTGTCCGGCTCATATTGATTCGCTTAAGATGAATTCTAACATGAAAGTACGCGGTGTAATAGCCAAACCCTTAAAAAATGCACTTATAACGTACATGAGGGAGTATCTTATCAATGTTTTACTTATTTTATTGAACTATTTAGGACCGGAAGGAGTATCTTACTAATCAACGTCTCATAAAACCTTTTCTTTGTGATTTTATGTCTTTCTCAAAAATTGTCACCTACGATTATTTTAAATAATGAACATTAAAATAATTTAAGATAATATACATAATTCTGGTATATATGTTTTAAATATTTGAATTACCGATAAATGTTGCTCCTTTAAAAAGGGGTTGTCTAAGCTATTGAAGAAATAGGGAAGTATCATTTGTCAACTCCAAGAAATTAAAGCAAATTGGCTAAAACTTCAAATGTCATCACACGTGAGGGCAAATGCCTTAAAAGTTGGGACCATACGCTCATTACCCAAATTTGCCATGCAATAATTGCGAATGGAACTTCGTCGTTTTCGAGTTTACCGTGAAAGTTTTACGTTATTGAGGATTTATGAACACCAAAATAAGAGAAACAAGTATTTCTTTTTCCATTGTATAGAATCCTCGTTTCATCAACAGTTATAAGTGGTAAGAATTTAATGAGACAAGACGGAAAAGGCAATGTAAGAGGCAGGAGCACGTATAGAAACTAACCATCAGACGCAGAATCAAACCTTTAAATACCTTTTAGCTCTCATCAAATGTTGAGCCACGATTGCGGTACGCCGATTGTGAATTTGCATCAAATTCATTGTCTTAGTTATAAGGTTCGTAATTAAATATTTATGTTTATAATAATTTTCAACACAAATAGAAGGTAAAACAAAACTACTGAATTCGTCTTAACTATCGTACCTGATGATATTCTATAGTTCTACTTCTGGTTCTCATACGGCGGTAAATAATGTAAGAAACACTGTGCAAAGGCATTAACTGGATTTGTGCAATATTCCCACTTGAGATTTCTCTGGTGAAGTTTACAGCCGCTGCGCAAAGCCATATACAAACCGAATATTGAAATGCAGAGTGTTAAAACATCATCCTATAAATGGTAGAAGAAATAGAAAGAATATTTTTACTTTGAAAGAATTAAATCCAAAATCTTGAAGCGCTTGAGACTTCAATTCCATAAATTTAGGTAGCTATAGTCAGATTAGACATTTGCAAAACGTTGCAAGTTTTGTTTTGTTTTGTTTTTTTTTTTTTTTTTTTTGCTAGTAACGTAGCGAAAGTTGATTTGGTTCCACTATATATGCTCATTTTTTCAAGCGCATTTGGGCGCTTGATTTTTAAACAGAAATATATATGTAACATTTAGAACTAGATTTAGAGAAAAATACACATTATGCGCATGCGTTGAATACGACATTCCTATAAACTCTATATGTATAGTTACTAAAAAAATTGTTATCTATGTATATATTGATACATACGTCTGTACTTATATAGTTACTAAAAATGACACCTTTAAATTCATATATGTAATGAATCTTGTGTTACTTTACACTAGATAATTTAATATTTCAAATCCTCCTTTACTTAGAGAATATACTTTAATCAGAATTTAGACCCTAAATAATTACCATCGATCTTCTCCACGGAATAATAGTGTGTAAAATGTCAGAGATCTTGATATTGTACGTCTTGTTGTGGAATATATAGGAAAATATTATTCTCACTACGAAATCATTTGATTCATCTCCTACTGTAGTTTATTATGTTCGTATAATTTGGTATTAACATGCTTGATCGAGGGGACATAAGCACTCCATATTCCTGTTCCCACCTTGTGCGCGGCAAGATATGACAAGCCAACTAAGATTCACCATCTAACTTTAATCATTGCTTAAGTACTAAATTAATTAATTACTCCCGACGACTAAAGGTAAGTGGTATGTCTGTATATTAAGATCAAACATAAAGACGTACACTAACAACAATTAATAAAAGGTAAGATTCCTTCATCACAAATTATGATAGGTGGTGAAATAAAGGGCAATGGACAAAGGCACATGGACCTTTATGTGTATAGGGGTTTGCACGGAAAACTAGAGCAGATTTTTGGGTCATCTTTACTTTTGAAAATTTTGAAAAAGAAATACGAAGGCGGCAGTCATCGTGTTAAAAGTGCATCTTGGCCCTAGATTCAACTTCAAAAAAATAATTAGACAAATTAGTACTTTTCC
This sequence comes from Nicotiana tabacum, assembly GCF_000715075.1. Taxonomy (NCBI): domain Eukaryota; kingdom Viridiplantae; phylum Streptophyta; class Magnoliopsida; order Solanales; family Solanaceae; genus Nicotiana; species Nicotiana tabacum. Next base: position 75,073,187 of record NC_134096.1, on the reverse strand, counting down.
TTACATACTTTAATGTTTCATCTGACCTGTTCAAAACATTAAAAAAGAAAACGATGCAGAGCAAGAGCGGGAAGAGAAAAAAGTAACTTTCCCACTATCGAAAACGTTGCTGCTTGGAATTTGGTTTATACTCCTCTCATCTACTTTAAGTCACCTATTAAGAAATTCATATTTTATTACTCTATTAATTAACAATGATCAAATTAATCATAACTATTTATTCATTGAAAATATAACAAATACTCTTAGGTTTTTTATTCCAAGAATAACTTTGGAAAAAAAAGTTAACTCCTTTTTTATATTTGAAAAAATTAAATATTGTGGATCACACCAAAAAATCAATTAAAGTAGACCGGAGCGAGTAATACTTTGAAATATGAAGTATGTACGTAGGATACAAGTAATAAGTATCGTACTTCCCCCGGTCCACAATAAGTGACCAATTTGACTTTTTATTTTGGTCCAAAATAAGTGTCCATTTATATAATCAAGAAAAAATTTAATTTATTTTTCCAAAATTACCCTTATGTACGTATCCCTAAAAAGTTTTTTACTTCTCACATTAACTATGCTGCAATATTTAATTAGGGGTAGTTTAGTCATACTAACTATTTTTGTCTAAAATTTTATATTTCCTTAATGGGTGTGCCCAAGTCAAATTGGTTACTTACTGTGGACCGGAGGGAATAATAATTTTCCATTACAGAATAAGTTTGCAAATTGTCTTTCTCGATTCCAAAAGGATGTAGTAGCAGTTTATTATAAGATGGTAAAATGATATGGAGTAATTAATTTTCTATATTCTCAATAAGTACTGAGGTCAATTATATCGTTAATTCATGTTAGGTGGTGATACAGAAAGAAAATGGGATGTTCTTACTCCTTTAGTTAATACTACATTCTTATAGGGTGTGTTTGGTACGAAGAAAAATGTTTTTCATAGAAAATATTTTCCTGGAAAATGAGTGGTTTTATCACTTATTTTTTCTTGTTTGGTGGTGAGAGAAAAACTTTTTTCGAAAAATATTTTCTAATGTTTGGTTAGAGAGTAGAAAATATTTTTTAGAAAATAATTTTTTCCCCTCCCCCCCCCCCCCCAAGTCTCTAAAAATTGACACAAACACAAAGGAACTAATATGTTGCTTTATTTTTTACGCAATATCTGTGACCCGGGATTAGGGTGTGTGGGGTTGGTTGGTGGGGATGAGGAATAGGGTGGGAAGGTTGAGAATGAGTTTTAGAAAATGTTTTCTCATCTTTTGATACGGAAAATATTTTCCTCCAATTAGAGAAAAATATTTTGCAAAACATTTAACCCAACCAAATATGGTAAAATTGGAAAATTCATACTAAACACACCAATAGTATATTCTCCAAAATCACAACTGTAAACATACCACCTCACGGTTCTCTTAAACTACATTGCACTGCCTGTATTATTTCTTACTCTAAAAGTAGTATTGAGTCATTAATTGTTAAGACGGATAAGTATCTCGGAGGAATTAACGAGAAAATCTAGTTAATTTCTTGAAGGAATTACAGTAGCTGAATACGAACATTTTTTATTTCCACCTGTTCTTTAGCCAACTACTATAATAAGCTTACTTCTGGGGGTTAGACTTAAATCCATCTCCCCATGGACTATTGCAATAGAGAAGTTTGAGGAAACAATTTTCAAATTGAAAAAGACAATATTTGTATATGGGAGGCACACTAGCCTTTAGTATTTTAGAATGCCCCCAAGACACAAGGTGGTGAATTGTGTCAATTTTGATTTTCGCGTGTTAAATGACCTAGTTTTTTAACCTCATAATTCTATACAAAAATAGAAAACAAGTATGAAAATTAAACAACATAATAATTTTTACGTGAAAAATCTTCTTCCTCAAGGGAGTAATATTACAACTTACCTTTGTAGGATTTGCCTCAAAGAGTAATTTTAGATTACAATTCAATAAACAAATGAACTAACTCTAATACCTTAACCCCTAATATCAATCCAATTGTGGCTACCATTTTCCAGACTTATACTCTAGCCTAGAAAGCGAAACAAACTCTTAAAATTAAGACTATTGTTTTGCCATCTTTTCATGAAAATTAAGCAGTGCAAAGATGTAATCCGTAATCCCAAGGCTTGTCAAAAGGTAGTGAGAAAAGAGAGAAAGCAGAAAGCCGAAAAAGGCAAAAAAGGTGGGAAAGAAGAGGAGGAATCTAGCAACAGAGGAGATCGTGGAAATTAACAATCAAAATTTGAAAAGGAGTCTGACTTGAATATGCAACTTTAAAGAGAGATTTCTTTTCATGTCCAAGACATGTTTTCATGGCTAGTGCGCCAAATGGTCCACTCTTTTTATTTTCAAAGCATCTTAGTTTTCATTTTTCCAAAAGCGTTATGGTATTCATCGTTATTGAACAGACATTTTTGTCCTCCTGCCAAAGTCTCCTTCAAACTCCTTTTGTCCTTTTTCTTTTTCCTATTTATTTTACGTGCTTCGTATAATTCACGCTAGTATACGACTCAAGGAAATAAGAATTACTACTGAAAATGGCAGATTTCCGACCGTCAAAACGTTCGAAATTGGTCGGAAATCACAAATTTTCAACTATTTTTCAACCGAAATTGATCGGTCAGAAAATAGTTGGTCGGAAAATAATTTCCGATCAAATCCGTCGGTGATTTCTGACCAAAGTGATCGCAAAGTTCAAAAGGTCAGACGACCAAATATTTCCGACTAAAGTGGTCGGAATTTACCGCCCGAATCAGTCGTAATAATACAAATAAAATAATTATTTATTTAAAATTAAATAATATAAATATATCCTTTCCGACCGAATCGGTCGGAAATTAAAAATTAAAAATTAAATTTTATTTAATTTCCGACGGAGTCCGTCGAAAACTATTGAATATTAATTTTTTTTAAAAAAAATTCCGACCGAATCGGTCGGAAATATGAGAATTTATGGTTAAATGTGGGCAGTCCGACTGTTCCCGTCAGAATTCAGTCGAAATTTTTTATAAAACTGGGCAGAATTCTGCCCAATTTTGAGCTACACCACCTGTCAAACTATTACAATACAATAATACCAACCAACAATACATTAACACAATCTAAACCAACAATACATTAGCACAATCTAAACTAACAATACATTAACACAATCTAAACCAATAATACATTATCACAACTTAAACCAACAATACCAACCATTAAACCTAACAATTTTGGGCATAAAAATATTCAAATAGTAGCACACATTCAAGTTTAAAAATAATACATAAAGTTGTCTCTCACAATCAAGTTTACCAATCAACCAAAACATCACAACTAAATTACTATACATCAGATTCAGTTTGTTCATCCTCATCATCAGATAAATCATACCCATATTTTCTCATGAATTTCTGCATCTTAACAAATGTTCCTTATTGGGAGTCCAATTGTTGCTTCAAATCACGAATTTCATTTCTCATATCTTCCATCTGTTCTTGATTTTGAGAAGAAGAAAAAATTGGCTAAGAGTGAGTTTGGATGACCTGTAGGTCGACGTACTCCTAGTCTGTAGACTCTGCCTTTGTTTACTCCACTCGCTGCCTCTGTCCACAATAAAGCCATATCATCAGGTGTTGGTTGAATTGAAGGATGTTGAATTTGTTGCCATTCTTCCACCCTTTTATGATAACCTTCCTAAAATAAAAACATAACTATTATGTAAATAAACTAATATTAATAAACCATAAATAATTATGAAGTTAGAATTTTACATATGTGTCTGACGCACGCGTCTCAACCCAGTGTTCTCTTATACCATCCTTCTTCTTTTTCTTATGCATCTCCTCGAAGACCTCAGCGTGACTCATATCTCGTCCTCTTTCCTTTTCCTTCATAACAAAAAGTATGATTTTGACATTACAAACGTAAAATTCTATATGTAAAACTAAGCAAAATTTTATATGTAATTACCAATCTTAGTTTATGGGCCATAAAAGTAATCGAACCTCCTGTGTGCAACGAGCCACCTTTACTAGAGGCACGTTTTGCCTTTGGTTGTTCACTCTTCGCCTTCCATTCTGCGGTATTCCATTTCTCAAGAAGTTTATCCCAAATATCTTTTCTTAACCAGTCTGGAATTTTACCGGTATTCCGAGCAGCGAACATAGTATCTTTAATCCGCTGAGCAACCTTCTTCTCGAAAATACTATTTATTGCATTTTGATGTTGAGGATGCCATGTACACTTTGTCTGCAATATAAAAAAGTAACATTAGATAAAGACGATAATTATTAAATAAATATAATTAATTTTTACCCTAAATTGAATTCACATTTGCTCTCTGATGCTGTACGGTATCTGTCTACAAGAAGTCCACAGCTCATGATAAAAATATCTATAATTAATTTACATATAATAAAAATCATGTTAAATAATAAATAATACTTACAAATTCTTTAAACCACTCTGAAAACTGGGGATAAATAATTTTTTGTCCATATATACCCATAAAGTAACCGCCATTATAACATTTATTAGTTAAATCAGTGGTAAATCTAATATAAAAGTCCGTAATATATACGTATATATACTTACCTATAATAAAGTTGGACCTCAGGGCAATTCAACAATACATGTGTATTTAAAATAATTTGATTTATTTATCCCTCAACCCCGCACGATTAGGATGATTCCTATTATACATCCATCTACGATGCACAAATTTCATCTACACAAATAGAAATCTATAAATGAGATATTTAAAATAATTTGATTTATTTAAACTAGTTACAAAGTTATACTCTTTCAAAGGTTCCTTTTAGAAATATACATATCATTGTGTCAAAGCACTTTAATTAATATATTTTATTTTTAAAATTAATATTTTTTAACACTCAAAATCTCACATTAATCCCTATTCTAAATAATGTAAGTCTTTAAATATACTAATTAAATTTGAATAGCTTCTTAAATATTCATATAATCCAAATTAATTAATGATTTATCAAACAAAAAAAATAGTCGTAACTAACAATTATTTAAACTATTTCAACATATAAAAATTAAAGAATTCAAATAGAATAAAACAATTAAGGCATTTAATTTAAACAACATAATTGACATAAGTCATAGACTAATCTACAACAATAATTTAATAATTTAATGGATGAAAATGATAATAAATTTCAATTAAACTTAATTCCATGAAAGTCAAAAGATATTAAAAAATTTATATGCTATTGAATTTAGGGCAAAGATCATAAAAGTGTATACAATTTATATTTGTTTTATATTACTATACATAATTATTGATTGACAGGGTTGATATTACTCATAAGAATCTGTCGAGCTCTTACTCGCCTATTAAAGACAACTCAATGCCTACATGTCTATGGAATTAAGATTAACAAGAACGCATTTACAATTCCTGTATTTCAACCGAGCAAGGCAATTAGGTATATGTCTATCCTAATTGCGAATCCGTTTCCCAATGCCCGGGTTCAAGAACTTGCTCTATTTAATTCTATATGCAATCTAGAATTTTCAACTTTCAAGTTCAACTCTAGATTCGTAGATAGTATTTCACTGTTAGCTACTCAGCAAAATAATTAAGAACGAAATTAAATAAACAACTCAATATGATAAAATCAACTTCGTCAAATTAAACTTCAAACATCAATATTCATGTATCACCCATGACCCTAGAACAATAGGGTTCTTAGCCACTCATGTTCATACAATCATCAAAAATAACGTTTTCAAACATAAAATCAATAAGTACTAGGAAAGGGATGGAAGAATTGATCAAATCCGTACTCTCGAGTGTTTGGCGCCTCCCTTTCTCTCTCAAAGTCACGCCTCCCCCTGTAAAAATAGGTTTAGGTTGGCTTTTATATGATTTGGGGGTGTCTAGGGGTCGAAATAATCGAGTCCTAGTCGAAAAAGGCTACTTTCCCGTCTTGAGCGTCCATGGCAGCGTGGGGCACTGGCCCTTGCGCTCAAATATTTTAGCTGTTGTAAACTGCGCCACAGTCAGCGTCCCACGCTGGTTGTGGCCCTCAAATTTTACTTTTTGTCCAGATTTTGCTCCAATTCGCGCCTCTTCGTCCCAAATTGCATCCGAATGATCCCTACATATAGAATTACCAAATTTTAGCATAAATAATCATATTAAACATCTCAAATTGTCGAGACATGAGCAAAATATGAGGCGATATATATCAAAATATGCATACATTAAGCCGATTATCAGAGGTTAAATTGGAAATATAATTTGTTATTGTACAATGTTTCTGCTTGACCTAATAGTAGGATTTGAATAGATACCACAATCAATAATATCTCAGAAAAGTGTCGCAGTATTACTTCACATGCCTTCTGTAAATCCACACAATATAAGACATTTATAAATTATTAACTCATGGAAGTAATTACATAATGCACATCAGATAAATATTTAACTCAACAAATACCATTTCTCTTTTATTATATTGCAATATATAAAAATGTCTTAAAATATCATTATCTAAGAATCTCTAAGTTAATTTATGCATCTCATAATTTACTCAGTCCAAAATTATTAACTTTGGCCTTCCAATAGGGCATAGATTTACTTTACGATCCTAAATTGTATACGCTTTTACGATCTTTGCCCTAAATAACCAACATATAAATTTAATTTAGCTACTAACAATAGTCATAGATTTACTTTAGCTAATACCAATCAATTTTTACAAACCAAACTAAGAGCAATTAAACAAAATCAGTGTATTTGTTTTTAAAAAAATTACAAAGGAGGGTGAGGAAAACTTACCTGGCAGTGGAGGGTCGTCGATGGACCTGCAGCTGGGCAACGTCGCCGGCGAATGCTGCTGGTTGATGGCAGCGGCGGGTTTGGGTGGGGGAAGTTTGAGTGAGAGAGAGAAGAGAGAAGGAAGAAAAGAGGGAAAAGAAAAGAATGGGGTCGCTGTGGGTTTTTTTTTTAAAAATCTTTCCGACCGATTCCATCGGACATTTGGTCAAAGTAGTCAACCCTCGTTTTACTAAAATATTCCGACCGAACTGGTCGCTACTTTTTTTTAATTTTGTTGTTTCCGACTGAATTGGTTGCTAACAGTGACGCGAAATTTTCCGCCAAAATTTACGATGGATGTAGACGGAATATTAGTCGTAACTATTATTAAAAATTGAAAAAAATATTTTTATGCATTTTTCGATCGATTTCGTTGAAAATTTCCGATTACTTTTTTCCATCGAAAATTTCGGTCGGAAATGTGCCATTTTTTAGTAGTGAATCGTGATATGGAAGAGGCATGAACCAATAATAATAGTCGAAGCAAATGATCGAGGTGATTTACAAGAATAACCTTGTTCAATGGGCAAAACTTTTTACCTTGGACCTTGTTTAATAGTTTACTGATGAGGGTCAAAAATTCGAAATCATACTTTTCTAAGGACATTGAGCATGTAATTTCTTGAAATGATTGAGCAGTCATACTAGCCAACTGGTTGCTCAACTATCGTCAGTTAGCATAGTTTATTTTTTAGATCTGAATCTTAATCATTAAGACTGTTTGTTTTTTCAATTATTATAATCACTTAGTGGATCTGAATAGATCTTAATGATTAAGATATGTAACAAAGTTTTAATATCATTAAAATGTTATACATTCAAAAAAATTTATAAATATAATATTTTACTATTACTCTTACACTTTCACCATTAATCACCACCACCACTGCTATAGTTGTCCTCTACTATTATATACCATCGCCATTGTTAATATTCTGTATTGCTGTAATAAACAATTAAACTTTCTGAAAAAATAAAACAGAAAGTTAGTAATACTTGTTTAACGAAATAGATTCTGGAAAACAAGAAAACAGTATAGGAATAAATCGAGCCCACCGAATACACAGTGTGTCCTTAAGAAAATTATTCCCCTCAAGTATCCGAGGTGCTGGAATATATCCTCCCAGGATAGAACGATTTAACTCACCAGTGTATAGGTACCAAAACTCTGATGAACTGCGAACCACTCAATGGTCGTAAAACACACTGGAAAATATTGTGCAGAAGAAGAAGAAGAAGAAGAAGAAGAAGAAGAAGAAGAAGCTCAGAAAATTTCGTAAGGAAAGATTCTGGGATTCAAACTCTATTTATAGAGTTGATGGCAATGTTTCTGAAAAGGTTTGCAACCTTTCAGAAATAGCCATGGCTATTGAAAAGGGGTGTTTGAAATATGGCGGGGAAAATATATTTAAAATAATCCGAAAAAGAAAACGAGCCTGACCGAACCGGGTCGCGGGTCATGGGCTATTCCGGATTCGTTAATTATTTAATTAATTAATTAAATAATTGAAAGAAATTTTGTCCCAAAAGATTAATCAATCAATCGATCTTTGACCAAATCCGAATCCGAATCCGAAGCCGAAGCCGAAGCCGTAGCCGAAGCCGAGCCGAGCGAGCGACGACGGCGACGGCGCGAGGCTTGCCTTTTTCTTAACTCTTTAAGAGCTAGAAGAAGAGCAATTATATATATACCCATCAAAAGTCTTTTCTTCCTCCGATATGGGACAATGTCCCTTTCCCAAGGGAAACTCAAATATTTTATTTTCTCTCCATTTTTCATTCACCCTCTTTAAGCTACACAAGCTTAAAATCCCAACAATCCCCCACATGAATGGGGAATGGCTATAAAATAAAGGAATGCACGGACGCGTGTGTGTTTTACATGCAAGAATTAATTGCATCTGGATAAGTAGGTTTCCCTTTGAACTTTTCGTAGTGAACTTATATCGGATATACTCGGTCAATCGGTAGATTTGATATCTTTGAACCGTCGAGCTTTGTTGTATACCTAGACAACATAAGTCACACAATAAATCCTTAACCATCTATGGTTCTCACGGTTGTGTTCGTTTCAGCCATGAACACCGCCTGGTTTCATGAGTGCTTAGAGAATGGGCCTTTACTTTCATTCCCCTTGAAGCGGCTTACACTTCACACTCACATAGGTGATTTCTAAACGTGTAATCCTATATACACACTATCTGGTCATATCCTGCCAGACTTAGCAAATCATTAAAAAACCTTTAAGCTTTGTTGACTCATCAAAAAGCCTTAATGCTTTACCTCAATTTCTGAACATTGTCTTTATCACGAGAATGGGTTGAGTTATTTGACAATGTTGAACCGTCATTTATAACTTTGTTTGATCTCTTTGAACCTATCTCGTGGGATCTCCAGTCTGCTAGGTAGAGTTACCGTCATGATGACTTGCTAGACCTTAACCCCATTCCCTTTGATGATCTTTCAACTGCCTCTCTAGATAGGCCTTTTGTAAGTGGATCCGACACGTTATCTCTTGACTTTATGTAGTTAATTGTGATAACACCACTAGAGAGTAGTTGTCTAACGGTATTGTGTCTCCGTCGTATATGACGAGATTTTCCGTTATACATAACGCTTCCTGCCCTGCCTATTGTCGCTTGACTATCACAATGTATACAAATAGGTGCCAAAGGTTTGGGCCAAAATGGAATATCTTCCAAGAAATTCCGGAGCCATTCAACTTCTTCACCGGCCTTATCTAAAGCTATGAATTCAGATTCCATTTGTTTGGATGATTTCCAAGACACTGCTCCACCCCCAATTGTGAAAATATATCCACTCGTGAATTTAACTTCAGATGATCCAGTGATCCAATTTGTATCACTATATCCCTCGATCACGGAGGGATATTTGTTATAATGCAAAATGTAATTTTGGGTATATTTAAGATACCCCAAAACTCGTTTCATTGCCATCCAATGTATGTGATTGGGATTACTTGTAAACCGACTCAGTTTACTAATAGCACATGCTATATCTGGTCGTGTACAATTCATGATATACATCAAACTTTCCAATACCCTTGCATAATCCAATTGTGAGTCACTTTCACATTCATTCTTTTGAAGTGCATAACTCACGTCAATTGGAGTCTTGGCAATTTTTGAAATCCAAATACTTGAACTTGTCAAGTACCTTTTCAATGTAGTGAGACTGTGATAATGCTAGACCTTGTGGAGTCTTGTGAATTCTGATTCCTAAGATCACATCAGCAACTCCTAAGTCTTTCATATTGAATTTGCTAGCCAATATGCGCTTAGTAGAATTTATATCTGCCATGTTTTTGCTCATTATCAACATGTCATCAACATATAAACAAATAATGACTTCATAACCTGGAGTGTTTTTAACGTAAACACATTTGTCGCGCTCGTTGATTTTAAACCCACTTGCCAACATTGTTTGGTCAAATTTGGCATGCCATTGTTTGGGTGCTTGTTTAAGTCCATAAAGTGACTTAACAAGTTTGCACACTTTCTTTTCTTTACCAGTTACCACAAAACCCTCAGGTTGTTCCATGTAAATCTCTTCCTCTAATTCTCCATTTAAGAAAGTTGTTTTAACATCCATTTGATGGATTTCAAGACCATACACGGCCGCTATTGCCACTAACACCCTAATAGATGTTATCCTCGTTACTGGCGAGTAAGTGTCAAAGTAATCAAGGCCTTCCTTTTGTCTATAACCTTTGACAACAAGTCTTGCCTTATATTTGTCAATAGTGCCATCAGCTTTCACTTTTCGTTTAAAGATCCATTTCGAACCTAAAGGCTTATTTCCTGGAGGAAGATCTATCAATTCTCATGTATGGTTATCCAAAATTGATTGAATCTCACTATTGACTGCCTCTTTCCAAAACGCTGAATCAGAAGATGACATAGCTGCTTTAAAAGTTTGAGGCTCATTTTCAAGCAAGAATGTCACAAAATCTGGTCCAAAGGAAGTAGATGTTCTTTGACGTTTGCTACGCCTTGGATCTTCTATACTTGGAGTATTTTCCTTTGGTTCTTCCCGAGGTCGTTTAGGTCTTTCACTTAACGACTCACATTCAGTTTTATACGGATAGATGCTTTTAAAGAATTCAGCATTATCTGATTCTATTACCGTATTAATGTGAATTTTGGGATTATCAGATTTATGAACCAAAAACCGATATGCTTTACTGTTTGTAGCATATCCAATGAAAATGCAATCAACAGTTTTTGGTCCGATTTTAACCCTTTTAGGTAAAGGAACTTGTACCTTTACTAGACACCCCCACACTTTGAAATATTTCAAGTTGGATTTTCTTCCTTTCCATTTTTTATATGGAATGGATTGCGTTTTGCTGTGGGGTACTCTGTTGAATATTCAGTTAGCTGTAAGGATAGTTTCGCCCCACAAACTCTGCGGTAATCCGGAACTTATTAATAAAGAATTCATTATTTCCTTTAATGTCCGATTTTTCCTTTTCACAATTCCATTGGATTGAGGTGTGTAAGATGCAGTAGTTTGATGGATAATTCCATATTCCGAACATATTTCTGCAAATGGAAATTCATATTCTCCACCCCTATCACTTCTAATCATTTTGATCTTTTTATTCAATTGATTCTCCACTTCATTCTTGTATTGCTTAAATGCTTCAATTGCTTCATCCTTACTATTAAGCAAATAAACATAACAATATCGAGTGCAGTCGTCAATAAAAGTAATAAAATACTTTTTCCCACCTCGAGATGGTGTCGACTTCATATCACAAATGTCAGTATGAATTAAGTCTAAAGGATTTGAATTCCTTTCAATAGACTTGTAAGGATGTTTTACAAACTTAGACTCAACACATATTTGACATTTTGATTTATTACACTCGAATTTAGGCAACACTTCTAAATTAATTAACTTCCGCAAGGTTTTGTAATTGACATGTCCTAAACGAATATGCCATAAATCATTTGACTCCAATAAATAAGAAGAAGCTGCAATTTTATTCATACTGTCAACAACCATTACATTTAGTTTGAAGAGGCCCTCTGTGAGGTAGCCCTTTCCAACATATATTTCATTCTTGCTTACAACAACTTTATCAGAAACAAATACACATTTGAATCCGTTCTTAACAAGCAAAGAAGTAGAAACTAAATTCTTCCTAATAGTAGGAACATGAAGAACGTTGTTGAGTGTTAACACCTTGCCGGAAGTCATCTTCAGGAATATCTTCCCATAACCTTCAATCTTGGCTGTTGCAGTATTTTCCATGGAAAGCTCTTCTTCGGGACCAGCAGTAGAGTAAGTCACAAATGCTTCCTTGACAGCACAAACATGTCGAGTGGCTCCAGAGTCAATCCACCACTCCTTCGGATTTCCAACTAGGTTGCATTCCGAAAGCATTGCACACAGATCACCAATGTCATAATTCTTCTCCACTTTGTTGGCATGTCCCTTCTTCTTATACTTTTTCGGGAGACGACAATCAGGGGCTTTGTGACCGGTTTTTTCACAATTGTAGCAGCTGCCCTTGAATTTCTTTTTGTTCTGGTCCTTAGTCTGTCCAGAATACCTCTTTCTCTTCTTACTTTTTGGAGCAGTCTCCTCAATGATATTAGCTCCCATGATCGTTGAATTTCCACGAGACTTCTTCTCGGCTGTTTTGTTGTCTTCCTCAATCTTGAGACAAATCACAAGATCTTCCAACTTCATTTCTTTGCGCTTGTGCTTAAGATAGTTCTTGAAATCTCTCCACGAAGGAGGCAATTTTTCAATCATTGCAGCCACTTGAAATGCTTCATTCACGACCATACCTTCAGCAATAAGGTCATGAAAAATAAGTTGAACCTCCTGAACTTGGGTTCCAACAGTTTTACTGTCTACCATTTTATAGTCTAAAAACTTGGCAACCACGAACTTCTTCAAGCATGCATCTTCAGTCTTGTACTTCTTCTCAAGTGCGTCCCATAATTCTTTCGAAGTGTTCATCGCACTGTACATATTGTACAAGTCATCCTCTAAAGCGCTTAAGATATAGCCTTTGCAAAGAAAATCTGCCTGCTTCCACGCCTCAACAATCATGAATTTCTCGTTGTCCGGCATGTCCGCAGCAGGCACTGGAGGTTCTTCACTAGTGAATTTCTGCATACTAAGTGTGGTAAGCCAGAAGAACACCCTTTGTTGCCATCCTTTGAAGTTGGCTCCGGAAAATTTCCCCGGTTTCTCTGCCGGTGGAACAGCAGTCCGGCTTGACGAGGCTATCGTCGTTACCGCAATAGTCGCAGAAGAATTTCCGTTATCAATTGTCATTTCTCACTGTAAACAACAGAAGAGTTCAATTAATGACAAAATCAGAACAGTATACAATACTGTTATTAACAAAAAAAAATAGTATGTATAAAAATCGAAGTTTTTATATACTGTTTTACAGAATAATGATGAAGTTTTTATGTTCTTCAAATCGTCTTACGAATTTCAATACTCTGATGAAATTTTTATATCTTCAAATCAGAATAGTAAAATTCAGAAGGAATAGAAAACCATACAGGTTTTAATCTCCACAAATAAAATACAGAATATAAAAAAAATATAATTTTCTTAAGATTGTTAATATTCTGTATTGCTGTAATAACCAATTAAACTTTCTGAAAAAACAAAACAGAAAGTTAGTAATACTTGTTTAACGAAATAGATTCTGGAAAACAAGAAAACAGTATAGGAATAAATCGAGCCCACTGAATACATAGTGTGTCCTTAAGGAAATTATTCCCTCAAGTACCCGAGGTGCTGGAATATATCCTCCCAGGATAGAACGATTTAACTCACCAGTGTATAGGTACCAAAACTCTGATGAACGGCGAACCACTCAATGGTCGTAAAACACACTGGAAAATATTGTGCAGAAGAAGAAGAAGAAGAAGCAGCTTAGAAAATTTCGTAAGGAAAGATTCTAGGATTCAAACTCTATTTATAGAGTTGATGGCAATGTTTCTGAAAAGGTTTGCAACCTTTCAGAAACAGCCATGGCTATTGAAAAGGGGTGTTTGAAATATTGCGGGAAAAATATATTTAAAATAATTTGGGAAAAAAAACGGGCCTGACCGAACCGGATCGCGGGTCATGGGTTATTCCGAATTCGTTAATTATTTAATTAATTAATTAAATAATTGAAAGAAATTTTATCCAAAAAGATTAATCAATCAATCTTTGACCAAAGCCGAAGCCGAAGCCGAAGCCGAGCGAGCGACGACGACGGCGCGAGGCTTGCCTTTTTCTTAACTCTTTAAGAGCTAGAAGAAGAACAATTATATATATACCCATCAAAAGCCTTTTCTTTCTCCGATATGGGACAATGTCCCTTTTCCAAGGGAAACTCAAATATTTCATTTTCCCTCCATTTCTCATTCACCCCCTTTAAGCTACACAAGCTTAAAATCCCAACAATCAACCACCATTACCATAACAATCACCAATCACTGCTATCAACCACCACTATATATCACCCATCACTGTTATCGGTCATCACCACCATCAAACACCATCGTTAACTACTACTCATCCACCATCTGCTACCCATAATCACCACTATCAACCAACACCAGCTACTACCCAATCGACACCCATAACTACCACTATTGGCCATCATCATCACCGATCACCATATAATTTTTAAAAAATATTTATTGATCTAGTATTAAATTAATAAGTACTATTTGATTTGAATTTATACTTATTAATTTTTTAATAAAGACAATAGTTACACATTCACATGTAGAGAAAACAAATAGTCTTAATTATTTAGTATTCAAATTTTAATATAATATCTTAATATTTAGATGTATTTTCAAATATTTTAATTTTAATACATATATTAATATTTAAATGTGCATTCAGATTTATGGGATTGAGCGGTCTTAAACTTAATAAAAACAAATGAGTACACCGAGGCGTCCACACAAATGCGAACTTTATACACCTGCAATTAGAACAAAAGTTCTGATTTTCACCTTTCATACCAGGGACTACGCATAAAATGCATGTGCACATACGGAGCGGGTCTGCATATTAAATTCGTTTGATTGGTCACTTCCATAATAATTGGCCCAAGTGTGCATTATATTCGAGAGCATGCATGTTTCTGTACCAGTGACGTGCGCTACATGAACCAAAGGGGTGTCAATCACAACCCGTCTAAAAATTATACAATATATATTTCGATAATTAAAAAATAATATATATATATATATATATATATATATATATATGTATATATATATTATATAATTATATACATTGACTTCTTGTTGAATTTATTTTTTTATATTTTGACTTTCCTTAATGAAAATTTTGACTCCACCACTAATGTACAACAATTAGAGGACCACGTTTTTTTCTTTTTTCTTCATATGCTGTTTTATGTTAGCGATTTTGTCTAGATTGAACTTACCTGCACGGATAATTTATTTATTTTTAAATAATACCGTGTGAATCTAATTTGTTAACATAGGTTGCATGTCTTATTTCAGCTTCTATTCCTTTATTATAGGCAGGTAGTTATCTTTTTAAATGATAGTAAAAATTCTTTTATACTTTTAAATTGTAGAAATTAAATTCATTTGTTTGTATCAAAACTGAAACAGGTATCATGCACATATATACGCCTCAAATGCAGCGACCTCAAGATTTTTAAATTGAATTTGAACTGCATAAAGTAGTTGTTCTGCAGAGAGCTCCTAATTAAACCACCTTTAAGTAAGTGTAACTGTGTACGGGTAAAACTGGGCTCATGGTACACCCCGGTCTCCGACAAAATAAGCCAAGCTCGAGACATGATGATAAGGGACCGAAATCGAGGCAAAAGTCTCATCGAGTCAGAATCCGGGGGTCATAACGTCCGCCGTCGAGAATATCGGGTTCATAGTTCGGAATCGGTCTTAGCCTTGAACAACATCGAAGAACATTGTCAGGCAATCGAGCACGGCCAACGGAAGGCCGTAATATCCGTGACCGGCCGGATATCACGGTGTTGCGACCAAACACACTCACGCAAGTATACGCGGTCGTCAAGTAATAAAGTGACTAAAAGTCGGATGTCGAACCCACGAGGACTTATGATTAACTATTAACTAAATTAGACTATCCTAATTATCTAAACAAGAATTAAACCTAAAAATATTTTATTCTAAACTAATTAAATAAAAAAATATAAATAATGAACTTTGAACAGAGAAAGAGCAGATTTTTTATGATATCAATGTAATGAAAACGATCTAGGGTTATGGGCTATCTAACAATCATATTGTATTCTTAAATTGAATTGACCGACTAATTTATCTAGCTTATTGGTTGATAGGGTTAATATTGCTCATAAGAATCTGTCGAGTTCTTACTCGCCTATTCAAGCTAGCCTAACGCCTATATGTCTATGGAGTTAGAATCAACAAGAACACATGTATAATTCCTATAAATCAACCAAGCAAGGCAATTAGGTATATGTCTATCCTAACCACGAATCCGTTCCCCGATGCCCGAGTTCAAGAACTTGCCCTACTCAATCCTATATGAAATATAGAATTCCCACTTTCGAGTTCAATTCTAGATTCGTAGATAATATTCAATTGGTGATCAAGCAATTAAATAATTAAGTGCAAGATTGAATAAATAAACTAATATGATAAATCAAGAAGTCAAAATCAATATCCGAATAACAATAGTCATGAAAGAACCACAACCCTAGAATGTGAAGTTTAGCTCCATATAGACATGGTAGCCAAACAACAAATCATACAAAGAAACATAAAAATTACTAAGTTTGGTGGGAGAAAGATGGAACTTGATAAATTCCGGCCTCCACTGCTTTGTCGTGGCTTTTTCTCCCTTCCCAATATGTTAGATGACCTAAAAGAGGCATTTTTGGCTTATATATTGCGTACAAAAGTCGTGGGCCAAAGTTCTCCTATTTCTAATCCAAATCAGCTTCAGGGATTGATGCTAGGGTGGATGCGTCACATCCACCTCGTCCTCCACTTCTCAGCTTCGCATGCTAGGGTGGATACTTCGCATCCACCCTTTGTTCCTCCATCTCAGCTTTGCCCATGTGCGGATGCTATGGGCCGTCTTCACTGCTAAGGGTGCACGAAATCTGATTTTTTTCTAGATTGGATGCGATGCATGCAACCCCTCTTCCTCTAGCTAGAGCACCTTTTCTTCATATTTTTACACTCCAAACACCCTAAATCATCACACACAATTCAATTAGTCATAAAACCAATAATTAAACCATGTCGGGCATTTTAAAGATCAAATAGCATCAAAAAACGGTTAAAATATGGGTAAAGTAACATCAACACATATCGAAATATGCCCAATATCACCACCCCACACTTAAACCTTTGTTCGTCCTCGAACAAACTATCAATATAGTAGACGAAACAAAATTAAGCTCTTATCATTCAAAGCACACTACACATATGACCATGGTTATTTGCTATAATTAGGCTCTAGAATATGCATCACATACACTTCCCTTTACTTATGTCATTCTTTAAAAATATTCAAACAAAGACAACATGCTCACAACAACCCTAACCTCAAAAACCGACTCAATGTCACAATGCACTCATAGCTTGAACACCCAACATCATAGAGAAGTCTAATAACGTTACCTATCCCTCGTGAAACTATGTGCCCTCACAACAAGAACAAGAGAGTGAGTTCAATCCACACATTCGAATCTCATGATCAAATATATTTTAATGACTCACATATATCAAAGAAAATCGCTCACTCTCACAAAGAAGTCACATGCATGCAATTGGTACCATAGACTTGCCCTTAATGTAAATCTCTACTAATGTAAGCTCGCTCGATCTAAAATCAATTAGGACTTTTTTATGGTTGTAATGTGGGCTAAGGGACGGGTAGGATATATTTAAGGAATAGTGACTCACCCTCCTAAGCACTTTAATACATCACAAAATTACTTTAAACGTATTTTCTTCAATACCACTTCAATTTCACAAACAATATCACCCCCAAAAACAGTCCTTTCTTCTTTATGCACTACTTTAGTTCATACCCACTAGCAAGAACAAGACAACAATTTATTCATTTTTATTTTTTATTTTTTATTTTTTTTTCAATTTCCGCTAGTAGTGTAGTATTTTACAAAATAAGTGCACCTTTCTTCCTTTCATTGGTTCCACTCAAAAGTCACCCCACCCTTAGTCCCTTCTTACTTCTTTTAGCGTTCATCTAACAATTAAAGTGCTTTAAGAGGTAAAAGGATTAAAACAATGTCAATTAAGAATAAAAATGGTATAGGCTTGTAATGTGGGTACCAAATAAAAGTCAATAGGCTCAAATTGGTTAAATAGGGATAAATTTTATTTATGATAAGCAATAAGCTCAAAAATATCAAAGAAAGCCTAAAATCAATTCTCAAACCGAGCATCACCTAAAATTTCACTTCAACTCATATACCGGGCAAGTTTTAGACACAAGTACAATACATGGACTACACAAAAATTCTCACCATACATGGCACATGACTCACTAAGGGACGGTCCCATTCCGACTCTCAAATAATGCAAGTATTCACGGAGCCACGAGATATTAAGTATTAAGCACAAAGTGAACACAAGTCAAGAAAACGAGAAATAGTCGTCACAAAACACGTTATCCAATATATAAAGGCATCAAGATTAATATCAAAATATAGGGGAGATACTACACACGCCAAAGCATAAATATGCTACTATGAAATAAGTCAAGGGTGCTTAGGTTCATCATTCTTCCTCCTTTTATTTTCTAAATTCCTAATCTACTCGGAAAGAAAAAAACTACCCGGTTCAAACTACATCTCATGAAAAAGAACCGAGGCACAAAGAAAAATCACAGGGGATTATTACTACCTAAAAAAAGCTAAAAGACATATTTTGGATTTTTGTTTAGACTTTAATCCCTCAAGAAAACTTTCTAGGAGATCAATCGTCGGGAAAAGTCCAAAAACAAAATTTCAATTTTTTTCTCAATTTTTTTTTCTATATTTTTTTTAATCTTTTTTTTTTAATTAAGCTACTAAAACTACTACTACTATACTACACCATTAATTCTACTAACTATGCTATTAAAAATAAGAAGCTAGCTAACAATAAAAAGATAAGAAACTAACAATATACTAATATAATACTATAGAAAGAATAGAGAATCTTCCACCCCACACTTAAAAGAGTGCAGTGTCCTCAATGCACATATAAAGTAAAAATAACTAGGGTGGACAAGAAACTCCCTGAAAGACCAAAGGCCGAAGCAATAGTAGCTCACGGGGTACTCAGACTTCTCCCATGGATGGTCCTTTGTGCGGGTACCTCACACTAGTTCCAATAATCTGGCTTGCTTTTGCACACTTCCAATGACTTTCTTCCTATGCTCGTAATCCTACAGAATAAAACAACACTACAAAAATAATAAAAATAATAAAATAAACAAAAATAAAAGAAAGCAGTAAAGTTGGGTTGCCTCCTAACAAGTGCCTAATTTAACGTCGCGGCACGACGTGAATCGCTTTTTCCTCCACCTCGAACTTATGAATTGTACCCCTAATATGGCATTCAGTCTGCGGCTATGCTCCAGTAGTGGGGCTACAACGATAACCAAGGCAAGCAATATATTTTTGACTCTATACTTCTTCGCCTTTATATGAGGAATGTAATTTTTTCTCTCTGGCACGACAAATTCAAGAATATAGAAATTCTCATCCTCATCCTTTGACTCCCCCATAGGCTCAGATGGCTCGATTACTATCTTACTATTTAAACACAATGTGAAAAAATAATTGAAATGAGGTCTAATGTGCCCTGACTCATGAATTGTACTACTATTTATATCCCCATATATACATACACTCAAGTCTCCCAAAGTAATGTTATCTACTCCCTCGTATGTCTCTATATCACTCTTCTCAACATTGGCATCCTCAAAAACAATATGGTCTAAGGATTGGTATTCTCGTTTTAGCTCCTCAATTTGGTCTAGAAGATTTTTTTCAGCTTCACACAACTCATCATTAAATTATTGGGCGTTACACGCATCAACCTTTGCACTCAAATATGCATCTAAGTTATGCACAACCAAGCCAAATTTGTCAATTTTATGTGCAAGCTCATCTCTCTCCTTAGACCAGTTACTCACCAACATTGTTAGAAGACAACGTCGGTCTGCATATTCCCTTAATCGAGAATATCCGTCCCAATACCAACCCTTACTCACATATTCAAATTCAGACCTCCCAAAGTTCAAGTCATGACAAGCCCAAAAATAAGGACCATAAAAGTCTTCCGTCAACCAAGCGTCTTCATCAATAACCTTACCTCCGAATATTTCATCCCCAGATGTCATGTTGAGAGAACTAGAAACACACTAAGAGAAAGATCAAATTGTTATAAAATTAAAAATATTTACAAAAAGGAAAAAAAAACTTGTAAAGATAAAAGTAAAAGTCTAATATAGAAAATAAGCTAATTCTAAGTCCCCGGCAACGACGCCAAAAACTTGTTGCAACCAAACACACTCACGCAAGTATACACGGTCGTCAAGTAATAAAGTGACTAAAAGTCGGATGTCGAACCCACGAGGACTTATGATTAACTATTAACTAAATTAGACTATCCTAATTATCTAAACAAGAATTAAACCTAAAAATATTTTATTCTAAACTAATTAAATAAAAAAATATAAATAATGAACTTTGAACAGAGAAAGAACAGATTTTTTATGATATCAATGTAATGAAAACGATCTAGGGTTATGGGCTATCTAACAATCATATTGTATTCTTAAATTGAATTGACCGACTAATTTATCTAGCTTATTGATTGACAGGGTTAATATTGCTCATAAGAATCTGTCGAGTTCTTACTCGCCTATTCAAGCTAACCTAACGCCTATATGTCTATGGAGTTAGAATCAACAAGAACGCATTTATAATTCCTATAAATCAACCAAGCAAGGCAATTAGGTATATGTCTATCCTAACCACGAATCCGTTCCCCGATGCCCGAGTTCAAGAACTTTCCCTACTCAATCCTATATGCAATATAGAATTCCCACTTTCGAGTTCAATTCTAGTTTCGTAGATAATATTCAATTGGTGATCAAGCAATTAAATAATTAAATGCAAGATTGAATAAATAAACTAATATGATAAATCAAGAAGTTAAAATCAATATCCGAATAACAAAAGTCATGAAAGAACCTCAACCCTAGAATATGAAGTTTAGCTCCATATAGACATGGTAGCCAAACAACAAATCATACAAAGAAACATAAAAATTACTAAGTTTGGTGGGAGAAAGATGGAACTTGATGAATTCCGGCTTCCACAGCTTTGTTGTGGCTTTTTCCCCCTTCCAAATATGTTAGATGACCTAAAAGAGGCATTTTTGGCTTATATATTGCATACAAAAGTCGTGGGCCAAAGTTCTCCTATTTCTAATCTAAATCAGCTTCAGGAATTGATGCTAGGGTGGATGCGTCGCATCCACCTCGTCCTCCACTTCTCAGCTTCGCATGCTAGGGTGGATGCTTCGCATCCACCCTTTGTTCCTCCATCTCAGCTTTGCCCATGTGCGGATGCTATGGGCCGACTTCACTGCTAAGGGTGCACGAAATTTTATTTTTTTCTAGATTGGATGCGACGCATTCAACCCCTCTTCCTCTAGCTAGAGCACCTTTTCTTCATATTTTTGCACTCCAAACACCCTAAATCATCACACACAACTCAATTAGTCATAAAACCAATAATTAAACCATGTTGGGCATTTTAAAGATCAAATAGCATCAAAAAGCGGTTAAAACATAGGTAAAGTAACATCAACACATATCGAAATATGCCCAACATCACACGGCGGGGATCTCGGCACGTATCGGTGAAGAACCGTCAATCAGTTAATCAGAGGAGTTTTTACCTTTTATAGAGTTGTACCTAGAGTATGATTCCCTTACTATATAAAAGGGGGTCTGATAATACATTAAGGGGACTGCAACACGTATTCTAAAGCAATATATTATTATTTTCTTTGTTATTAGCCCTTTTCTTGTTCATTAGTGCTGGACATAGCGTGCCCGAATCGAGGGCGAATATTTCACTAAGGCTGAAATTATCCACCTTTTGTGGTTTGAATCCATCTTATCTTTGTTTGTTCAATTTGACTTAATTTATCGCTTTGTATCAAATTAATCCGCGTATCCTTAATACCACTTATAAATTTAATTGTTATCCGATTTTGAGGGTAAACCGTTTGGCACCCACCGTGGGGCTAAGGATAATAATGGCAATTTGATACAAATTTCCATAACACACCCTACTTCACACTTATTTTTTGCAGTGTCTTTGGTTTCAGATTCGCGTTTAAAATGTCGAACTCCCAATCTGCCCCTCTAAACATGAATGCTGAGTCTAGCCGCCATGGAGAGAATAACAATATAGCGCCCGGTAACGAGGTACCCCCTCCCTGGCCGATCCCAATGGAATTTCGGTCGCTGACCCGATCAACGCCAGCTCACATGTGGCCATCAACACGAATTTGCCCACCGATCTTGAGAATAGAATTCGCGGGGGAGTCCGGTCGACAGCTCAAAATGCTCGTGATAGTTAAGGAGATGGGATCAACTTACGGGTGATCTTCGAAATGCTACAGGATCAGCAGGCAATGATAACCCAACTGTAGAACCGAAGTTGCGCTCCCAGTAGAGTTGAGCCCGAATCATCCCGGGAAAACACTCGCATAAATGAACCAGTCGCAGATAGGCCAAATGAAGCTAATCCCAGAACCAACCTCGAGATAATAAATATGATCGAGGAATTGAAAAAGCGGATGGAAACGGTCAAAAAGAAAATCGATGCCAAAAGGAAGAAGGTGGAAACTTACAACTCGAGGGTCGATCAATTTCCCGGAGCGCCACCGATATTGAAAGACCTAAACTCCAAAAAGTTTGTTCAGAAACCCTTCCCTCCGAGCGCAGCCCCGTAGCCAATCCCTAAAAAATTCCGCATGCCTGAAATTCCTAAGCACAACGGGACAACTGACCCAAATGAACATGTGACCTCATACACGTGTGCCATCAAGGGGAATTACCTAGAAGATAATGAGATCAAATCTATCTTGCTGAAATAATTCGGGGAGACCTTGTCAAAAGGAGCTATGATATGGTATCACAACCTACCTCTTAATTCTATAGACTCGTTTGCGGGCATGTGGGTCGGTCCTGTCCCTAAACGGGCTAAGTGGGACGGTCCAAACGGTTCCGGTCCCAAAATAAACGGTCCTAATGGTGTCGGGCTAAACGGTCTTTTTGTAGGAACTGGCCCGGGACCGGGCCCACTAACTCATGGTCTCGGACTAAATAGGCAGGGCCCGCGGGCTAAGTGGTCCCAATGGCTACATATATTTTTTTTTTAAAAATAACCTTGTAAACTTTATTATAGAATGTGACCTAAATTTTTTAATTCAAATTTAAAGACAAAAATATTATTAAGAGATATTCAAAGCAATGCCTTGTAATTTTATTGTAGCATTAAAAACATATGATAATATTTTTTTTAGTCTTCCTCGCCCCTATGGAATGAGCACAACAAGGTGCTAATACCACCATTGAGAAGAAAAAGAAACTAATCAAGATGTGCCAAAATACAAGTTACATAATACATACTAATTTTTGTTAATACAAGTTACATGGTATCTATTACAAACTTCATAAATCCTTCAAGGTCCGGAGGAATTTCCGTTGGTGGTAGCGAAAAAGTAACTAGGTCATCGCCACTTCCATTGTCGGGCGAAACAGCATCCTCCGCAAGTTCAGCTAGCATTTCTGTTATACCATGTGCGTCCCAAGGTGACGTAATGTATATGAGACTTGTTAATCATGATTTAAATGATTTTAAAGTCATAATATGTCCATATATGATATTTGGATAGAAAATATGATGTTTGAAAAAAAATCTGATTAAAGTTACGGAAAAATCGACTAAGGATTTGCCTTGTAACAAAGCTTTTTGAGAAATACATTTTGTATGCTATATGAGGTCTTTTGGGACATATTATATACCAAATTTAAGGTCTTGGAATTTAGTTTCCAAATCTCTTAACCGTTCATTCATACGACACCCGGATAAAAAGTTAGAAGTATTGGAAGAAGAACCAATGCTAGGATGCCAAGTAGCACCTTTTGACTTTTCAAACAAAATGGATATTTATATCCTTATCTCGTTTCTTTCTGCAATTTTCCATAACACACAACCAAATAAGACCCCTAACTTTACTATTAAGCTCTGTGCAAGAGCTTCAAACAAGATTATCATCCCGGTCACGGAATCAAGAAACGATAACATTAAAACGATCCCTACGACGTAAGTATCGCTATATCGCCTCTCTTTTTCTTTGTAGTTTGAGTTTTGGAAAGTACTTCATAGTTAAGGAAACGTGTACTTTCTATATTTAAGTATTTAAATATCAAGTAAGATTTATAAAGTCGTTTCCTAATAGTTAGAACTCACGGGACGGTGATCGAAAGCCGTGAGTTCGAGTTATTCACTTGTAGTTGACTGTTTTGTGGGTTGTTTCGTGTTGACTTTGGGTTGTCTATTCTGCTACTGTTTAATGGAGTTTTGAAGGACAAATGGTATGGAGACACCACATAATGACGGAATGGAGGGCTGGTCATTCGTCGTTACATTTTTTAGGTTGTTTAACACTACTTTGGTTGTCATTTTATCTATGAAGTGATTAGTGTGTGTGGGTTATTTTGTGGTATATTGTGATGGAGATAAGGTTGGAAAATGATTCTTACATATTGTTATTGGTGTGTTCTTATTGTTGTTAGTACATGGTATTGGAGGAGGGCCTAGTTACACGGGAGATGCTGCCCAAATTTACGTAAACGAGCTACTAGATTAAGTTGCGGACTTAGCCTTTACTCAGTACTGATTTTGAATCTCCTTATGCTGTGGTAGATTGAGTTGAGTTGTTTGAAGAATAGCTTGGTTGACGATTGGAGAGAAGATTGCAAAGGTATGTTAAGGCTAAACCTTTTCTTCATTTTGGCATGATCTCGTAACTATATATATTTGATAACGAGACATAAAGAGAAGTTCGTATTCATGAATTTATTCACATTACACTAGTTTTAGAAGTTACAGTATTCTCCCTTATCGGGACTTTATATTCAGTTAAGTATTGTTTCCTTCCAGTCAAGAGAACAGAGGGTCTATATGTCTTCTTTCATCTAAGAGAGCAGAGAGTCTATATATATACAGTATTACAGTATTTTCACTACCATCGAGCTATAATCGATGGGTAGGCCCCTAGTGGGAAACCTCTGATCAGATGGTGAGTTATATACAGAGCCTACTATTGTCGAGCGCCTATGAGCGAGCCCAGAATGGCCGAGATACAGAGCCTAGTATGGTCGAGCGCCTATGAGCGAGCCTACTACGGCAAAGCAGTTACACATACCGAGCCTTATAGGGCCGGACATATATTTTACTTACTATATTCAAAGAGATGAGTTAGTATCAGCAGGTAAGCATATCTTCATATTATATTTGACTCCCAGTTACTTTCAGTTATTATATTATCATCTCAGTTTTAGCTTTCAGTTATTCTGTTCATTCCTTACATACTCGGTACTTTATTTGTACTGACATCCCTTTTGCCTGGGGACGCTGCGTTTCATGCCAGCAGGTTCCGTTAGATAGGTTGAGAGTCCTCCAAGTAGGCTATCAGCTCAGCGGAAGGTGTCGGTGCGCTCCATTTACTTTGGAGTTGCTATTTAGTCAGTATGATTAGGACATATATTGATTGGTATAGCAGGACTCTGTCCCGACCTTTATGATATTTATGTACTCTTAGAGGCTTGTAGATAGATATCATGTATATGAAAGATTGTATGGCCTTATAGGCCTATGTTCAGTGTACGAGCGATCATTGTGGCCTTATAGGCCTGTATGTCAAATGTATAAGTTTTTATATTAGATTGGGTCGTCTTATATTGAGTATTCCCTTATGTTTATTCTGGTTAGCCCATGACAACCCTTTTGGCCCATTTGCCAATGACAGTACGATAAGAAGGATATGTAACGTTGGTACTCGGTTGAGTAAGGCACCAGGTGCCCGTCGCGGCCCAACGGTTTGGGTCGCGACAAAAGTGGTATCAGAGAAGTTCTATCCTAGGGAGTCTACAAGCCGTGTCTAGTAGAGTCTTGTTTATGGGTGTATTGTGCGCTACACTTATAAGCAGGAGGCTACATAGCATTTAGGACTATCAGTCTTTCTTCTTACTCTAGATCGTGTGGTAGAGCTCAATTGTAAGAAATTCAAACTCCTAAATTTTATTTTATCGTAATACAACGATACCGATATCCAGAAGTATAGTTTTTAAGAGATCGAATGTAGCTGTGGAAGAGTTGAGTCCGAGAAACTCGATTTTGCATCATGCTTATGATGAGTAAATGTAAGGCCTTCAGTAGATATGTGTGTACTATGACGTGTGAGCCTCTTGATAAGGAGCCCTAAGGCATGAATATCTATCTACCCCTATGGTAAAAAGAAACGAGATAATTAGAAGGTAGATACAAATTTCAACAAGTAAAAGAAGCTAGGTGAAGAAGGATACGAGGTACTCAGTTAGTGAAGATTATCTGTATTTACAATTCAGGCAGAAAAATATAAGCCTTATGAGTTACTTTCAACAATAACAAAGATATATTCACTTGACAACACTCATTTCAGTTATGCCCTGTGGGAGCTAACAGATATAATTTAAGAGAATAATGGGATATCGGCATCCAGCTGGGGTTAGAGTAACCCAAAATTATGGATGGATTATTATCATTAGCTCACATTTCCGAGGGATATTGCAAACGTGGTAATGGTTCTCCTTGTGAGACACCCAGATGGTGCACTCTAGAATAGTACAATTAGATGAGAATACTAGAATGTTCAGAAATTTCATAAGATTGGCATTTGAATCCTAGAAGGGGTAAATATTTACCTTTGTAAGGCTCTCGTCCCTAGTAAAGAGAGAGTGTTAGGCGACCCGAAGAGCCAGTGAGTTGAATCAAGGGGACTAAAAGTGAAGGAATGTTTTGAAGAGGTTTTCATAATAAGGTGATAAGATAGAAATATTAGCATGAGAATAAGAAGAAAGTAAATGAAGCATTATGAGTAAAATGTGATAAATGGATGATAACGGTAAAAATCAAAATATGACAGGACTATAGATTCTATAGTCAAGTGAAGGAAAAGACAAAAAGTTACAGGCCTTGAGACAATAAAAGAGTATAAGCCATAACGTCATGTCCCCATTTCGAGAAATGAGTTGGTGACTCATACGTGATTACCAGAAGGAAAAGCTAGACCCCCGGAGTAATAGAAATTAGTATGGGCTAGTGAATAAGATAAACTGAACACGAATTCGGGATCGAAGGATTTGATAATAGTTGACATCGTGAGAATTTTAGAAATCGCGTTCCGGCGATAATTGAATGGACAACAGAAGAATAATTGTTAAAGGTCATTCAAGAAGACGCTTCCCTAAAACAAGCGATGTGAGCAGAGTTAAGCTTAAGGGACTAAGTGTGCCAGTTATACTAGGTGTCACCTTCGTGCATAAGAAATTCAGTTATACCTAGTACAAAAGGGTTACCGCAAGGCAAGTAAGAGTTTGTGAAGATGTGAAAAGATGCCAAATATGAAAAAGTGAAACATTTATAGGTAAATCTTCATAGCAATAAATGTTAGTACTCCCCTAAAGGGGGAAATGGTGTGATATGGTATTAAGTCGGAGTTATGTGGTGCAGGTAACTATGGAATAGTAAAGGAAGAATGTGGTAGAAAGGTGAAAGGAATGAGATTGCATTTATTCAGATCCTACAAATATGATATGACTCCAGAACATTATGTAATCATGACGATGGGGAGAGGCAGTAAGGGTTCCATCACTAGATGTTATTGATAAATAAGTGCAAATGAACACTGGATACATAAAGAGCCAGTGTGTGGGGTAAGTTAAGACAAGATATAACCCAAGAGAGATTACATAGAATATAAATATGAGAATGGACTAACATGTAGTTAGTAGTTGATTCAGGAAGAGACTAGCCATGGCTAAACAAGAGAATACAAACAAATCAACAGGCTATGCAAGATAAACATAGTGAAATCCAATATAGGGAATTCAATCTCGAAAATATGATGACATCGTAATCCTTGAGAAATATTCAGATAGGAGTTGGGGCTGTTAAAGGTACCGTATAAGTGTTACGAAAAAAAATTGTTCCACTGAGAAGACAGTCAATAATTTCAGCTCAGAATCAACCTTACGAGAACAAGGGCGCGAAGGTAAGTAACTAAGGATATTTGTAGGCAAGTAAGAACATCAAAAATTCTTTTGGGTATATGATGTAATAAGCTCGCAACTTTACAAAGTCAAAGGGTCTCTCTTAAGTACTACAAAGAAAGACTAGCTGAGGGAATAAGTAAGAAGGCTTCAATTTAAGCATAGTGACATAAGGAAGAAATGGTCTTGTAACAACAGTCTCATAACAACATTATATGCACTCCATAAAAAAGTGGCACCTATTGTGGCTAATGAACGAGAAAAAAAAATCAAAAGATGATATTTGAGATCATATGAGTTATAGGAAATTCCAATATTTGTGGGCAATGAGATAAGACATGTATTCATGCAACAAGTGGCAGAACGACCATGAAAAGTAATTGCTTATGTTTAAAGACAACTAAGAAAGCACGAGAAGAATTATCCGACCCACGATTTAGAGTTAGCCGCGATGATTCATGCACTAAAGATGTGGAGGCACTATTTGTATGGCATTCATGTTGATATCCATATGGATCATAAGAGCCTTCAATATATCTTCAATCAAAAGGAATTAAATTTACACAAAGGAGATGGTTGGAGCTACTGAAAGACTATGTCGTTGATATTTTATACCATCCGGGGAAGACGACTGTAGTAGCCGATGCCCTCAGCCGTAGATCTATGGGTAGCCTGTCATATTTACAGCCAGAGAAGTGTGGGATAGCCCATGAGATTCATCAACTAGCTAGTCTTGGAGTTCGATTACAAGACTCAGGTAATACCGGGGTTACTATTTAGGACACAACACATCCTCTTTAGTAACTAAAGTGAAGGAACGATAGTATGAGGATCCTGTGCTAGCTCATTACAGAGATACATACCCTCAAAAGGAGAATACACCATTAGAGATTACAGGAGATGGAGTCCTCAGATATCGAGGTCGATTATGTGTTTTGATGTGGCAGGGTTGCGCCAGCAGGTTATGGGAGAAGCTCACTATTCTCGTTATTCTATTTATACAGGAGTAACGAAGATGTATAATGATATTAGGGGAATATACTGGTGGGGCGAAATGAAGAATGATATAGCAGAGTTTGTTGCTCAGTGCCCTAATTATCAGCAAGTTAAGATTGAACATCAGAAACCCGATGGATTATTGCAGGCTATAGAGATTCCGACTTGGAAATGGGAAGTGATTAACATAAATTTTATCATAGGCTTACCTCGTATCCATCGTAAGTTCGATTCTATATGGGTTATTGTCGATAGACTTACAAAAGCATCCCATTTTCTACCTGTCAGGACTATTTACTCAGCAGAGGATTATACAAGGCTTTACATTAGGGAGATAGTACGACTTCATGGTGTCCCTATATCTATTATCTCAGATAGAGGTGCTCAGTTTACATCTAATTTCTAGAGGTCCTTCCAAAAAGGATTGGGGACTCAGGTAAGTCTTAGTATGACATTTCATCCCCAGACAGACGGTCAGTCTGAATGTACTATTCAGACACTGGAAGATATGCTACGGGCTTGTGTGATGGACTTTAGGGGTAGGTGGGATGATCATCTTCCACCTATTGAGTTTGCATATAATAATAGTTATCATTCCAGCATTCAGATGGCTCAATACGAAGCTCTTTACGGACAAAAGTGTAGGTCTCCTATAGGATGGTTCGAGGTTGGGGAAACTAAGTTAGTAGGACCAGAGTTGGTACAACAGACAGTTGAGAAGATTAAGCTTATACGGGAAAGACTATTAGTAGCTCAGAGTCGTCAGAAGTCCTATGCAGATAATCGACGACGAGACTTGGAGTTTCAGGTAGATGACTGGGTATTCCTAAAGGTATCACTGATGAAAGGCGTTATGAGATTCGGTAAGAAAGGAAAGCTTAGCCCTCTGTACATTGGACCTTATAAGATTATACACAGAGTAGGCCAAGTAGCATATGAGTTAGACTTGCCTTCCAAATTGGAGTTTGTACATCCAGTATTTCATGTGTCTATGCTCCGTAGGTGTATTGGAGATCCCTCTAAAGTCATTCTAGTTGACGATGTTCAGGTTACAGAGCAACTATCATATGAGGAAGCTCTCATTGCTATACTAGATAGGCAAGTTTAGAGATTAAGAACTAAGGATGTAGCTTCGGTTAAAGTACTTTGGATTAACAATAATGTGGAGGAGATGACTCGAGAAGCTGAAGAAGCAATGAAGACTAGGTATGCTCACTTGTTTCCACTTCCGTAGGAGGATCAGACTGAGACATCACAGCCTTTTGGTACGTATATGGTACTTGATTCTTATGTTAGTTATTGTTATTGGTCGTGTGAGGCCATTGGTGTTATTGATGATTGTGGCCCTGTGTGGCTTTGTATTGTTGGATTTGTTGTGTGACAGGTTAGTAGTAGTACCATTACAAAGGATACTCTACCAAAATTTCTATAGATTTCTGGGAGATTAACATTCGAGGACGAATGTTTCTAAGGGGGGAGGATTGTTACACCCTGTGCATCCCAAGGTGACGTAATGAATAAGAGAATTTTTAATCATGATTTAAATTATTTTAAAGTCATAATATGGCTATATATGATGTTTGGATATAAAATATGAAGTTTGGGAAAAATCGGATTAAAGTTGCGGAAAAACCGACTAAGGATTTGCCTTGTAACAGAGCTTTTTGAGAAATACATTCCGTATGTTATATGAGGTCTTTTTGGGACATATTATATACCAAATTTAAGGTCTTGGAATTTAGTTTCCAAATCTCTTAACCATTCATTCATACGACACCCGGATAAAAAGTTAGAAGTGTTGGAAGAAGGACCAATGTTAGGGTGCCAAGTAGCACCTTTTGACTTTTCAAATAAAATGGATATTTATATCCTTATCTCGTTTCTTTCTGCAATTTTCCATAAAACACAACCAAATAAGACCCCTAACTTTACTATTAAGATCTGTGCAAGAGCTTCAAACAATATTATCATCCCGATCACGGAATCAAAAAACGATAACATTAAAATGATCCCTACGACGTAAGTATCGCTATATCGCCTCTCTTTTTCGTTGTAGTTTGAGTTTTGGAAGGTACTTCATATTTAAGTAAACGTGTACTTTCTGTATTTAATTATTTAAATATTAAGTAAGGTTTATAAAGTCATTTCCTAATAGTTAGAACTCACGGGACGGTGATCGAAAGCCGTGAGTTCGAGTTATTCACTTGTAGTTGACTGTTTTGTGGGTTGTTTTGTGTTGCCTTTGGGTTGTCTATTCTGCTACTGTTTAATGGAGTTTTGAAGGACAAATGTTATGGAGAAACACCACATAATGACGGAATGAAGGGCTGATAATTCGTCGTTACATTTTTTAGATTGTTTGATACTACTTTGGTTGTCATTTTATCTATGAAGTGATTAGGGTGTGTGGGCTGTTTTGTGGTATATTGTGATGGAGATAAAGTTGAA
This sequence comes from Nicotiana tabacum, assembly GCF_000715075.1. NCBI lineage: Eukaryota > Viridiplantae > Streptophyta > Magnoliopsida > Solanales > Solanaceae > Nicotiana > Nicotiana tabacum. The sequence goes on along the minus strand of NC_134096.1, from coordinate 75,041,495 downwards.
AAATGATGCTTACATGTTGTTATTGGTGTGTTCTTATTGTTGTTGGTATATGGTATTGGAGGAGGGCCTAGTTACAGGGAAGATGCTGCCCAAATTTACGTAAACGAGCTACTAGATTAAGTTGCGGACTTAGCCTTTACTCAGCACTGATTTTGAATCTCCTTATGCTGTGGTAGATTGAGTTGAGTTGTTTGAAGAATTTCTTGGAAGGTATTAAGGACTCAACAGAGTTAATGTATATTAAGGCTAAACTTTTCTTTCATTTTGGCATGATCCCGTAACTACATATGTTTGATAACGAGACATAAAGAGAAGTTCATATTCATGAATTTATTCACATTATACTAGTTTCAGAAGTTACAGTATTCTCCCTTATCGGGACTTTATATTCAGTTAAGTATTTTTTTCTTCCAGTCAAGAGAGCAGAGGTGTGTGTGTGTGTGTGTGTGTGTGTGTGTGTGTGTGTGTGTGTGTGTGTGTATATATATATATATATATATATATATATATATATATATATATATATATATACAGTATTACAGTATTTTCACCACCATCGAGCTACAATCGATGGACATGCCCCTATTCGGCAACTTCTAATAAGATGGTAAGTTATATACCGATCCTACTGTGCATGAGCGCCTATGAGCGATCCCAGGATGGCCGAGATACAGAGCCTAGTATGGCCGAGCCCCTATGAGCGAGCCTACTACGGCAGAGCAGCTACACATACCGAGCCTTATAGGGCCGGACAAATATTTTACTTATTGTATTGAGAGAGATGAGTCAGTATCAGCAGGTAAGCATATCTTCATATTATCTTTGACTCCTAGTTACTTTCAGTTATTATATTATCATCTCAGTTTTAGCTTTCAATTATTCTATTCATTCCTTACATACTCGGTACTTTATTTGTACTGACGTCCCTTTTGCCTGGGGACGTTGCGTTTAATGCCCGCAGGTCCCGTTAGACAGGTTGAGAGTCCTCCAAGTAAGCTATCAGCTCAGCGGAAGGTGTCGGTGCGCTCCATTTGCTCTGGTGTTGCTATTTGGTCAGAATGATTAGGACATGTATTGATTGGTATGGCGGGACTCTGTCCCGACCTTTATGATATTTATATATTCTTAGAGGCTTGTAGACAGATGTCATGTATATGAAAGATTATATGGCCTTATCGGCCTATGTTTAGTGTACGAGCGATCATTGTGGCCTTGTAGGCCCGTATGTCGAATGTATAAGTTTTTATATTAGATTGGGTCATCTTATATTGAATATTCCCTTATGTTTATTCTGGTTAGCCCATGACGACCCGTTTGGCCCATTTGCCAATGACAGTTCGATAAGAAGGATATGTAACATTGGTACTCGGTTGAGTAAGGCACCGGGTACCCATCGCGGCGCATCGGTTTGGGTCACGACAATTTCTTCGTAAGCTTCGTCTTCCTCTAGATGTGATTTAGCAAGTCCAGAATAACAGGTGTAGGACAGATATGGGGTTTGGTTCGAGGAGCTGGGGGCAGGGAAGGAGGAACAACATGACCACTAGATTCGCCACTCTTGGATTTTTCCTTATTCTTATTTTTGGAAAATTAATTTTTTAAGGAAGCCATCTTAATTAATCAAGTAATAGCAAATAAATAAAACAAACAAAAACTATAATATTAAGATTTAAGAGTTGGAACGAGTTTACCAAATTGACGAACAACTTGTTGAAATTGATTATCGTTGAAGACTTGAATACTTCAATTCACCAACTTCACAATTGTTACACAAATTGTAACAATCTCAATATTTTTGAACTATTTTTTGGAATAAAGTAAGCAATAGTAGCAATTATAGCAAAAAATTAGAGAGAGATTGTGATAGATTGATATTGATTTTTTAAGAAAAATGAAAGAATAAGGGGGTATTTATAGTTAAAAATAGAAAAAAAGTATAATTATAAAAAGTTTGGGATTAAAACAAAGTTGGGGGGGGGGGATTAAACGGCTATTTTATAAATAGCCAACGACTATTTTTCACAAACCAACGGCTAGTTCTTTTAAGAAAAAAATTATTGTTGGGACCGTTTGGCCCGCTTGGCGGGCCAAATGGTCCCGGTCTTACTGGTTCCAAAGCCAAGAACTGGCCCACATATGCCGGTCCTACCGGTCCCGGCCTACTTAGCCCATTTGGCCCATATGAACCGCGATCCCGGTCTCGGACCGTCCCACTTGCCACCCTTATGTGAATCTTATTTGTTATAATAGGTTATATGTCTTATTTTAGCTTCTATCCCTTTATTATAGGCAGGTGGTTATCTTTTTAAATGATAGTAAAAATTCTTTTATACTCTTAAATTGTATAAGTTAAATTCATTTGTTTGTATCAAAACCGAAACAATTTTCATGCACAAATATACGCCTCAAATGCAGCGACCTCAAGATTTGTAAATTGAATTTCAACTACATAAGGTAGTTGTTCCGCAGATAGATGCTAATTAAACCACCTTCAAGTAAGTGCAACTGTATACGGGTAAGAACGGGCTCATGGTACACCCCTGTCTCCGACAAAATAAGCCAAGCTCGAGACATGTTGACAGGAGACTGAAATCGAGGCAAAAGTCTCATCGAGTCAGAATCCGGGGGCATGACGCCCGCCCTCGAGAATATCGGGGTCATGGTTCGGAATCGGTCTTAGCCTTGAACGACATTGAAGAACATTATCAGGCAATCAAGTACGGCCAACGGTAGGCCGTAATAACCGTGACTGACCGGATATCACGACGGGGATCTCGGCACGTATCGGTGAAGAACCGACAATCAGTTAATCAGAGGACTTTTTACCTTTTATAGTTGTACCTAGAGTAGGATTCCCCTACAATATAAATGGGGTCTGATAATTCGTTAAGGGGACCGCAACACACATTCCAAAGTAATATATTATTATTTTCTCTATTATTAGCTCTTTCTCTCATTCATCAGTGCTGGCCATAGCGAGCCCCGATCGAGGGCGAATATTTCACTAAGGCTAAAATTATCCTCCTTGTGTGGTTTGAATCCATCTTATCTTTGTTTGTTTAATTTGACTTAATTTATCACTTTGTATCAAATTAATCCGCATATCCTTAAAACCACTTACAAATTCAATTGTTATCTGATTTTGAGGGTAAACAGTTTGGCGCCCACCGTAGGGCTAAGGATAATAGTGGCAATTTGATACAAATTTCCATAATACACCCTACTTCACGCTTGTTTTTGGAAGTGTCTTTGGTTTCATGTCCGCGTTTAAAATTTCAAACTCCTAATCTGCCCCTCTAAAACACGGTTGCTAAGTCTGGCCACCATGGCGAGAATAACAATATAGCGCCCAGTAACGAGGTACCCACCCCTCCTCTGATCCTAACGGAATTTCGGTCGCTGACCCAATCGATGCCAGCTCACATGTGGCCATCAACACGAATTTGTCCACCGATCCTGAGAATAGAATCCGCAGGGGAGTTCGGTCGACGGCTCAAAATGCTCGTGACGGTGAAGGATATGGGATCAACTTACGGGTGATCTTCGAAATGCTGCAGGCTCAGCAGGGAGGGATAGCCCAACTGGAGAACCGAAGCCGCGCTCCCAGAAGAGTTGAGCCCGAATCATCCCGGAAAAACACTCGCAGAAATGAACCAGTCGCAGATAGGCCAAATACAGCTGAGCTCAGAACCAACCCCGAGATAATAAAGATGATCGAGGAATTGAAAAAGTGGGTGGAAACGGGAAAAAAGAAAATCGATGCCAACGGGAAGAAGGTGGAGACTTACAACTCGAGGGTCGATCAATTTCCCGAAGCACCGTCGATATTGAAAGGCCTAGACTCCAAAAGGTTTGTTCATAAACCCTTCCCTCCGAGCGTAGCCCCGAAACCAATCGCTAAAAAATTCCGCATGCCTGAAATTCCTAAGTACAATGGGACAACTTACCCAAATGAACATGTCACCTCATACACGTGTGTCATCAAGGGGAATGACCTAGAAGATAATGAGATCGAACCTGTCTTATTGAAAATATTTGGGGAGACCTTGTCAAAAGGAGCTATGATAGGGTATCACAACCCATCTCCTAATTTTATAGACTCGTTTGCTGGCATGTGGGCCGGTCCAAACTGTCCCCATCCAGGGTCGGTCAAAAAATAAACGGTCCCCATCCAGGGCCGGTCCCAAAATAAACGGTCCCGGGCTAAACGGTCTTTTTGTAGGAACCGGCCCGGGATCGGGCCCATGAACTAATGGTTTTTGGGCTAAACGGATCGGGCCTGCATGCTAAGTGGGCCTAATGGCTAAATATATATATATTTTAAAAAAATTATATTGAAATTAGAGACAAAAGGATGTTAAAAAAAAAATCTAAGGCAATGCCTTATAAAATTTATTATAGAATTGTGACCTAAATATTTTAATTCAAATTTAAATACAAAAATATTGTAAAGACATATTCAAAGCAATGCATTGTAATTTTATTATAGCATTAAAAAAATATGGCAATATCTTTCTTAGTCTTCCTCCCCCTATGGAATGAGCACAATAAGGTGCTAATACCACCATTGAGAAGAAAAAGAAACTAATCAAGATGTGCCAAAATACAAGTTACATAATACATACTAATTTTTGTTCATACAAGTTACATGGTATCTCTTACAAACTTCATAAATCCTTCAAGGTCCGAAGGAATTTCCGTTGGTGGTGGTGAAAAAGTAGATTGTTCATCGCCGCTTCCATTGTCGGGTGAAGCAGTATCCTCCGCAAGTTCAGCTAGCATTTCTTCGTAAGCTTCATCTTCTTCTGGTTTGATTCAGCAAGTCCAAATTTCTTCTTACCGAACGGATCCAATCTCTGAAAAGTGTTGATTTTTCCAAGCTCTCCCTCGTAGACACTCTATAATCACCGAGTTGAAGTCTTGCATGACTGAAAGCGCTCTTCGATGCTATTGTTGTAGCTTGAATAGTTAAAATGTCTCGGGCCATCTTTGAAATAACTAAAAAGTATTTTTCTTTGTCCTTCCACCATTGCAAAAGATTAAAGGAGCCGTCGAAATTCACTTCCTCAATTCCCTGCGACAAATAAACTTCAAGCTTATTTAGTTGTAAAAAATTACTACTACTAGAACCTTGAGAACCCCTAAACCCCGCCCGAGCACTAAGTGATCTTACTCCCTGTGATGACCCAAAATATCATCTTTAAATTTAATGATTAATTATGTGATCTAAGCACTATTTACCATTACTCGACTTGCGTGTGCAGTCCGAAAAAATATTTTTCAGAAAGTTTTCTGTGATGACCCAAAATATTATCTTTAAATTTAATAATTAATTATGTGATCTAAGCACTATTTATCATTACTCGACTTGCGTGTGCAGTCCGTAAAAAATTTTCCGGAAAGTTTTCAGGTGAAAAATGGATTAAAATGTGAATTAGATGTTTAAAACATAACCGAGTTGACTTTGGTCAACATTTTGAGTAAACAGACTCGGATCAGTGTTTTGACAATTCCGGTAGGTCCGTATCGTGAATTGGGACTTGGGCGTATGCCCGTAACCAAATTCCGAGGTCCCTAGCCCAAGATATGGAATTTTGATAAAAAATTTAAAGTTTGAGTTCAAATAGTGACCGGATGTCGAATTATATGCAAATGACCCCGAAATAGAATTTTGATGATTCCAACAGCTCCGTATGGTGATTTTGGACTTAGGAGCATGATCGAAATTTTATTTGGAAGTCCGTAGTGAAATTAGGCTTGAAATGGCTAAAATAGGAATTTAAAGTTTGAAAGTTTGACCGGGGAGTTGACTTTTTGATATCGGGGTCGGAATCCAGTTTTGAAAATTTTCACAGCTTCGTTATGTCATTTATGACTTGGGTGCAAAATTTAAGGTCAATCGGACTTGATTTGATAGGTTTCGACATCGAATGTAAAAGTTGAAAATTCTAAGTTTCATTAAGCTTGAATTGGAGCATGATTCGTGATTTTAGCGTTGTTTGATCTGATTTGAAGTCTCAAATATGTTTGTATGATATTTTAGGACTTGTTGGTATTTTGGGTTAAGGTTCTGAGGGCCTCGGGTGAGTTTCGGATGGTTAACGGATCAAAAGTTGGACTTAGCTGCTGCAAAAGCTGCTGCAATTTTTCTGCTGGAAATGCTGTCAAAATCGAGCTCCCTGACAAAATCGAGGTCCCTGACAAAATCGAGGTCCCTGACAAAATCGAGGTCCCTGATAAATCGAGGTCCCTAACAAATCGAGGTCCCTATAAAAATCGAGGTCCCTAACAAAATCGAGGTCCCTGACAAATCGAGGTCCCTGATCGAACTGGACAGATCGAGCTCCCAAGATCGAACTGGACAGATCGAGCTCCCAAGATCGAACTGGACAGATCCGTAAGTTATAAAAATAGTGGCATTCAACATTTGCCATTTTTGACAAACTTGAGCTTGAATAGAGACGACTTTTGATAGATTTTCAAGGAAAGACATTTTGGGTAAGTGATTCCAACTCGGATTTGGTCTATATACACAAATATATCATTGTTTTCACCATTTAATTAGTGTTTTGAGATTGAAATTTGAAAAATTTTAGAAATCTCATAGAAATGAATTTTTGAGATTTCGGTGTCGATCCGGAGTCCGATTGGAGTGAAACTGGTATGGTTGGACTCATAATTGAATGGGTTGTCGGATTCTATAATTTTGTCGGATTCCGAGATGTGGGCCCCACGGGCAAATTTTGAGCTAATTTTGGATTTTATTGAAAAATATAGTATTTTCTTATGAAATTGATTCCTATAATTTTTGTTGACTGTATCAAATTACTTATGACTAGATACGAGTCGATCGGAGTCGAAAAATCGAGGAAAAAGCATAATACTTGGTTAAATTGGAGCAAGTCGAGGTAAGTGACTTGTCTAACCTTGTGTGGGAGAAATTTTCCTAGGATTGGTATTAATTGTAATGTGATGAAAGTCGTGTACATGAGGTGACGAGTGTGTACACGGACTAAATGTGAAGGATTATGTGTTCAAATTATGAAGATCACTGTTACATATCAATTAAATTATTAAATCTTGTTATATTCTCCATTAATGATTTGATTTGTATACCTTAAATTTGCTTGACATTTTCCTGCTAATTGTTTTACCTGTTTGATTGAAACTTGGTTTCTTTTATACTGTGCATTATTTGAAGGTTGATTTTTCTTTAAATTAAGTATTATTAATATGAAATATTATTTTCTTGAATTATTTTATTCCTGATTATTTTCGCAAGATTTTTGGTACTCATTGTGATGGAGCCGTGAGCTCTTTATTATTGAAAAATATTGTTGTTGATTTATTTTTTGAAAATTGAAATATTGTGCACTTGAGGTGCAAATTGTGATATATTGTGATATTGATACGCATGCGGTGAGATAAGGATGGTTTGATACGCGTGACTAGTAGGGGTGACTACTAGAAGTCATGCGGTGTGATAAGGGAGGCTAAAATGCGGGATGCTATTTTGGGAAAAATATTTTTTTTAAAATAAATTGTGAATGCTCCCACAGTGATATAAGGAAATGAGATATTGTGAATTTATTTATGATTTGGGACTACGAGGTGGTACCTCGGTAGTGCCCTTATTGATATTGATTTATGGTCATAGTTGCCTTCGATTAATTGTTGTGATTTTCATAAAGCTGAAAGGAAATTCTGTTTTGATTCCACGAGATATTATTTGCAATTAATTGGTGTCATTAAATGTGACATACTATTTGATTCATTTCCGCAGTCTTTTTTATCTTATTAAATTGTTTAAACATTTTTTTTCCATGTCATTATCTATTCTCCAGTAGGGTCTAACCTGACCTCCTCACTACTCTATTGAGGTTAGGCTTGGCACTTACTGGGTACCACTGTGGTGTACTCATACTACACTTCTGCATATCTTTTTGTGCAGATCCAGGTACATCTTACCAGTTTAGACGTCAGTGAAGCTACCTGCGCACGGAGACTTCGAGGTATATCTGCCAGCGTCCGCAGACTTCGGAGTCCCCTTCTATCATTTTATGTTGCTTCCTTATTTTTCTTTAGACCTTGATACATAGAAATATTGAGAATAAATTTTAGAAGCTTGTGACTTATTTCTACCGGGTTTTGGGAGTTGTAATTATTTGAATTGTAGTTTATTTATTTCAGATATTTATGATTATTTCGCATTGATAGGCTTACCTAGTCTTAGAGACTAGGTGCCATCACGACCTCCTACAGAGGGAATTTGGGGTGGTGACAAGTTGGTATCAGAGCACTAGGTTCATAGGTGTTATGAGTCACAAGCAAGTTTAATAGAGTCTTGCGGATCGATACGGAGACGTATGTACTTATCTTCGAGAGGCTATGGAACTGTTAGGAATTATTCACTTCTTTGATTCCTTATCGTGCGCCTTTGTTGATTTCAAGGTTCTTAACAATTGTCTTTTTATTCTCTCACAGATGGTGAGGACACGCAAAATTGGATCTGATGATCAGACACCCGCGCCCCCTGTTGGAGCCGCAAGAGGCCAGGATCGGGGCAGAGGTCGGGGCAGAGGCCGAGGAAGACCACGTGGTGCAGCCAGAGCATCTGCACGAACTGCTGCACCAGAGCCACCAGTAGCTCCAGTTGGAGAGCAGGCACCTGAGACGCCTGTTACTACTCCTGCACTTCAGGAGACTCTTTCCCAGTTTTTGAGCATGTTTGGCACTTTAGCTCAGGCAGGATTAATTCCACTTGCTCCTGCCACATCTCAGGCTGGGGGAGGAGCGCAGACTCCTACCGCCCATACTCCAGAGCCACGTGCCCAAGTTGACCATGCCCCAGAGGTTATACCAGTGCAGCCAGTTGTCTTAGGTCAGCCTGAGATTAGGACAGCAGTTTCAGAGGGAGAGCAGCTCAGGCTCGAGAGGTATAAGAAGTACCACCCTCCCACTTTCAGCGGTCTAGCTTTAGAGGATGCTCAGGGTTTTCTGGAGGAATGTCACCATATCCTTCGTACTGTGGGTATTGTGGATTCCAGTGGAGTTTCTTTCACGGCATTCCAGTTTAGAGGAGCAGCCTACCAGTGGTGGCGGGCATATGAGTTGGATAGTCCGGCTGAGGCAGCTTCACTTACTTGGACTCAATTTTCAGATATGTTCTTGAGGGAGTATGTTCCTCAGAGTCTTAGGGATGCTTGGCGCACAGAGTTTGAGCAGCTGCGCCAGGGTTCTATGACCATGTCAGAATATGCGGTCTGATTCAGTTATTTGGCTAGGCATGCACCAGCCTTAGTTGCTACTGTGCGAGAGCGGGTTCGTAGATTTATTGAGTGTCTTCACCCTAGTATCAGATACAGTATGGCCCGAGAGCTAGAGATGGACATCACATACCAACAGGTGGTGTTAATTGCTAGAAGATTGGAAGGTATGCGGACTCGGGAGAGGGAAGAGAGGGAAGCTAAGAGACCCCGAGATTCTGGCACATATAATAATTCTCGTGCCCCAGTTGCAGCCCGACATGGTAGAGGTTATGTGGGCCGTCCTATTCATTCAGAACTTCCAGCTTCCAGTGGTATTCCGACTACTCCCAGACCTCAGGTTCCATATTATGCACCACCAGTGTCTTCTGTACCTCCTGTACGGGGTGCTTTTAGCGGACAGTCTAGTCGATCAGGCCCGAGCCAGTCCCAGCAGCCACGTCCTCCGAGGTCTTATTTTGAGTGTGGTGACACTCGCCATATTATGAGATATTGCCCCAGATTTATGAGGGGTGCACCACCACAGATTTCTCAGGCCCCACCTATTCCACAGGGTCCTCCGGCTTCTCAGGCCATGATTTCTGCACCAGTAGCCACTCCACCTGCACAACCAGCTAGAGGTGGAGGTCGGGCAGGTAGAGGTCGCCCTAGAGGGGGAGGCCAGGCCAGATATTATGCCCTTCCTACTAGGACAGATGTTGTTTCATCCGATTCTGTTATCACAAGTATTATTCCGGTCTGTCATAGAGATGCGTCAGTCTTATTTGATCCAGGCTCCACTTATTCTTATGTGTCATCTTATTTTGCCCTGTATTTGGGCGTATCACGTGATTCCTTGAGTTCTTCTGTTTATGTATCTACACCTGTGGGTGAATCTATTATTGTGGATCGTGTGTATCGGTCATGTTTAATTAGTATCAATGGTTTTGAGACCAGAGCTGATTTATTATTGCTCAATATGGTGGATTTCGATATTATTTTAGGCATGGACTGGTTGTCACCCTATCACGCTATTCTTGATTGTTACGCCAAGACGGTGATGTTGGCTATGCCAGGTCTACCACGGCTAGAGTGGAGAGGTACCTCAGATCATGTTCCAAGCAGGGTTATTTCATTTCTTAAAGCTCAACGAATAGTTGAGAAGGGGTGTGATGCGTATATGGCCTATGTGAGAGATGTTAGTATTGATACTCCTAATGTGGAGTCAGTTCCTATAGTAATGGATTTTCCTGATGTATTTCTAGCGGATCTTCTGGGTATGCCGCTCGACAGGGATGTTGACTTTGGCATTGATTTGTTACCGGGCATTCAGCCCATTTCTATTCCACCATATCGTATGGCCCCAGCAGAGTTGAAAGAATTAAAAGAACAGTTACAAGAGTTGCTTGATAAGGGTTTCATTCGACTCAGTGTATCGCCTTGGGGTGCTCCTGTCTTATTTGTAAAGAAGAAGGATGGTTCTATGCGGATGTGTATTGATTACCGCCAGTTGAACAAGATTATAGTGAAGAACAGGTATCCATTACCACGTATTGATGACCTATTTGACCAGCTTCAGGGCGCCAGGGTATTCTCAAAAATTGACTTGCGTTCAGGTTATCATCAGTTTAAGATTCGAGATCCTGATATCCCGAAGACTGCTTTCAGGACTCGGTACGGTCATTACGAGTTCCTTGTGATGTCTTTTGGGATGACCAATGCCCCAGTATCATTTATGCACTTAATAAATAGTGTATTTCAGCCCTATCTTGATTCCTTCGTCATTGTGTTTATTGACGACATTCTAGTGTATTCCCGGAGTCAGGAAGATCATGAACAGCACCTGAGGACTATGCTTCAGATTTTGAGAGAAAAGAAGTTATATACAAAATTTTCAAAGTGTGAATTCTGGCTTGATTCAGGGAGATATTTGGGTCATATAGATTCGTGCGAGGGGATCAAGGTAGATCCAAAGAAGATTGAAGCAGTGCAGATTTGGTCCAGACCGTCCTTAGTTACGGAAATCCGGAGTTTCCTTGGTTTGGATGGGTATTATCGCCGATTTGTAAAGGGTTTCTCTTCTATTGCTGCATCTATGACCAAATTGACGCAGAAGGGTGCTCCGTTCAGGTGGACCGAGGAATGTGAGGAAAGCTTCCAAAAGCTCAAGACAGCTTTGACTACAGCCCCAGTATTGGTATTACCTATAGGTACAGGATCTTATACTGTGTATTGTGACATGTCGCGTATTGGTCTCGGCGCAATGTTGATGCAAGACGGTAGGGTGATTGCTTACGCGTCCAGACAGTTAAAGGTGCATGAGAAGAATTATCCTATACATGAACTGGAGTTAGCAGCTATTGTTCATGCCTTAAAAATTTGGCGGCATTATTTGTACGGTGTCCATTGTGAAATCTACACCGATCACCGGAGTCTACAGCATCTGTTTAAACAGAAGGAACTTAATTTGCGGCAGCGGAGATGGTTGGAGTTGCTTAAGGATTATGATATCACCATTCTCTATCATCCGGGGAAGGCCAATGTGATGGCCGATGCCTTGAGTCGTAAGGCGGAGAGTTTGGGCAGCTTAGCATATTTACTGGTAGCAGAGAGGCCTTTAGCCATAGATGTTCAGGCCTTGGACAACCAGTTTGTTAGATTGGATGTTTCCGAGCCGAGTCGGATTTTGGCTTGCGTGGTTTCTTAGTCTTCACTTTATGATCGTATCAGGGAACGTCAGTATGATGACCCCATCTGCTTGTCCTTAAGGATACAGTTCAACACAGTGATGCCAAGGAAGTCACTATTGGAGAAGACGATGTACTACGGATGTAGGGCAGGCTATGTGTACCTAATGTGGATGGCTTACGTGAGTTGATTCTCCAGGAGGCTCACAATTCGCGGTACTCCATTCATCCAGGTGCTGCGAAGATGTATCAGGACTTAAGACAACACTATTGGTGGAGGCGGATGAAGAAGGACATAGTGGGGTATGTATCTCGGTGTCTAAATTGTCAACATGTAAAATATGAGCATCAACGACCGGGTGGATTACTTCAGAAGTTAGAGATTCCAGAATGGAAATGGGAGCGGATCACTATGGATTTCGTTGTTGGGCTCTCATGGACTCAACGGAAGTTGGACGCAGTTTGGGTGATTGTGGATAGGCTGACCAAATCAGCTCATTTCATTCCTGTGATTACTACTTACTCTTCAGAGCAGCTGGCTCAGGTATATATTCGCGAGATTGTCAGACTTCACGGTGTACCCATATCTATCATCTCTGACCGGGGTACACAGTTTACCTCACGATTTTGGAGGGCAGTACAGCATGAGTTGGGTATCCGGGTAGAGTTGAGTACAGCATTTCACCCTCAGACGGACGGGCAGTCCGAACGCACTATTCAGATACTGGAGGATATGCTCTGTGCGTGTGTGATAGATTTTGGGGGTGCTTGGGAACAGTTCTTACCACTTGCGGAGTTTGCTTACAACAACAGTTACCAGTCAAGCATTCAGATGCCTCTGTATGAGGCCTTATATGGTAGGCGGTGCCGGTCTCCAATGGGTTGGTTCGAACCAGGCGAGGCTAGACTTTTGGGTACAGACTTGGTTCAGGATGCCCTGGAAAAGGTTAAGTTGATTCAGGATCGACTTCTTACATCCCAATCTAGACAGAAGAGTTATGCGGATCGGAAGGTTCATGATGTTGCATTCATGGTTGGTGAGCGGGTATTGCTCCGGGTTTCGCCTATGAAGGTTGTAATGAGGTTCGGGAAGAAGGGCAAGTTGAGCCCTAGGTATATTAGGCCTTTTGAGATTCTTGAGAGAGTTGGAGAGGTGGCTTATAGACTTACACTACCACCTAGTCTTTCTGCGGTTCATCCGATATTCCATGTTTTTATGTTTCGGAAATATCACAGCGATACGTCTTATGTGTTAGACTTCAGTTCGGTTCAGTTGGACAAGGATCTATCTTATGTTGAGGAACCAGTGGCAATTTTAGATAGGCAGGTTCGAAAGCTGAGGTCAAAGAACATTGCTTCCGTAAAGGTTCAGTGGAGGGGTCATCCGGTCGAGGAGGCGACTTGGGAGGTCAGGAATGATTTACGCAGCTGTTATCCACACTTATTCACCAGCTCAGGTACTTTTTCTAACTTCGTTCGAGGACGAACGTTTGTTTTAGAGGTGGAGAATGTGATGACCCAAAATGTCATCTTTAAATTTAATGATTAATTATGTGATCTAAGCAATATTTACCATTACTCGACTTGCGTGTGCAGTCCGTAAAAAAAAATTTCGGGAAGTTTTTAGGTGAAAAATGGATTAAAATGTGAATTAGATGTTTAAAACACAACTGAGTTGACTTTGGTCAACATTTTGAGCAAATGAACTCGGATCAGTGTTTTGACAGTTTCGGTAGATCCTTATCGTGAATTGGGACTTGAGCGTATGCCCGGAACAAAATTCCGAGGTCCCTAGCCCGAGATATGGAATTTTGATAAAAAATTTAAAGTTTGAGTTCAAATAGTGACCGAATGTCGAATTATGTGCAAATGACCTCGGAATAGAATTTTGATGATTCCAACAGCTCCTTATGGTATTTTGGACTTAGGAGCGTGATCGAAATTTTATTTGGAAGTCCGTAGTGAAATTAGGCTTGAAATGGCTAAAATAGGAATTTAAAGTTTGAAAGTTTGACTGGGGAGTTGACTTTTTGATATCGGGGTCGGAATCTAGTTTTGAAAATTTTCACAGCTCCGTTATGTCATTTATGACTTGGGTGCAAAATTTGAGGTCAATCGGACTTGATTTGATAGGTTTCGACATCGAATGTGGAAGTTGGAAATTCTAAGTTTCATTAAGCTTGAATTGGAGCATGATTCGTGATTTTAGCGTTGTTTGATGTGATTTGAGGTTACAAATAATTTTGTATGATATTTTAGGACTTGTTGGTGTTTTGGGTTGAGGTCCCGAGGGCCTCGGGTGAGTTTCGGATGGTTAACGGATCAAAAGTGGGACCTAGCTGCTAGAAAAGCTGGTGCAATTTTTCTGCTGGAAATGCTGTCAAAATCGGGTTGCCTATCAAAATCGAGCTCCCTGTCAAAATCGAGCTCCCTGACAAAATCAAGCTCCCTGTCAAAATCGAGCTCCCTGACAAAATCGAGCTCCCTGATAAAATCGAGGTCCCTTACAATCGAGGTCCCTGACAAAATCGAGGTCCTTGACACAATCGAGGTCCGTGACAAAATCGAGGTCCCTGATCGAACTGGACAGCTCGAGCTTCCAAGATCGAACTGGACAGATCGAGCTCCCAAGATCGAACTGGACAGATCGAGCTCTCAAGATCGAACTGGACAGATCTGTAAGTTATAAAAACAGTGGCATTCAACATTTGCCATTTTTGACAAACTTGAGCTTGAACAGAGGCGACTTTTGACAGATTTTCAAGGAAAGACATTTGGGGTAAGTGATTCCAACTCGGATTTGGTCTATATACACAAATATATCATTGTTTTCACCATTTAATTAGTGTTTTGAGATTGAAATTTGAAAAATTTTAGAAAATCTCATAGAAATGAATTTTTGAGATTTCGGTGTCGATCCGGAGTCCGATTGGAGTGAAACTGGTATGGTTGGACTCGTAATTGGATGGGTTGTCGGATTTTATAAGTTTCACCGGATTCCGAGATGTGAGCCCCACGGGAAAAGTCTGAGCTAATTTGGGATTTTGTTGAAAAATGTAGTATTTTCTTATGAAATTGATTCCTATAATTTTTGTTGACTGTATCGAATTACTTATGACTAGATACGAGTCGATCGGAGTCGAAAAATCGAGGAAAAAGCATAATACTTGGTTAAATTGGAGCAAGTCGAGGTAAGTGATTTGTCTAACCTTGTGTGGGAGAAATTTTCCTAGGATTGGTATTAATTGTAATGTGATGAAAGTCGTGTACACGAGGTGACGAGTGTATACACGGACTAAATGTGAAGGATTATGTGTTCAAATTATGAAGATCACTGTTACATATCAATTAAATTATTAAATCTTGTTATATTCTCCATTAATGATTTGATTTGTATACCTTAAATTTGCTTGACATTTTCCTGCTAATTGTTTTACCTGTTTGATTGAAACTTGGTTTCTTTTATACTGTGCATTATTTGAAGGTTGATTTTTCTTTAAATTAAGTATTATTAATATGAAATATTATTTTCTTGAATTATTTTATTCCTGATTATTTTCGCACGACTACGGAAGTTGAGACAACTCATCATCTTCAAGTAACCATTATAAACAGTTTCATACCAAAATTGAGGACCTCCTAATTTCATACAAGGATTTAATAAAGCAGCAACACCATAAATAGGGGGAATAGGAAAAAAAAAATATTTTTTAAACTTTTTTCTCATATAATCAATAGCAAGTTTATAAATTTTTCCGCCCTTCGTAAAATGAGCAAACAAATTAGCAAGTTCTGTAATATAAACTAAACAGTTAGAAATATTAGGATAATATTTCCCAAAAAATTCATTTGTAACAATATGAAATTTTAAAAAAATATCAACAAGCATTTTAACATTAGCCCAATCCCCATTCGTAAGGTACTCAGCATCATCATTTATATGTGTATTAAACATTGAGTTTATGGGGTTTCTATATTTATATGCAACAATCAAACTTTCATATATGTAATTCCATCTAGTTGGACAAGGTTTACGAACCTTTATTTCTCTTAGGCCACATTTATCGCAATTTTTAAAATATTCTCTAAATCTACTTCTTTGGTTTGAATAAAAAAGCCAGTTAATAGCCATTTTAACCTTTTCAATTTTAATATTTAAAATTCTCATACCATCACCCATAATTAAATGGTAAATATGATAAATACATCTAACATGAAAAATGTTACTAAATGCAGGTTTTAGCTTAGTGGTAAGAAAGTCTATAACATTTGGGTAAACATCAAGAGCAGGACTAGTGAGTGTATCATCATCCGGTTGAGTTTCATCAAGATCAATTTTTTCATCATCATTTTCATCAATAGTATTATAATTATTAGAATAAAGAGCATTCATTAATTCATGGTCTAATTGTTCACCGGGTGCTATATTATGGCAAAATTGACTCTCGGTAAATTATAATAAATTATTATCGCTATCAAGAATAATAAGTATAGGACGGATATAGGGTTTGGTTCGGGGAGTCGGGGGCAGGGGAGGAGGAACAACATGACCACAAGATTCGCCACTCTTGGATTTTCCCTTATTCTTATTTTTGGAAAATTATTTTTTTAAGGAAGCCATCTTAATTAATCAAGTAATAGCAAATAAATAAAACAAACAAAAACTATAATATTAAGATTTAAGAGTTGGAACGAGTTTACCGAATTGACGAACAACTTGTTGAAAATTGATTATCGTTGAAGACTTGAATACTTCAATTCACCAACTTCACAATTGTTTCGCAAATTGTAACAACCTCAATATTTTTGAACTATTTTTTGGAATAAAGTAAGCAATAGTAGCAATTATAGAAAACAAATTAGAGAGAGATTGTGATAGATTGATATTGATTTTGTAAGAAAAATAAAAGAATAATGGGGTATTTATAGTTGAAAATAGGAAAAAAGTATAATTATAAAAAGTTTGGGATTAAAACAAAGTTGGGGGGGCTAAACGGCTATTTTCTAAATAGCCAACGACTATTTTTCACAGCCCAACGGCTTGTTATTTTAAGAAAAACATTACCGTTGGGACCGTTTGGCCCGCCAAGGGACCGGTCCGGTCCCGGTCCCTTGGCGGGCCAAATGGTCCCCGTCTTACCGGTTCCAATGCCAAGAACTGGCCCACGAGACCGGCCCAGGACCACATATGCCGGTCCTACCGGTCCCGGCCTACTTAGCCCATTTGGCCCATATGAACCGCGATCCCGGTCTCGGACCGTCCCACTTGCCACCCTTATGTGAATCTTATTTGTTATAATAGGTTATATGTCTTATTTTAGCTTCTATCCCTTTATTATAGGCAGGTGGTTATCTTTTTAAATGATAGTAAAAATTCTTTTATACTCTTAAATTGTATAAGTTAAATTCATTTGTTTGTATCAAAATCGAAAAAATTTTCATGCACAAATATACGCCTCAAATGCAGTGACCTCAAGATTTGTAAATTGAATTTCAACTGCATAAGGTAGTTGTTCCGCAGATAGATGCTAATTAAACCACCTTCAAGTAAGTGCAACTGTATACGGGTAAGAACGGGCTCATGGTACACCCCTGTCTCCGACAAAATAAGCCAAGCTCGAGACATGTTGACAGGAGACTGAAATCGAGGCAAAAGTCTCATCGAGTCAGAATCCGGGGGCATGACGCCCGCCCTCGAGAATATCGGGGTCATGGTTCGGAATCGGTCTTAGCCTTGAACGACATCAAAGAACATTATCAGGCAATCGAGTACGGCCAACGGTAGGCCGTAATAACCATGACTGACCGGATATCACGACGGGGATCTCGGCACGTATCGGTGAAGAACCGACAATCAGTTAATCAGAGGACTTTTTACCTTTTATAGTTGTACCTAGAGTAGGATTCCCCTACAATATAAATGGGGTCTGATAATTCGTTAAGGGGACCGCAACACACATTCCAAAGCAATATATTATTATTTTATCTGTTATTAGCTCATTCTCTTGTTCATCAATGCTGGCCATAGCGAGCCCCGATCGAGGGCGAATATTTCCCTAAGGCTGAAATTATCCTCCTTGTATGGTTTGAATCCATCTTATCTTTGTTTGTTTAATTTGACTTACTTTATCGCTTTGTATCAAATTAATTCGCATATCCTTTAAACCACTTAGAAATTTAATTGTTATCCGATTTTGAGGGTAAAAAATTTGGCGCCCACCGTGGGTTTAAGGATAATAGTGGCAATTTGATACAAATTTCCATAACACACCCTACTTCAAGCTTGTTTTTTGAAGTGTCTTTGGTTTCAAGTCCACGTTTAAAATTTCGAACTCCCAATCTTCCCCTTTAAAACACGGATGCTAAATCTGGCCCCATGGCGACAATAACAATATAGCGCCCATTAACGAGCTACCCCCCTCCCTTGATCCCAACGGAATTTCGGTCGCTGACCCGATCGACGCCTGCTCACACGTGGCCATCAACGCGAATTTTCCCACTGATCCTAAGAACTGAATCCGCGGAGGAGTCCGGCCGACAACTCAAAATGCTCGTGATGGTGAAGGATATGGGATCAACTTACGGGTGATCTTTGAAATGTTGCAGGCTCAGCAGGCATCGATAGCCCAACTAGAGAACCGAAGTCGCGCTCCCAGTAGAGTTGAGCCCGAATCATCCTGGAAAAACACTCGCAGAAATGAACCAGTCACAGATAGGCCAAATGAAGTTGAGCCTAGAACAAACCCCGAGATAAA
The DNA here is from genome assembly GCF_000715075.1 of Nicotiana tabacum. Classification (NCBI taxonomy): domain Eukaryota; kingdom Viridiplantae; phylum Streptophyta; class Magnoliopsida; order Solanales; family Solanaceae; genus Nicotiana; species Nicotiana tabacum. The sequence goes on along the minus strand of NC_134096.1, from coordinate 75,022,808 downwards.
AAATATGATCGAGGAATTGAAAAAGTGGGTGGAAACGAGTGAAAAGAAAATCGATACTAATGGGAAGAAGGTGGAGACTTACAACTCAAGGGTCGATCAATTTCCCGAAGCGCCACCGATATTAAAAGGCCTAGACTCCAAAAAAAAATTTCAAAAACCCTTCCTTTCAAGCGCAGCCCCGAAGCCAATCCCTAAAGAGTTCCGCATGCCTGAAATTCCTAAGTACAACGGGACATCTGACGCAAATGAACATGTGACCTCATACTCGTGTGCCATCAAGGGGAATGACCTAGAAGATAATGAGATCGAATCTGTCTTGCTGAAAAATTCGGGGAGACCTTGTCAAAAGGAGCTATGATATGGTATCACAACCTACCTCCTAATTCGGGGAAGAGGAACAACATGACCACTAGATTCGCCACTCTTGGATTTTCCCTTATTCTTATTTTTGGAAAAATATTTTTTTAAGGAAGCCATCTTAATTAATCAAGTAATAACAAATAAATAAAACAAACAAAAACAATAATATTAAGACTTAAGAGTTGGAACGAGTTTACCAAACTGACGAACAACTTGTTGAAAATTGATTATCATTGAAGACTTGAATAGTTCAATTCACGTACTTCACAATCTTTTCACAAATTGTAACAACCTCAATATTTTTGAACTTTTTTTTAGAATAAAATAAGCAATAGTAGCAATTATAGGAGAAAATTAGAGAGAGATTGTGATAGTTTGATATTGATTTTGTAAGAAAAATGAAAGAATGAGGGGATATTTATAGTTAAAAATAGGAAACAGTGTAATTATAAAAAGTTTGGGGTTAAAACAAAGTTGGGGAGGGGTTAAATGGCTATTTTCTAAATAGCCAACGACTATTTTTGACCGCCCAACGGCTGTTTTTAAAAATTTTCAAACGGCTAGTTTTTTAAAAAAATAATTACCGTTGGGACTGTTTGGCCCGCCAAGGGACTGATCCGGTCCCGGTTCTACCGGTTCCAAAGCCAAGAACCGGCCCACGAGACCGGCCCAGGCCCACTTAGCCCGTTTGAACCGCGGTCCCGGACCGGCCCACTTGCCATTCTTATGTGAATCTAATTTGTTATAGTAGGTTGCATGTCTTATTTCAGCTTCTATCCCTTTATTATAGGCAGGTAGTTATCTTTTTAAATGATAGTAAAAATTCTTTTATACTTTTAAATTATAGAAGTTAAATTCATTTGTTTGTATCAAAATCGAAACAGGTTTCATGCACATATATACGCCTCAAATGCAGCGACCTCAAGATTTGTAAATTGAATTTCAACTGCATAAGGTAGTTGTTCCGCAGATAGTTGCTAATTAAACCACCTTCAAGTAAGTGCAACTGTATACTGGTAAAACCGTGCTCATGGTACACCCTGATCTCCGATAAAATAAGGCAAGCTCGAGACAAGATGACAGGAGACCGAAATCGATGCAAAAGTCTCATCGAATCAGAATCCGGGGATATGACGCCCGCCCTCGAGAATATAGGGGTCATGGTTCGGAATCGGTCTTAGCCTTGAACGACATCGAAGAACACTGCTAGGAAATCGAGCACGGCCAATGGAAGGCCGTAATATACGTGATCGGACGGATATCACGACGGGGATCTCGGCACGTATCGATGAAGAACTGGCAATCAGTTAATCAAAGGACTTTTTACATTTTATAGAGTTGTACCTATTGTATGATTCTCCTACTATATAAAAGGGGTCTGATAATTCGTTAAGGGGACCATAACACGTATTCTAAAGCAATATATTATTATTTTCTCTGTTATTAGCTTTTTCTCTTGTTCATCAGTGCTAGCCATAGCGAGCCCCGATCGAGGGCGAATATTTCACTAAGGCTAAAATCATCCTCATTGTGTGGTTTGAATCCATCTTATATTTGTTTGTTCAATTTGACTTAATTTATTGCTTTGTATCAAATTAATCTGCGTATCCTTAAAACCACTTACAAATTTAATTGTTATCCGATTTGAGGGTAAACAGTTTGGCGCCCACCGTGGGGCTAAGGATAATAGTGGCAATTTGATACAAATTTCCATAACACATCCTACCTCACGCTTGTTTTTTGAAGTGTGTTTGGTTTCATGTCCGCGTTTAAAATATCGAACTCCTAATCTGTGCCTCTAAAACATGGATACTGAGTCTGGCCACCATGGTGAGAATAATAATATAGCGCCCGGTAACGAGGTACCCCCCCGGCCAATGCCAACGGAATTCCGAACGCTGACCTGATCGACGCCATCTCACATGTGGCCTTCAACACGAATTTGCCCACCGATGGTCAGAACAGAATCCGTGGAGGAGTCCGGTCGACAGCTCAAAATGCTCGTGATGGTGAAGGAGATGGGATCAACTTACGGGTGATCTTCAAAATGTTGCAGGCTCAGCATGCAGCGATATCCCAACGACAGAACTGAAGTTGTGCTTCCAGTACAGTTGAGCCCGAATCATCCCGGGAAAATACTCGCAGAAATAAACCAGCCACAGATAGGCCAAATGAAGCTGAGCCCAGAACCAACCCCGAGATAATAAAGATGATTGAGGAATTTAAAAAGCAGGTGGAAACGGGAGAAAAGAAAATCGATGCCAACGGGAAGAAGGTGGAGAGTTACAACTCGAGGATGGATCAATTCCCCGGAGCGCCACCGATATTGAAAGGCTTAGACTCCAAAAGGTTTGTTCAGAAACCCTGCCATCCGAGCGCAGCCCCGAAGCCAATCCCTAAAACAATTCACATGCCTGAAATTCCTAAGTACAACGGGACAACTAACCCAAATGAACATGTGACCTCATACACGTGTGCCATCAAGGAGAATGACCTAGAAGATAATGAGATTGAATCTGTCTTGCTGAAAATATTCGAGGAGACCTTGTCAAAAGGAGCTATGATATAGTATCACAACCTACCTCCTAATTCTATAGACTCATTTGCTATGCTCGCAAATTCCTTCGTAAAAGCACACGCCGGGGCTATCAAGGTCGAGACCAAGAAGTTAGACCTTTTCAAAGTGAAATAGAGGGATAATGAGATGCTCAGAGAATTTGTGTCCCAGTTTCAAATGGAACAGATGGACCTGCCTCCGGTCGCGAATGATTGGGCTGTTCAGGCCTTTACCCAAGGACTTAATACTCGAAGCTCATTGGCTTCGCAACAGTTAAAGCAAAATCTGGTAGAATATCCGGCCGAAACTTGGGCCGATGTGCATAACCGATATCAGTCAAAAATTAGAGTCGAAGATGATCAAGTTGGGGCCCCTTCCGGGTCTGTTTATCTTGTCCAAGATAGTGACAGGCCCAAAAAAGACATTGATCGTGATCCAAGGCCAAGTAGGGATCGATATTAGCCGTATAACGATGATTGACGGGGTAACGGATCTTGACAAAACCCTGTGATAAATGAAAGGAGAAGTGATTGGAGCCAAAATAACTAGGGAATCATGAGCAAAAATGGTTTTGACAGGCCATCGGTCCTAAAGAAGCATCGAGGTTATCACAGTGTAACTTCAATGTCGATGTTGCTGCAATCGTATCCTCCATCAGACGCATCATAGACAACAAGTGGCTTCGACCTCGATAGTCTGATCCAGTCTAAAGGCATCCTAACCTAATATGCAAATATCATGGCACTCACGGCCATAGAAGAGGATTGTCTACAATTAAGAGAGGAAGTAGCTCGGCTATTCGACAACGGACATCTCCGAGAGTTCCTGAGTGATCGAGCTAAGAATCATTTCAAGAATATAGATTCTAATAAATAGATCGAGCAGGAGGAACCTCAGCACGTCATTAACATAATCATTGGTGGGGTCGAAGTTCCCCAGGGGCCGATGCTGAAGCGCACCAAAATATCCATCACAAGGGAAAAACAGACTCAGGATTACGTGCTAGAGGGAACCTTGTCTTTCAATGATGGGGACGCTGAAGGGATCATGAAGCCCCACAACAATGCACTAGTAATATATGTACTCATAAATAAATCTCGAATTAAGCATGTGTTAATTGATCCAGGTAGCTCAACCAACATCATCAGATCGAGGGTCGTGGAACAACTTGGCCTACAAGATCAGATCATACTTGAGGTTCGAGTCCTGAACAGGTTCAACATGGCATGCGAGACCACTAAAGGGGAGATAACATTACTGGTGAACACCGCTGGGACTATTCAGGAAGCCAAGTTCTATGTAATCGAAGGAGATATGAGGTACAATGCTCTATTCGGGAGGCCATGGATCTACAACATGAGGGCAGTACCCTTGACTCTGCACCAAGTGTTGAAATTCCCTACGCCAGGAGAGATTAAAACAATCTACGGAGAACAACCGTCCGCAAGGGAAATGTTTGTGGTCGAAGAGGTTATCCCGATATCCTCATTTACAATGACAAAAGGTCTGGGTTCGGTCGCCAAGGAAAACTCCAAATAGCAATTACCAACATCGGCCCCGACCCAACTGGAGAAATAAGGGACCAATGAAGATGATAGCTACAGGGTTCCTAGGTCTATTATAACCCCCGATGACTTTGACGCCACCAAATCGACGGTGGAAGAACTGTTGCCCGATCGAAAGGTAATACCTGGGCACGAGGTTAAGTCCCGAGCTCAGGAAAAAACTCGTTAAATTCCCCATGGCTAACGTGGATTATTTCCTTGGTCCCACCTTGATATGACAGGGATCGCCGTGGAAATAATCACTCACAAGCTGAGCCTGGACCCGAAGTTCCATCCAGTCAAACATAAAATGATATCTCAGTCCGAAGTCAAACATGCATTCATCAAAGACGAGGTATCTAAACTCTTTAAAATAGAGTCCATTCGGGAGGTTAAGTACCCGAATTGGTTAGCAAACGTAGTGGTAGTCCCTAAAAAAGAGAATAAATTAAGAATGTGTGTAGACTATAAAGATTTGAATAAGGCATATCCCAAGGACTCTTTCCCTTTGCCAAACATCGATCGCATAATTGATGCGATGGCCGACCACGAGATTCTTAGTTTTCTCGATGCCTATTCCAGGTATAACCAAATTCGGATGGACCCTGGCAATCAGGAAAAGATGTGCTTCATCACTAAGTACGGTACCTACTGTTATAATGTAATGCCATTCGTACTAAAAAATGCCGATGCCACTTACCAACGCTTAGTAAATCTGATGATCGGAGAACAGATAGGAAAATCAATGGAGGTTTATATTGACGATATATTGGTTAATATCACACCTCGAACTTGGGAGCGAGACCGGCACCCTGTGCCTCACCTAACCTAGTATACCAAATTGCGACTAAGGGACTGTGAACATATAATGTCATAATTTGGCCATGGGGCCACATTGCAAGATAATTTACGAAGCAAAATATAAAACTGAATGGAAACTAGCGCTGACTAAACTTCAATATAAAGCTGGGCCGACAAGGCAGTCATAACTACTACAGCTGACAAACCACCAAAATATACATACTAGGCCTATAAGCCCAACATACTGCACTAACTAACAGGATATGTCTATAAGCCTCTACTTATGGTTGCATTGTCATCGGAATAGGGCCCCGACCTACCCATAACATATATACATACATACAAAAGATGTACACGAAACCCTAGACTCGATAACTCTGAAGGACGTGGAGCTTAACGATCAGGCTGAACTCAGGGAACACCTACTGAGGAGGTCTACCCATCTTTCTATCTGAACCTTCACGCATGAAATGCAGCGTTCCAAGAAAAGGGACGTCAGTACAAAATAATGTATCGAGTATGTAAAGCAATAACAAAACTGAAAACTGAAACTGAACTGATAATATGATAACTGAAAGTAACTGTGAGTCAAAGATGATCTGGAGATATACTTACCTGCTGATACTGACTCCACTCCTTCAATATAGTAAGTAAAATAAATGTCCAGCCCTATAAGGCTTGGCACGTGTAACTGCTTGGCCGTAGTAGGCTCGCCCATAGGCACTCGGCCATACTAGGCTTTGTATCTCGGCAAGTGTATGAGCATCTAGTAGATTATACAAAACCTCTAATACTGTCTGAAATAAAAATAGACAGAATGAAAAATATAAGGAGAGACACTAGTAGCTACAGAACGGCTCAGAAAGGCAGCTCACCACTATGCCCCTGGATAACGTGGGTGTAAGACGATAGGTCCCCCACTAGTACTTGCCTCAAGTCCTGCACAAAAAAGTGCAGCAAGTATAGTATGAGTACGTAAGCAACGTGTACCCAGTAAGTATCAAGCCTAATCTCGAAGTGGTAGAGACGAGATGGCCGACTTTGACACTCACTATGGGTCAATAATAATAATTGAAATACAACTAGAATATCTAAATCAACATGATTTACAGAATTTATAATAATTTATTTAACCAGCAGAAATAATCAAATTTCTTCAAATTCAATAATTCTCAATATATTAATTAAATTCCTTTAATTTAAATAATTTTCAATTTATCAATTAATCTCATTTGCAGGAATAACAATTAATTTCTCAACAAGAAGGCATAATAATTCATTAAATTTCAAGGATTCTCCATTTTATCAATTAGTTTCGCAAGCTGAAATAAGCTATTAAGGTATCATGTGATTATTATTATTAAGCACGATTTCTGCCGAGGACGTACGGCCCGATCCAGAGTGTCGTATACACTGCCGAGGGATGTGCGGCACGATCCATAGATGTATCTATCCTGCCGAGGCATTCGGCCCGCTCCACAAGAAAGGAGGACATTTTCTTATGTACCTCCGGAATGAGAGTATATTTATTATAAGATAAATTCAGGAGGAAGAACAATTTCTCTTAACAATTAATTAATTTAAACAGAAAATTTAAGCATATGAGATTTTCATCCTTTAATATTTTTATCTAACAATTCACAATATATATATATATATATCAAATAATATTAATTAAACAAGGAATACAATTTGCACAAGTAATTCATGCTTTGAGTCCTAAACTACCCGGACTTTAGCATTAATAGTAGCTACGCACGGACTCTCGTCACCTCGTGCGTACGTAGCCCCCACAATTAGCAACAATTATTTAATTTTTAATCACCTATGAGGTAATTTCCCCCTCACAAGATTAGGCAAGAGACTTACCTCGTCTTGCTCCAATTTAATCCACTAGAAGGCCTTTTCCACGATTATCTAACTCTGTCTGGCTCGAATCTAGCCAAATTAATTCGATACATTCACTAAAAATTATAGGAATCAATTCTATAATAAAATACTACATTTTCAATAAAAATTCCGAAATTAATTAAAAATTCATCTGTGGGGTCCACGTCTCGGAATCCGGCGAAAGTTACGAAATATGAACGCCCGCTTAACCACGAGTCTACCCTTCTCAAAATCACTAAATTCTGAAAACAATTCAGCCCTCAAATTCTCAAATCTATCCAAGAGGGTTTTCAAGCTTTTCCAACTCAATTCACCAATTAAATGATAAAAATAGTGACGGATTCGGGTAATTTAACCAATATTGAGTTAAGAACACTTACCCCGTTATTTTCTCTGCAAATCTCCCAAATATCGCCTAAATTCGAGCTCCAAATCGTTAAAAATGGAACTTAAACTCTCTACCCAGTTATTTCTTCTACGCGATCGCCAACTTCCTCACGCGATCGCGTAGCACAAATTTTTCTGCCCAAACATTAACCCTACGCAATCGCATCAAGTCCCACGCGATCGCGGAAGATATAAGCTTCCGAAGTGAGCTTAATGACAACAAAATTTCTTCTTCGCAAACGTGAAGCTTCCTCTGCGAACACGATTCACTAGTTTATTTTTTCCATTTTACTCTTCGCGATCGCGATGTACACCCCGTAGCCAAAAACCAACATTTGAAAATGGCCTAGTCCAAAATCAATTTGAAACACACCCGAGCCCCTCTAGATCCCGTCCGAACATACCAACAAGTCCCATAACATAACACAGACTTATTCGAGGCCTGCAATCACGTATAACAATATTATAACCACGAATCACACCTCAAATTAAACTTAAAGAATATTTCAACTTTCAACTTTCAAAACTCGTGCCGAACCATATCAAATCTACTCGGAATGACCTCAAATTTTGCACATAAGTCTCAAATGATATAATGAAGTTATTCCAATTCCCGAAACCACAATCTGAACCCGATATCATCAGGGTCAACTCCCGGTCAAACTTATGAACATTCCAAACCTTCAAATTTCCAACTTTCGCCAATGCACCAGGTTCCGACTCTACGTGATCGCATCCCTCTTCACGCGATCGTGTAGCACAAACGCATGGCCTAGCTTCCTCTCAAATTTCCCCTACGCGATCGCAAACAATGATACGCGATCTCAATGCACACACTGGCCAATCCTATGCGATCGCGAACGTGTCCACGCGATCGCAGAGAACAAATTCCCAGCTGCCCAAATAAAGCCTACGCGATCGCAACCCCATTCACGCGATCGCGTAGAACAAATCCACCTCTGCCTAAATTACTCTACGCAATCGCAGACCAACCTACGCGATCGCGTATAAGGAAATCAGAAGAAAATACCAGCAGTTAATAACAGTATTCCAAAGGCCAAAAGTGATCCGTTAGTCATCTAAAACTCACTCGAGCCCCTCGGGACCTCAACCAATTATACCACCAAGTCCCAAAACATCATACAAACTTAGTCGAACCCTCAAATCACACCAAACAATGCTAAAACCACGAATCATCCCACAATTCAAGCTTAATGAAACTTAAGTTTTCCAACTTCTACATTATGTACCGAAACATATCAATTCAAGTATGATTGACCTAAAATTTTGCACACAAGTCATAAATGACATAACGGAGCTATGTAAATTTTTGAAACTGGATTCCGATTCCGGTATCAAAAAGTCAACTCCCCGGTCAAACTTTCAAACTTAAATTCTTATTTTTAGCCATTTCAAGCCTAATTTAACTACGGACTTTCAAATAAAATTCCGAACACGCTCTTAAGTCCAAAATCACCATAAGGAGCTGTTGGAATCGTCAAAATTCTATTCACGGGTCCTTTTCTCAAAATATTGACCGAAGTCAAACTTCGCCTCTTAAAGCCAACTTAAGGAACCAAGTGTTTCAACCCAAACACTTCCAAATCCCGAACCAACCATCCCCGCAAGTCATAAATCATTAAAAGTATATATAGGAAGTTTTATTTTAGGGAACGGTGTTTTAAAAGTTAAAATGACCGGTTGGGTCATTACATTCTCCACCTCTTAAACAAACGTTCGTCCTCGAACGGGTTTAGAATTGTACATGGAGTGCTGAATAAGTGTGGATATCTGCTCCACATGTCTTCCTCGGCCTCCCAAGTCGCTTCCTCGACTGGTTGGCCCCTCCACTGGACGTTTACTATAGAAATCCACTTGGACCTCAACTGCCGAACCTGTTTATCAACAATGACAACCGGTTCTTATTCATAGCCCAAATTATTATCTAGCTGAACTGTGCTAAAGTCCAACACATGTGACAGGTCAGCATGATACTTCCAGAGCATAGATACATGGAAAACCGGATGAACTCCCGATAGACTGGGAGGCAATGCAAGCTCATAAGCAACTTCCCCAACTCGTCTCAACACCTCAAATGGGCCTATAAACCTTGGGCTCAACTTGCCCTTCTTCCCGAATCTCATAATTCCCTTCATCGGCGAAACCTTCAAGAGAACTTTTTCACCTACCATAAATGATAAATCACGCGCTTTCTGATCCGCGTAACTCTTCTTTCTGGACTGTGCTGTACGAAGTCGCTCCTGAATCAACTTTACCTTTTCCAAGGCATCCTTCACCAAATCAGTACCATATAACTTAGCCTCACCGGGCTCAAACCATCCGATAGGTGAACAACATCGACGGCCATATAAAGCCTCAAATGGGCAAAACCTAATATTGTCTAAAATAAAAATAGACAGAATAAAAAATACAAGGTGAGACACTAGTAGCTGCAGAACGTCTCAGAAAGGCAGCTCACCACTATGCCCCTGGATAACGTGGGTGTAAGATGATAGGTCCCCCACTAGTACTTGCCTCAGGTCCTCCACAAAAAGTGCAGCAAGTGTAGTATGAGTACGTAAGCCACGTGTACCCAATAAGTATCAAGCCTAATCTCGAAGTGGTAGAGACGAGATGGCCGACTTTGACACTCACTATGGGTCAATAATAATAATTGAAATACAACTAGAATATCTAAATCAGCATGATTTACAGAATTTACAATAATTTATTTAACCAGCAGAAATAATCAAATTCCTTCAAATGCAACAATTCTCAATATATTAATTAAATTCCTTCAATTCAAATAATTTTCAATTTATTAATTAATCTCATTTGCAGGAATAACAATTAATTCCTCAACAAACAGGCATAATAATTCATTAAATTCCAAGAATTCTCCAATTTATCAATTAGCTTCGCCAGCTGAAATAAGCTATTAAGGTATCGTGTGATTATTATTATTAAGCACAATTTCCGCCGAGGACGTACGGCCCGATCCAGAGTGTCGTGTACACTGCCGAGAGACGTGCGAGACGATCCATAGATGCATCTATCCTGCCGAGGCGTTCGGCCCGCTCTACAAGAAAGGAGGACATTTTGTTATGTACCTCCGGAATGAGAGTATATTTATTATAACATAAATTCAGGAGGAAGAACAATTTCTCTTAACAATTAATTAATTTAAATAGAAAAATCAAGTATATAAGAGATTTTCATCCTTTAATATTTTTATCTAACAATTCACTATATATATATATATATATATATATCACAATATATTTATATATATATCAATTAATATTAATTAAACAAAGAATACAATTTATACAAGTAATTCATGCTTTGAGTCCTAAACTACCCGGACTTTAGCATTAATAGTAGCTACGCACGGACTCTCGTCACCTCGTGCGTACGTAGCCCCCACAATTAGCAAAAATTATTTAATTTTTAATCACCTATTAGGTAATTTCCCCTTCACAAGATTAGGCAAGAGATTTACCTTGTCTTGCTCCAATTTAATCCACTAGAAGGCCTTTTTCACGATTATCCAACTCTGTCTGGCTCGAATCTAGCCAAAATAATTCGATACAATCACTAAAAATTATAGGAATCAATTCTATAAGAAAATACTACATTTTCAATAAAAATTCCGAAATTAAATAAATATTTGTCAGTGGGTCCCACATCTTGGAATTCGGCAAAAGTTACAAAATATGAACGCCCGCTCAACCACGAATCTACCCATACCAAAATCATTAAATTCCGATAATAATTCGGCCCTCAAATCCTCAAATCTATCCAAAAGGGTTTTCAAACTTTTCCAACTCAATTCACCAATTAAATGATAAAAATAGTGATGGATTCAGGTAATTTAACCAATATTGAGTAAAGAACACTTACCCTATTATTTTCTCTGAAAATCTCCCAAAAATTTCCTAAATCCGAGCTCCAAATCGTTAAACTTAAACTCTCTGCCGAGTGATTTCTTTTACGTGATCGCGAACTTCCTCACGCGATCGCGTAGCACAAATTTTTCTGCCCAAACATTAACCCTACGCGATCGCATCAAGTCCCACGCGATCACGATGCACCAGGTTCTGACTCTACGTGATTGCGTATCACAAACGCGTGGCCCAGCTTCCTCTCAAATTTCCCCTATGCGATCGCAAATAATGATACGTAATCGCGATGCACATACTAGCCAATCCTACGCGATCACGAACGTGTCCACGCGATCGCAGAGAACAAATTCCCAGCTGCCCAAATTAAGCCTACGCGATCGCAACCCTATTCACGTGATCACGTAGAACAAATTCACCTCTGCCTAAATTACTCTACGCGATCGCAGACCAACCTACGCGATCGCATATAAGGAAATCAGAAGAAAATACCACCAGTTATCAGCAGTGTTCCAAAGGCCAAAAATGATCCGTTAGTCGTCTGAAACTCACCTGGTCCCCTCGGGACCTCAACTAATTATACCAACAAGTACCAAAATATCATACGAACTTAGTCAAACCCTCAAATCACTCCAAACAACGCTAAAATTACGAATTATCCCCCAATTCAAGCTTAATGAAACTTAAGATTTCCAACTTCTACATTATGTACCGAAACCTATTAATTCAAGTCCGATTGACCTCAAATTTTGCACACAAGTCATAAATGACATAACGGAGCTATGTAAATTTTCGGACCTGGATTCTGACTCCGGTATCAAAAAGTTAACTCCCCGGTCAAACTTTTAAACTTAAATTCTTATTTTTAGCCATTTCAAGCCTAATTTAACTACGGACTTCCAAATAAAATTCCGAACACGCTCCTAAGTCCAAAATCACCATACGGAGCTGTTGGAATCTTCAAAATTCTATTCATGGGTCATTTTCTCAAAATGTTGATCGAAGTCAAACTTGACCTCTTAAAGCCAACTTAAGGAACCAAGTGTTCCGATTTCAACCCTAACACTTCCAAATCCCTAACCAACCATCCCCGCAAGTCATAAATCATTAAAAGCACATACGAGATGTTTTATTTTAGGGAACGTGTTTTAAAGGTTAAAATGACCGGTTGGGTCATTACACCCTCTGCTCTCTTGACTGGAAGAAAACAATACTTAACTGAATATAAAGTCCCGATCAGGGAGAATACTGTAACTTCTGAGACTAGGATAATGTGAATAAATTCATGAATATGAACTTCTCTTTATGTCTGGTTGTCAAACATATGCAGTTACAGGATCATGCCAAAATGAAGGAAAGGTGTAGCCTTAACATACCTTATCACAATCTTTCCAATCACCAAGTTGAACTCACCTCTTCGCACCTTAATCTGCAACAACAATAATAATAATATCATTTAAGTTACGAAAGGTACAACTATCGCACAACAAACGACAAGCTTATTTTGTATTAAAACGGGCAGCATCTCCCCTATAATCCTTACTTCCTCCAAATTCAAGATAATACCAACAACACAAGAACGCAACAATAACAACCTATATACATTATTTTCCAACCTTATATACACCACAAAATATTACAAAATAGCCCAACATATCCCCAATCTCTTCATACACAAAACGACCACCGTAGTAGTGTCAAACAGCCCGAAATTATTACGACGAATGACCAGCCCACCACCCTGCATTTATGTAGTGTTTCTATAAACCCTTCCTCCTCCAAAACTCCACAAAATAGTAGTAAAACACGCAGCCCAATAGCAACACAAAACAGTTCACAAAACAGTCAGTTACAAGTGAATAACTCGAACTCACGGCTTCCGATCACTGTCCCGTGAGTTCTTACAAATATAGAACGACTTACTATGCATCTACAGCAGAAAAAATGGATGAAATAGAGCAGTAAACGTACCTTATTTGTTGTATACCTCAGCTCCTATCTTGGTTCTTCAAACTCTAGGCTTTACCTCCAATTAGAACTTGAAAGGGAGAGAACATCAATTGGGGTTTGTAGGCAATTTTTGGGAGGATTTTTGCAGAGATTATGTCTGATTATTTTGCCCTATTATTAGTCTAATTTATTAAGGGGATAGGCTTTTAAAAATTCCTCTTTGGACTACCCAAACTGGCCCATTTTTGGACGACCCGGACTGGCCAAATTTTGGATTCTCGTTTAAGCAAGTAGGTGACAGTCTGCGCAGTCTCGCAAAATTTCCCATATCTCTCTACTCCGATATCGTATTGACAAACGATTTAATGTGTTAGAAATTATCCTCATAGATATTTAATTTGATTGGTGTAACACCCCATAACTCTAAGTATATTGGGAGAAAATCGCAGTTAACTTTGACCCAAAGTTCAATAAAACTTATGAATGTAACTTGTGATGACTTTCATCGATTTTTGTTCCACCACTCGCTTGACTTCAAAACATAACACACGACTATCATACGACTAACATAACTCATAACATAACCTCCTTATCATGTTAAACACTCTTGTATAACCCCAAAATTACATGCTATAACATTCCCAACTTATCGACTTTCGACGAAACATTATTTTCTTCAATTCTTTTAGCTTCTGAACCTTCCAACCCTCTTTGTACTTGTTGTTCATGATCTTCAATATTTGTAACCTCCTAGGTAATATGATTAACTTACTTTATATACTTTCAAAGAGGATCTCATTTTCAAACTTACATCAATTGACTTACGACATACTTTCACGTACAAAAATATGGGGTGTAACAGTTAAGTCCATGCGAGCAGAGGACCATTTGAAGCATTTGCAGGAAACCTTCGACATATTAAAGAAGTACAATATGAAGCTAAACCCAGAAAAATGTGCATTCGGATCAGATCCGAAAAATTTCTCAGATTCATGGTGTCCAACCGGGGGATCGAAATCAATCCTTATAAAATCAAGGTCATAGAGGACATCGTCGTAGTGGACAACGTCAAGTCCGTACAAAGGTTAACCGGACGCATATATGCTTTGGGTCAATTTATCTTGAGGTCCTATGATAAGAGACATCGGTTCTTCTCACTGTTGAAGAAGAAGAATAACTTCTCATGGACTCCGGAGTGCCAACAAGCCTTGGAGGAACTCAAACGGTACCTCTCGAGCCCACCTTTGATTCACACTCCAAAGGCAGACGTACAGTTGTACCTATACTTAGCAGTACCTAAGGTGGAGGTAAATGGAGTCCTAGTCCAGGAAGAAGAAGGTACGCAATTTCCTATCTATTATGTTAGCAGAACTCTAGGCGAGGCCGAAACTAGGTATCCTCACCTAGAAAAATTGGTGCTCGCTTTGCTAAGCGCCTCTAGGAAGCTAAAGCCATACTTTCAATGCCATCCCATATGTGTTGTAACTACTTACTCATTGAGGAACATAATGCATAAACTCAAGCTCTCGATATTATTGGCCAAATGGGTCGTGGAAATCAGCGGGTACAATATCGAATATCGACCCCAGACTGCCATCAAATCTCAAATTTTGGCAGACTTTGTGGCCAACTTTATGCCAGCCCAAATACCCGAGGTCGAAAAGGAGTTGTTGTTTAACTCGGGGACTTCTTCGGGGATCTGGACCTTCTTTACGGACGGCACCGCGAATGCAAAAGGGTCCGAACTTGGCATCGAATTGAAGCCACTAACATGTAATGTAGTTAGACAATCTATTAGGACTGTAAAATTGACTAACAATGAGGCCGAGTATGAGGCCATGATTGCAGGTCTTGAACTGGCTAAAAGCCTAGAGGCAGAGGTGATCGAGGAAAAGTACGACTCCCTCCTTGTGGTAAACCAAGTTAATGGGACGTTCGAAGTTAGAGAGGAGCAAATGCAAAGATACCTGGATAAACTGTAGGTAACGACGCTACACCGGTTCAACGAGTGGACTCTACAACATTTACCTCGGGATCAAAACAGTGAGGCCGATGCTTTTGCTAACTTGGGATCGTTGGTCGACGATGATAAGTTCAACTCGGGGACGGTCGTACAACTCATGAGATCAGTAGTGGAAGAGGGTCACACTGAGATAAACTCAAAAAGAGTAACTTAGGACTGGAGAAACAAGTATATAGAGTATCTGAAGACTAGAAAACTAGCCTCTGATCCTAAGGAATCGAGGGCTCTGCATACGAAGGTGTCCCGGTTCAGCCTGACTGAAGACGGTACCCTGTTATGGAGAATGCTTGTTGGCCTACTCACAATATGTCTAAGACCAGGAGATACCGAGTATGTCATGAGAGAAATACACGAGGGCACCTACGGGAACCATTCGAGCGCTGAGTCATTGGTTCGGAAGATAATCAGAGCTGGCTATTACTGGATCGATATGGAAAAAGACACAAAGGAGTTTGTACGAAAATGTGACGAGTATTAGAGGCATGCTCAGATGATCCACTAGTACGGGGAGCCGCTGCATTCGGTCTTGTCACCCTGGACATTCATGAAATGAGGGATGAACATCGTTGGTCCCCTGCCTTGGGTACCCAGTAAGGCTCAATTTATCTTATTTATGACTAATTATTTTTCTAAGTGGGTGGAAGCCCAGACATTTGAGAAAGTCAGGGAGAAGAAAGTTATTGATTTCATCTGGGACCACATAATATGCCGGTTTAGAATGCCGACCGAGATCGTGTGCGACAATGGAAAGCAGTTCATCGGCAGCAAAGTGAGCAAGTTTTTCGAGGACCATAAGATCAAAAGAATCCTATCGACATCCTATCACCCTAGTGGGAACTGGAATGTAGAGTCCACGAACAAAACCATACACCAAAACCTCAAAAAGAGGTTGACATATGCCAAAGGAAAATGGAAAGAAATCCTGCCCGAAGTCCTATGGTCATATCGTACGACTTAAAAATCCAGTACCGGGGACACCCCGTTCTCATTGGTCTACGATGTCGAAGCTCTAATATCGGTCGAAGTGGGAAAACTGATTCTTAGGTTCCGATATACCACCAAAGAGTCAAACGACGAGGCCATGGGTACGATCCTGGAACTTTTGGACGAAAGGCGCGAGGCCGCCCTCGTCCGGTTGGCCGCACAAAAACAACGGATTGAAAGGTATTACAATTGGATAGCCCACCTTCGATACTTCAATATCGGAGACTTGGTGTTAAGGAAAGTTACACTAAGCACCCGTAACCCGAAAGAAGGGAAGCTGGGGCCAAACTGGAAAGGTCCGTATCAAATTATCGAGATCACCGGAAAAGGATCGTACAAACTTGGAGCAATGAACGGTGAGCGACTACCGAACAACTAGAACGTAACCCACTTGAAATGATACTACTACTAAGGTGCCCATTCATTTCTTTTCTTTACATATTGGACTAACACTTGCAGGTAACAGTCAAGGAATGATACAACTTTCAGGCCTCAAAGCATGCGTTGCACTCTTTTTCCCTTGTATCGTTTTTGTCCCAAACGGATTTTTCGGCAAGGTTTTTAACGAGGCAACAATGGATCGTGCTAACTTAGAATTGAAGACCAGCTATGAACCGGTGTCAAATATCACGTCAATAATATTCGAGGCTTCTCTAAAGTTCGGCTTCGAATATTGGGGGGCATCACCGTCGGACAGCAATTTTAGCAAGGAAAGAAACTTTGTGCTCAAACAGTCTAGGCTCGGTGGATAGAATTTACTGTAAGAACCAAACAGTCGATTGAACCGTGCCCACATAGACCACCCAAGCCATAACAAAAAGCTTGAACATATTTAAAACTTTGTATATTGCGCGCAGAAATGAAAGAAAGTTTCTACCTTCTAGAACAATACTTTGTCTCTAAAAAATTATTACTTTCTGTTCCCTTAAGACATCGAGCCCAAGGGCCACCTCTATCCGGGTCCAAGGGATCACTCTCACTGAGGGACTGTCATCCAAAGACAAACCCGGACAGCTCGGGCTACGAAGCACGGGGGCACAAAAACTTATTAGGCAGTGCCCGAACTTCAAAGTTTATAGCCATCTCTATTCGGGGACTATTGTCTCGGGAAAGCCCGGATGGCTCGGGGTAATAAGCCCATTGGGCAACACCCAAACTTAAAATGCTACGGCCGTCCTAGAACGGCACGGAGACGTCCGAGATCCATAAAATTTCTAAACCGGTTCGAAGGCTACCCTCAACCAAATTATAAAAAATTCTAAGTAAACATTTAGGGGAAAGCTTCCGGTCATACCAAGCCCCCCATGAGTATTAAGCAAAATAATATCGAAAATGAACAATGTTCGAACCTCTGAATAAGACCTAATTATTACGTACTAAGGCATCTGAAATCTTTGCAATCATAAAGAAAAAAGCAAAAGAAAACAAGCTTGAAAATTACCGAAGGGAAAACGCCTTATATATATACGTAAATTTTTACAATGGCCAAATGGCCTCAACAAAATGCAAAAGTACAAAAGCCAAAAATTACAAGGTACCTAAGAAGTCTGATCCTCACCGGAGCCCGCCTCATCACCGGGACCATTAAGGTCTTCTCCGCCCCCAGATCCACTGGAACCCTCGAAGTCTTCTTCGTCCTCGGGATATGCCAACTTCTTAGCCTCGGCCTTGAGCCCCTTAACATTTTCAATCTCAGTCGAAAAATCAAAATCCTAAGCGTTAACCTCCTCGAGGGCCTCCCTTCGGGACTGCCACTTCACATATTCAACAATGTCTTTTAGGCGGTCCTGGGATTCCTCAACATCGGCTTTGTACTGGGCTACCATCTCATCGGCATCGGCTTGGCTATTTCAGCCACTAACTTGGCTGCTTTAAGCTCCTTGGCAAGGGTCTCCCGATCGGCAACAACCGGGCTCAGTTGAGACCGGAGCTCCTCAATTTTTTGGGACTGAGCCTTATCCTTCTCCCTCATCGCTCAAAGTTGAGTCTTCGCCGAGGCCAATTGTGCCCAGACAGTTTCCTTTTCCGAGGCCAAGCAATCCATCTTGTCCTTTCACTCTTCGACCTCGACCTTTATTACATCCAACATGGCCCGGAGTTGGTCGATCCGATCAATCTTCTATTGGACCTGTGGGTTGTGACCATTAGTCACCGTGTCTAGCTCATCATCACTAACTTCAGAGATTTTTACCTGTTCCACGAGGTCGGCATGTTCTTTCTGAGCCGCATCCAACTCGGCTCGAAGGCTCTTAGCCTCTCCTTCACGTTGCTCGCTGAGGAATTTGTACATGTCTCTCTTCTCAGCAAGCTCTTTGACTTCGGCCTCAAGTTGGCTCAGCTCATCCCGATACTTTAGGAAGGTTTCATAGTGAAGCACTGAGGCCTACAAATAGGAGAAGAAATATCAGAAGCATCAAGAACTAAAGCTGAAAAATGAAAAGGTTTGGCAACACCGTACCCGGTTCAGCGCCTGTTGTGCCTCGTTGAACAGGCATGGCGCATCCACCTCGTTCATTTTTTCCTGGTCTTCGTCGGTTACCCGACACCGGAGGTAACTAGCTACCCCAAAAGGGGAGGAAAGAACCGAGGCATCTTCCAGAACAGTGATGATAATTGACCACTTCCGACCAGGATTAGCACTTGGGGCAAGGAACCGGTTGACCAGTCTCGGGCTCAGTTAGGCCCACCTGCCTCCGAGGACGAGCTTTTATTCGGTACCTCTAATTCACCTAACCCGATGTCATCATCCATGGCAGTGGAATCCACTATATCAAAAAAGCAGCGGGGGGGAGGGATCGTCCGCCCGTAGCCCCCTCGTTGGGTTGTTCTTTCACTGTTTGGGCCTAGTTGTACATAGACTTGGTAAATGAGGGTGTCTAGTTGATGTCTATCACACCAAGTGCCTCGTTCGGGGCACTTCCCACATCCCCGGAAGCCTCAGCAATGGCCTCCTCATCGACCTCCCTAGCCTGAGGAAGATCGGCCTCGCGGCTCTCTAGTTCAACGGCCACATGCTCTTCGAGGGGCAACGGCTCGCGGGCCACAAAAACAAAAGGCTTTTCCCCCTCAGACTCGTCCATAAACCGATAGAGCAAGTCTGATGCTGGTGCTCAGGAGCTAGTGTTTTCCTTTGGCTTGCGCACTAGCCTTCTCTTTGGTTTCTTTTTCTCCGAGCTCGGGGAACTCGGAGCCCTCCTCCTTTTCCTCTCTTCGACTTTCCCCAGAGCAAGAGAATCAACAGGCAAGTCCCCGACCGGAGGCCTAAACTCGATGTTCTTAGGCAAACCTGCAAAAGAAAGTAAAGGAGATAAGGACCCGATGTTAGAAGAAAAAGTTCAATACGACTTGTTCGGGAAAAGAACCTTTCCATGGGAATGGGCCTCCCAATGGACTTTTGAAAATTTATGCCATGAGCACTCGGAGTAGTGCATCTGTGACATAATGCCCTCGAGGGATAGCATTCGGAACCCGAGAAAGGGCTGTAACACAACAAGCACAGATAAGAAAAGGGAAGATAAGGCATAAAATCGATACTTAAAGGGAATGCTTATGTGATGCGTTCCTCCTTTCGGGTAATGACCTCCACTCTACAGGTACTAGGTCGACGGTCCTCATTCCAACAAAACGTCCTTGCTAACCTCGATCCCAGTCCTTGTCGATGTATCTCGAGGCATCTTCACGCCGACCTAGTACAGAAGAAGGCTTCTCAACCTTGAAGTCGTCGGTGACCGAACAACCATCGGGAATGAACATCTTCAAGGAGGCTTTTTCGTCGGTTCATCAACAACTATATCGGGGGCGGTCTCCTCGACCTCAGTGGTCGGTCTCAAAGAAGAAGGATCATCCTACTGAGGAACAGATTTTGAGGGTTTTGCCATGGTTATGGAAGAAAAAGCTTGGAAAAGATGGAGAAAGATTGAAAGTTGAAAGATCAGACTTGTGGGCTTGAGTAGGAGATGAGTAAATTTTTTTGCAAAGTAGTGATGAACCTTGAGTAACGGAGGTAAAAACGTTAGAAAGTATTGAAATCCTAAAGGTACGAAGGTAGAAGATTTGGTATAAAGTGAAAAATGGACAGAGGAGGAGGTATTTATAGGAGTTCAGTGACGTTTCTCATCTAGGAAAGGCCGAACGGCAGCTGACATGCATTTAATATCATTATGACATGACTGACAAGACGTTTCGAGTGTTTTGTCATTTCTGCCGCGATGTATCGAAGTAAGAATCGGGAGCTCATATCGTTTCTCGTCATTTACTCTCTGAGAAACGAGAGGACTATCTGTATACGGGTAAAATCGGGTTCATGATACACCCCAGTCTCCGACAAAATAAACCAAACTCGAGACTTGATGACAGAGGACCGAAATCGAGGCAAAAGTCTCATTGAGTCAGAATCCGGGGGTATGACGCCCACCCTCGAGAATATCGGGGTCATGGTTCGGAATTGGTCTTAGCCTTGAACGACATCAAAGAACATTGTCAGACAATCGTGTACGGCCAACGGAAGGCCGTAATATCTATGACCGATCGGATATCACGGCGGGGATCTCGGCATGTATCGGTGAAGAACCGACAATCAGTTAATCAGAGGATTTTTTACCTTTTATAGAGTTGTACCTAGAGTATGATTCCCCTGCTATATAAAGGGGGTTTGATAATTCGTTAAGGGGGCCGCAACATGCATTCTAAAGTAATATATTATTATTTTAATTTCTCTGTTATTAGCTCTTTCTCTTGTCCATTAGTGTTGGCCATAGCGAGCCCGGATCGAGGGCGAATATTTCACTAAGGTTGAAACTATCCTCCTTGTGTGGTTTGAATCCATCTTATCTTTGTTTGGTCAATTTGACTTAATTTATCGTTTTGTATCAAATTATTTCGCGTATCCGTAATTGTTAATATCACTTACAAGTTTAATTGTTATCCGATTTTGAGGATAAACAGTAACTTTAGCATATTTAAAATGCTTGATCTCTGTCACGAAATTGGACAAGAAAGATTTATAGCTTCAAATTTATTAATTTCACCTTCCTCCTCTAGAGATTTTTCTTTTTCTTTATTTGCTTAACTAAAACCGCTAGGGTGTGGTGGGAATTAGGCATTGACACATACCCGTATTCTCTGGGCAGGAATAGTTTTCTTACACTTCCCTAGTTTCATGACCTAGGGAGGTGATGGAATAAAAACAAAAACAAAATTTAAAGTATTAAAAAAACATATTTTTTTTAAGTGAAGTGAAAACTATCACAACTTAGTTAGTTGGCTAACTACCTGAACCAAAGTTAGATCCATCTTTTAAAATGACCGGCCGAATTAATCGATCAATTTTGGTCAGTTTTTTTAATATTAATTTTTATTTATTTTTAGTGAAAATCAAAGTTGGTCGGTTTCTTGAAAAATAAATTTTGCGGGACTCAAAAATAGTTTTTCGCATTTTTACGCCCAAAAAACCGACCAAAGTTGGTCGGTTTCGTAAAAACAAATAAAAAAATAAAATATTTTTAAAAACCGACCAACTTTGGTCGGTTTTTTGGCCGGTTTTTTGACCGACCAAAGTTGGTCGGTCGACCTTGATTGGTTTTTGCCGAATTTCTAGTAGTGTTTGCTCGAGAGGGTTGGATCTTCCCCCATTTGCTCCCCCTCCCCCTATGTAATAAAAAAAATTAAAAAAAAGAAAGAAAGAAAGAAAAGAAAAGACTAGAACGGCCAACTGACGAAGATGAGAAAATACTACTATTTCTGAGGGGAGCAGCAAAGTTGGCAATAGTGTTATTCATGCATGAAAAGGGAAATGGTCCTCAAACAGGTAATTAACTACATAAGAATAAGAAATGGGAAATACGGTACCAGCACACCTCCGCGCAGTAATTGCTTGCTACCACAGTGAGGGTACTTCGTTTTCTCCAATTTCTATTCCTATGCTATTTACATGAAGAACGAAAGATGTTAGTATCACTTACTGTTTCCTTTTCTTCTCATATTTTCAATTTATGGCTTTGATTGAGCTCCTCTCTTTTTTGGGCTCAATTTGGAACGGTTCAAGAAATCAAGTACAGTTTCTGACTTGAACTGTTTTTTGACATCTTGCAGAATGCATATTGAAGTTGGAATCATGACTAAATTCTTATATTATAGAAAAATGTAGTGAAATTCGAAAAATAATAGTAATAAATTTACAATCTCGTGAAGTGAATGTTAAATATCAGGTAATCAGATTAATGACCAAGCTAACCAGTGCTACAATAAAATACACAATAAAGTAGGACAGTGTCAGTGTCACGGTCCGAATAAGCTATAGGCGTACTTGATGTGGGGGACTAATTAAGCTAGCCAAAACCAGTAAACCCAAAACTTTAAGTGCTTGACAATGGCAACGTTTAGATTCTCAAAAATGGGAAAGTGGTCCAATATTACATTGAAAGATAAATTTCGCACTAGTAGTTTGGATACATTAAAAGTGGTCGCACTAGCTTATTAATTATTGCATGAACTTGCTCTTTAGCAAGAAAATGACCCGAGGAACCAGCTAGCTGAAAGTTTTAGCACTCAGATGTAACAGGATCTGGTCCCTGATTATAATATGTTTATGTGCATTGCATGCATGTTTCCAGAACGTGGTCCACTTCCTAGACTTAACCGTATTTTGTCTTTTTATTCATTTAGACTCTCAATGCTAGTACTTCTTAGGACAAGAATCTCCTCCCTCTATCCTTTTACCTAATGAACTAAGCAACACTTGAGCTATCATATACGAAATTCTTTTGTAAAGATAAAGAATAATGATTAGTAAGAATTATAACCAAGGGAAGTAATCGTCATTAATACAAAAGTGCGTCAGACAACCAACATATAGTAGATTACTTTTCTCCATTGGCAACCAACATCAAATCTAGTGAAATCTTATAAATGAAATTTGAGAAGGGTAATGTGCACGTAGACTATACTCCTATCTTGATACATAATTTTCTCCACGAACCATACCCATATATTTTTCTGTCTTTTCTGCAAAAACTTATAATGCCTATATATCACTTTAAGTTTCGTTTTTTCCTCCGATGTGCATGAATCGTGATAAATATCACTCAGTACTTAAACTAGTTTAATAACACCGCACATCCATTTTGAAGCGACATTAGGATTAGGTGTTTTCGTCGGTCAGTACGGTACAGTATTTAGATATTTTGGTTCAATATTTTCAATATTCGATTTCTTAAAATGCTATACCAATACCGTATCTAATTAAATTCGGTATGGTTCGGTTTTTCTCCTTTCGGTTTTGGTTTATTCGGTTCGGTAACTTCGGTTTATTCGGTTTGAATACTAACTAGTGCATAGAGTCATAGACCGTAATATTCTTAATTAAATACTCAAAATACAAAACTAAAACTTTTGTCCAAAACCAGCAAATATCAACCCAGAGAGAGAAACTTCTACATAAATGAATAGATTTGATCATTAGAAATGTCTTGTTAATTGCTTAGAGTTAATTGATAAATTTAGAGAATAAAGAATTTTATATTTATATTATAATTAATAATATGTGTATCGTATAATATAACATATATTTCGGTACGATATCGGTATTTCGGTATTTCATTTTAAAATACCAAATATCATACCTAATATCAATTTTTTTTAAAACTTAAACCAAATACCATACCGAATACCAAAATATCGAATACCAAATATCAAAATTTTTGATTTTAATACGGTAATTCGATATTTATCAAATTATGCACGACCTAATTAGGATTATAAGGCAGCAAACTTAGGTCGACACGGTAGCAATCAGACGGACAACAGAAAGTGGGCTTTAATTTCAGGGTCACTCGCTATCCTGTTCAAGCCCAGCAAAATGGGTAGGGTCACGTAATTTGTACTGTTTTCATAAGCTAATTTAGCTTTTTAATCCGTCCCTTCGACAAAATTTCGATGAAAATCTAGCTTTTAAAGCTGGTGAATGTAGAATAGTACCTTAGACATATTGCGCCATCGTAACAATAAATTTTGAACTTTTTTAACTCTAGTCTCTGTGCATACAAAGTAAGAGCAGAAATCGACAGATTACATTTCAAAGAGCAAGTGCAAAGCAGTGTGTTATGAATATTTGTATCAAATAATCACTATTATTCTTAGCCCCATGATGGGCACCAAATTGTTTACCCTTAAAATCGGATAACAATTGAATTTATACGCGATTTTAAGGATACGTGATCTAACTTGATACAAAAATGAAAAATTAGATTCAAATTGAAATTAATGATAAAAAAAGTAAATGCAAACTACACAGGTTGAATAATCTTGGTCTTGAAGGTTGGTCACCCTCGAGTCAAAGATGCTGCAATCAGTGCCGGAACAAAGTAATGAGATAATAATGACTAGAAATAATAGTTTATTGCTTTGGGATACGTGTTACAATGTTCCTTACAAATAATCAGACCTCATTGATATAGTAGATGTATCATACTTTAGGTACAATTCTATATAAGGTAAAAAATCTCACGATTCGCTAATTAATCGGTTACATTGATACGTGCCGAGATTTTCGCCATGATATCCGACCGGTTACGGATATTTCGGCCTTCCGTTATTTTGGTTCGATAATGTTTTCTCGAGCTAATTCAGAGTCGTAGTCAGTTCCGGGGTTACTTACAGACTCGATAATTTTGAAGAAGCATGTTCTAACCTCTTGCCTAGGTTCGATGGAATTCAGGGTCGATCTTCAATCCATTATGTTTCATTCCCAGTCTGTCATGCAATAGATGAGCTTGGTTTCTACCGTATATAGATAGTCCCCTCATTTTTCAGAGAGTAAACAGCGAGAAATGATATGAGCCCTCGATCCTTGTCTCGATACTTTGCGCTAGAAACGACAATATGAGCGAAACGTCTCGTTAGTCACATCTAAATGGCATTAAATGTTCGTTAGTTGCTGGTCGGCCACTACAGGTTTTGAACCGTCGTTTCCAAACTATAAATACTTCCTCCTTCATTCATTCAAACTTTACATCCAATCTTTTCCCACTCTTGTTCTTAAAGAAACTTTGCATTTTATAGCGTTTTTCCCAATTTCTTGAGAGCTTTGTAAGGGTTTCTCCTTTGTCTGAACTATTCTAGCGTACCCCTTTAACTCCTTCTTCTTCATCTTCATCAAAAAATGGCGAAGACTTCTAAGTCTGTTCCCCAAAAAGAAACTCCATCTGCCTCGCGACCGGCTGAAGAGGAAAATGTTTCTGCTGCTACCGAGGAAACGACACTAGAGCCCCCTTGAAGATGTTCGTTCCTGTGGGGTGCCCGACCGGCGCTGATTTTAAGGTCGAGAAAACTTCATCAGTCCCGGGTCGGTGTGAGCCAGTCTCGAGATATATATGCTCGGTCACCAACAATTTCCTCATCAAGGTTAAGGAGGATTGCAACTGGGTTGGTAAGCACGTGGTGGTGCCTACGCCCGAGGAGGTGATCACTACCCACGTGGAGGGTTTCGTGAGTATTTACGCTTATCCCTTTACGTTGGGCCCCTTGGACACGGTCATCATAGCCTTTTGTAAGTGGTACGAGGGTACCCTAGGACAAATTCATCCCTCCTTCTGGAGAATAGTCATCCTCCTCCGCTTCTTTGTAAACAAGATCGAGGGTTTCCTACACCATCGATCACCTAATGCGTCTGTACAGTCCTCGACTCTATCAAGGGGGCTAATAAAACTTGCCCATCGGGCCACTAAGGCCCCATTCTCGGGCATCGACGAGGATAAGGACTGAGGCTGGTTAGGCAGATTCGTTCGAGTGAAGACCTCGGACTTAATCTTGGTCGAGGACATGCCATTTCCTGAGAAATGGAACTTGAAGCGTAAGTATAACCTTGCCTTTAAGATTTTGTTTATCATTTTTCTTTTGCCCTTCTTCTTATCGATTCTTTGTGATGCAGTTGTTGCTCGGATGCCGGATGTAGTTCCTCGAATCAAGGAGTAGGTCTAGGGCATCGTGTGGCAAAAACCCTATTCCGAGCGCGCGTGGCGCGAACTTTCGAAGGGCCGGTGGGAGGCCCATGCTCACGGTGAGATTTCTCTACTGAGTGAATTAATACTTAGTTTTCTTAGCTGCATTCGTTCTCACTTTTTCTTCCTTTGTAGGTCTTCCCAAAGATGTCAAAATGAGGCCCCCGTTCGGTGATGAAGACATCCTCCCCTAACCATCTGTTCCGAGGCAGGATAAAGAGAAGAAGAGAAAAGGGGCTTCGAGTTCTCCGAACTTGGAGAAGAAAAAAATAAAAAGGAGGCTGGTGCATAAATCCAAGGAAAGTGCCAGCGCCCGGGAGGTCCCATCGGATTCGCTCAGTCGACTGAGGTATGAGTCCGAAGAAGAAGAAGAAGAAAAAGCCTCTAAGATGATGACCCACGTGAGAAGTCGTACTGAGCTGCCTCAAACTAGGGTAGCCGATGAAGAGGCAGTGGCCGAGGCCTCCAAACCAGGGAAGCATGAGGCCATTTTGCCCCGAGCTGGGAAGGTCAACAAGGAGACCATGGTCGGTACTCCTTGGGCTGAGGGAAATGCCCTGAAGGATGCGCTAGATCTTTCCGGGTCACCATCATTCACCGACTCCATGATAAACGAGGCCCAGATGCTGAAATGACTCCCAAATGAGGGGCCTCAAGGGTCTGCATATTCCTTCAACAACTTTTTTGATGGCTTAGATTCTACCGCCTCGGAATATGTCACCGGGTTAGGAGACTTACCGGTACTAAAGAAGATGCTGTCTTCGGGAGCCAGCAGATCTTTTTCGAGTCCGAGATTAGTAAACCGATTCCTAGCACCGAGTGCAGATCCTAACCGGAATTAGTCAATCATCATATCCATACCAGAGGATGTCTGGGTTCTTTCCGCCCCCGTTTGGGTTCCTAGCTGTCTTCGATGCCTAGTGACCAAAAAGGATCAAGCCAAAATGGACGAGGTGGAGGCCCCATGTCTTTTCAACGAAGCGCAATAGGCGTTGAATCGGGTAACTTCAAATGCCTTTTTATTATATACTTATATTAAATTGCAAACAATTGTAACATTCTTCTTTGTGTTCGCAGGCCTCGGTGCTTCATCACGAAACTTTTCTCCGATATTGGGAAGAGTTAAACCAACACGAGGCCGAAACCCGGGAGCTTACTGAGAAGAGGGATGCTTACAAGCTCATTAGTGAGAAGTTCCAGGCCGAGTTAGAAGCGGCTCAGAAGGAGCATGCCGACCTGGTCGAGCGGGTAAGATGAGTATTTGAAGTTAGTGACGATGCTTCACACACAATGGCTAACGACCCAAACCCGCAAGTTCAAAAGAAACTTGACCAGATCGAGCAGCTTCAGGCAGAGTTGGACACGGTGAAAGCTGAGGCCGAAGAATGGAAGAAAAACATGGACCGCTTGGCCTTGGAATAGGAGACTGCCCAAGAAGAACTGGCTTCGACTGAGGTCCAGCTCAGGGCTGCAAAAGAAAAGGCCTTGGTACAGGCCAAAAAGATCGAGGAGCTCCAGTCTCAACTAAGCTCGGCGATCTCCAACCAAGAAAATCTGGCCAAGGAACTTGAGGTGCCTAAGTCGGAGATTGCTGTGGTTAAGGCTGAGGCTGATAAGAGGGTGGCCCAGCATAAGGCTGATGCCGAGGCGGCTCAAGATCAAGTGAGAACCTTGGTTGAGCATATGAAATGGCAATCCCGAAAGGAGGCCCTCGAGGGAGTTCGAGCTCAGGGTTTTGACTTATTGTCCAAAAACGAGAATGCCAAGGCATCTGAAGCCAAGGCCAAGAAGCTGGCTTATCCCGAGGAGGAGGATTTTGAGGGATCTGAAGATTCGGATGAGCCCGAAGGTAGCGGAGACCCCGAAGGTGATGACGCGGCCCCCGACGAAGGCTAGGCCACTTAGGATCTTTTTAAACATTTTTTGCCTTTTTATTTTTTTGAGGCCGTTTTGGTTGTTGCAAAATTTTATATAGGGGCCATTCGGCCCTTGTAAAAAGAAATTTCTGATTATGAATATAAGGCCTTTTCCCTTCAACAGCTTTCAAATTTTCTTTTTGCCTTGTTTATTTTTATTTGCAAAGATCTAAATGCCTTGGCATGAAACAATTGGTTTTTGTTTAGAGCCTCGAAGAAACCTTGCCTTCAACTATTTTGTTTTAAGGCAACGTGGGGGTTTGAAAATTTTCTTTCCCCAAGGGATTCGAAAATCGTAGTCTGTCGAGGGTAGCCTTTAAAACCGGTTAAGAAATTTCAAGGCCTTGTTGTTTTTGTTACGGGCCTCGGACGTCTGTGAGCCGTATTTATGTGGTCACAGCCTTTATAGTTTGGGTGTCATCCCGTGTTAATATCATTAACCCGAGTTATCCAGGTTTGCCTAAGATGGCAGTCCCCGAGTGGGGGTCGCCTTAGCCTATAAAATTTGGGGGTTGCCTAATTGGTCTTATACCCCCGAGGTCTAATAGCTTGGACCTTTCGAGTTTGTTTTTCGGACGGTAGTCCCCGAGTAAGAGAGTGATTATTCGAACTCAGGTTAAGGCGGCCCTTGGGCTCATTTTCTTTAGGGGATCGGAATCAGGGGATTCCTTAAGAAATGTAAAGGAAAAAATATTAAAAGACAAGATGTTTGAAAGGAAGAGGCTTCTTTTTATTCTTGTGCATAATAGTAATGTATATGTATATGCTTTATGTCAGGGTTCGAGCAGTCTATGTAAGCATGGTTCATTTGACCGTTTGGCCCTTACATTGAATCCTATTGATCGAGACCCTTCAATCCAGCAGTCTCTTTCCATACTAAAGTTGATATCAGAGGGTAATGCCCCCCAACGTTCGGGGTTGACCGACGGGGGGCCTTGAACACTGTTATGATCATCGTAACCAGTTCATAGCCGGCCTTCAATTCTAAGTTAGCACGATTTACTTGTTGCCTCGTTAAAACCTTGCCGGAAAACCCATTTGGGACAAAAATGGCTCAAGGAAAAAAGAGTACAACGCGTGCTTTCAGACCTAAAACCTCGTATCGTCCCTTGTTGGTTACCTGCAGGGGTTAGTTTAAGATGTAAATAAAGGAAAGAACGGGGCCATACCTTAGCAGTAATATTGATTTAAGTGAGTTATATTTCAGTTGTTCGGTAGTTGCTCGACGTTCATTGTTCCGAGCTTGTAGGATCCTTTTTCGGTGATCTCGATAATTTGGTACGGTCCTTCCCAGTTCGGCCCCAATTTTCCTTCATTCGGGTTTCGGGTGCTTAGAGTGACCTTTCTTAGTACCAAATCCCTGGTATTGAAGTGTCGAAGGTTGGCCCTTCGATTATAATATCTTTCGATCCATTTTTTTGGGCGGCTAACCGGGCAAGGACGGCTTTGCGCCTTTCATCTAATAGCTCCAGGTCCGTACTCAAAGCTTTGCCATTTGATTCCATTGTTGCATATCAGAATTTGATACTTGGTTTCCCCGACCTCGACCGGTATCAAAGCTTCGGCGCTATAAACCAAAGAAAACGGGGTAGCCCCGATACTGGACTTCGAGGTTGGAGTATGGTTTTAGCTTCCTAGAGGCACTTAGCAAAGCGAGCGCCAGTTTTTCCAGGTGAGGATACCTAGTTTCGGCCTCACCTAAGGTCCTACTAACATAGTAAATTGGAAATTGCGTACCTTGATCTTCCCAAACTAGGACTCCACTTACCGCTATCTCTGAGACCGCCAAGTACAAGTACATTTATTCGTCTGTCTTTGGTGTGTGAAGCAGGGGTGGGCTCGATAAATACCTCTTGAGTTCCTCCAAAGCTTGTTGGCATTCCAGGGTCCACGAGAAATTTTTTTACTCTTCTTCAATAGTACGAAGAATCGGTGGCTCTTGTCGGACGACCTCGAAATAAATCGCCCCAGGGCGGCTATTCGCCCTGTTAACCTTTGCACGACCTTTACGTTGTCCACGACCGTGATATATTCGATGACTTTGATTTTATCGAGATTGATTTTGATACCCCGATTGGATATCATGAATCCGAGGAACTTACCCGACCCAACTCCAAATGCATATTTTCTGGGTTCAGCTTCATATTGTACTGCTTCAGTATGCTGAAGGTTTCCTGCAAATATTTTAAATAGTCCTGTGCTCGCAAGTACTTAACTAACATGTCGTCAATGTAAACTTCCATTGATTTTCCTATTTGTTCCTCGAACATCCGATTTACTAGGCATTGGTAAGTAATACCGACATTTTTTAATCCAAACGGCATTACGTTATAACAGTATGTGCAGTGATGAAGGAAGTTTTTTCCTGATCACCCGGTCAGTCGAGGATCTTGTGGTCAGTCGAGGCATCGATCATACAGTCGATGTTGGGCAAAGGAAAAGTGTCTTTGGGGCATGCCTTATTCAAATCTTTGTAGTCTACACATATTCTTAGTTTATTCCATTTTTTAGGGACTACCACTATGTTTGCTAAACAATCCGGTTATTTAACCTCCGGAATAGACCCTAATTTAAGAAGTTACCTCATCCTTGATGAAAGCATGCTTGATCTCGGACTGGGGTCTCCTCTTCTATTTAACTGGGTGAAATCTCGGGTCCAGGCTTAGCTTGTGAGTGGTTATCTCCGGCGGGATTCCTATCATATCGAGGTGGGACTAAGCGAAACAATCTTCGTTAGTTATAAGAAATTGAATGAGTTTTACCCTGAGCTCGGAGCTTAGCCCCGTGCCCAGGTATACCTTTCGATCGGGCAAGCTTTCTCGCAATATGACTTGTTCCAGCACCTCGACCGTTGATTTAGTGGCGTCGAAATTATCGGAGGATATAAAAGATCTGGGAACCCCATAATCATCATCCTCGACTTCATTTTGTTTGTCCGAATCTGCCAAAGATGGTATCAACGATTGCTATTTGGCCCCATTTTTTACCATATGGTTTGGGCCCTTCGATGTTGAAACTATAGATGCCGGTATCACCTCCTCGATCGTAAACATTTCCTTCGCATCCGGCTGTTCTCCGTAGACTGTTTTGACTCCGTCAGGTGTTGAGAATTTCAGTGCCTGGTGTAGTGTCGAGGGCACCACCCTCATGTTGTGGATCCATGGCCTCCCGAATAAAGCGTTATACCTCATGTCACCTTTGATCACATAAAATTTAGTATCCTGGATGGTCCCGATGGTGTTTACGGGCAAAGTTATTTCACCCATAGTGGTCTCACATGCCATGTTGAATCCGTTCAGAACTCGAACTGCAGGCACGATTTGGTCTTGTAGACCGAGCTGCTCCACGACCCTTGATTGAATGATGTTGGTTGAGCTACCTAGATCAATTAACACACGTTTAACCCGAATTTTATTTACGAGTACAGATATTACCAGTGCATCATTGTGGGGCTGCACGATCCTTTCCGTATCCTGGTCGTTGAAAGATAAAGTTCCCTCCGGTATGTACTCTCGAGTTCGTTTCTCCCTAGTGATGGATACTTTGGTGCATTTCAACATCGGCCCCTGTGGGATATCAACCCCTCTGATGATCATGTTAATGAAATATTGAGGTTCTTCTTGTTCTTCCTGTTTGTTAGAAACCCTGTTCCTGAAATGATTTTTGGCTCGGTCGCTCAAGAAATCCCGAAGGTTCCCATTGTTGAATAGACGGGCCACTTCCTTTCTCAACTGTCGACAATCTTCCGTTCTGTGAGTGTGAGTGCCATGATATTTGCACATCTTGTTAGGATCCCTTTGGGTTGGATCAGACTATAGAGGTCTAGGCTATTTAGTATCTTTGATGCGTCCGATAGCTGATACAATGGCGGCAGTATCGACTTGAAGTTATATTCCGATAACCTCGGTTCGTCTTTGGACCTGTCGAAGCCATTTTTGGTCATAAATCCCCGGCTACTTTGACCTCGGTCATTTATCCTTTCGTTTCTCATGGAGTTTAGCCCGAACCCGTTGTATCTCTTATCTCTGTTATACGGCTGATACCGATCCCTGTTTGGCCTTGGTTAGCGATCAATATCTCTCTAGACTCTGTCGAGGGTTCTGACGGGATAGACAGACCTCGAAGGGGCCCCGAGTAGATCATCTTCGACTCTGATTTTCGATTGATACTGATTATGCACGTCGGCTTATGTAATAACCGGGTATTCTATTAAGTTCTGCTTCAGCTGCTGTGAAGCCACCGAGCTTCAAATATTAAGTCCCTGAGTGAAAGCTTGAATAACCCAATCATCAGCGACCGACATCAGATCCATTCGTTCCATTTGAAATCAGGACACGAACTCTCTGAGCATCTCGTTATCCTTCTGTTTGACTTTGAAAAGGTCCAATTTCCTAGTCTAGGCCTTGATGGCACCTGTGTGTGCTTTTATGAAAGAATCTGCAAGCATAGCAAATGAGTCAATAGAATTAGGAGGTAAATTGTGATACCATATCATAGCTCCCTTCGACAGGGTTTCCCCAAATGTTTTCAACAGAACAGACTCTATCTCATCGTCCTCCAGGTCGTTCCCTTTGATAGCACATATATAAGAGGTTACATGCTCGTTTGGGTCGGTCGTTCCGTTATACTTGGGTATTTCGAGCATACAGAACTTCTTTTTGATCGGCTTTGGAGCCGCGCTCGGTGGAAAAGGTTTTTGCACGAACTTCCTGGAATCCAGGCCCTTCAATATCGGAGGTGCTCCTGGGATTTGGTCTACCCTGGAATTGTAGGTTTCCACCTATTTGTCGTTAGCCTCGATCTTCTTCTCCCCTGATTCTATCCGTTTTGTCAGCTCCTCGAGCATTTTTATGATCTCGGGGTTAGTCCCGATTCGTGTTCGTTCGACCTTTCTATGACCGGTTCATCCCTGCGGGTGACTTCCTAGGGAGGATCGGGCTCAACCCTGCTCAGTGCATGGCTTTGGTTCTGTAACTGAGCTATCGCCGCCTGTTGAGCCTCCAACATTTCGAATATCACTCGTAGACTGATCCCGTCTCCTTCAACGTTTTGTGTGTTTCGAGTTGCCGGTCGGGCTCCACCACGAACGCTATTTTCGGGGTCGGTAGGCAAGTTTGCATCGATAGCCACATGCGAATTAGCGTCAATCGATTTTACGATCGGAATTCCAGCGGGATCAGCAGGTGGTATCTCGTTATTGGGCGCTATGTTGTTATTTTTACCTTGGTGACCGGACTCGTTGTCAACATGTAGAGGTGTTGATTGAGAGTTTGATATTTTTGTATTTTAGCCTGGAATCAAACACACTTCAAAGAGCAAGTGTAAAGCAGTGTGTGTTATGGATATTTGTATCAAATAACCACTATTATCCTTAGCCCCACGGTGGGTACCAAACTGTTTACCCTTAAAATCGAATAACAATTGAATTTATATGCAATTTTAAGGATACGTGATCTAACTTGATGCAAAAATAAGAAATCATATTCAAATTGAAATTAATGATTAAAAAAAGTAAATGCAAACTACACAGGTTAAACAATCTTGGCCTTGAAGGTTGGTCACCCTCGAGTCAAAGATGCTGCAATCGGTGTCGGAATAGAGTGATGAGATAATAATGACTAGAAATAATAATTTATTGCTTTGGGATGCGTGTTACAATGTCCCTTACAAATAATCAAACCACATTGATATAGTAGATGTGTCCTACTTTAGGTACAATTCTATATAAGGTAAAAAATCTCATGATTCGCTAATTAATCGGTTTCATTGATACGTGCCGAGATTTTTGCCATGATATCCGACCGGTTACGGATATTTTGGCCTTCCATTATTTTGGTTCGATAATGTTTTCTCGAGCTAATTCGGAGTCGTGGTCAGTTCCAGGGTTACAGACTCGGTAATTTTGAAGATGCATGTTCTAACCTCGTGCCTAGGTTCGATGGAACCCAGGGTCGATCTTCAATCCATTATGTTTTATCCCCGATCTGTCATACAATAGATGAGCTCGGTTTCTACCGTATACAAGCTTATTAATTCGTATCAGTATTTACATCTAATTATATGAATTATGATTAAATGATCCAATGAGGTAGAACTATATATTAATCAATACGATTATGTGAGAGAAGTCTATATGTGTTTAGCAATTAAGTGTAAACATAAGTTTTTACTATATGACGATTCCATAAACTTGATACCAAACTTAACTTTTTGAAAATGTTCTAACCTCGGCAAATTGGAGTAGAAAGGAGTTAGTCCAGGGATGGATTAATTAGGTCAGTCAACAATGTGTTTCAAGGGTTTAACCTGTAGGCATACTAAAATTGTTCTAGAGATAGTCCATATACAAACACAAATTAGAGTAGAGGGGTCACCGAACCCGTTTGTTTCGGCAAAAATCCTGGGTCCTCTTATTACACACATAGCAAACAACACTAAAAAGTCTGTTGCTTTGAAGCTATTTGAATATAAACTCGCTCATTGTAATTGAATTATAACTATACTTGACTTCTGAACAAGGCTAAATTTACCAATCTGGCAAGACAACTAGACAAGTATGTTCCTAAACTATTTTTGAACAAATTCCTTAAACAAGACAAAAATTAAATAGCAGCACGGAAGTATCCGATTTCCGCAAAATCTCCTATTGGCCAATAAATAGTTGTTTAAACGATAGCTTTATTTCAATTGTGGTTGACTATTGAATACTACTCTTTTATTTTAAGAATATTTTCCCTCTAGTTTCAATATACTTGAAGACGAAATTTTCAATTTTCAAGGTCTTTCCCTTCCCCTTACCAAGCCTCCCCACCCCTAAAAGCTTGAAGTAGAAAAAATATTTTTGAATGCTTAGATTTTTTGTTTATATTTGATCTTGCATTATATCCTAACTGAACAAAAGGTTGATAAAATAATTAAATTATTTGCAACTTTAATAAAATAAAAATATGCAGCTAAAAAGTAAAGCATGGGATGAGCAATTTTAATGTTGGCTAAGATCAGTGTCCGGAATCAAAATGTGGTTCTTTTGGACTCAAAGAACCAAAATGTGTGGGAAAAAAAGATAGTGACCAAAATATATATAACGCCCTTTTAAAGGGCGCTATACCTTTACGGTCGTTTTCCCGTTAAGGTATATCGCCCTTTTAAAAGGCGCTATATATATATAACGCCTTTTCTTACCGCGCTATACATATTATGTGGGCCCACCAATAATTCTTCTGGGCTTAACTCACATAACAATAATTCAACTGGGTATAGCGCCCTTATTTAAAGCGTTATACCTAAAATAATTGTACCCCGGATTGGTTTTTGCCTTATTTAAAGAGGTTAAGGATTTTCTATAAATTCGTTCATAAATATTCTCAAGTCTTCTGAAATATTTCTTCATTAAGTTGTTTTGCATTTTGTCATAATATCTGAAGAGCGAAAAGTAAGGGTTTCATTATATTGGGGGAGGGGGAGGGGGTGAGGTTGTGGTGGCGAATAACTCAGTAACCTATAGTTTATCTCCACAGTGTCATGTTAAGTTGCCACTTACAATGGAGTACGATACATTGGTATCGTTGTTATGTAAAAAAATGAGTGTGAGCAAATGTTCGGTGAACCTTAAAGTAACCGGAAGATATCCATATTCTGTTACTCTGCAAGGGTTGCTTGTTATGCTGAGTTTAACATCGAGGACGATAAAACTCTGAGAGATTTTTTGAGGACTCCGGATGAATACCGAGAATTTCTTGTGATAAAAATATTGGAAAGGGGTGTTGAATTTATCCCAATACCAATGAAAAGATTTGAGAAATACAGGCGGCGAGCACATTAGCATTCATATTTACAGTATTGCAACGAGCGAAATATTTTTGAAGTTCGCACCGCTATCCATCAAAATCGGGGGAATAATACACACACCGAAATGAAGCCAGAAGGTTATGCTCTTGTGGAAAATGGTCCATCTACCACATGCCATGCTCACATGCCATCAAATGCTTTCAACATACAGGTTTAGGGTCAACCAACTACGTTGATAAAGAATATAGTGTTGCTGCATACTTAAACACCTATAGTGGGCAGTTGCAGCCAGTGGGTGCTGAGTATTATTGGCCGCCGGAACCATTCAAAATGGTGTGTAACAAGGACTATGTACGTTAACGACAAGTGAAAAAAAGAACACGTATACGGAACCAAATAGATGTTGGTGATACCGTTTATGCGCGCAAATATGGCATATGCTCGCAAACAGGACGCGGCCATCGTAAATGTCCTTTAGCTGGTTTGGGTGGCGGTGGTAATCCAGCTCCTGGTGGAAATTCATCTAATATGACCAACTATCAAGGATACACGTAGTGTTTTATTTCCGTAATATGGTTGTAATAAATGTATGTACTTGTTTATCTTGCAGAATGTATGAAATAAAATTATGTTTTCATTGCTGTTAAATCTTATTGATATTTAACATTAATACTTTAGTAAAACAATCTAACATAAACCCATTTAAAAAATAATAATTGTCTTGTCGACCTGGATAGTTGCTCGCCTGCAAAAGCTATCTTCAGAAAAAAATGTATTGTACCCGAAAGAATCTTTAACACGCGAAGCATAGCGCGGTGAAATACTACGTTATGTGTGTTGTCTTATCGACCTAAAAAGTTGCTCGCCTGCAAAAGCTATCTTCTGGAAAAGTTATTTTGTACCCGAAAGAATCTTTAACACGGAAAGCATAGTGCGGTGAAATACTACATTATGTGTGTTGTCTTGCGTATAAATAACTAGCGCATTTTAGTTATTATCTGCGCTTAACCAAAACAAATAGCAAAACTTTCCATAAATTTTTTATTTTTCTTGTATTAACAAATGTTTGGACGCAATGACCAACCAAGGTGCTATTGTGGCAAACGTGAGATTTTGAAGGCATGTTGGTCAGATGGTAATGTTGGGCGCAAATACTGGATATGTCAACAATTATTTGGATGCAATGACGGAAATCAATGTATGTTTGAGGAATAGTATGATGAACCTATTAACCAGGAATACTACAAATCATGTTTGCAGTATGTTTGGAATATGAACGTGAATACCAATGCCAAATCTCTGAAATGCAACGAGAAATTGCGGCAGTGCAGGAGAAACTAAAAGAGGCGGAAGAAGAAAAAAATAGGTTGGAAGAGAAATTTAAGTAGTTGGAGCAGAGAATAATAGGCGGTAGTGACTAAACAAACACATGTATGTATTGAGTGTAGTATTTTATATTTATATTTTTCGTGTCATGCATTTTCATTAGTTGTACTGAATTTAAATTATGTTAAGTTGCTATGTTTGTGTTTGTGTTGTAGTATTAAAATAACGAAGAACCGGAGAAATAAAAACATAATGCTCATATAATATAAATAATAAAAATTATTGCTATTATTTACTGAATGTCATATGTACATAAAATAAAAAAAAATCAATGTGTCCCACATCCTGTATGCTTTAAAGGAGCCGTTGGCCTGAGGCGCATCCCATCCCGCCCGGCTACACTATCAGGATCATCCTCATCACGTCGCCTGTTTATTGGAGGATGCGCTACAACATGATCGTCAGTAGGGCTGGCAGGCTCGGTAGAAGGGGTCGTCGGTCCAGCAGTAACCTACAGAATAATAAGATATTTTAGCATATGAAATATATATTAGTAATGTACGTGTTAAGTCACATAAATTTAAATTATCTTACCATGGTCTCGTCAGGCTCCTCAATATAATCATCCGTCGCAGCCATGTCAATATAGCACAAGGTGGCCTCCGTGATGGGCGAGGATGAAGCCTTAAAAAAAATATTTAGATATTTATGACTAATCAATGAGATAAAAACAAATATAAAAAATAGTAATACAAACAAACCTGCGCCTGTGAAAGATCCTCAGCATCCCTCGATGATGAGCCATAACTCAGCCGACGCCCACTATCCACATCTTGTGTCGGACGATCATCAGCAACGGTCGATGGGTCAGGAAAATACTGATCCCACTCCTGTCGCGTAATGGCCATGCCCGCGATCAATAATGGAGCTGACGGGGTCACCTGCGAAGTCCCTAGAGTAAGCTGAAGGCTGAATGACGACATATCTCTAGGAGCATGGTCTGGCTCATGGTGGTCACCCGGCTGATCAACTCCAACATCCTCAACATGTGCCTCAACAGCCCCTTGCTGGGGACCACCTCCTCGCCGACCCCCACGACCTCGTGGGACATCCCTACCTCTCTGAACACGCCTACCACATCGACCATGTTCCGGCTCTATTGGTGGACCACGATGGTACTGCTCTGGAGCTATATACTCATCCTCGTATCCTAATATCTCATCATCTCGGGCTCGCCTCAATGTCTGGGAAGCCAGATCGGTAACCTGTCGGCCATACTCGTGCAAAACGGTTGCTCCCTCGCCGGTATGCTGTTGCATCTGCAGTCCCAACTGGTGGAAAAGATGTAGGCCAATAGCCTGCACAACATGTCAAATATAAATTACGGGACGCTAGGTTAACGTTATAAGTAAGTATAACAAATAACATACCAGTGCCTCCCGGCGTATGGAACGTACCGATCGCCAGCGTGATAAACGGGATTCCTGACGAAAAGTCGGGTAACGCTACGGTACCAGCCCATATACTCATGCTCACCATCCGTACGGTCGTGTGGAGGGGGTGGCGGAATCAAGTCATGCAGCTGGTCCCAAATATTGATCTGCGCTTCTAGCCATGCCACATATGTCTGGTCAACCCTGGAACGATCATCCCGCTGGTAATGTACATATGCCAAGCGGGCGGTGGCGGTACAAGCTGCAGGCGACCAAACCGGCGAAGTACTCTCTCAGTGGCATGATGCTCGACAATATCGAGACACATCAACGAGACGGAAGAGCTCCACATAATTCGGCTGGTGGAGCAATAATCGGGCAAACCAGCTGTTAGGTCATCGTTGTATGGCCTCCAAATGAACTATTAAGTAAAAATAGCAAACGTGAGTATACACAATACATATAAAGCCATGCCAAGTAAACTTAGGTATACATTTACCTGTGCGCCCTCCAGCAAATCCAACAAATCCCTGCAATAGGGGAGATTATGTTGAGCCTCGTACTCCCGTCCATATCCTCGCCTATCAACCCACCTCCTAGCTAAAGGGAGAAGCGGAGGTGGTGCATCCAGAGCTAAGGGTGGTAGAGGTGGCTGCAACTGCAGGAACCGCTCCCAGGCCCAAACCTAATATACAACGTGGACGTAAAATTTAAGGTATATTTTTACTAGGTATGTTATAATGAAGAGAGTATTAGACTATGTTTTCACCTGCAGCAGCGGCAAAAATCCTACAATGTCTCGCTGGGTGCCCATGCTCGCCCGACACATCTGCTTGTACAAGTAACCGAGAACAGCAACACCCCAGCTGTAATGATGTAAATCATCTAGCCGCTCAATATGATAAAGAAATCTCAAGCTAACTAGGTTTCCCGAAGTGTTCGGAAACAAAACCTATCCAAACATAAGCAGCAACAACAACCTCGTGTACCGGTGAATATGAAGCTCCGGTGTATCATCTGTGATGTCAGCGTGCATTGCCTCCAAATGCTGTCGGACGGGCGTCAACTGTAGATGACTGGCCCCAATCAATGCAGTCTTATCCGGTGGCTGGAAACCGGTGAGCTGCTGCAGCATCTCCAGGTACTGCAAACCCGTATACTCTCTGATGGCATTCGGCAAAGCAACATGGTGTCCATCAACGGACAACCTATACAGGACCTCCACGTCCTGAAGCATGATAGTGGCCTCGCCAATGAACAAATGGAATGTGTGCGTCTCCGGTCGCCACCGCTCTATCAGGGCCGTGATCAACGACCAATCCAGCTGCAGCCGGCCGATCTCCCCAATCCTATAAAAACCCCTATCCTGGAGGCGTCTCACTATACAGGGACGGAGAGGGTGGGCCCTAAGAAAGTCCCACATATCGTCTACTCTCCTGGCGCGGAACGTCTGGGCTAGTAACTATCCCTCCCATATGTAGGACGACCTATGCTCGCCCTGTAGCAACATTAGCTCTAGCGTGGCAGGTCCGGGATGCAAAGGCGGAACCTCCATGTCGGCTACTGTAAATTGAACAATATTAATTACATTATTTTACTTTAATATGTTAGTTTTATTATTTTATATGTTTGTTGGTTACTCACCTATTTTTGACTATAATAAAATTAAATAATTAATTTTTATAATTATACAAGATTTAATTATTAAATATTCACATATGGGTTCCGGGCTCGATATTTGAGGCCCAGTATCATCAAGGTATCCTGAATTCTTGTGTTCATGATGAGAAATTTTTTCCGATTTATCACTCAATAGGTCTGTTATTTTAAATGTTAGTTTATTATTTATATGTTAGTTTAATATTGTATATGTTAGTTTTATTATTTTATATGTTAGTTTTATTATTATATATTTTTGTTTATGACACACTTATTTTTTACTATAATAAAATTATATAATTAATTTTCATAATTATACAAAATTTAATTATTAAAT
The DNA here is from genome assembly GCF_000715075.1 of Nicotiana tabacum. Lineage (NCBI taxonomy): Eukaryota > Viridiplantae > Streptophyta > Magnoliopsida > Solanales > Solanaceae > Nicotiana > Nicotiana tabacum. The sequence goes on along the minus strand of NC_134096.1, from coordinate 74,981,956 downwards.
ATTCATATAACAATACTTAGTTCGGAAAATATTGTTGTTTTCTCATGTTATTTTCTTACGATCGTTGACTAGAATTGGACAAAGTTTGTGTTTGAACTATCGGCTTTTTGACGTATTTTTGGGTATAAGAGATACTTAAATGATTAATTTCAATAACTACAAGGATACTACGCTAAATGGCACTATATTTTACTACGCTAAAGGGTACTACATTACAAATACAAGCACTACATTAGGCCACAAGATACCACTACATGGAACTAAACTAACAATTTATCTATTTTACTAGTCTTTTAGCAAATAAATAATCTAAATCGGATAACAACAACAAATTAATTTAATAAAAAATTAATCACGAAAATATATATACCACAGTAAAATGTAACTAATTAATATTTTTTTTAACAACTAATAACAATTTCTCTATTTTACTATTTTTTTAGCACACTAATACTATAGTTCGGATAAAAAACAATAAATTAGTTAAATCGCAAAACAATCACAAAATAATATAGAGCACATTAAAAACAACTAATATGCATTTTTTATACGAGTTTTAACAAAAACTAGGTCGGAATACCTCGATTTAAGATTTTTGAAAAGTGAAAGATTTGGTGATTTGGAGCCGAAACAAGCAACGCACTACGAGATAATGCCTTAGCTAGGATGTGGGACCGAGAATCTATACTTTTATGGGACCAGTGGGCTCCACTCAAGCTTTTTTCGTTGACAATGGGGGAGGGGGCTATTTTTTTTTTTGGGGGGGGGGGGGAGGGGGAGAGAGTGACTTTTTTGGTGAGAAAGGGAAGGGGATGGATTTTTATGTGGGTATAGTGCCTTTTATTAAGATGCTATAGACGCTCTACTATAGCATGTTAATAAAAGATGCTATACCTTCCCGCTCTTTTCAGGTTCAACTATAGCACCTTTTAAAAGGACATTATATATATTTTGGTCATTATATCTTTTTTCCACACATTTTGGTTCTTTGAGTCCAAAAGAACCACATTTTGGTTCCGAATTTGCTAAGATCACAGGCTGAAGAAATTGTCAGCCTTTTGATTCCCCTTCAATTACCAATAGGGATTTTTTCATTCTTATACAATATTTGAAACTTATTTACTAAAATTGTCCTAACTTTGTATATTACCCGCCCTAAATAAGGTTTACTTACAAATTATATACATTCCACCCTAAAAGGCTCCCAATTCATTATTAGTGCTTAAATTAGGTGATTCTTTGCTTGGAAAAAGACATAACTAAAGGTAATAATGGTGTTAATCACGTTTGAGTATCTGATGGTGGCAATAGCAGCTCCCGTCATTGAAAAAGTGTAGGCCCAAAGTATACAATCCTAGATCATGGTGAGTTGTTGGAATAGCTTGAGTGATTGGAAAGATTGGCTTGAACATCAAGTGGGTTATGAGCCTCAGAACGATAAACTTTGGCTACAAAATGCCTGAACTAGTCACAAATTAAATTTGGTATTGAACTCTTTGAAGGTGATTGACTTTTCCATTGAATGGTTCTGTTGAAGCATTGTACTAATGTCCAAAGTTTGATGAAATGAGTTGGATGAAAATCCTCATCGACGATGAGCAATAAAGAATTTTTAGTAGTCATGTGTTTGACTCTCCACCATTGACAGCCATTAAAAAGGTTTGAAGCTTTGAATTCGAATTTGGATTTTCAAAAACTATTATTTGTTTGGATTGAGTGTTGTTGCAAACAATTGGGAATATTGTTTGGAGTTTGTATCTCAATTTTGAGGGTGTTTGGTGAAGACTAGACTTGATTTTGGCTAAATTTCAGATTGAAACTCGAAGAAGAAGAAGAAGAACACATAGCATACCATATATTTACGAAATTGTAGTAAAGTTGTAGTATAATTGTATGTAAATTGTATTCTGTTGTAGTTATATATATATTTTTTATTTGAATATTGTATGAAAGTTGAAAAATAGTTGTATAATGTATGAATCGTTGTATACAATTTATATTTAAGTTATCAATACTATCTTTTTACATAAAGTTGTTGATATGTATCAAAATTTGTCCAAAGTTTTACTAGGTTAATAACTATCATGCTGGGCTAGTAAAGTATTTTACTTCACTTGATTGGTTAACTTACCCAAATACACTAATCTATGACAAATTAACGAAACCTATTTAAATCAGCACTAAAATGGATACATCGTACTTACAATTAATATTATAGTCTGCAGTTCCAGATAAAACCCTAAAAATGGGTTAACAACGCAATTTAAGTCGAAAATAAATGTTTAAACAAAACAAATCATTTCTTGTATTTTTTTTTTCTTTCTTTTTTTGTATTGGGAGGGGTAAGTGCCTCATAGGGTTGAATATTGAAACAGATTTTTTAAACAAAAAATACTTTCTATGTTCTTTTTGTAAAAACTCTTAATGTGGATAAGTATAGTAGGTATTTATACTATTTGTGGATTTGGGCTGAAAGACCAAAGCTTACCTATAGGAAAAAAAATTCCTTTTGGAAACTCTTTTATTCATTAAAGAAAAAATTACGATAAGTTATCAAACATATACACAGGATTTAACCATATACTCATTAATCTAATTTATTTGTTAGTTACACAAGCGATTGAAAAGTAAATGTTATTACCAATTTGCCCCAAATTGTCCCAATAGCAATTCGAGTTAAATTCATAAAATTGATAAAAAATTATTTGCGACACCGCATATGCAAAGAATTATAATATGACTTTATAGAATCACAAACAACAGTATAAGATTATAAGTTAAATTGTAATCCTATCGTATTCTTTTGTTGTTGTAAATGTTGTCCGGAACATCTTCTGGATCTTTTTTATATCACATGGAGGAAGAGATCAAATTTGCACAAGATAATATGATTCTTGAAAGCTAGTAAAATATAAAGGCAAAAAGAATGTCATTTAAGAAACATTGGAACTAAGAATCATACTATCATATATCATATGAGTTGTGAAATAAATTTTCAAACAATAAAAAGGGTGGAAAGTTTAATGAACTCAAAACCTCAACGTTCTTACTTTTACTACTCCTAATACTAATAGAAAGAACAAGTAGAATCAGCTTCGTCGATTCTAAGTTTTTTGTTAATTTTGAAGAGACCCTCTCATTGGACAAGCAGATAAGGGGAGACACACTAGTGGAAAAGACTAGCGGGCGCCTCGTGGGTGCAAAAAGCCAAAAGAAAAAATGGTATCAGTTTCCTCTATTCAACCCCGCTTCATCTCTACCTTGATTGGAGACTGCCGCTTCATTCAACCTTCACACTCACTCCATAGACTCTTCCGTTGCAACTCAGGTTCTTTCTTTCTTTCTTTCTTTCTTTATTGCTTTTGTATTTACATATATTTTTTTGCTTTCTGTTTTCAACGATTTAATGATGATATTCTCATAGTGCTTGGGACAATAAAGTTCCCCTTTTCTTGTTTTACTGCTTTTTTTCATCTCAAGTTTTTGTATTTAATTCTACTTTGTGCTCATAGTGATTGGAACAAAGAAGAACACCCCTCCTCTTTTAATTTGTAATTTGTTTTACTGCTTTATTTCATCTCAAGTTTTGTGCTTTCTGGTCTCAAGATTTAAGGATGGTATTCATAATTGTGATTGGAACAACAAAGTTTAAACTTTTAAGGAACTAGCAAAGGGAAATGTTTCTTGAACTATAAGGGTCGTTTGGTTTGAAGACGAGTTATGCTGGCATTAGTTATGCTGAGATTGGTTATACTGGTATTAGTTATGGTAGGATCAGTTATTTTGGTATTATTTCATATTGACTGTTTGGTATATTGTATTAATTCTGGAATTTTTAATTTTACTGCTTTATCCTAGGATAACTTAGTCCCTCTACTATTTTTAATCCTGGCATAACTTATCCCAGGATTAGTAACCAAATAAGGGATAAGGTGGTACTAAATTTTTATCCAGGATTATTTTTGCCTATCCGTCATACCAAACGACAGAACTCATTTTAACCGGCTTAATATTTATGGTTACTCAGGTAATAAACATGTGTCCATGCAATACTCAAGAAGATTTTCCGGATTAACGGATTTGTTATTCAACAGAAGGTATGTTACTTCATCTTCAAGTTACACAAGCATTCTTGTTTTCAGCATGTCGATTACCATGACCCTTTTCTTCTTTTACTCCTACTATGAGATCTTTTGACTATTAGTCGCATGTTTGCATCAAAATTCCTCATTGATTTTGTTTATGTTGCTGTTTCCATAGAGCTGGCATTTTGCTCTTGGTAGTATAAACCTAGGAGATTCTGCACGTTTAAAATGTTACACGTGGTTTTTGAATGAGGGATTAGTATACATCATTAGTGGATCTTGGCTGAAGAAAGTTTGTCATCCGTCTGATCACAATTTTTAGGTTTTGAGTCAATCAGTCCCATTAGAGTTCATTTTCTTCCAATGTAATTGTAGAATTTTGTTAATAAGTATATTCAACCTTTGATCCTAGCTACATCTGCGGCCAAATTTGAAAAGCATTACAAGGGTATGGCTTAAAACAGTAAGAAGTTGTATGGATCAACATTGAGAAAAAAGGAAAAAATTTAGTGAATTATCCTTTTTCTACTTCACATTAGCCACCTTTTCTCAACAATTTAGACTTTTAACCCTTTGTGATATTGCTTTCATCCTGCTTCTCCTGCCCATCCAGTTTGTGTCATCTTTCACCTTTGGGCCTGTTAGCTTGAACTAGCCAATAAATTCTTTCATGACTTGTTTTTGATGAAGTTTCTTGCAAATTTGTTTTGTTCTTTCCTCCATTATCACATAGGATTGCACTGAGGCCCATCTTGAGTCTACATCTAATGCCCATTCCAATGTTTTCCCCATCATCAGAATAGATCTTTCATGAGGCAAAATGACTTGGAGGAGTTGAAGGAGGACGTTCTTGATTCAAAAGGATGCTAAATCATGTTGCTCATCATGTAGTCCTTCTAAAGGCAAACTTGTTTAGAAAGCAACAAGCATTTTCTTCCCGTGTCAAATTAGATGTCTTAAGTTGAGGGGGCATATGTGTTGGGGCAAGGGTTTGTATGGTATACTCAAATATGTGTAGGTCTAACAGTAGAGACAAAGTCAAAACTAATTTATCGATCTGATTTTTTGTTAGTATGAGGTGAGTCCTACTTATTCTTTTCGAAGTGTGACACTGAACAAGTCGTCGATAGTGAAGGGAAAACGTCCTTTTAAAAAGCGGAAACATGATATGCATCCCCAATTTGTTATGTTTTTTGCATGAATGAAAGTTATGTAAGCTCTTAATTTGCTTTGTTTTTAAAACAATTGTAGACAGGACTCAGGAGTATTGGGTTCTTAGCACTTGTGTTAGACGAATACTGCATTATCATAGGTTCCGCTCTGAGTTTTCTGTACTGATATGAAACAATTCTTGGGAAAAGGGAATAGTGTTGTCTATCTCTGTAGGGAGGTCACGGAAGGTTCCCTGGGAGAATCTACAAGGCACTGGCCTCCTGCTTTGCTTCTTTTGGTGCTTTCTATACTAAATTGATTTTACGGATAGATTAATGACTGATAAAATATGAGAAGTTACTATGAACAATTTGAGTTTGGACATTTTGGTCATGTCAGAACAAGGTCCAACAAATTGAACGTACTTTTAACTTTTCCTTTATTTTATATATTCCTGTTTACGTTTGTTTGCTGCATGATTTGGATGCTAACTTTGAACTAAACGTGGCAGAAACATAGATGAGCTTCCAAACACCAAGCGCAAACGTTTAAGACCAGGTGAAATTTCTCCTCCTCGACCAGTTCCTGAACACATACAAAGGCCTCCTTATGTGAAGTCTAGGAAACCACCTGGGATTGGTAGTGGCTTTGAAGTGCATGACAGAAAGGGAATAGAAAAGATGAGAGCTTCTGGAAGGCTCGCTGCACAGGTTCTTCAGCATGCTGGGACATTAGTCCAGGTGATATACGGAGTACCTTTTACTCAAGTCTCAATGTGGAGTTCGGTGTGGCAACAAGCTTCATTTAGGTTAAAAAATAAGATCTGTGTTTGCCGCAGTTATGGCTTCCACTAACTGACTTTGATTAGCTACGGTCTCCATTCCCTGTCTTATGCTCATCTGCTTGCTTTGAACTTCGGAAGTTAAGTTAATTCATTCAGAAGACCACCATGTAATTTTCTCTTTCTAGCTTTTGCTTTGGGCTCAGGTTACAGCCTGCGTTACTACTCCTTTGTTTCCAATTTATGTGACAGCTTTCTGGGCGTTCATAATATTTAACACCGTCTCATTTTATATAACTTTCACAAGTTCATTAAATGATTCAGATTTTAAACTTTAATGTGATGTTTTTCCTATTAAACTAACTTCTCAGTCATTAAGTTAATACTTTTTCCTTAATGCATATGTCAAATTAACCTGTTAAACCATGTGCAGTCAAATAGCATTTATAGAATAAAACTGGGGGAGTAAATGGTTCTTTTCTTTTCTTGTATGTGAGTAAAAAAATGTAAACTTCAAGTGTTAGATAACACCAAATTGTTGCATAATTGAATGTAACAGGTCCAAATGGAGTAAACTGGATAGTGAAGATTCATATAATCAACCCAGCCAGCTTGGGTTTGAAGAGTAGTTTTTGTTGTAGTCACCATAGCATCAGACCAGCATCAGTTTTAAATTGGTGCATGAAATGTCATCAGTCTGAATAGTTTCACAGGGTGTCTGAACAATGATTTGTTTTAAATCTGCGTCGTTATTTCTTCTGGCAGCCAGGCACTATGACAGATGAAATTGACCAAGCTGTTCACCAAATGATCATTGACAATGGAGCATATCCGTCACCTCTTGGTTATGGTGGATTTCCAAAGAGCGTATGCACATCAGTGAATGAGTGCATTTGCCACGGAATCCCAGATTCACGTCCACTTGAGGTTTGCTCTACTGAATAGTTGGTTTTTCCATAACCAAGAATCCAACATAGCAACAGGCTAACATTCTTATGCTTTTGTGATATTTCACGATTTAGGATGGGGATATTATCAATATTGACGTCACCGTTTATCTTGATGTAAGTATTCTGTTGCAATTGATTAGTGTTGTTTGCTGTCTCTTCATTGCTTCAATTTTTCTGTTTTTACTGAAATAGATAGTGCCTTGAAGCTATAAATATGATGATGTAAGATTTGTTGTTCCTCATAATTCTACAAGATGCCATTATCCTTATTCTTGAGAACCAGAGCTTTTGCATTCTTACACGTCATTTTTGCTATAATCTTCTAACTTTGGTTTTCCTGTATGCTGATTGGATTCAAATCACTAGATTTATTACTGTTGTTAGTGATAATCTTTTGAACTAAATTTTCTTTATCTTTGTTTCTTGCTCCCACTTATGCAGTTATGCTGTTAGACAAAAGCTATAACATTCCACTCTGTGAACCTCTAGCATAGACAGTACTTTTTGCAACTCCCTTTAATCCACCTGTCTGTCATTATTGCCACATTCAGACCATTTATTTCTAGTCTCCCGTGCCCTTACTGCTCTCCACTACTATTTCCTACTTAAGTCTCCAAACAACATATTGCTCCCACTGTACCTACAGCGGTAGAAGCCTAGAAGGGGTGCTTGTGGTCATGGTAATCATTATATTTTTTTTTTGTTTGGGGGGGGGGGGAGGGGAGATCTGGTGACTATATTTTCAGTGGAGGTCGCAAAGGTGTGAATAGTCAGTATATGGTGCGTTGATGGCATTGATGGAGAGTGACGATAATGTGGTCAATAGGGAGTTCTGTGTGTTGGATTGTGGTGGTGGGTAATTCAAGATTGTATTGCTGTAGGCATTTGTTGGTGGTGTAAGGTAGTTACTTGGCAGGTTGATCAGTGAAAGGAGATGGATGGAGGTGATAAAACCAGTGCTCTGCTTTCCACATAAATAGAGAAAGCTGGGAAGTCGGTGTATAAATTTTGTAATAAAATTTTAATGTCTAATAATATGGAATGTAAATGTCAGTTAATAATTTTGACCCTTGCAAAATACTTAAAGCAAATCATAAAGATTCGCTTTATTTATGACATTGACGACATCTCTCATTGTATAGAGGATGAGCCTCTCTTGATGCACCGTCTTCTATGTCTTCCCTTCCTTTTTTATCGCTCACTTGAAATTTAATTATTCCATGGCTTAATTTTCTTTGTTTTCTCTGTTTGGCTTGGTCGATACATGCAGGGTTACCATGGTGACACATCAGCTACATTCTTTGTAGGAAATGTTGACGAGGAAGCCAAAAACTTGGTGCAGGTATGACTTCTTGGTCGTACATTTACTTTCTGATTATAGGGAAATTTTAGTACCAGTTTTTGTATCTGTACTCGGCTTTTGTGCTCACGATTAAAAGCGAAGAAAATATTCTTTTTACGGCCCTGATGCTTGGAAGTTCAACTTCTTGTGCTCATTGATGATCTGATAAGTTTCTCCCAGCTTTATAAGAAAAGCAATTTTGGCAAAAATTTGGTTTCACTCCATATATTGGGAAATCTCTTCTGTCTCTACATTTCTGCCAAGTCGTTCTTTTTTTTTAATCATATTTGACCATAATATAAGGCTATTGGAGCATATGTTGATTTTCTGGCTCTATCCTTCCAGATACAGAATAATGCCCCTTATCTTTATTGCCTCTGCAGACAACCTATCTCGTTTGACAAGTTTACAGGGCATGTAGCTGAATAAGCTAATGAGACTTGTGTATTATAATGTAAAAGTAGGAAAAGATATTCAAGTATAATATTTGAAAAACAAGTGTGTTTGGGAAAATACCACATCTTTTTGTGAATTTGTACTCTTGGCAGAAGCGAAAGTTGTATAAGATACTGTTAATTACAAAGGTGTGTCAAATTAATTAGAATGTCAATGTAAATAATTTCACATAAATTGGGATAGAGAGTATCTGTTCTTTTATAATTGAAGGTGATACATGTTCTTGTGCAAGTCCTAAATTTTGTGACGGCAGCATGCCAGCACACTATCTAAAAGTTATATATAGCTGTTTTGTTAGTTTACTTGTATCATGTGAATGTCAAATTAATTCTTGGTGACCTGGTCTCAGCATGACTTGAAATGTGTGTGCTAGTGAGCCGTCCTGTAGCTGAGTTCTTTGACATTATAACAACATATAGTAAGCTTTTCCATATCATTGAGACATCTCAGGCCATATTTTCCAGGCTGTCATTCAGCAAACTTCACACAGAACCCATACTTGATTGTTGAGATGGTATGGCTGTATGAGTGAGTGAGAAAAAGCTTGTTATCTTATTCATCAAACAAAAAGAAGACAAAAGAAAAAGTTTGTTATCTGTTCCCAAAATGGAACAATCCCTTTCTTTTGGACTTTTAGTTAAGGTTCAATTTTCGGATGACATGGTAAACTAAGTCTAATTATTGATGCATGTTCGAAATTTTTAGCTTAACTGCATAAATGACAATTACGCGGAATTGGCTAACCTAATAACTGATACTACACCGTATTCTGCACTGATCGCTGGTGATCAGAATTGCAATCTGAATAATTGAGAAACTATGAAGAAATTGTAGTTTATATCATATGTTGTCACCTCTTTGCGTCATTTGAATTTCTTCCTTTGTACTTCTAGATTTTCTTTATGCTTTAACTTATCAACCTAAAAATTGTCTTTTTTTCTTTGCGCTCTCGGAAACACCTTATTTGATTGTACAGATGCATCTGCAATAATCCCACCTATTGTTTTCTATTTGATGCCTCAGGTGACTAAAGGATGCTTGGACAAGGCAATATCAATATGTGCTCCAGGAGTGGAATTCAATAAAATTGGCAAGATTATACAGTAAGACGTCTGCCTAAATCTTCTATCTTTTTGTATTTGTACGTCTTAGTCTGCTAAATATTTGAAAGATTTGTTTTGACATTAAGGTCAATTGGTCATGAATAATCGATTTCGTAACTAGCATGGTTTGGTTGTTTATTTGAGAAATAGGACATTTATATCAGATAATTGTTGTAAATTCTTAGAACGCAGTTATGATTAATCTTAATATAGACCAATATATTGTTTAGCATTGCAAATTTTATTGACGTTAACGTTCTATTTGTAGTGACCTTGCAGATAAACATCGCTATGGGGTTGTGGAACAGTTCGTTGGCCATGGAGTGGGACGTGCTTTCCACAGTGATCCAGTCATCCTACATTACAGTAACTTTCATGCTTAATATACTAACCTCCTTTCTGCTCTTTCTATGTTGTAGAAAAATGGCCAATTGAGCCGATACGATTTGCCTTGTTTGCTGCAAAACTTAAACTGTTTTAATCATAATGTATGAATGGAAAAACACGATCTTTACGTAGAGTTTTCCACTTGTGCCATCCATTGTTGCACCGGGATATCCAGCGTGCTAACTGCTGCTACTACACCTCAAATTTGTATTTTCTTGAGATATAATACTAATGGTGGGGATTCATCATGAATTGGCTAATTTTATGCAATACTAATGGTGTTATCTCTACTGTTGTTTTAGGGGTTAGAAGTAGAGCATACTTTAAATTTGTTTGTGTTGCACCCTATATAATATGTAACTTATGTGTCTAACGTAAAATCGCATCTCTGTTGATGACTGGTTCTAAATATTAGTCATCTAAGATGGATGAAAATAAGTTACTTCGGGCTCTTGGCTTGATGCTGTCTCATTACTTCGGGCTCTTGGCTTGATGCTGTCTCATTACTTCGGGCTCTTGGCTTGATGAAAATAAGTTACAAAATGTCTCATTCACTTGCAGACCTCCATACGCAGTTTTCTAAAACATAATAATGAGAAGTTCCAGTTTTAAAGAGATTTCCTCCAAAAAGAGATCATAGTTCTAATTTGGTCTCTGAAAAATAATCTCTTCGATCTAACAGTTACTTTTTTGCTTGCTTTTAATCTTATTCTTGTTTTCCTCCTAAACCCATTGACATTTTTTGGGTAACAATTTTCATTTTGCTATATTTTGTTTTCTTTTTCGCAGGGAATAATAGTCGTGGACAGATGGTGCTCAATCAGACATTTACTATTGGTAATGTACAGTAATTAATTAATTTCACATTGTTGAAGAGACTCACTGTGATATAGATGCAGAATGTTTTTCCGCATTAAACATATCACTTGTAAGCTGGTAGCTACTGTATTGTGGTCGTTTTCTTGTCCGTGGTTTGCCAAGAACTGAGGTTCCACAGTGCTTATTGTTATGAATCACATGGCTAGTTTACGTGGAACTCTAACTTTGTTGTGATTGATACCACTGTCATTTTTTGGAACATCAAAGTTTACTACATTGTTGCGTGAACGAAAAGGATGTATACGAGACATTGATTGCTGAATTTAGCTTGTTACTATGTTGTACAGAGCCGATGCTGACAATTGGTAGCATAGATGGAGTAATGTGGGATGACAACTGGGCAGTTGTTACAGAAGATGCTAGTCTATCGGCACAGTTTGAGCACACCATTTTGATAACCCAAGATGGTGCTGAGATTCTAACGCAGTGCTAGTGATATTCCAGCAACACTACAATCCGTATACCTAAAGGACAATTCGTGAAAGTTTTGTTGTACAATTCAATTCATTGCCTCTCTTGGTAACTACAATTCTCAACTCGCCCTGTTCTAAGTTTAGTGATGCACTTGCTGTACTATTCTTTGGTTTGTGCTATAGAAATTAAGTGCTATTGTTACCCTAACTTGGAATATATAGGGTGTTTCAATTCTTTAATCCTTTTCTGGATGTTCATTTTCTCTCTCTAGTACTGCGTATTAACTCAGAAATATCTAAGTCGAATTTTTCAGACATGATTTTGTTATGTATTTTGTAAACTAACTTGAGTTATCAATAAGAATGGAGTTTTAACGTGTCTAAACCATTCTTTAATACCCTATTTTTGTAATAAGATATATGGAGATTGTCTCTTGAAATTCCTCCATTTACTAGTATTATGACTGTAAACCGAGGAAGGGCTCACATCCCTCGCATAAACCTCGTTCCAACTAAAATACAAAAAGAAAAAAACAATACTGGGCAAAGAAAAAAGAAAAGAGAAGAGGTTCAATTAAGGAGCTCGTTCAAGATTTTTAAGCATTTTAAAACTTAAACCCCTTCTAAAAGTTTTTATTTATGAAAAGATTCATAGTTTGGCCAAATTCTAAGCTATTTGGTTATTTTTCTCCGAAAGTTTTCTCGTGCACCTCCTAAGTTAGGCAATGGTTACTCTAAACTCACGTTTATTGCGTGGAAGACTCCTACCAATACTCAACAAATGAGATATGTTCTAAATTTTGAAGCACTTTAAACCCCTTCGCAATTTGGCACTAGTAAACTGTTTTTCACAGGAGTTTGGAAAAGAAAGACTTTATTTGCAGTTAATTAGTGGGAGGGGTCTAGCGATCAACCACAGGAACATGGGAAAACTTAGTAGTTTCCTTAACCAAATCAAGCTCACTGCAACCCTATCCGTTGGTGTTATCTATCTACAATGTATGTGGCTAAGGGTGTGTTTACGAAGGAAAATGTTTTCGTGGAAAATGATTTCCGGGAAAAGTTTGGTTGGTGAGTGAAAACAATTTTCCGGAAAATATTTTTTAGTGTTTGGTTAGAGAGTATAAAATATTTTTAGGAAAATAATTTTTTATGCTACTCTCCTCAACCCACCAGGGGCGGCTCAAGGGTCAAGCCACTAAAGCAAAGGCTTTAGGCCCCAAATTTTGAGGGCCCCAATTTTTTTTTTGTACTCGTATTTGTATTGAGACCCCGACTAATCTAGATTCGTACCGCATAAGACCTAGTAAAAGAGAGAACATGTTTTAACATGATATTTTTAACTACAAGACTCGAACCCAATATATTTAATTAAGGTAAGTTGGATCAAATACATCTCACAACAATCTTTAGAGGCATGATCTAAATATATTGGGTATGTTAAAATAAAAAATAAAATATTTTATAAAAATTCAAGATAACTTTTAATTTAGTAGTGATGTAACTGTTTGAGCAAAAAATGCAGAAAGAGAATCACTTCCCCTAAACCCTTGTCGCGAATATAAAACTTTTCATTATTTAAATTTTACGAGTGACATCATTAGTGAGGTTTCTATATGAATTTGGTTCTATTATCTAAGATCAACAATATCTTAGGAGAGACTAAATTATTTATAAAAAAAAACTATTAACAACTGATGTTAGGCCAAAATTTTATACTTTTAGCATATTATTCGCCCTATATTTTGTTGGTTTAAGTGAGTTATTATGCGACAATTACGCTAAATTATGTTGTTCTATGTGTATGAACATCGAAATGAATCATCGATGTTATGATAATTTTTTTTCCCTTCTGAAAGGCCCCAAATTAAAAATTGGCTTTAGGCCACCACTCTTCTTGGGCCGCCCCTGCAACCCACCTTCCCCAAAATTCTCATGTTTTCTGTACTCCTTGCCTTCCCGAACTCTATTTTCTTTAAGAATTTGATTATTTTTTTCAAAATTCACACAAACCAAAGGAACTAATGTGTTGCTTTACTTTTTCACACAAGAACAACGTTGAAATTTGATCTCGATAACTAAAAAGAAAATACTTTATTTTGTTGAAAAAGAAAATACTTTATTTTGTTGAAAAAGAAAGTATCTTTTCTACAATATGAAAAGAAATTATTTGTTGAATGTAAAGAAAATACTTTCTGTACATCATGAAAAGAAAATACTTAATTTATTGAAATGAAAGAAAATACTTTATCTACATCATGAAAAGAAAGTACTCTTTTTGTTGAAATGAAAGAAAATACTTTTTCTACATCATGAAAAGAAAGTACTCGTTTTGTTGGAAAAAAATACTTTTTCTATGTTATGAAAAGAAAATACTCGTTTTGTTGAAATGAAAGAAAATAGTTTTTCTACGTCATGAAAAAACAAAGTACTCGTTTTGTTGAAATGAAAGAAAATACTTTTACTACATCATGAGAAGAATATACTCATTTTGCTGAAATAAAAAAAGTACTCTATCTACAACATGAAAAGAAAGTACTCTTAATAATAGTTCTATTTAGGGTGGTGTCACGACTCAAAAACCTAATCTGTCGTGATGGCGCCTATCGTGGAAGTAGGCAAGCCGACTCATTTCCAAACAAACCGATATTTTCATTTCAAAAATAATTTCAATACTATTTAACATAAAACCTTCATTTAAGGAGTTCAAATCAAAGAAAACAGAAGTGCGGAAAAGAAAAGCCCGACATCAGGGTGTCACTAGTCATGAGCATCTACTATAATCTGTCTAACAATATCAAGGCTAACTCAGCCTAGAAAATAGCTAAATACAACTAGAGGAAGATAAGAGGGAGAAGAGTAGGGGCTGCAATCACCAAACAGCTACCTTGCTATCTCCAAGAAAAATCTGTAACCAGAACACTCAATAACTGCTACCATATCCAGCTACACCTGAATCTCCACACAAGGTGCAGGGAGTAACGTGAGTACGCCAATTCAGTAAGTAACAACAATAAATAAAGACTGAGCAGTAGTGACGGGCAATAAAGCATATAACGTTCATATCATGAAATCTCAGTAAAGTATAACAAGCTTTAAAAATCAGTGTTTGAATCAAATCATCTCGTTTAAACCCGGTTCCAGTAAAAATTATTTAAAGATATTTTTCCAACAGTTTTTCAAATAAAGGATCAATGCAAAGATAAGCAAAAATGATGAAATCATAAACAGCCCATCGGGCAAAACATCACTCATATACAGCCCCTCGGGCAAACCTCACAGTCACTCTTGCCACTCGGACATACCTCACAATCACTCTTGCCACTCGGGCATACTTCACAATCACTCATGCCTCCCAGTCACTCAGAACTCGGCACTCAGCACTCGCACTCAGTAGGTACCTGCGCTCACTGAGGGTGTGTACAGACTCCGGAGAGGCTCCTTCAGCCCAAGCGCTATAATCTGTACGAACAACTCACGTGTTGCACGGACAACTCATGTGCCATAATAATAAAGTATGCTACAGGCGGGCAGCCCCGATCCACACTCATCCTCACAAATTAGGCCCTTGGCCTCACTCAGTCATAAACCTCTCAAGCCACTCGGGCATTTCAGTAAAATAGGGCATTCGGCCCAAAATATTTATATGCATTAAAATAGAGTCATAAAACTGAGTTATGCGGTAAACAAGTATAAACATGACTGAGTATAGATTTTCAATTGAAAACAATGAGTGGATGGTAAGAAATAGCCCCTAAGGGTCCAAACAGCATTGGCGCAAGGCCCAAACATGGCATTCAGCCCAATTTACAGAAATTCTTTCTAAAACATATAAGTATCATATGGTTTCAACAAAGTATGCAACTTTACAGTTGCTACGGGACGGACCAAGTCACAAATTCCCAACAGTGCACACCCACACGCCCGTCACCTAGCATGTGCGTCACTAAAAATAGTAGAATGATATAAAATTCGGGGTTTTATACCCTCAGGACTAGATTTACAATCGTTACTTACCTCAAACCGGTCAAATCTCTACCCCGCAATGTTCTTACCTCTGGACTCGGCCTCCAAATGCTCCAAATCTATTCACAATCAGTACAATACCATCAATATACGCTAATGGAATGAATTCCACAAGAAAAGCTTCAAAATTAGACCAAAACCCGAAATTGGTTCAAACCCGGCCCCCGGGCCCACGTCTCAAAATCTGACAAAATTTACAAAACTAGAAAGCTCATTCACTCACGAGTCTAACCATACCAAATTCATCAAAATCTGACATTGTTTGGTCTTTCAAATCCTTAAATTACTCTCCAAAAATTCCAAGCCCTAACCCCTAATTTTCACTAATTACCATGATTAAACAACGGAAAATCATCATATATACAAGTATTAGGGCTCAAGTGACTTACCTCAATGAAACCCCCTTGATTCCCTCTTCAAATCTCTCCCAAAAACTCCAAAAACCGAATAGAAATGGTAAAGAATGCACCAAAATCGCGAAGGGTTCTATTTATGGTTTCTGCCCAGGTTTTTCGCACCTGCGGCCATTTTCTCGAACCCGCGCGACCGCACATACGGTCCAAGGAGCCGCACCTGCACAGCTCACTTACGCGCCCAGGCTCCGCATCTGCGGCAACATCGTCGCACCTGCGAAGGTGCATCTGCGCGTTTTCCTCCGCTTCTGCGAAGCCTGCCCAGCATTCCCCTTTCCGCATCTGCGCCCTAGGTTTCGCACCTGCGGGCTCGCAGATGCGACCTCCAACTCGCACCTGCACAACCTACCTAGTCCAGTGTTGCCCGCACCTGCGCACTACCCACTCGCGCCAGCGGCCTCGCACCTGCGAGGCTTTCTTCCGCAGGTGCGAAAATAGCAGTAGCAGCAGCCCCAGCTGCAAATTCCAACTTCGACAATCCGTTAACCACCCGGAATCACCCCGAGACCCTCGGTACCTCAATCAAAAATATCAACAAGTCATATATCAACATACAAATTTAGCCGAACCTTCGAATCACTCAAAATAATATCCAAACACCAAATTACCCTCGGATTCAAGTCTAAGAACTTCTAAATTTTCAAATTCGGCAACCGATGCTGAAACCAACCAAACCACGTCCGAATGACCTCAAATTTTGCACACACATCATAAATGACACCACGAACCTACTCCAACTTCGGAATTCCATTTCGACCCCGATATCAAGTTATTCACTGCCGACCGAAATCACCAAATTTTTAGTTTCGCCAATTCAAGCCTAATTCTACCACGGACCTCCAAATCACATTTCGGACGCACTCCCAAGTCCAAAATCACCTAACGGAGTTAACGGAATCATCAAAATTTAAATCTGAGATCGTTTACATATAGGTCAACATCCGGTTGACTTTTCCAACTTAAGTTTCTACTTAAGAGACTAAGTGTTTCAATTCACTCTAAAACCACTCTGGTCCCGAACCAACTAACCCGATATAACATAATATAGCTGAATAACACAGAAAAAAATAGAAATGAAAAAAATAAGGCTATAACTCTTGAAACGACCGGCCGAGTAGTTATAGGTGGGTAGGGGTGAGAGGAGGTGGGAGTGGAGTGTGGCGGGGGTAGGTGATGGGGTGGGTGAGTAGAGGTGGTTTAGGGGTGGGGATGGGTTGGTGGAGATGGGGAATAGGGTGGAGAAAGTTGAAAAAGTGTTTTGGAAAGGGAGAATGGCCTGGGCCACCTAAACTTGCATAAGATTTTAAAGCCGATATTAAAACTCTCATTTTTCGCAATTTGACACTTTAACTCGATAAAAATGCTTATGATAAGCCCCTCTCTTAGAGTGTGTATCTCAATTGCTCGACATGAATACCATGTCATATTCTCAGACTATTTATTATTTGACAGCTGTAATTTGTGGGCCTGTCTTTTTCCAAAATTAATTTATTAAATTTTTATTTTTTCTTCTCTTTTCCTTCTTTTATTCTTCACCAGAGCCCTGCCAGAAGAACCTCCCCCCCGCCCAGCTACCATTTCAATGGTAAAAGTCCAAATGTGATCCATTCAAAGTGGGACTTCACAATGTCGAAAAAAACAGAAACGAAAAAATACCAAGAAGAAAGAAAAAAAATCAGAGTCCAAATTTGAAACCCAATGTTAAAATAAAAGAAAAATCACTACAACTTCTAGAAAAATTACTCTTCTCCTATTCAAAGCATTTGCTAACCTTTTGTAAAACTAAAAACAATGGGTATGATTGGATCCCATTAATGCAATGAAAACCGTTGTCCCTTCTGTCTTTTTTCGTGTTTGGTTGGCAAAAATTATGCCCAAATTTGCACTTCGATGTGATATATTTCGAGCTTGATTGTTGATAATTTTATTCTCTTTGTTAAAATTAGAAGGAGCATATACAAGAACAAGAAATGGCAAAGAAAAAAATTAAAATGCTTGACTTCATTAATGTGGTAGAATAGAGGGGGAGGGGGAAATGGGAGGTGGGGTTTTGGTAGGGAAGACGAGAGAGGTGGGAGGGAGGAGAAAAGAGAAGGGGAAAGGGAAATGTCTTTTTTTTTCGGCCTCATTTATATTTTATTCTAATTTTCATATTTTTTTTAATAAAAATAATACTATTCACGCGTCTTGGCAACGTGATTTGCACACAATTTAGCCATGTCAGCTGCGTCGCTTTCACATAGGCATAGTCAACAGTCAAAGGTGTTTATTAATATCTATTCCGTCAAGTTGGAGTATTCAAATGGAAAAAGTGCAAGAGTTCATGTATCGGATTTGCAAACGGATACAAGTTTAAGTAGCCACGAGGCCATTTGGCCTTTTGAAAAATATTTTCTCTTCTTTTGATAGGGAAAATATTTTCCTCCAATTGGAGGAGAATGAATTCATGAGGAAAATATTTTCCAAAATATTTAAGCCAACCAAACATGAGAAAATTAAAAAACATTTTCCTTCTTACCAAACACACCCTAAGTTCTATATTAATTGCTTGGCAAATCAAGATGGAATTTAAAAAGGTCCCAACTGTTAAATCCTGTGAAAATGGACTTTTGAAAAGCTTTCCCAAAGAAGGTTAGCCATGTTCGTTTTATATTTATTTGACCAGAAATACTTGAAATTAATTAACGTGCAAGTTAATAACACTACAAACAAAAAGGTAAATTTTCCCCGCTTTTTTTGCCTACCCGTTTCCTCTTTAGAGCGTGCTTGGAACTTTAGTACGAAGGAAGTTATTCCTTCTTTATATGCCTAGAAGTCCTTTTAAATAAAAAAACTGGTGTTTGGTTGATGAATGAAAAGTTTTTGAAAAGAATAAATAAAGATTAATGTAATAATTTCAGCAAATCGTGATGAAATTTTTGAGTATTAATAATAATGTCCAAGTATTAGCTAGTTTGGAAGCTAAACATTACAACTATTATATGAAAAATGACTTCTACCTATAATTTTCTCCCTTTTTGACATAATATTTTTCCATTAGAAAATATTTTTTGGTTACGAAACACCAAAAAATTTCACCATACCAAAACACGTGTACATCTTACTATTGGGAATGTAGCATCAGAGACATTTTGTCTAAGAAGGAGGTATCAACGTCGTCCAACTTCTCATTAATGATGTTAGAATTACGCACTTTAATTTATTCTTAGAGGGAATTAGATGATGGTGTGCCCAAGATGATGTTAGAATTACGCACTTTAATTTATTCTTAGAGGGAATTAGATGATGATGTGCCCAACGCTGATTCCTTTATTATTATTATTATTATCCTCTAACAATAATTTATCCATGCGCTAGAAAAAGCCAGTTCAAGTTGAAAGCTATTACTCCTGGCTACCATTAGAAGTATTTAGACAATATTCAAATTAATAATACTATAGCATTTCTAAACATAAGGTGAGTAATCATGAATACTTTCTAAAATATAACTTAAAAAGTATAATCCGTACACAGCTTCTTAATTACTTGGTTGAAATTAGAAATCTTTTACCGTGAGGGTAAGTTTTTCTTCCGCATGTGTTTAATTTCACTTTTTTCCATTATACCATAATCTGATCTGGTTCTTCCCCTATATATTCTTAGCTTATCTCACTTCGAAGTTTACGTGCATTTGGTCCTAACAATAGTTAATGTACCAGTACGTTATTGATATTATCTATATATATGCACAACCAATGAATTGAATTCTAGCATTACGGTATATGTATTTCAGGAAGATTTCAGATAATTACTCAAAAGACTTTAAGACATTCCTTCACCTAAATAGTTAAGCACATAGGCTATGGAGGGACTCAGCCGCAAGAACAAAAACCACCCGAGCACGGCGTGTTATGGAGAAAGAATTACAGTGTTGAGCATTGATGGAGGAGGAGTTAGGGGAATCATTCCAGGAACCATATTAAGTTTTCTTGAATTAAAGTTACAAGTATGACAACTTGATTTGCAGTGGTCGTTTGCTTATGTTCCTAGCTAGTTTGATGTTGCATATGGTTTTCTCCAAAGTTTTTTTTATAGCAAACTGATAGTATTAAATTCTTTACTCTGTCAGTATATATATCATTGGTTAAATTCAACTAAATATAGTAGCTTTGCATGTTGCAGGAGTTGGACGGACCAGAAGCTCGACTTGCAGATTACTTTGATACGATTGCAGGGACTAGTACTGGAGGCCTAATGGCGACCATGTTAACAGCACCAGACCAACATGGCCGTCCTCTTTATGCTGCAAAGGATATAGTTCCATTTTATCTTGAACACAGCCCCAACATCTTCCCCCAGCGCAAGTACAATTTTTTTACCTCATTAGACGGTTATGTTCTCTTCAACTTTTAATTATGTACTGCTCCCTCTCTTCCAATTTAGATGAGTTAGTTTGACTCGGCACACGGAGTTTAAGAGAAAGGAGGAAGACTTTTGAAACTTGTGGTCTTAAAAGTTTTGTAGGGTCATGACATTTGTGTTGTTATAAAAGCTTCTCAATAAGGATAAATTGAAAAGTTTAAAGTTGAATTATTTCTAATTATAAAAATGTATCATTCTTTTTGGAACAAACTAATAAGGAATGTGTGTCATTTAAATTGAAACAGAGGGAATATATAAATGTATCATAACGTTACGAATTGTATATTTTACAGTGAAATACTATCGCTACTAAGGATGCTGTGTGGTCCAAAATATGACGGCAAGTATCTAAGGAATCTGATCCGAGGGCTCTGTGGAAACCGAAGATTCCAAGAAACTATAACCCATTTGCTTATTCCCACTTATGACATCAAGACACTTCAGCCCCAAGTTTTCTCTACATATGAGGTTGTATTTAATTCATTACAGTTCAATACTACGTACTCCTCTTGATCTTTTTTTTGTCTCTATTTAATTTGTGTAATGAAATATGGTTTGTAAAATCATTTCAGGCAGAGTTGGATCCTGGAATGGATGTTTTACTATCAGATATCTGCATCAGTACTTCGTCAGCTCCGGTTTATTTTCCTGCTTACTTCTTCAAAACAAAAGATTGTCAAGGAAATGATAGAGAATTTAACCTTATAGACGGAGGCATTGCAACCAATAACCCTGTAAGTGCAAAAAACATACAATTATATTTTGGGCATGTCATCGAAAATAATAGTTACTAGTAATACATTTTAATTTCTTCGGACGGGAGATTTACATTGTCTTGTCTGTGCATGTAACTTAAACTCTGTCTGAATATTGGTTAAACAGGCACTGCTAGCGATGAGGCCAACTGGAGCCAATGCAAAACTATTGCCAGCAAATGTCCTGGATTATGGCAAGTATCTAGTTCTATCAGTAGGAACAGGTACATCGAAGTCACAAAGGAAGTACAATGCAATCAACAGCTAAATGGGGACTCATTAGTTGGCTGTGTAAAGATGGAAACTGCCCTTTGGTGGATGCTTTTACTTTTGCCAACGCTGATATGGCTGACCTTCATTTGTCCTTACTTTTTAGCACTGCTGGCCATATTAAAAATTACACACACACACACACACACACACACACACACACACACACACACACATATATATATATATATATATATATATATATATATATATATATATATATATATATATATATATATATATATATAAATCCACCAATTTTTCCATCAAAATTAAAGTGCCTTTTTTTCACCATTTTATATGGGATTGTTACACAAATAACCAGCCAGATTCAATGCTTATTTTTTCTAGCCGGTATACATACATTATACATTATACATTAATTATTAACAGTTATACATGTATTGCACATGAATTATATATGTGTATATCCGCCGGCTATTTTTAGTTTAAGAGATTAGGTGAACGACTATTTTGGTTTATTTTTTAATTTTTTATTTGGTTGCATATAGTTATGATTCAGGGTAATTTGATAGTGCAAATATTCTTTTTAATACGATTAGTATGTAGAAGTTAAACTCTTTTATTTTTGGCAGGATGACAATTTAAGCGGAGAAGCATCATCGACTGATAAAGCAACGAAGGAGTGTATGGAGGAGCTAGTGAAGATTGGTAAAGACATCTTGCAGAAGCCTATTTCAAGGATGAATCTTGAAAGCTGCAAAAATGAAGTTGTTGAAAATGAAGGCACAAATGAACAAGCTCTTATCAGGTCTCTTATTTATTCACAATTCAAAAACCTTGAAACAATTTTAATGATTAGAGCAACTTTAAATATTTATAAATAATAACTTTGACAATATTTAACTAATCAATATTCTGTCGGGTTCAATTTTGTGATTAATTTCTTTAACAGATTTGCAAAGGTGCTTTCAGAGGAGAAGAGACTTCGCACTAAAAGGATGAAGGAGAAGAAGGTCTCTTCTAATGGAGATGCATGAACAAGTATATAATAAGCAAAAATAAATTGTCGTTCTTCTAAGAGATGATTAAATTTCTCGTTTAATGTACAATATATAGCACGAACTGATTGCTATTATTCTTAGAGAGATTAAATTAATTCTCTCAATCTCTCCCATTTGTCAAAGCAGTTGGATCACTTAAATGTACATTTTAATTTCTCATTAGTGTTGTTCATTGTATTTGTAAATTAAACATCATCATTGAAGTTATATGGGCATCACTTGAATTAATAGTCAAGATAAGTATGCCCACTTTATATTCCCCCCCCCAACCCCCGGGCATTTTTTTTTTCTTTTGACAAATTTAGCTAAACACTGTAGTACAAGACACAACGCTAAAAACCTTATAAAGCCCCCCATATTATTGTGTGGCTAAAGGACAACTCAACATTTTAACATAATTATATAGAAAAAGATCTTAAAAACTTTAGACACGATAAAAGTACTAGTCCTAGAATTTACTGTTATCTAGCTAGGACAATGATCGTAAAATCACCTCTCTTTGAAATCATTAGCAGATAACCTATTATGCTTTAAGAGGATTTATTTAGTTTGGTTAATTGCTATATCATGGTTTTTGTCAGTTTATAGAAGAAAACTTGGTTTCTTTTTATCTTTATATATTTTCATTTCGGTTAGCTTGCTCTAATTTGAAGTTTATGTTTAAATGCTTTGGTGCAAATTGAAACAAACTTTTTATATTGTTTGTATATGGGCGAAATCGAGCTCATGGTGCATCCCGGCCTCCGACAAGATAAGCCAGGCTCGAGACATAGTGGCAAGGGACCGAAATCGAGCAAAAGTCCCACCGAGCCAAAATCTGGGGGCATGACGCCTGCCCTCGAGAATGTCGAGGTCATGGTTCCGGAATCGATCCTAGCCTCGAACAACTTCGAAGAATATTGTCGGACAATCAAGTATAGCCAACAGAAGGCTGAAATATCCGTGACCGGACGGATATCACGACGGGGATCTCGGCACTTATCGATAGGGAACTGACAATCAGTAAATTGGAAGATTTTTTTTACCTTTTATAGAGTTGTACCTAAAGTAGGACTCCCCTACTATATAAATGGAGTTTGATAATTCATGAATTACATTATAACACGCACTCAAAAGCAATATATTATTATTTTCTCTGTCACTAGCTCTTGCTCCTTTTCGTTGGTGCCGACCGTGGTGAGCCCGACTCGATGGTGACTATTTCACTAAGGCTGGAATTATCTTACTCGTGTGGTTTGAATTTAATTTACCTTTGCCTTTTCAATTCTACTTAATTTATTGCTCTGTATCAAATTAATCCGCGTATCCTTAAAACCACTTATAAATTCAATTGTTATCCGCATTTGAGAGTAAACATTGTTGTATTCATAACTTTTTTTTTATGTATATTATAATTTTCATGAGTAACATTTTAGGGAGGGCATAAGGTAATAGACTATGTTATAAGAGGTATAAGAATGTTTTGCAGCGTATACTTTATATGTTCTTTCTCAAAAGGAATTTATAAACTAAAATAGATATTGAATCCTAATGACGAGTGTCCAGCTTATATTAATTTTAAACTCGTACTTTGTCAAATTATTGTATAGAAAGATGTCGATCTCACAGAGATTGGTTTATCTATTCTACAAATGGTTCTTATTTTAATTACTATTTGAAAGAATCAGAAAAGTTGAGTTGAGAGCTAACTAGAAAATAATGAACAAACAAACAGTAGAGAAAAGTATTTTTTTTTTACAAATATGATAAAGATGTTGGGATCCTGATTTCACTTGATTATTATATTACAAGCATATATTTATTTTTCAATTTTTATTTCTCACAAAATACATAAATGCCTCTCTCGATTACACTTATATATAAGCAGTTATACAAATTAATTATCAAGGTAGTAATATTAAAGAACCAAAAATATATACTTGAATTGAAACATGCTCTTTTTCAAATTAAGTCCCTTTCGGTTACCGTACTTGTTATAACTTGAATTTTAAACTATTCGCCTCTTTCGATTTCAGAATTAGTATAAAATCAAATTATAACACAAAACAGATAGATGTGATTAAATAAATATCAACACTTATCAACACCACTATTAACCTTACTACCCCTTCCGCCTCTCTCGATTACAAAATGAATAGCAGGTTAGTTTGTGATACAAAGTGAATAGGTGTGACTAAATTAAATAACATATAACTATAAAAATTGAAAGTTTCAAACCAAGCAAGTGAAATTGAAAAAAAAAAAAACTTTCACTATTATGTAGAATTGTCAAGATCCATTATTCTCCCAACATAAAATAATTACTTCATACTGGAGCTAGTACTGCTAATGAAAATATTCATGTCCATTAAATAAGAAAATAAAAAGATATATTCAATAAGAATAATTTTGACTATTTAATTAAAAATAAAAACTAGAGTAATTTTCGACCTTGAAATTTATTTAGAACTGAAATGAAAGTGTAGCCACCACCGTGGTCTACGAAAACGGTTAAAAACTGAAATAAACTTTACAAGAGGAATAATTTTGAATCTCCCAAGTTACTTCTGCAGAGATTGACAATGTCCATTTTATAGCCATGAGGCAACTTGATGGTAACCGTTTTGCTTTGTTGGAAACGAATTTTGGTTAAAAACGATTTTTGGCCTTTTGGCTGTAATTTTGTGCAGAATATCTTTCATTATCTTTTCTTGACACTTTCTTCTTCTTGCTTTTTACTTTGATATA
Source organism: Nicotiana tabacum (assembly GCF_000715075.1). Lineage (NCBI taxonomy): Eukaryota > Viridiplantae > Streptophyta > Magnoliopsida > Solanales > Solanaceae > Nicotiana > Nicotiana tabacum. The sequence continues at coordinate 74,956,791 of NC_134096.1, read as the reverse complement.
TTTCTTCATTGACCTTGCACCGCTACTTTTGCATTCTTTCCTGCATTATTTAGTTAAATATACGGAAAAGATTTGATAGTTTTTATGCTTTTACAAGAATAATCATATATTTAAAATCTAGCAAAATACACTTATAAAATTCTCCCACACTTAAACCTTTGCTCGTCCTGAGGAAATAAAATAAAAGATTAATAAAAAAAAACCTTTTTTGAGATAACTATACATTCATAACCTTTCAAAAAATTAAAGACTTCACCTAATATTTTGTAACGACCCGGTCGGTCGTTTTAAGAGTATTAGCCCTGAACCTCTAATTATTGCTCCCTCTATTTTATTTTTGAATTTTGTGACTTGCCGGGAGGATTTATTTTTGGTTTCGGAGTGAAATGTGACACATAGTCCCTAAAAGGGAAGTTTAAGTCATAGGAATCGACCGTAGTTTGAATTGTGTGAAGAAAACTCCAGAATAGAGTTTCGATACTTCCAATAGCTCCATATGGTGATTTTGGTCTTAGGAGCGTGTTCGAATGTTGAATTGGAGGTCCGTAGGTCATTTTAGCGTCAATTGGCGAAAGTTGGAAATTTGATGATTTTTAAAAAATTTGTCCTGGAGTGGACTTTTTGATACCGGGGTCAGATTTTGATTTCGAAAAATGAAATAGGTATGTAATGTCAATTATGACTTGTGTGCGAAATTTGAGGTCAATCAGACTTGATTTGATAGGATTCGGCGTCGGGTGTAAAAATTTAAAGTTTCAAAGTTCATTAGGCTTGAATCGACGTGCAATATGTATGTTTAGCGTTGTTTGATGTGATCTAAAGGCTCGACTAAGTCTGTATGATGTTTTAGGACTTGTTGGTAAGTTTGGTTGAGGTTCAAGGGGCCTCAGGTGGATTTCGGATGGTTAACGGATAATTTTTGGACGTAGAAGATTTTCGGTGATGGGTTGGTTCTGGTGTCTTCACACCTGCGGTCGGGTTGGCCGCAGGTGCGGTCTCGCACAAGCGAGCATTGAGTCACAGATGCGGGGCCGAGGAGGATGGCCAGTGGTCACAGATGCGACGTGAAGACCGCAGAAGCGGAGTCGCTTCTGCGGAAGGGTGATCGCAGAAACGGAGTGAGCGAGGGTGGCCAAGGTGTCCACAGAAACGCTTCCGCAGATGCAGAATCTAGGAGTTTAAGTGAACTCCGCAGATGCAGAGACTTCACCGGAGAAGCGGTACCGCAGAAGCGGATTTTGGACCGCAAAAGCGAAAAGCCTAGGCAGACTATATTAAATCAAGGCTTCATGATTTTTATCATTTTGGACATTTTGAGATCGGGTCTTGGCGATTTTTCAGAGTATTTTCGAGAGATTTATTGAGGTAAGTCCCTAGTACTTATTTTTGATCAATAATCTTGTTTCCCCATTGATTTTCCCATCTAGTTAGTGTGTATTTAAGGTGGAATTTGGGAGTTGAGGCTAGGGATTTGGAGAGTTTGATTTGAGAATTTGAGTGGCGACTTGGTGTCGGATTTTGGTAATTTTGGTATGGGTGAACTCGATATCGAATGGGCGTTCATAACTTGTGACTTTTATCCGATTTCGGGATATGGGCTCGGTCGACTTTTTGGGGCGAATTTCGATTCTTTGCTAAAGTCATAGATTTATGATTTAAATTAGTTTTTTGTAGTTGTATTCAAGATATGTAATTGCTTTTGGCTAGATTTGGGCCATTCGGAGTCGGAAAATAGAGGGAAAGACATCCTTATGATTGATTGAGCGAGATTTGAGGTAAATGACTTATCTAACCTTGTGTGGGGGAAATCCATTAGGATTTGGTACTGTTGTAACAATTTGTGATATGTGAGTGCTGTGTACTCGAGGTGACGAGTGCGTACACAGGATAATTGTGGAAATTTTGGTTCTTGCTGAGTTGTCTTCTTTTCAATTCCTTAACTGAGTTGCCTTAGCATATGTAGTGATGATGATTAACCTAGTATCGCATGTCTACGTGCCTTAACTCTTACTTACAATTTGTGTAACATGCTTAGTTGAATTACTTGCTTCCCTTGATTTGAAATTTATCTTTAACTGTAAGATTCTTGCTGTAAATTCGATGTTCCTTCGGTTCGATTATCTGCTGTATATTTACTTTGGGACTTCGAGGCGTTTACTCGGGAGATCTTCCTATAGTGCATATTTACTTTGGGACTACGAGGCACTTCCTCGGAAGATCCCCCTGTACTGCATATTTACTTTGGGACTACGAGGCGGTTTCTCGGAAGATCCCCTATATACTGCATATTTACTTTGGGATTATGAGGCGGTTCCTCGGGAGATCCCCCTGTTTTACATATTTACATTTGGGACTACGAGCGGTACCTCGGGAGCGCCCTTGTTGTTTACCTCTAGTTGTTGTGCTATTATTTTCTGAAGTTTCTCATTATTTAAATTCTTAGTCATTTCAAATATTATTATATATTCTGTGTTACTTTTCTTTTAAACCAGTAGGGGCCTGACCTGATCTCGTCACTACTCTACCGAGGTTAGGCTTGGCACTTACTGGGTACCGTTGTGGTGTACTTATACTACACTCTGCACATTTTTTTTTGTGCAGATCCAGGTTCTTTCTACCAGGCCAGATACGAGTGAGCTGGACTGTACATGGAGACTTCAAGATATATCTGCCAGCGTTCGCAGACCTCAGGGTCCCCCACATATCCTTATTATGTTGTTTCCCTTATTCTCTTTAGACTTTGATGTATAGAGATACTTACTACTTTCTTTTAGAAGCTTGTGACTTATTCCTAATGGGTTTTGGGAGTTGTAATTATTAAATCGTAGTTTCTATCTATGTATCATGTCTTGAGATTGGAGTTCAGTTTATTATTATGTTATTCTGCAAATTGTTAGGCTTACCTAGTCGTAGAGACTAGGTGCCATCACGACATCCTACAGAGGGTGAATTGGGGTCGTGACAAGTTGGTATCAGAGCACTAGGTTCATAGGTGTTATGAGTCACAAGCAGGTTTAATAGAGTCTCGTGGATTGGTACGGAGACATATGTACTTATATTTGAGAGGCTATGGAACTGTTAGGAAAAGTTTCATTTTTTTTGATTCCTTATCGTGCGAGATTTTGACTTCGGACTCTAAAATTTTGTCTTTCTATTCTCTTACAGATAGTGAAGACACGTATACCTGGATCGGATGATCAGACACCCGCGCCCCCTGCTAGAGCCACGAGAGGCCGGGGTAGAGGCCGAAGACGTCCACGTGGTGCAGCCAGAGTACCCGCACGAGCTGCTATAGAGGAGCCACCAGTAGCTCCAGTTGGGGGTCAGGCACCGGAGACGCCTGTTACTGCACCAACCCTCCAGGAGGCTCTAGCCCTGTTCCTAAGCATGTTCAGTACCTTGGCTCAGGCAGGATTGATACCACTTGCTCCTTCCACATCTCACGCCGGGGGAGGAGCACAGACTCCCGTCGTTGGTACCCCAAAGCAGCGGGTTCAGGTACACCATAATCCAGAGACCATACCGATGCAGCCGGTAGCTCTAGTTCAACTCGAGGTTAGGGCAGCAGCTTCTGAGGCGGAGCAGCTCAGGCTTGATAGGTACAAGAAGTACCACCTTCCTACTTTCAAAGGCTTGGCGTCAGAGGATGCCCAGGGTTTTCTTGAGGAGTGCCACCGTATCCTCCTTACTATGGGTATTGCAGAGATTAGTGGGGTTTCTTTCACTACATTCCAGCTTAGAGGAGCGGCCTATCAGTAGTGGCGCGCAAACAAGTTGGATAGTCCGACTGAGGCAGCTTCACTCACTTGGACTCAGTTCTTAGATATGTTCTTGAGGGAGTATGTTCCCCAGGGTCTCAGAGATTCTTGACGCGCAGAGTTTGAGCAGTTACGCCAGGGTGTTATGACCATGTCAGAGTATGCGGTCCGATTCAGCGATTTTGCTAGGCATGCACTGCCTTGATTGCTATTGTTTGTGAGCGGGTTCGTCGATTTATTGAGGGGCTCCACACCAGTATCAGATTGAGCATGGCCAGAGAGTTGGAGATGGATATTGCGTACCAGCAGGTAGTAGGGATTACTAGGAGGTTGGAGGGTATGCTGACTCAGGATAGAGAGGAGAGAGAGGCCAATAGGTCTCGAGAGTCTAGAACTTATAGTGGTACTCGTTCCCCAGCTACAACTCGTCAGTGTAGAGGTTATATGGGTCGCCCTTTTCATTCAGCACTTCCAGCTGCCAGCTGTGCTCTGGCCACTACTAGGCCCCAGGATCTTTATTATGCACCGCCAGTATCTAGTGTGCCTCCTGTACGGGACGCTTTCAGTGGTCAGTCCAGTCGATCAGGACCGAGCTAGTCACATCAGCCACATCCTCCGAGGGCTGGTTTTGAGTGTGGTGACACACGTCGTGTGGTGAGGGATTGCCCTAGATTTAGGAGGGTTACGCCTCCATAGATTTCTCAGGTACTGCGTGCTCTACTAGGTCCTCAAGCTATGGTTAGAGCACCATCTACCACCCCACCTGCATAACCAGCTAGAGGTAGAGGTCGGACAAGTAGAGGTCGCCCTATAGGGGGAGGCCAAACCAGATATTATGCCTTTCTAGGAGGGAGGCAGTTGCATCAGATTCTATTATCACAGGTACTGTTCTGGTCTGTTATAGAGATGCATCAGTCTTATTTGATCCAGGCTTCACTTATTCCTACGTGTCATCTTATTTTGCTTCGTGTTTGGGTGTATCCCGTGATTCTCTGAGTTCACCTGTTTATGTATCTACATCCGTGGGTGATTCTATTATTGCTGACCGTGTGTATTGGTCGTGTTTGATTGTTCTTAGTGGTTTTGAGACCATAGCCGATTTATTATTGCTCAGTATTGTGGATTTCGATGTTATTTTGGGCATGAACTGGTTGTTTCCCTATCACGCTATCCTTAATTGTCATTCAAGACGGTGACGTTGGCTATGCCAGGTCTACCGCGGCTAGAGTGGAGAGGTACCTTAGATCATGTTCCTAGCAGGGCTGTTTCATTGCTTAAAGCTCAGCGAATGGTTGAGAAGGGGTGTGATGCGTATCTGGCCTATGTGAGGGATGTTAGTGTTGACACTCATAGTGTGATGCGTATCTGGCCTATGTGAGGGATGTTAGTGTTGACACTCATACGGTCAAGTCTGTTCCGGTAGTGGGACTATTCAGATGTATTCCCAGCAGATCTTCCGGGCATGACGCCCTACAGGGATATCGATTTTGGTATTGATTTGTCACCGGGCACTCAGCCCATTTCTATTCCACCTTATCGGATGGCCCCAGTAGAGTTGAAAGAATTAAAGGAACAGTTGCAAGAGTTGCTCGATAAGGGATTCATTCGGCCCAGTGTGTCACCTTGGGGTGCTCCTATCTTATTTGTGAAGAATAATGATGGTTCTATGCGAATGTGTATCGATTATCGCCAGTTGAACAAGGTTACAGTGAAGAACATGTATCCATTGCCACGTATTGATGACCTATTTGATCAGCTTCAGGGTGCCAGAGTTTTCTCTAAGATTGACTTGCGTTCAGGCTATCATTAGTTGAAGATTCAGGAGCCAGACATCCCAAAGACTCCTTTCAGGACTCGGTATGGTCATTACAAGTTCCTTGTGATGTCTTTTGGGCCGACCAATGCCCCAGCAGCATTCATGCACTTGATGAACAATGTATTACAGCCCCATCTTGACTCTTTCATCATTGTGTTTATTAACGATATTCTGGTGTACTCCCGGAGTCGGGAGGATCATAAGCAACACCTGAGGACTGTGCTTCAGACCTTGAGAGAGAAGAATCTATATGCAAAATTTTTATAGTGTGAATTCTGGATAGATTCGGTGGCATTTTTGGGTCATGTAGTATCGAGTGAGGGGATCAAAGTAGACTCGAAGAAGATTGAAATAGTGTAGAGTTGGCCCAGACTGTCCTCAGCTACGGAGATCCGAAGTTTTCTTGGCTTAGCGGGGTATTACCGTCGATTTGTAGATGGCTTTTCGTCTATTGCAGCACCTATGACCAGATTGACTCAGAAGGGTGCTCCGTTCAGGTGGACCGAGGATTGTGAGGAGAGCTTTCAAAAGCTCAAGTCTGCCTTGACTACAACCCCGGTGTTAGTGTTGCCTACTGGATAGGGTTCTTAATGGTGTATTGTGATGCGTCACGCATTGGTCTTGGCGCGGTGTTGATGCAGGGCGGTAGGGTGATTGCCTATGCGTCTAGACAACTGAAGGTGCATGAGAAGAATTATTCGGTCCACGACCCTGAGTTAGCAGCTATTGTTCATGCCTTGAAGATCTGGCACTATTTGTACGGTGTCCCTTGTGAGGTTTTCACCGATCACCGGAGTCCACAACATCTGTTTAAACAGAAGGACCTTAACTTGCGGCAGCAGAGATGGTTAGAGTTGCTTAAGGATTATGACATCACCATTCTCTATCATCCCGGGAAGGCCAATGTGGTGGCCGATGCCTTGAGTCGCAAGGCGGAGAGTTTAGGCAGTTTAGCATATCTACCAGTAGCAGAGAGGCCTTTAGCCTTGGATGTTCAGGTCTTGTCCAACCAGTTTGTCAGATTGGATGTTTCTGAGCCGAGCAGAGTTTTGGCTTGTGTGATTTCTAAGTCTTCTCTTTATGATCGCATCAGGGAACGTTAGTATGATGACCCCCATCTGCTTGTCCTTAAGGACACAGTTTAGCACAGTGATGCCAAAGAAGTCAGTTATTGGAGATGACAGTGTATTACGAATGCAGGGCAGGCTATGTGTGCCTAATGTAGATGGTTTAAGTGAGTTGATTCTCTAGGAGGCTCACAGTTCGCGGTACTCTATTCATCCAGGTACCGCGAAGATGTATCAGGATTTGAGACAGCACTATTGGTGGAGGCAAATGAAGAAGGACATAGTGGAATATGTAGCTCGTTGCCTAAATTATCAGTAGGTAAAGTATGAGCATCAGCGACCGAGTGGATTGCTTCAAAAGTTAGAGATCCCAGAGTAGAAATGGGAGCGAATTACTATGGATTTCGTTGTTGGGCTCCCACAGACTCAGAGAAAGTTCGATGCAGTTTGGGTGATTGTGGATAGATTGACCAAGTCAACTCATTTCATTCATGTGGTTACTACTTACTCTTTGGAGCAGCTGGTTCAGGTTTACATTCGCGAGATTGTCAGGCTTCATGGCGTACCTGTCATGACCCAAAATCCATTAAAGGTCGTGATGGCGTCGGGCACCACTATCAGACAAGCCAACACTAAATAGTTAATTAAATTCTCATTTTAGTATTTTTGAAAACATAAATTTCCTTCAATTTAACTAGTAACAAATGATTTTTTATTTATTTTAAGGAATAACATTAACGTTTTCCAATTTCAAAACTAAATATCCCATAATCATCCCAGAACCCGGTATCATAAGTGCATGAGCATCAACTAGGAAGATAAAATAAAATACATTACCTGTCCAGAATACAAATTAGACAGGAAAATACATAAGTAACTCTGAAGGAGACTCTGCTGGTTGCGGATCGTTGATGGAAATGCAGCTCACCTAATTCTCCGCATTTACCACACCTCTACACCCGCAAGGCTGCTAGACATATATGCACCCGCACAAAAATGTACAGCAAGTGTAGTATGAGTACGTAAATCAACGTGTACCCAGTAAGTATCCAGTCTAACCTCAGAGAAGTAGTGACGAGAGGTCGACTCCGAGACTTACTAGTGGTCCAATAATAATATACCGATAATATAATAAATTATGGATTTTATAAGGCAACGGTAAACTCAATAACATGAAGCAGGTAAATAATTCTTTTATTAATAGGGGATTTCCAAATTTATTTTCATCTTTTAGAAATTTATATCTCCTGCCAATGAGGCCATATCAATTATCAATAATTCCAAAACAATCAATTAAGTCATGCAAAAATCATACCGAGGTCGTACGGACCGATCCAACATAATATTAAACTGTGCATTGCCGGAGAGTCGAACGACGCGAATCATAGATGCATCTATTAAATCTACCGAGGCGTTCGACCCGTTCCACAAAAGATAAACACATTCAGACAACCAAATCAAGGATTTATTTAGGTTTGATGTTTAAAGAAATATCAATTTTCATTAACGGTCAAGTGTCCCGTCCAAAACCCAAGTAGGTGAAGTCTAACCTTTTGAAATTCCTTTATCAAGTTCCAATATGTTGTAAACGATTAAATTAACAAGTAGGATGCAAGCATCGCAAATATAACGTGATTTGGGTCCTAGAATACCCAGACATAAGCATAATAGTAGCTACGCACGGACTCTCGTCACCTCGTACGTACGTAGCCCCCACAAATAGAAGCACATATTAAATTAATTCATCTATGGGTTTAATTCCCTCTTACAAGGTTAGAAAGAAGACTTACCTCGCTCCGAAGTTCCATAACCGGCTCCAACGCCACTCTAACGCCTCAAACCAATGCCAAACGCTTCAAAACAAGCCAAACAATGTGCAAACTAATGAAAATATACTCTAATACTCATAACAATTCAATTCACAACAAATTCCCAACTTCGCTCGGAAAGTCGATAAAATCACCCTCAAGCCCACGTGCCCGGATTCCGAAATTTTTCGAAGATACACATTATACACAACATTACGAACTCAAATATATAATTTATTCCCAGTTCCATGTCCAAATTCGTGGTCCAAATCCAAAAATACCAAATTTCTAGGTTTTCTACCAAAACCCCATTTTCTATAAATTTGCATGCTTAAATACATATATAAATCATGTATTTAACTCACAAAGTGAAGAAAACACTTACCCCATAATAGTTGATGAAGATGGCATCCCAAATTGCTCCAAAATCGGCTCCTATGAACAAAAATGAAATAAGATTGAGCCAAACCCTCATTTTTAAAGAAGACACTGCCCAGCCCCGACTTTCGCACCTGTTGTTCAGTAGCCGCTTCTGCGGATCTGCACCTGCGGAATTTCCATCGCAGGTGAGGCTCCAGCTTGACCAACAGTTCTCGCACCTGCGCCTCATGTAGCACATTTGTGCTTCCGCTTCTGCGATCCTTATGCGCTTCTGTGCTCGCGCACCTGCATATTGGCGCCTGCTTCAGCGGCCCTAGGCCTTTGGCCATCCTCTGCTTCTGCGCCTATTTTTTTGCTTTTTCAGCATCGCACCTGCGGCCCTTTTTGTGCAAGTGCGATTACACCAGAACTCAGGACCTTCAGCACCCTTAGTCCAAAACTTGCTTCGTTAACCATACGGGACCCACCCGAGGCCCCCAGAACCTTAACCAAATATACCAACATGTCCCAAAATACATTACGAACTTAGTCGAGCCTTCAAATCGCATCAGACGACACTAAAACCATGAATCACACTCCAATTCAAGCTTAATAACTTTAAAAGTTCAAACTTCAACATTCGATGTTGAAACCTATCAAATCACGTCCGATTGACCTCAAATTTTGTACACAAGTCATATTTAACATTATGGACCTACTCCAACTTGCAGAATTGGAATCCGACCCCGATATCAAAAAGTCCACTTCTGGTCAAACTCCTCAAAAACCTTCAAATTTCTAACTTTCGCCAAATGACCTACGGACCTCCAAATCCGCATACGGACGTGCTCCTTATACCAGAATCACCATACGGAGCTATTCCCAGACTCAAAATCCCAAACGGACATCGATAACATTAAAATGCACTTCAACCCAAATTTATGAAATCCTTCTAAAAATGTTATCTTCCACAATAGGCGCCGAAATGCTCCTCGGTCACCCAAAACCAGATCCGGATATACGCCCAAGTCCTAAATCATCATATGAACCTGTGGGAACCTTCAAATCCTGATTCCAAGGTCGTTTACTCAAAAATCCAATCTTAGTCAATTCTTCCAACTTAAGGCTTTCGAAATGAGCATTTTCTTTCCAATATCAACTCCGATCTCCCCGATATTTAATTCCGACCACACATACCAGTCATACTACCTGAAATGAAGCTTCTCATGGCCTCAAACCATCGGACTATATGCTAGAGCTCAAAACAACCGATCGGGTCATTACAGTATCGGTATCTATCATCTCTGATTGGGGTACACAGTTTACATCATAGTTCTGGAGAGCCGTACAATGTGAGTTGGGTACTCGTGTGGAGTTGAGTACAACATTTCACCCTCAGATGGATGGACAGTCCAAGCGCACTATTCAGATTTTGGAGGATATGCTTTGTGCATATGTGATTGAGTTTGGGGGTGCTTGGGATTAGTTCTTGCCACTTGCGGAGTTTGCCTACAACAACAGTTATGAGGCGAGCATTTAGATGGCACCATATGAGGTTTTGTATGGTAGACGATGCCGATCTCCAGTGGGTTGGTTCGAGCCAGGCGAGGCTAGGCTATTGGGTACAGACTTGGTTCAGGATGCCTTGGAAAAAGTTAAATTGATTCAGGATCGACTTCGTACAGCCTAGTCTAGGCAGAAGAGTTATGCGGATCGGAAGGTTCACAACATTGCATTCATGGTTAGGGAGCAGGTCTTTCTCCGGGTTTCGCCCATGAAGGGTGTTATGAGGTTCAGAAAGAAGGGCAAATTGAGCCCGAGGTATATCAGGCCTTTTGAGATTCTTGAGAGGGTTGGAGATGCGGCTTACAGACTTGAACTACCACTTAGTCTCTCTACAGTTCATCCAGTATTTCATGTTTCCATGCTCTGAAAGTATTACGACGATCCGTCTCATGTGTTAGACTTCAGCTCAGTCTAGTGGGACAAGGATCTATACTATGTTGAGGAGCCGGAGGCCATTTAGGATAGACAGGTTCGAAAGTTGAGGTAAAAGAACATCGCTTCTATGAAGGTTCAGTGGAGGGCTCATATGGTCAAGAAGGCGACTTGGGAGACCGAGCATGATATGCGCAGCCGTTATCCTCATATTTTTACCACTTCAGTTATGTCTCTATACTCGTTCAAAGATGAACGTTTGTTTTAAGAGGGGGAGGATATAACGATCCGGACGATCGTTTTGAGAGTATTAGCCCCGAACCCCTAACTATTGCTCCCTCTATTTCATTTTTGGGTTTTGTGACTTGTCGGGAGGATTTATTTTTATTTTCGGAGTGAAATGGGACACAGAGTCCCTAAAAAGGATGTTTAAGTCATAGGAATCGACTGTCGTTTGAATTGTATGAAGACAACTCCGAAATGGAGTTTCGACGGTTCCAATCTCCGTAGGGTGATTTTAGTCTTAGGAGCGTGTTGGGATGTTGGATTGGAGGTCCATAGGTCATTTTAGCGTAAATTGGCGAAAGTGGGAGATTTGATGAATTTTGGAAAATTTGACCGGAGTGGACTTTTTGATATCGAGGTTGGATTCTGATTCCGGAAGTTGCAATAGGTCTGTAATGTTAATTATGACTTGTGTGCAAAATTTAGGTCAATCGGACTTGATTTGATAGGATTCGACGTCGGATGTAGAAGTTTGAAGTTTTAAAGTTCATTAGGCTTGAATCGACGTGCAATTCGTATGCTTAGCATTGTTGGATCTGATCTAAAGGCTCGACTAAGTTCGTATGATGTTTTATGACTTGTTGGTAAGTTTGGTTGAGGTCCCGTGGGCCTCGGGTGGATTCCGGATGGTTAACGGATCATTTTTAGACTTAGAGGATTTCTGGTGTTTGGCTGGTTCTGGTGTCTTCACACCTGCGGTGGGGTTAGCCGCAGGTGCGGTCTCGCATGAGCGAGCTTTGAGTCGCAGATGTGGAGGCGAGGAGGATGGCCAGTGGTCGTATATGCGACATGAAGAGCACAGAAGCGAAGCCACTTCTTCGGAAGGGTGATCGCAGAAGCGAAGTGAGCGAGGGTGCTGGGGTGGCCAAGGTGTCCGCAGAAGCGGACGTGAAACCACATAAGCGCTTCTGCAGATGTGAAATCTGGGAGTTTAAATGAACTCTGTAGATGTGGAGACTTCACCGCAGAAGCGGATTTTGGACCGCAAAAGCAAAAAGCCTGGGCAGACTATATTAAATAAAGGGTTCGTGATTTTTATCATTTTGGACATTTTGACCTCGGGTCTTGGCTATTGTTTAGAGAATTTTTGAGAGATTTCTTGAGGTAAGTCCCTTGTACTTATTTTTGATCAATAATCTTATTTCCCCATTGATTTTCCCACCTAGTTAGTGTGTATTTAAGGTCGAATTTGGGAGTTGAGGCTAGGGATTTGGAGAGTTTGATTTGAGGATTTGAGTGGCGACTTGGTGTCGGATTTTGGTAATTTTGGTATGTGTGAACTCGATATCGAATGGGTGTTCGTAATTTATGACTTTTACCCGATTCCGAGACGTGGGCTCGGGTCAACCTTTTGGGGCGATTTTCAATTCTTTGCTAAAGTCATAAATTTATGATTTAAATTAGTTTCTTGTAGTTTTATACATGATATGTAATTGCTTTTGGCTAGATTTGGACTATTCGGGGTCGAAAAATCGAGGGAAAGGCATCCTTATCGATTGATTGAGTTGGATTTGAGGTAAGTGACTTGTCTAACCTTGTGTGGATGAAATCCCCTTAGGAATTGGTATTGTTGTAAAAATTTATGATATGTGAGCGCCGTGTATGCGAGGTGACGAGTGTGTACATAGGCTACTTGTGGAAATTTCGGTTCTTGTTGAGTTGTCTTCTTTTAAATTCCTAAATTAAGTTGCTTTAGCATATGTAGTGATCATGATTATCCTAGTATCGCATGTCTATGTGCCTTAACTCTTACTTGCAATTTGTGTAACATGCTTAGTTGAATTACCTGCTTCCCTTGATTTGAAATTTATTTTTAACTGCAAGATTCTTGCTGTAAATACGATGTTCCTTCAATTCGGTTATCTGCTGCATATTTACTTTGGACTATGAGGTGTTTACTCGGAAGATCCCCATGTACCGCATATTTACTTTGGGACTACGAGGCAGTTCCTCGGGAGATCCCCTTGTACTGCATATTTACTTCAAACCAAGCAAGTGAAACTGAAAAAAAAACTTTCACTATTATGTAGAATTGTCAAGATCCATTATTCTCCCAACATAAGATAATTACTCCATACTGGAGCTAGTGCTGCTAATAAAAATATTCATGTCCATTAAATAAGAAAATAGAAAAATATATTCAATAAGAATAATTTCGACTATTTAATTAAAAATAAGAACTAGAGTAATTTCCAACCTTGAAATTTATTTAGAACTGAAATGAAAGTGTAGCCACCACAGTGGTCTACGAAAACGGTTAAAAACTGAAATAAACTTTACAAGAGGAATGATTTCGAATCTCCCAAGTTACTTTTGCAGAGATTGACAATGTCCATTTTATAGACATGAGGCAACTTGATGGTAACCGTTTTGCTTTGTTGGAAACGGGTTTTGGTTAAAAACGGTTTTTGGCCTTTTGGTTGTAATTTTGTGCAGAATATCTTTCATTTTCTTTTCTTGACACTTTCTTCTTCTTGCTTTTTACTTTGATGTATTTCTTCATTGACCTTGCACCACTACTTTTGCATTCTTTCCTGCATTATTTAGTTAAATATACGGAAAAGATTTGATAATTTTTATGCTTTTACAAGGATAATCATATATTTAAAATCTAGCAAAATGCACTTATCAAATTCTCCCACACTTAAACCTTTGCTCGTCTCGAGGAAATAAAATAAGAGATTAATAAAAAAAACTTTTTTTTGAGATAACTATACATTTATAACCTTTCAAAAAATTAAAGACTTCACCTGATATTTTATAACGACTCGGCCAGTCGTTTTAAGAGTATTAGCCCTGAACCTCTAATTATTGCTCCCTCTATTTTATTTTTGGATTTTGGGACTTGCCGGGGGGATTTGTTTTTGGTTTCGGAGTGAAATAGGACACATAGTCCCTAAAAGGGAAGTTTAAGTCGTAGGAATCGATCGTAGTTTGAATTGTGTGAAGAAAACTCCGGAATAGAGTTTCGACGCTTCCAATATCTCAATAAGGTGATTTTGGCCTTAGGAGCGTGTTCAGATATTGAAATTGAGGTTCGTAGGTCATTTTAGCGTCAATTGGCGAAAGTTGAAAATTTGATAATTTTTGATAAATTTGACCGGGAGTGAACTTTTTGATACCGAGGCCGGATTTTAATTCTAAAAGTTGAAATCTGTAATGTCAATTATGACTTGTGTGTGAAATTTGAGGTCAATCGGACTTGATTTGATAGGATTCGGCGTCAGGTGTAGACGTTTGAAGTTTTAAAGTTCATTAGGTTTGAATCGATGTGCAATACGTATGATTAGCATTGTTTGATGTGATATAAAGGCTCGACTAAGTCGGTATGATATTTTAGGACTTGTTGGTAAGTTTGGTTGAGGTCCCAGGGGCCTCGGGTGGATTCCGGATGGTTAACAGATAATTTTTGGACTTAGAAGATTTATGGTGCTGGGCTGGTTCTGGTGTCTTCGCACTTGCGGTGGGGTTGGCCGCAGGTGCGGTCTCGAACAAGCGAGCTTTGAGTCGCAGATGCGGGGGCAAGGAGGATGGCCAGTGGTCGCAGATGCGACGTGAAGACCGCAGAAACACAGTGAGCGAGGGTGCTGGGGTGGCCAAGGTGTCCGCAGAAGCGCTTCCGCATATGCGGAATCTGAGAGTTTAAGTGAACTCCGCAGATGCAGAGACTTCACCGCAGAAGCGGTACCGCAGAAACGGATTTTGGACCGCAAAAGCGAAAAGCCTGGGCAGACTATATTAAATCAAGAGTTCGTGATTTTTATCATTTTGGACATTTTGAGCTCGGGTCTTGGCGATTTTTGAGAGCATTTTCGAGAGATTTCTTGAGGAAATTCCCTTAGGATTTGGTGTTATTGTAATAATTTATGATATGTGAGCGCCGTGTACGTGAGGTGACAAGTGCGTACATGGGCTAATTGTTGAAATTCTGATTCTTGTTGAGTTGTCCTCTTTTAAATTCCTAAACTGAGTTGCTTTAGCATATGTAGTGATCATGATTATCCTAGTATCGCATGTCTACGTACCTTAACGCTTACTTGCAATTTGTGTAACATGCTTAGTTGAATTACCTGCTTCCCTTGATTTGAAATTTATTTTTAACTGTAAGATTCTTGCTGTAAATTCGATGTTCCTTCAGTTCGGTTATCTGTTGCATATTTACTTTGGGACTCTGAGGCGTTTACTCGGGAGATCCCCCTGTACTGCATATTTACTTTGGTACTACGAGGCAGCTCCTCGGGAGATCCCCTTGTACTGCATATTTACTTTGGGACTACGAGGCGGTTCCTCGGGAGATTCCGCTTTCTTGCATATTTACATTTCGGACTACGAGGCGGCACCTCGGGAGCGCCCCTATTGTTTACCTCTGGTTGTTGTACTATTATTTTCTAAAGTTTCTCGTTATTTAAATTCTCAATCATTTCAAATATTATTATATGTTCTGCCTTACTTTTCTTTTAAACCAGTCGTGCCCTGACCTGACCTCGTCACTACTCTAGCAAGGCTAGGTGTAATGACCCGGCCGATTATTTTAAGTATTATAATCCCGTTCCCCTATTTACTGCTCAATTTATGCTTTACAGTCATTTTATGACTTACCGAGTTAGTTGGTTAGGGTTCGGAATGATTTCGGAGTAAAATGAGACACTTAGTCTCTTAATTGAAAACTTAAGTTGGAAAATTTGACCGGATATTGACTTATATGTAAACGACCTCAGAATTTAATTCTGATGATTCCAATAGCTCCATATCGTGATGATTTTGAGGCAGTGATGATTTTTTTCTTCGCGATCGCGTGAAGAGGGTCGCGATCGCGTAGCTGTGCGAGTTTGTTATTCGCGAACGCATGAAGAAGGTCGCATTCGTGTAGAGTAAGTGTTGCAGAAGTAAAGGTCACACGTTTTGTGCTTCGCGATCGTGTGGATGAGTCCGCGATCGCGTAGGGTTAAATTTGGGCAGTGAAAATTTGTGCTTCGCCATCGCGTGTGGTTGTCCGAGATTGCGTAGAGCAAATGACTGGGCAGAGAGTTTAAGTTCTGAAAATGGGACTTCGTTCCATTTTCCATTTTACCGATTTGGAGCTCGGAGAGAGAGAAGTTTCGGGAGATTTTCAAGAAAAACAACGAGGTAAGTGTTCCTAACTCAATATTGGTTAAATTACCCGAATCCATGCTTGTTTTTGACATTTAATTAGTGAATTAAATTGGAAGATTTAGAAAACCTTCTTGGTTTAAATTAAAGATTTGAGGGTCGAGTTGAGGTCGGATTTTGGTAAAATTGGTATGATTAGACTCGTGGTTGAATGAGCTTTCGAATTTTATAACTTTTGTCGGGTTCCGAGACGTGGGCCCCACCGGCGATTTTTGAGCTAAATTTCGAATTTTGTTGGAAAATTAGTATTTTCTTATGGAATTATTTCTAATAAATTTTATTGATTAAATCGAATTATTGTGGCCAGATTTGAGGCGTTTGGAGGCCAATTCACGAGGAAAAAACATTGCAGAATAAAGAATTACACGGCTTGAGGTAAGTAACAGTTCTAAATTTGGTCCTGAGGGTATGAAACCCCGGAATATATATTATGTGATTGATTTTGAGGTGACGCACATGCTAGGTGACGGGCATGTGGGCGTGCACCGTAGGAATTATGACTTGGTCAATCCATGGAACTATGTAGTTGAAAAATCTATTAATATCCGTACATTTTTCCCCGTATTAGAGAAATTGATCTATGAATCATATTTAAATCATATGTTTACACTGTTGAGACCCACAGAGGTCGTGTACTTGTGAAATTATTTGCTAAATTGCTGTTTTGCACTCAGTCACAGTTCTATTTGCACATTATTTTACCTCAGTCTCTCTTATTTATTATTGATGCATCATATCATTGGTGTTGGGCTGCTTATCATGATTTCTGAGAGCCCGAGACACTGGAGAGGTTGATGATTGAGTGAGGCCGAAGGCATGATTGTGAGGATATTTATGAATCGGGTTGTACGCCGCAGCATGTTTCAATTGATTTATGCCATGATTGGCTTGATATAGCGCTTGGGCTGAAGGAGCCCCTCCGGAGTTTGTACACACCCCCAATGAACGCAGGTACTTACTGAGTGCGAGTGCCGAGTGATGAGTTGCTGTGAGGAATAAGCGACTGTGAGGAAAGGATGACTGTGAGGTTGGAGTAAATAGGAGGATTGAGTGACTGTTACTCTGAGAGGATGCATTGATTTCATTATTTGCTGCATTTCAGCTGTCATATATCACTATTTTGGAAATTTTGGAAAAATATTATTTTCTGTTTCGGTCAAACTTGATATGAAATTTCAGTGAAATCTTAAATGTTGAACTTGAGAGCATGCCTACTCTTTTATATTGGAAAGTACTGTATTTGGACTTAGCTGAGAAACTCTTCACTACTTTTGAGTTGTTTATTTATTATTGTTACTTACTGAGTTGGTTGTACTCATACTACACCCTGCACTTCGTATGCAGATCCAGGTGATCTCAGATACAGTGGGTGTTGATTCTTTCACACAGTCAATTTTTCGGAGATTCAGAGGTAGTTACCATGTTTCGCAGACCTTGTCTCTCCTTCCCTATCCTTTTGTTTATTGTATTTGGTCTCAGATTATTATAGACCACATTTTTCAGACTTGTAATGTATAGATGCTCATGTACTCAGTGACACCAGAATTTGGGAATGTCTTTATTTTCAATGTTTGTGGGATTTAATCTTAAACTTAATTATTATGTTTTCAATATTTAAATTGAAAGTGGTTTTGGAAAGGTCGGCTTGCCTAGTATTGCGATAGGCGCCATCACGATGGGTTAGGTTTTGGGTCGTGATAAGTTGGTATCAGAGCCTAGGTTACATAGGTCTCACGAGTCATGAGCAAGTTTAGTAGAGTCTCGCGGATCGGTACAGAGACATTTGTATTTATCTTCGAGAGGCTACCTAACCCTTAGGAAAATTTCACTTTCTTGGATTCTGTCGTGCGAATTGTTGATTCTGGAAACTAAATTTCTGTTATTATATTCTCTTAGAAATGATGAGTACACGTACTACCGAATCAGACGGTCAGCCACCAGTGCCACCAGCTAGGGCCGCGAGAGGTCGGTGCCGTGGTAGAGGTCGGGGCCGAGGTAGAGGTCGAGGTGTAGCTCGTATAGCAGTTGGAGCAGCACCTGTAGCACCACCAGTTGCTCCAGCTCAGGAGCATATTCCAGATATAGCTGAACCGACAGGACCTGCTCAGGCACCACCTGTGCCCATTGAGATTCCAGGCCTTCAGGAGACTTTGGCCCAGATATTGACAGTTTGCACTAGCCTTGCTCAGGTGGTTTCGGCTCAAGCCGCACCTGTCACTTCTCAGGTCCGGGGAGGTACTCATACACCAGTTTCCCGTACTCCAGATCAGGTGGTACAAGGACTTCAGATACCGGGGGCACTACCTCAGGCCCCAATAGTCTCTCTTATGGCAGATGATGAGCAGAGGAAACTTGAGAGATTTGGAAGGCTTTGACCTCCATCATTTAGCGGTGCTGAGTCATAGGATGCTCAGGATTTTCTGGATAAGTGCCAGCGGATGCTTCGGACAGCGGGTATTTTGGAGACCAGTGGGGTCTTGTTCACTACTTTGTAGTTTTCTGGAGATGCCTTCAGATGGTGTGAGACTTATGAGAGGCGTATGCCGGTCGGTGCTGTACCACTTACATGGCAGGAATTCTCCGTTCTTTTTTGGAGAAGTTTGTGCCGCAGTCCCGTAGAGAGGAGCTGCGTAGACAGTTTGAGCAGTTACGTCAAGATGGTATGTCTGTGATGCAGTACAAGATGAGATTTTCTGAGTTGACTCATCACACAGTTTGGTTGGTTCCCACTGATAGGGAGAGGATTAGGAGGTTCATTAATGGTCTCACATATCAGCTACGATTACTTATGACTCGGGAGAGAGTAGTTGGTGCTACTTTTGATGAGGTAGTTGACATTGTTCGGCAGATAGAGATGGTTCGTAGCTAGGAGCGTGGAGAGAGGGAGGCCAAATGGCCTCATGGTCCAGGTGATTTTGGCGGTGTTCCTTCAGGGGGTCAGTTTTACCGTGGTAGGGGTCGTCCTTACGGACACGCTCAGGCGGGTCGTCCAGTTCACCGTGGTGCATCATCCAGCCAGGGTTCATATAGTTCTCATCAGGGTCAGTCATCTCTCAGTGACCTGCCAGCCCAGAGTTCATCCCGTGCTCCTTCAGTTCAGGGTTCATTTGCATCGGGTACTTCTAGCAGTTATTCTGGTTCTCGGGGCCCGATTCAGTCAGCACCACCACCAGTACTTGGGAGTTGCTTTGAGTGCAGGGAATTTGGGCATATGTGGAGACAATGTCCTCGTCGATCGGGAGGTCCAGTGCAGTAGAGAACTCAAACTACGACTTCAATACCAGTTACTTCACCACCCGCCCAACCAGCTCGGGGTGGGGGTCAGTCAGCTATGGGTCGCCCAAGAGGGGGAGGCCGATTAGGTGGCGGTTAGGCCCGATTCTATGTTTTTCCTGCCAGGCCAGATGTTATTGCCTCAGATGCAGTGATCGCAAGTATTATCTCAGTGTGCCACAGGGAAGCTTCTATATTATTTAACCCTGGTTATACTTATTCGTATGTATCATCGTACGTTACTCATTACCTGGATATGCCCTGTAAGTCCTTAGTTTCACTTGTTCGGGTATCTACGTCGGTGGGCGATACTATTATTGTGGACCGTGTACATCGATCATGTGTGGTAGCTATTGAGGGACTGGAGACTAAAGTTGATCTCTTATTGCTTAGTGTGGTTGATTTCGATGTAATCCTGGGTATGGATTGGTTGTCTCCATGTCATGCTATTCTGTACTGTCACGCAAAAACTGTGACGTTGGCAATGCCAGGGTTGCCGAGGGTCGAATGGAGAGGTTCTGTAGATTATGTTCCCAGCAGGGTAATTTTATATTTGAAAGCCCAACGTATGGTTGGGAAGGGGTGTTTGTCATATTTGGTTTTTGTGAGAGATGTTGATACAGATACTCCTACTATTGATTCAGTACCAGTAGTGAGAGACTTTTCGAATGTATTTCCTGCAAACCTGTCGGGTATGCTGTCTGACAGGGATATTGATTTCGGTATTGACTTGGTATCGGGAACTCATCCCATTTTTATTCCTCCGTATCGTATGGCACCAACTGAGTTAAAAGAATTGAAAGACAAACTTCAGGAGCTTCTTGATAAGGGGTTTATTAGGCCTAGTATGTCGCCTTGGGGTGCACCGGTTCTGTTTGTAAAAAAGAAAGATGGTACTATGCGAATGTGTATCGATTACAGGCAGTTGAACAAAGTTACAATCAAGAATAAGCATCCTTTGCCGCGTATTGATGATTTATTTGTCCAACTTCAGGGAGCAAGGGTATTCTCCAAAATTGATTTGAGATCGGGGTATCACCAGTTGAAAATTCGGGATTCGGATATTCTAAAGACGACATTCAGGACTCGTTATGGTCACTACAAATTTCTTGTGATGTTATTTGGGCTAACCAATGCCCCAACAACATTTATGCACTTGATGAATAATGTATTCTAGCCGTATCTTGACTCATTTGTCATGGTATTTATTGATGATATCCTTGTGTACTCATGTAACCAGGAGGAACGTGCACAACATTTGAGTATTGTACTACAGAGGCTGAGGGAAGAGAAACTTTATGCCAAATTCTCTAAGTTGAGTTCTGGCTTAGTTCGGTGGCATTCTTGGGACACATAGTGTCCAGTGAAGGGTTTAAGGTGGATCCGAAGAAAATAGAGGCAGTTTAGAGTTGGCACATACCATCTTCAGTTACTAAGATTCAGAATTTTCTCGGCTTGGCTAGTTATTATCGTCGCTTCGTGGAGGGTTTCTCGTCTATTGCATCGCCTATGACTAAATTGACCTAGAAAGGTGTTCCGTTCCGGTGGTCAGATGAATATGAAGAGAGCTTTTAGAAGTTCAAGACAGCTTTGACTACAACTCCAGTATTGGTGTTGCTCACAGGTTTAGGGTCTTATACTGTGTATTGTGACACGTTGCGTATTGGTCTCGGTGTAGTGCTTATGCAAAATGGTAGGGTGATTGCCTATGCGTCTAGACAATTAAAGGTACATGAGAAGAATTATCCGATCCACGACCTTGAGTTAGCAGCTATTGTTCACGCCTTGAAAATTTGGCGGCATTACTTGTACAGTGTCCATTGTGAGGTTTATACCGATCACCGAAGTCTACGACATCTATTTAAATAGAAGGATCTTAATTTGTGATAGTGAAGGTAGTTAGAATTGCTTAAGGATTATGACATCACCATTCTCTATCATCCCGGAAAGGCTAATGTGGTGGCCGATGCTTTGAGTCGTAAGGCGGAGAGTTTGGGCATCTTAGCATACTTACCGGTAGCAGAGAGGCCTTTTGCCTTGGATATTCAGGCCTTGGCCCATCAGTTTGTTAGAGTGGATGTTCCGAGCCGAATCGAGTTCTGACTTATGTGGTTTCTCGGTCTTCTTTATATGATCGCATCAGAGAGCGCCAGTATGATGATCCTCATTTGCTTGTCCTTAAAGACACGGTTCAGCACGGTGATGCCAAGGAAGTCACTATTGGGGATAACAGTGTATTACGGATGCAGGGTAGGCTATGTGTGCCAAATGTAGATGGTTTGCGTGAGTTGATTCTCCATGAAGCTCACAGCTCGCGGTACTCAATTCATCCAGGTGCCGCGAAGATGTATCAGTATTTGAGGCAGCATTATTGGTGGAGGCGAATGAAGAAAGATATAGCTGGGTTTGTAGCTCGATGTTTAAATTGTCAACAGGTGAAATACGAGCATCAGAGACCGGGAAGATTGCTTCATAGACTTGAAATTTCGGAGTGGAAACAGGAGAGTATTACCATGGATTTCGTAGTTGGACTTCCATGACTTTGAGGAAGTTTGATGTTGTTTGGGTGATAGTGGATCGATTGACTAAGTCCGCGCATTTTATTCCAGTGGGTACTACTTATTCTTCGGAATGGTTGGATGAAATTTATATCCGCGAGATTGTTCACCTACACGGCGTGCCAGTGTCCATCATTTCAGATCGGGGCACGCAATTTACACCATAATTTTGGAGAGCAGTGCAACGAGAATTAGGTACACAGGTTCATCTAAGTACAACATTTCACCCTCAGACAGACGGACAGTCTGGTCGTACTATTCAGATATTGGAGGATATGCCACGCGTTTGTGTCATTGATTTTGGAGGTTCTTGGGATAAATTTATGCCAATTACAGAGTTTGCTAACAATAACAGCTACCAATCGAGCATTCAGATGGCTCTGTATGAGGCTTTATATCGGAGATGGTGTCGGTCTCCGGTGGGTTGGTTTGAGCCAGGTGAGGCTAGGCTATTGGGTACTGATTTGGTTCAGGATGCTTTGGAGAAGGTTAAATTGATTCAGGAGCGGCTTCACACGGCGCAGTCTAGACAGAAGAGTTATGCCGACCGGAAGGTCTGTGATGTTTCTTACATGGTTGGACAAAAGGTTATGCTCAAGATTTCACCCATGAAGGGTGTGCTGAGGCTTGGGAAGAAGGAAAAGTTGAGCCCTCGGTATATTGGGATTTTTGAGATACTTAAGAAAATTGGAGAGGTGGCTTATGAACTTGCCTTGCCACCTAGTCTATCAGGTGTTCATCCAGTATTTCATGTATCCATGCTTCGAAAGTATGTCGGGGATCCGTCTCATATTCTGGATTTTAGTACAATGTAGATGGACGGTAATTTGACTTATGATGTGGAGCCGGTGGCTATTTTAGACCGGCAAGTTCGAAAATTGAGGTCAAAGAACATAGCATCATTGAAGGTACAGTGGAGAGGCCAGCCAGTCGGAGAAGCTACTTAGGAGATTGAGCAGGAGATGCAGAGCAAATATCCACACCTATTTGAGACTCCAGGTATGATTCTAAACCCGTTCGAGTACGAACGTTTGTTTAAGAGAGGGAGAATGTAACGACCCGGCCAGTCATTTTGAGTTTTATAATCCCGTTCCCCAATTTACTGCTTAATTTATGCTTTATAGTAGTTTTATGACTTACCGAGTTAGTTGATTCCGGTCCGGAAGGATTTCGGAATGAAATGAGACACTTAGTCTCTTAATCGAAAACTAAAGTTGGAAAAGTTGACCGGATATTGACTTATGTGTAAACGACCTCGGAGTTTCATTCTGATGATTCCAATAGCTCCGTATCATGATTTTGGACTCAGGAGCGTGTCCGGAAAATTATTTGGAGGTCCGTAGTGGAATTAGGCTTGAAATGACGAAAGTTGAATTTTTGGGAAGTTTGACTAGGGGTTGACTTTTTGATATCGGGGTCGGAATCTGATTCTGAAAATTGAAATACCTCCATTATCTCATTTATGACTTTTGTGCAAAATTTGAGGTCAATCGGACATGATTTGATAAGTTTCGGCGTTGTTTGTAAAAATTTAAAATTTCAAAGTTCATTAGGCTTGAATTGGGGTATGATTTGTGGTTTTAGCATTGTTTGAGGTAATTTGAGGGTTCAACTAAGTTTGTATGGTGTTATGGGACTTAACGGTATGTTTGGTTGAGGTCCCGGGGGCCTCGGGTGAGTTTCGGATGGTTAACAGATCAATTTTGGACTTGGCATTCGAGCTGAAGAATGCTGGTTTTCTCTCACTGGTTTACTTCTACGCGATAGCATGAGAATGTCGGCGATCGCGCAGGCTTGTTTGAGGCAGTGATGATTTTGTTCTTCGCGATCGCGTGAAGAGGTCCTCGATCGCGTAGCTGTGTGAGTTTGTTATTCGCGAATGCGTGAAGAAAGTCGCGCTCGCGTAGAGTAAGCTAAGTAGAAGTAGAGGTCACATGTTTTATGCTTCACGATCGCGTGGATGAGTCCGCGATCGCGTAGGCCTGTGAGAGTGAGCTTCACGATCGCGTGAAAAAGTACGCGATCGCGTAGGGTTAAATCTAGGCAGTTGAAATTTGTGCTTCGCGATCGCGTATGTTTGTCCGCGATCGCGTAGAGCAAATGACTGGGCAGATAGTTTAAGTTCTGAAAATAGGACTTCGTTTCATTTTCCATTTTTACCGATTTGGAGCTCGGAGAGAGAGAATTTTCGTGAGATTTTCAAGAAAAACAACGGGGTAAGTGTTCTTAACTCAATACTGGTTAAATTACCCGAATCCATTGTTGTTTTTGACATTTAATTAGTAAATTAAGTCGGAAGATTTAGAAAATTCTCTTGGTTTAAATTGAAGATTTGAGGGTCGAGTTGAGGTCGGATTTTAATAAAATTGGAATGATTAGACTCGAGGTGGAATGTGCTTTCGGATTTTGTAACTTTTATCGGGTTCCGAGACGTGGGTCCCACGGGCATTTTTGAGCTAAATTTCGGAGGGGCTCCGAGAGACTGGAGAGGTTGATGACTGAGTGAGGCCGATGGCCTGATTTTTGAGAATATTGATGGATTGGGCTGCACGCCGCAGCATGTTTTAATTTATTTATGCCATGATTGGCTTGATATAGCGCTTGGGCTGAAGGAGCCCCTCCGAAGTCTGTACACACCCTCAGTGAGCGCAGGTATCTACTGAGTGCGAGTGTCGAGTGATGAGCGACTGTGAGGATTGAGCGATTGTGAGAAAAGAGTGACTGTGAGGAAAAAGTGACTGTGAGATTGGAGTGAATGGGAGGACTGAGTCACTGTTACTCTGAGAGGATGCATTGATTTCGTTATTTGCTGCATTTCAGCTGTCATATATCACTATTTTAAAAATTTTGGAAAAACATTACTTTCTGTTTCGGTCAAACTTGATATGAAATTTCAGTGAAATCTTAAATGTTGAACTTGAGAGCATGCCTACCCTTTTATATTGGAAAGTACGTGATTTGGACTTAGCTGAGAAGCTCGTCACTACTTTCAGTTCTTTATTTATTATTGTTACTTACTAAGTTGGTTGTACTCATACTATACCCTGCACTTCGTGTGCAGATTTAGGTGATCCCGGATATAGTGGGTATTGATTCGTTCACACAGTCAATTTTTCAGAGATTCAGAGGTAGCTGCCATGTTTCGCAGACCTTGTCTCTCCTTCCCTATCCTTTTGTTTATTGTATTTGGTCTCAGATTATTATAGACCACGTTTTTCAGACTTGTAATGTATAGATGCTCATGTACTCAGTGACACCGGGTCTTGGGAGTGTCTTTATTTCCAATATTTATGGGATTTAATCTTAAACTTAATTATTATATTTTCAGTATTTAAAAGAAATTATGGGTTATTGGTGTTATCGGCTTGCCTAATATTGAGATAGGCGCCATCACGACAGGTTAGGATTTTGGATCGTGACACTAGACTTGGCACTTTCTGGGTACCGTTGTGGTGTACTCATACTACACTCTGCACATCTTTTTTTGTGCAGATCCAGGTTCTTCCTACCAGGCCAAATACTAGTGAGTTGGACTGTACGTAGAGACTTCAAGGTATATCTGCCACCGTTCACAGATCTCGGAGTCCCCCCTCTATCCTTATTATGTTGTTTCCCTTATTCTCTTTAGATTTTGATGTATAGAGACACTTACTACTTTCTTTTAGAAACTTGTGACTTATTCCTACCGGATTTTGGGAGTTTTAATTATTAAATCGCAGTTTCTATCTATGTATCATGTGTGGAGATTGGAGTTCAGTTTATTATTATGTTATTCCGCAAATTATTAGGCTTACCTAGTCATAGAGACTAGGTGCCATCATGACATCTTACGGAGGGTGAATTGGGGTCGTAGCATATTTCAATCCTTTTGAACTTTTAAGAACGTACATTATTTTATACCTCCACTTTTACTTTGCAAATATCATTGTTAGAATTTTTTGATTTCCTGGAAAAAAATCGAGAATATTGATTGCTCGAAGATAGAGTTCAATAAACCATAGGCTTGCCTTTCTTGTCAATCTCCACTAATGTAGATTAATGCTGACTTTAGAATCTTTTAGGACTTTTATTAGCTTGTAATGTTAGGCTGAGGGCCGGTGGGATAACGGAATATTTTAAAGGTGACTACATTTGTTTTCTTTCCTCGCTTCTCTTTTCAGTACAAAGGATGACTCTATTTATCAGCAATGATCATGAGAATTTTAATAACTATAATCCTCTCTTTTTTTAATGCAGATACTAGACTTATATTGCCTTTTTCTTCTTCTTCTTCTTCTTTTTTTGTTCTTTTCCTTAAAGATACTTTCTCTGCGGTAAATATGTATTTTATCATACATATACAAGTTACGAATTCATAATGTGTATCTTGTGGAACTTAATTGTCCAACATTCCTTTTGATCGTACACATATATACAACTTGTCATCCTTTTTATCTTAAACACGAGGCCAAGAAAAATAATAAGTGGGTGTTATATAATAAATTTTTTTCTTTTTGGCTTTGGGGTCATGAAGGTTTATGAAAAGAAAAGATATAGCCTCAAAATTTAGGCTCTAGGGATATATTTTCATTTGGTGGGATTAACAAAAAGGCTCAAACGATGTCACGGCCCAAAATCTCACCTCAAGTATCGTGATGACACTTAGTCTTTAAGATTAGGTAAGCCGATTACAATTTCATTTGAAGCCATTTTTTTAAACATATAATTTAATATAAGTGTTGAAACCAAAAGCGGAAATAAATATAACAACCTCCCAAGACTGATAATACTGAGTTATGAACTTTAACTGAATACATGCAAGATCTCAAGGATCGAATATACAATACTGTTCGAATAAGAGTTGACAACACAATAAAATGAAAAGACTCCAAGAGACTGCGACGACCAAGCAGCTCTACCCTAAATCTTGCGATCACACTCTAACCTCTGTCCGAATCCGATATCTTAAATACCCGGCTCTGCACAAAAATATACAGAAGTGTAGTATGAGTACAACACAGTCGGTACCAGTAAGTATCAAGACTAACCTCGGTGAAGTAGTCACGAGGTACAATCAAGACACTCACTAGTCAAATAACATGCGCATCAACTAGTGATATAAATAGCAAGGCAGGAAGAACACCATAAATATTTCTCAAAACGAATAAGGAACACAATTACAACCAATTAATCAAGTCCCTCAAATATACGTCTTTCAAATGAAAGTACTTCAAATATAAATCTTTCACATATAAGTTTTTCAAATAAAAATCTTTCGAATATAATTCTTTCAAATAAAAGGCACTCTGTGATACCTCATTTCATAATCATAAAAATACAGGTCTCAACCCACTTTCATATTTTCACGGCACCTCGTGCCCATATCTCTATTACAACCGCACGGACAACTCACGTACCAAAATATCAATGTATATAAGATCCACAGGATCAATTTATTTTCAATAAAGTAAGTTTATAATTTTTAAACCAAGTAAGAAATTAACAAAGAAATGAGTTTATTTTTGAACTCGTTTGGGTGAAGAAAATGATATTTCAATTAAAATGAAGCATCCGATAACTACTGATATAGGTGTAAAATTTATTAAATTAAAAACATAATAGCAATTTCTTTTATTCAAAATAACTCAAACCTCAAAAACCAGCAAAAACTAAAAACACAAATCCTCAGAGTCTCATACGAAGAGCCAAAGCCAACACAATACAACAAGGAATACAAAACACATAATAAAATCAAATAATAATTACAGAAGAACACAAGAATTTACATATCACGAAAAAATAAAATAACCAAAGGCAAGTGCAGCCATAGAGAAATGTCAACAAAGGGCACTCCCGATGTACCGCCTCGTAGTCCCAAATCATAAATAAATTTCAACAAAGGGCACTCCCGAGGTACCGCCTCGTAGTCCCAAATCATAAATAAATTTCAATCTTTTCTTATATCACCGCGGGAGGCTTCACATTTAGTTTTTAAAAATTATTTTTCTCGAAATAGCATATCACGACCTGAAATTTCCCATCGACGGGACCGTAATGGCGCCTAATATTTTACTTGTTAGGCAAGCCAACGTTAGAAAATCGTTAAACCAATTTCTTATTTCACTTAGCAAGTAATCTAAGGTTCCTAATTCCCTCAAGTCAGGGTTAGACACAACACTTACCTCGCTCTGAAGGCCACTTAATTCTCAATCACAGCTTTTCCTTTGGAATTCACCTCCAAACCACTCTTATCTATTCAAAAATGACTCAATAATATCAAATATTGCTTAAGAAATCAATTATATTGCATAAATTAAATTTCCCAAATTTTCCTCCAAAAATTCAAAAAATCGACCCCGGGCCCGCTTGGTCAAAATCCGAGGTTCGGACCAAAATCCATTTACCCGTTCATCCCCGAGCCCGAATATATAATTGGTTTTGGAATCCGACCTCAAATTGAGGTCTAAATCCCCAAATTTCCGAAATTCCTAGTTTCTACCCTAATCCCTAATTCTACCATGAAAACTCTAGATTTTAGGTTGAAAATTCAAGAAATGTAATGGGTAATTGAAAGAAAATGGTTTAGAATCACTTACTAACAATTTGGGGAAGAAATGACTCTTGAAAAATCGCCTCTCACCGTTTGGTTTTTTGAGAAAAATAAATTTTTGGCTAAAATCCCGTTTTTGGATTATGTTAAGTGTTGGGCGACAGTGTTCATCGCGTTCGCGAGAGCACTGTCGCATTCGCGAAGGGTATTGGCTGCCAAGCCTTCGCGTTCGCGAGACCCAGCTCGCGTTCGCGAGACCCAGCTCGCGTTCGCGATGGTTACTCCCCCCTGGCCTTCGCGTTCGCGAGGCATTGCTCGCGTTCGCGATGAAGGAACGTCTGACTCCCCCTCCTCAATGCCTAACACTACGCGTTCGCGAAGAAGAAATCTCTGCCTCATCAGTTTACTCTTCGTGTTCGCGAGAGGACCTTCGCGAACGCGAAGAAGGACATGCCAGAACCAAGACTCTGCGGAAAAAAAACCAGATTTTCAAAGTCCAAAACATCCCGTGGCCTATCCGAAACTTACCCGAGCCCTCGGGGCTCCAAACCAAACATGCACACAAGTCTAAAAACATCATACAGACCTGCTCGCACGATCAAATCGCCAAAATAACACCTAGAACTCTAAATTTAGCACCAAATCAAATGAAATTCTCAAGAACACTTTAAAGTTACTATTTTCTCAACCGAAGGTCCGAATCACGTCAAATCAACTCCATTTCTCACCAAATTTCACAGACAAGTCTTAAATATCATAATGAACCTGTACCGAGCTCCGAAACAAAAAATACGGACCCGATACTAATAATGTCAAATATCAATCAATTCTTAAAAACAAATAATTTTCAGACTTTTAATTTTTATCAAAAATTCATAACTTGAGCTAGGGACCTCCGAATTCGATTCCGGGCATACGCTCAGGTCCCATAATTCGACACAGACCCACCGGAAGCGTCAAAATACGGATCCGAGCTCGTTTACCAAAAATGTTGACCGAAGTCAACAAAAATCAACTTTTAAGGCATAAATTCTTATTTTCATCAATTTTCAACATAAAAGCTTTTCGCAAACCTGCCCGGACTGCGCACGCAAATCGAGGAGGATAAAAATATAATTTTAAGGCTTAAAAGCACAAATTCGAATTCTAAAATATAAGATGACCTTTTGGGCCATCACATAGCATCCTGCGTTTTAGCCCACCTTATCACACCTCATGACTTCTAGTAGTTCTCCTACTAGCTACGCGTATCAAGCCCACCTTATCTCATCGCATGCATTTCAACACCCTGATCTTATATCACCGCATGCGTATCAATATCACAAATTTTCACAAAACGCACCTCAAGTGCCCAAATATCACAGCATAACCCAACTTGCACCTCAAGTGCTCAAATATCACAACATATTATAAATTACCCCTTAAGTACTCAATTATCACAACATATCACAAATTGCACGTCAAGTGCTCAAATACCACCACATATTATAAATTGCACCTCAAGTGTTCAAATATCACAACATATCACAAATCGCACATCAAGTGCTCAATTATCACAACATCTCATAAATTGCACCTCAAGTGCTCAAATATTATAACTTGCACAGAAATCAACAATACATTATTTTCCACAATAAGGAGCCCATGACTCGATTATAATATGCACAAAATCTTAATAAAAAATATCCGGGAGTGAACAACTCAACAGAATAATATTTCACAATTTAACACTTTGCATCAATATGATTTACGGCCTTTATAACTCAATACCAATTTCAACAACATGAACTGGAAAGTAATTCATCAAGGAACAACGCCTTCTTTAATCCAAATTTTTGACAAATAGATTAATGCCTCATTTTAAATTTATTTAATAAATTATTTGCAAATGAATAATCCATAATGAAATTATCTCCAAGAAATATCAACTCAACAAAAATACGGGATTCACATAAAAATCAAGGTGGCAATCACACCAAATTATCATATAAAAATAAATTCTACAAACAAGGATTTAGGTATGGCAATTAGAGGATTTAGTAAGTGCCAACAAATTTCTAATTTAATATTTAAGGGTGTCTAAGAATTTTAACCGGTATAATTTACACATATAAGCCAAGTACGTACTCGTCACCTCGCGTACACAGCTTTTCACATTTCACAAATGGCACATACGACTCAATGTCTAAGGCTTAATTATCCCACTCAAGGTTAGGCAAGATACTTACCTTTTTGAAGTTAGGCTGATATTCCAAAATAGTTTTCTTGCTTGAATTGACCTCCGGACAGCTCAAATCTATCTAAATTAATTGTATAACTTCATTAAAATTCATCAAAAATAATTTCGGATAATAAAACGTCAACTTAAAATTTTATACTAAAAAGTCAACGTGGGACCCGCCTCGCGGAACCCGACAGAAGTTTTACGAAATTCGAATACCCATTCCGTTACGAGTTCAACCATACTAATTTTATCAAATTCCGATAACGAATCAACCTTCAAATCCTCAATTTAAGGTATAGAAAATTTCTACCATTTTCAACCCAATTCAAGAATTTCATGATAAAAACAACAAAAGATTTATGTATTTTAACGAAAATCGAGTTAGGAATTCTTACCCCAATGTTTTCCTTGAAAAACTCTCGAAAAATCGCCTCACCCGAGCTTTCTTCATCCAAAAATGGAAGAATGAGATGAAGTCTCATTTTTTGACTTTATTCTGTTGCCCAGGGGTTTGTTCTTCGCGTTCACGATGAAAAAATTCTTCAACAGCCAATTTCAAACTCTTCCCAGATAGCCTCTAGTATAATGGTCATAACCTTTTTTTACAAAACTCCAAATGACATATGGTTTGACGTTTTAAAAATTAGACATCAAGGGTTACAACTTTCATATTTTGCTCATTTTCCAATTCTTTATATATTGCGAGATATAAGCTTCCAAAGTTAGCCCTATGCAGTAAAAATTTCTTCTTCGTGATTTTCAAACTCTTCCCAGATAGCCTGTGGTATATCTATCATAACGTTTTTTACACAACTCCAAATATCAAGAAGTTTGCTTTTCTGAAAACTAGATACAAAGGGCTACAACTTTTATTTTTGGATCATCTCCAAATTACTTATAGATTGCAAGATATAATCTTCCGAAGTCGGGTAACGGACAGCAGGAATTCCTTATTCTCGAACGCGAGAGTCTCTTCGCGAACGCGAAGAACAAAATCGTAGAAGCCAAATTCTTCTTCGCGAACGCGAGAATCTCCTCGCGAACGCGAAGAACAAAACTAGCATCCAAAGTAGCCCAAAATGATCCGATAGCACCCGAAACATACCCGAAACACACCTGAGGCTTACGGGACCCCAACCAAATATACCAACAAGTCCTAAAACACGATACGAACTTAGTCGAGGCCTCAAATAACATCAAACAATACCGAAACTATGAATCGCACCATGAATCAAACTTATGAGTTTATGAAATTTTCAAATTCTATAACTTGTGCCGAAACATCCCAAATCAATCTGGAATGACCCCAGATTTTGCATACGAGTCCTAAATGACATAATGGAGTTGTTCCAATTTCCGGAATCGAATTTTGACCCCAATATCAATAAAATCAACTCCCGGTCAAACTTTCTAAAAATCTTTCATTTTTCAACTTTCGCCAAAGTGCGTCAAATTGTCCTACGGACTTCCAAATCCAAATTCGGACATACGCCTAAGTCCGAAATCACCATACGAAGCTGTTTATATCATCAAAATTCCATTCCGAAGTCGTTTGCTCAAAAGTCAAACACCGGTCAACTCTTTTCATTTAAGCTTCAAAAATAAGGATTGTTCTTCCAATTTAATTCCGAACCTTCCAAAACCAAACTAGACCGCACACACAAGTCATAATACATATTACGAAGTTGTTCGGGATCTTAAGTCGCTAAACGGAACGTTAATTCTCAAAACGACAAGTTGAATCGTTACAAATAATCCAAAGATGGCCTAATTCAATTTTCAAAATCATCATTTTTCTAGAATTTTGCCTGGACAAACAATAGAGGCAATTTCTAGTTATTGACTATCATGAGTTACATGTCTCAATTATTTTTAAAGATTCAAAGTTTCATTGCAGTAGACTATTACATTTGCAAAAATAATGGCAAAAAGTTAGAAGTTCTCAAAGTTCTTATGGACTTGAAATATTCAGACGTGTTGTCGAAAACTTATTGAATGTCATTCATGTGCAAAATCTTCTAAAAACTGCCTTTATTCATTTTTTTCTTTCATTTTCATTTTTTTTAAATATGGTTACCAATTTTACTGTTACAAGAGAACAAGTCAAGAAGAATCTTTCTAAGACCAAATTACCAATGTGCATGTGTGTATCAGGTATGCATCACTTTCACGACAAGGATAAGCATTTTGTAAGATTAAAAACACATGAAAGTCAAGCATTTAAAAGCAACAACCTACATAACTTTAAGATATATTTACAATCACCAGATCTTAACTACAAGAGTGCAAAAGTTCTTCCTACAAAAACACAAAAACCATTAGTTCTACCCTTCATGGGCCATTAGTATTTACAACAAAAAATATTTCCCGTTAGATTGCCAACCAAGATCACCATAGCTTGTCACTACAACAAAAGTACTACACCAAGACCATCAAAAGACCTTCCAGTTAAATGCCATCTAAGGTTATCAAAAGCTTTCCAGTTAGATGCCTCCAAAGTAACCAAAAGTTCCTTTTTTTCTTTCACAAAATATAGTAACCATTATACAAATATTTCAGCCACATCTTCAAAATAATGGAGAAGAAAGAGCAGAATACTTACTAACTCCCCGACACTTAGATCGTTCATTGTACCGAATGAACACTCCCAACACTAATGTCCACTACTACTTGTTCCATCATAATGAAAGAAATCAAGATCCATATCAAAATTATTTTTCTCCATATTTGGAGTAGTAACAGATGGTCCTTCATTGAAGAAATGGATAGGAATGCTAGAAGTAGCAATTCCGCTGATTGTTGTCACATCTGAGAAAAAAGCTTCATTATCAAGTGGTGGCGGCGGCATTGAGATTGAGAGTTGTGGAATTTGACACCAACTGGTACCTGCATAAGGAAAACTATTGATGCCCGGACTTGTGAAAGAATGTGACTAAATATTTGGACTGTTAAAGCACTTGACAACATTAGAAAAATTGTACAGAAAATTCTCCATCGAGCACATAGTTGGGGACGTGTAAGAAACATGATTTTGTAGAGTCTGGCTTATAAAATTTTGACCATTTTTAGTATCTGCCAACTCTAACATAACATGTTCCATCTTTACTCCCATCACTGCTTGTGTATTTGCAAAGATATCTCATTTTTTTTCTCATTGCAGCTTGTTCCTGTAATATCTGTTGGAGATACACGAGAATATCTGTTGAAGTGGTGGAAGAGGAAGTACCTGAATTTTCTGCCCTTTGTGCTTCAATCACAGATGGACTTGCAAGACAATAAGGCGGCATAAAGCTATTCAAATTTTTCTTTTCAACAACATATGTATTTTCCGCCTTCTCCAAATTGTCCATTGGTACCTCAAACATTCTCGCTAAACGAGTGATTGTAGACGGAAAATACAAAAGTTTACAATCCTTACTACTAGAAAATGGCTATTTTCTGACTGCCTAAATGGTTGGAAAGCGGTCAGAAAATGCTAGTTTCGACTATTTTCAGACCGAAAAGGCGTAGTCGCAAAATAGTTAGTCTGAAATAGTTTGCGACCGAATCCGTCCGTAATTTGCGACTACAGCGGTCGCAAAGTCAATAGAAAAACGACTAATAAATGTCGTCAACTGTCCGACTGACGCGGTCGCAAACGATTTAAATTAAATTTTAATTTTATATTAACTTTCCCACTACTTCGGTCGCAAACGGTATATATAATTAAAATTTTACTTAATCTTTCTCACCGGAGTGGTCGCAAATAATATAAAGTATTTTTATTTTATTTGAGTTTTCCCACTACTATGGTCGCAAAACTAATTTAAAATTATTTAGTCGCAGATGTTCATGAATCTGAAAAATTTTGAAGTACTTTGCGACTACTGTGGTCAAAAATCAGTCAGATAACTGGAAATGTTTTGACAGATTCCAGCTCTTTTAAAGCAACACCACGTGCCAATTCAAATATACAACCACTAACCAATTAATCCACCATTCTAACCAATCAATCCACCATTCCAACCAATCAATCCACCATTTCAACTAATCAAAACCATAAAATGCAAACAATTATAGAAAACATAAATATTTGTAACTAAAACATCCAAAAAGAGTTAAACATTCTAGTACCATTCAATATAGTCTAAAACATTACAATTATAGTCAAGTGCAAACATTACCAAGTCTAAACATCCAACTACAACAAATAATAATATCTCAAACATCATAACCACAACAAACTAAGACTCATTATCTCCGCCATCCTCGTCATTCAAAGGATCAAATGGACGTCTTCTCATAAATTTCTCCACTAGACTCTGTAATTTGTTAAAATTTGCGCGATATTCTTTCCGTTCCTCCTTTAACTCTTCAACTTCTTTTCGTAATGCTTCCACCTCTTTGTGATCCTGCGAATAACTCGCATCACCAGACAAGAAGAAATTAGTAGTCGTTTACATCAGTGTGATAAGATAGTTTCTGGTTGTTATCTACATATGGTCTAGACTCTAAGAGGGAAAGTGAAAGGAACAATAGAAGTAACATTTACTTCTGTTGTAAGGAACAACAAAGTAAATGGGGTCCTTTTTTTGTTTTGTACTCTGGGATTCTTGCTTATTTATGGAACTAGAGAGGAAATGAAGTATAGGTGTTTTATCTTTCTTCTGAATCAAGTATTTGAGAAGACGTGTGATTTAAAGTGTTCTGCAAAAGCATAGTGTTTAATGTCATTGTTACTGAATCTAAACCTTAACTATGCACAAGAGATCACCAACAAAATCTTAAGTTCCTATACATCATAGAACTGCCTGAAATTTCTCTGTGTCAAGCCATCTACCGAACATCTTTGCATACTTCTGAAACATGCAAATTCCAAATTTTTAGCATTTGCATACTCCTAAAACATAATGAGTAGTACTGGCAATGAGTTCTGATATTTCTCAGTTTGGATCAAAACCCTACTTTTGTAAGGAAATGTTTTCTGATCTCTGCACTTAGTAGTCCATGCCTTAGTTTTCTCTTCACAACCAACTCCATGCACCTATATCACATAGAACTACCTATTCAAGTTACATTAAATTAGTGTTAATGTTCAAAAAATATGGTAGTTATTATTTTTTTTCTATTCCATTGTTTCTCTTGCGACTGTATCGATTTATATTGTTGAACTAATAAAATTTTACATGGTTTGCACTTGTAAGAAGATTTTAATTTTGTTTGTTGTTAATTACAATATTAACTTACTCAAGAACAGACTCGGTGGAAAATAAAGCTGAATAGCAGAATGCAATTCAATAGCACTAAAGATAACAAGATTATCTAATCCTTAATGATTTAAACCTGATAAACTCTAAATTCTAATCTATTTTGCATTTAAATTCTAATGTATTTTGCATTTAAAGCTATTGTACTTTTTTTCCAAATGACATACTTCCCTCTATCAAGTCACTCAAAAGATATACACATATTGCGATTTATTCTTAGCTAGCGCGCGGCCTACTACTCAGCCCCGCGTACCTACTGCTAAACTTCTCTATATGGAATCACTCTTTCATTGCAAATCAATTACTTTAAGACAACTGATAACATACTACTTGTATCTTAGAAAAGCATGTTTGTTATCCTAAAAATCAAACAATCACTCTTTTGAGTAAGTGATAAATATCCCTTCACAAAAATTCTTTTGTTTTCCTCTCATTTCTATAACTTCACTCAGTAACAAACCTCATGTCCAATTACTTGAACAAAAAAAACTTAAAAATGGATCTGATCCAACCATCAGAGAAGAGCCCATATGAAGTATTGAAGTGTCCAATTAATAAACTTTCCACTGATTAAAGAACTATTATTGATGTTTTACTAGCATGATTCATCCATCAACATTCTTGTCTTACTTTTCAATTTATATTATATTATCAATATGATTTAACTGAGTATAGTACATTATCTGTCTTACTTTTCAATTTACCAAATTCATACTTACCATAAAACAGTATAATGAGAACCTTTGACTAAAAGAAAACCATTGAACTATCTATACTTACATGCCCTTCTGTTTTAGCAATAGTTGTATCCTAACGGCAATTAAAGGGACATATTGGGATGAGGTAGTGAAAACTAGATCTCATTTTCATCCAAAAAGATAGAACCCCACGCGTATACCAATAGTCTTGTTCCCAATGATTTTGAATAAACAAAGCTTTACAGCTCACAGCCCCAACTACTGGATTTATATGCAAGTTTTACGGCTCATAGCCCCAAAATTTTCATTAAAGAAAAATAATATGAAAGAACACTACCATGCAAGTTTTATCAGATTCCTTTGTATAATCAATCGTCCAGCCAATTTGGAAAAGTATTTCGTGCTAAAAAAGTGCTGATAGGCTTAAAAATCTCTTGTATAAAGCTTTGTTTCCTCTCATTAAAACAGATCCTTCCCTACTACAGTATGTTTCAGCTTCAAAATTCACAAGAGTCGCCTGAACTTCCTCATTACCACATGGTCTCCCATCCCATCTCAGTCACACCCTTAATATGTCCGTGAAATTATGCAAACCAAATCTTCACCAAAATAGCCATTAATAAAGCAAAATTACAGAATGTTTTTTACTTATTTAACTGATAAATACCAATGCAAGTGAAATTATTTGTTAATAAATTCGAAATTTTACTAGGTGATTAAACCCACAAAGTTTCTAGGTTATAAGAATGAGAGAAACTAATCGAGAAGAGGGGATTTCACAGATCTTCGCACTGATGTCTGCCGTCGTCAACCACCGTTTGCTGCCATCTTCAACCACTGTTTGCCGCCTTCTTCAACCACTGTTTGCTGTCGTCAGTCAATAGGTCAGTGGAAGAGAAAGTAGAGAGGAAAAAGATAGAGAGAGTGAGTGAGAGATCACTGAAAGAAATTGTGGAAATAGGGATCTGTTTTTTAATTTGGATTTCCGACTAACACGGTCGCAAAGTGTCAAATATATATTTTTTTGTTTAAATTTTATATTTTCGACTGATGCAGTCAGTTTATGGGGTCAACATATCTTTTTGACTTTTTATTTTGCGACTGAATTGGTCGCAAACGTGAATGCGGAAAATTCCCGGTTGTTTTTCCACTGCTTTAGTCGGAATAACAGTCAATATTATTTTAGAAAAATAAGTAACAGTCGCAAATTTAGTCGCATTAGCGACCATTATATATTCAGTCGCAAATTTCGGTCAGAAATTAAAACGACACTTGATCATTCCATCACTTATTATTCTCCCAACATTGATTGGCCATTTTTGCTGAATAGCATATATTAAAAACCCTTTTTCGATCATAATTTGATACATTAGCATAAGGGATAAGATGAGAACTTATAAATTTGCCCCAAGTGCGCGACGTTTCGATCATACAAGAAAGCAATATGCAAAGGATTTTCTGATGTTCCCGTATTAATTTTTACGCCCTTTGGATAAATAACCTCCAGAGCTTCTTTCATAAATGTGCCTTCTTTTTCTTTCATTTTGACTCTAATATCTTCATCATCAACATCATTCAAGGAATACATATCATTCAGTATTTTAGAGTCAAAATGAATAGTCTTACCTTTCACCTTTGATGTCCTATCTGGCTTGTTGAGGTTGGCATAAAATTCAAGGACAATTTCTCTAACATAATACCTTAGACTTTTTAAAAATGAACCCCAACCTAGAGATCTGATGGTCTCAAGAATTTCACGAGCCTTTTCTCCATCAGCTGGCAAAAACTCCATCTCGCATTCTTCAACTGCAATCCGATTTTTTCCAGAGATTATCTATAATGACCCGACCGATCGTTTTGAGATCTAATACGCCGTTCGATGGTTTGAGGCCTTGAGTAGATTCACTTCATATTTTATGACTTGTACGGGTGGTCGGAATTGAACTTCGGGGAGTTCGGAGTTGATTTGGAAAGAAATTTTTTATTTCGGAAGCTTTAGGTTGGAAGAATTGACTAAGGTTTGAATTTTGAGTAAACGGCCTCAGAATCGAGATTTGAAGGTTTTAATAGGTTCGTATGATGATTTCGGACTTGGGCGTATATTCAAGTTGAGTATTGGATCACCCGAGAACATTTCGGTGCTTATTATGGAAGGTTGGCATTTTGAAGGTTTAAGAATTTTTTAAGTTTGGTTTGAAGTGAGCTTTGGTGTTATCGATATCCGTTTGGGATTTCGAGTGTTGGAATAAGTTCGTATTGTGATTTATCATTTGTATGCAAAGTTTGGCGTCATTCCGAAATATTTTGGTATGGTTTGGACGCATTCCGAAATGTTTTGGTTTGATTCGTAGTTTTGATGTTGTTTGGCATGATTTGAGGACTCGACTAAGTTCGTAATGTGTTTTGGGACGCATTGGTATATTTGGTCAAGGTCCGGGGGGCCTCGGTTGGATTCCATATGGTTAACAGATCGGATTTTGGACTTAAGGAAAAGCTGGAGAATTCTGGTTGCTGGTGCAACCGCTTCTGCGGAAGTTTCATCGCAGAAGAGACCTCGCAGAAGCAAGGCAGTGAACCGCAGAAGCGGTTGGAAGTGAGCTGGGCAGAGGCCACAAGTGCGAAGGAATTCCCGCACCTGCGTGATCACAGATGCTGCCACAAAGTGTAGAAGTGGAGGTTAGCCATGAAGGTCTGGGCCGCAGAAGCAGACATGGAAGCGCAGAAGCGCTTGAGGCCCGCAGAAGCGAAAGCGCAGGTGCGCTACTAGGGACGCAAAAGCGAGGGCTTTTGGTTTGTGGTGGAGTCGCACCTGCACTGGATTTTCTGCAGGTGCGAAGCCGTAGAAGCGGCTACTGTTCCGCAGGTGCGAGGAAGCGGCGGGTAGAATTGGATTTTTATACGGGATTTGGCCCATTTTCTTTCATTCTCTATTGGTTTGGATAATTTTTGGAGAGTTTCAAGTGGAGAATTTAATCAACCATTGCAAGGTAAGTAATTCCCATACAATTTTAATGAAATACTTGGATTATATACAGATTTTACATGGAAATTAATGGAAAATTTTGGGATTTTAAGAGGAAGACCTAGGAAGGTCCATTTGATATCGAATTGGATAATTTTTGTATGGTTGGACTCATCTCGGAATTGTCACGACCCAAAATCTCACCACAGGCGTCGTGATGGCACCTAGTCTCTAAGACTAGGTAAGTCGATTTCAATTACCTTTTGAAGCCATTTTTTTTGAATTAAATAAATAATCAAAACTGACAGTGGAACAAATATGAATATACAACCTCCCAAGACTGGTAGTACTGAGTCACAAACTCTAACTGAATACATAAAATGATCACGAGGACCGAATATACAATGCTGTTTGATTACAAGTTAACAGTACAATGAAACGAAAATACTCCAAGGGACTGCGACGACCAAACAGCTCTACCTTGAATCCTTACGATCCCGCTTTAACTCTGCTCAAGTCCGTTATCTTCAATACCTGGCTCTGCACAAAATGTGCAGAAGTGTAGAGTGAGCACACCACAGCGGTGCCTAGTAAATATCAAGACTAACCTCAATGAAGTAGAGACGAGGTACAATCAAGACACTCACTAGTCTAATAACCTGTGCAATATAATATACAAAATAATAGGAAACAAATAATAATAAAGGCAGGATAAAACAACCAGTGATATGCACAACAGACAACAAGAATACCATTAATATCACTCAACAATTAATAAATAAAATTACACCCAATTAAATTAAGCCGTTCAAATAAATGTCTTTCACATAGTTCTTCCAAATAACTCTCTTCCAAATATAATTTTTTCAAATAATTATTTTTCAAATATAATTCTTTCAATAATCTTTTCAAATACAATTTCCTCAAATAAATATCTTCAAATACAATTCTTTTATATAATACTTTCTAAGTAAAAATCCTTCCAAATAAATATTTTTAATATAATTCTTTCAACTAAAAAGTCACCATGTGACACCTCATTTCATAATCATCAAAATACGGGTCTTAGCCCATTTTCATATTTTCACGGCACCTCGTGCCCATAATTAAATCATAATATTTCCCCGGCACCTCGTGCCCTCATTTTATATCACAACTGCACGGACAATTCACGTGCCAATATATCATTATCATTTCATCACAGCACCTCGTGCCCACATTTTATATCACAACTGCACGGACAATTCATGTGCCAATATCCCCATTTCATATCGCAATTCACGGCACCTCGTGCCTACATTTAATTTTATAAATCGCCTGGCAATAGCCACAGGCTCCCAATTTCAACATAAATCAGATTATTATCAATTTACTAACAACAAGACAAGTTGCACAAGGTATAAAAATAAACACAAGAAAATCACAACATCACATGAAAATTGTCAACACCACAACCCCACATCATCACATATCGTCCCTCACAATAGCCACCCTTATCGCTCATATAGCCACCCTTCTCGCTCCGCTAGCCACGCTTATCGCTCCACCCAGACAATATCAATAGCCACCCTTATCGCTCCTATTGCCACCCTTATCTCTCCTATTGCCGCCCTTATCGCTCCGCCCAGACAATATTCCAACAAACACAAACGCAATGAAATGCCACCTTTATACCCACATAATATCAACGGTGAAATGCCACCCTTATATCTTTAAAATAATAATTAACACAACATAACAATTTATACGAAAAATTATCACGGCAACATAACAAAATCAATTCATATCATAATTTTCCCAATGGCTACAACCAAAATTTCAAAGATACAACCAAGTCAATTAATTTCACAACAAATAGTCGAAGGCTCCACACAATGTGTACAACAACCAAAAATAATCAACAGAGATAGAAATTACTCAACATAAAGCAAAGTCTTTGTTAACTCCAAATTTTCGATAATTATATAAACACCTCTTCTTAAGCTCATTTAATTAATTATTTGTAGAGGAAAAAATTCAAAATAAAATTAAATTCCAATAATTATCAAACCTGCAAATTCACGAAATTTCATAAATAATTAAATAACAATCACATCAACTTGTCATATAACAACCGAGTCAACAACAAGGATTTAGGCACGATAAATAGATGATTAAATAATTGCCAACAATTATCCAATTTACTACACAATATGCTCAAGACTTTTACTCAATAAAATTTGCACATATAAACCAAGTACGTACTCGTCACCTCGCGTACATGGTTTTCAATTACACAAATTGCACATAAGACTCAATACCTAAGGGGAAATTCCTCCACTCGAGGTTAAGCAAGACACTTACCTCTTTAAAGTTATGTCGATATTCCAAAATCGCCTTCTTGCTTGAATTGACCTCCTGACAGCTCAAATCTATCCAAATTAATTGTATAACTTCATTAAAATTCATCGAAAATAATTCCGGATAATAATACGTCGACTTAAAAATTTATTCCGAAAAGTCAACAAAAGGTAACGCGGGACCCGCCTCTCGAAACCCGACATAATTTTCATGAAATCCGAACACCCATTCCGATACGAGTTCAACCATACCAATTTTATCGAATTACAATAACAACTTGACTTCCAAATCTTAAATTTTCGTTTTTGGAAGATTTTACAAAAATCTTGATTTTTCCTCCATTAAATCCGAATTAAATGATGGATTCAAAGACATAATCATGAAAATTAATCAAAACTAGATAAGAATCACTTACCCCAAACACCCACGCAAAAATCTCTCCAAAAATCGCCTTCTACCGAGCTCCAAATTAGATTTTGAGTTATGAACTCAAACCCCCATTTTTGGGACTTTTAATTCTGCCCAGATAGGCCTTCTTCGCGTTCGCGACCATTGCTTCGCGTTCTCGAAGGCCAAAAACTCGCAGCCTCAATTTCTTCTTCGCGTTACCAGCGTCGCGTTCGCGAAGGCCTGCCATGCATATCATCGCGTTCGCGTTCAAGCTCTCGCGTTCGTGATGCACTTAGGTCCTATTGTTTCGTGTTCGCGAAGGCTGATGACTCCAGGCCCAGTCCCCTCCTTCCTTCTATACGTTCGCGACTGGCCCCTCGCGTTCGCGTAGGTTCTTCAGGCATACCTTCGCGTTTGCCAGACCCCCTTCGCGTTCGCAAAGGCTAAATCCCAGCAGCCTCAAAACTCTTCTTCGCGTTCGCGAAGAAGGAAGTCAGATACCAGATACAGCAGTTCCGAAACAGCCCGAAATGATCCGAAACCACCCCGAAACACACCCGAGGCCCCCGGGACCTCAACCAAATATACCAACAAGTCCTAAAACATCATACGAACTTAGTCAAATTCTCAAATCACCTCAAACAACATCAAAACGACGAATCGCACCCCAAATCAAAATCTATGAACTTTGAACTTTCAAATTCTATAACTTGTGCCGAAACACATCAAATCAATCCGGAATGACTTCAAATTTTGCAGGCAAATCCCAAATAACATAACGGAGTTGTTCCAACTCTCGGAATCACATTCCGACCCCAATATCAAAAAGTTAACCCCCCGATCAAACTTTCCAAAAATTTGACTTTCGCCATTTCAAGCCTAAATTGGCTACAAACCTCAGATTCACAGTCCGGACACGCTCCTAAGTCCAAAATCACCCAACGGAGCTAACAGAACCAACAGAAATCTATTCCGGAGTCGTCTTCACATAGTTCCGATTACGGTAAAAATCCTAAGACTTAAGCTTCCATCTCAGGGATTAAGTGTCCCAAATCTCTCCGAATCATCCGTAAATCAAACTCGACCACACACGCGGGTCATAATACATATTGCGAGGCTGCTTGAGACCTTAAGTCACTGAACGAGGTGTAAATTCTTAAAACGACAAGTCGGATTGTTACATTCTCCACCTCTTAAAAAAACGTTCGTCCTCGAACATTTTAAGAATTATTCCGAGGTTACCGAATTGATAATTTTACTTTTACACATAAACTCACGGTTGATTCCACGTTACCGCATTTGAGATAAGCCCGACAACATCATCTCACTTGAGATTATTTCTTTTATCCATATTTGTAAACTTTAAGGCCATTTTCTTACGCTCCAATATTTTCAAAAGGCCTGATTTCTCACAACAACGCACAATATTAGTCTCAACTAGCTATAGCAACTCGTGCCTATGCACACATCAATTTTTTTCGATAGTGTTGAAGTAATTCAAAACTTTCTTTGGGGTGCTGCATTATTCCCCGCTTAGGATCATTCGCCCCCAAACATATAACATAATTTGTCTCTTCTTTTGCAATTATCAATCCTTCAAATTTTACTAACTCCCAAATTGTTTCAGAAATTTCGGCAGAGTCTCCCCTGTAATTGAGCCTATCCACCTGCCAGAGTAACACCCAAACAACGCCTAACAACATATCCACAACCCAATAAAATACCACACGGTATATATCAATAACATTAATCTCAGCATTGCCTGATCATAATGATATCAGGACATGAAACACATCATATGTATGCTCATCACCACATCTCTGGTCTTAAAAGCTATTCATAATTAATTCTAACATGATCAATTAATCTCATATTAATCAGCACCTCGTTTCGAATTTTCACAACACTGACAACAGAACGTGAGGCATGAAAACCTCATGATTACTTACTCGGATTAATGA
This sequence comes from Nicotiana tabacum, assembly GCF_000715075.1. Taxonomy (NCBI): domain Eukaryota; kingdom Viridiplantae; phylum Streptophyta; class Magnoliopsida; order Solanales; family Solanaceae; genus Nicotiana; species Nicotiana tabacum. Next base: position 74,912,427 of record NC_134096.1, on the reverse strand, counting down.
GTCACATTTAACGCCACCTGGACACTCACCTCATAGGCTAAAACTCAATATTTACAGCACAAAAATGGATGAATATGAACAGAAAATATACAAGCATTATCAAATAAGCCTAACAAGCATGACTCCCTATTAATATTATTGCACAAATTAAATTTCACAAGGGAGATTTTAAACTCATAAATATTTCACCACAAGGACCTCGTCCTTATATAACTTCCATCGCGGCTTGCAGCCCGGTTCAAATATTTCACATCATATATAAAATTTGAGGATCTCGTCCTCAACTCCGAGTCACAAGAATTTTGCACATTGTGCCAACTAAAATTTTCAATTTCCTTTCTTTCTTCTTTTCAATATATTTCATAAATAATTTTCACAACATATAATGAACCCTCATACCGGTAGGGCATATAATTCATAAAAATTGGAATCAATTATTCCGAAACACATTAAACCCGCTGTAATGAATAATAAAAAATACTTTTGGGCTTATAGCCCTCAATGGTGTACTAAAAATAAAATGATAGATACGGGTTCACATCTTTAAATCTCTCAATAGGGATAAACATATAAAGGGGACACAAATTTACGAAGCTCACCCATAAGTGAAGCATAATAGGAGGACTCGCCTCAATATTCAGAACCGAATAAAATTAAGGAAAATTAGCCTTTATAATAAAAATCAGGATCGTACCTGTAACGACACCATCTGGTATATTGGCCTCAACCAAATCATAGTGATTAAATCAACGGGTCGGGACTCCACCTCTTAGGCGCCCACTACCCGTTTGTCCTCCACCTCTAGCTAATCGTGCACGTGGAGTATCGATTGGAATAAAACTTGTAGCTGGAGTGTTCTGATGGAATCCACCCTTCCCAAGTCTGGGACAATCTCTCATGATATGCCTAGTATCACCACACTGCTGCTCGTACTGAGTCTGTGCCGGATAACTGAAATAACCACTGTAAGAATCCCGTGTTGGTGGTGCACTATAAACTGGAGCACTCCGAGTAATATGATGTGCGGACTGAGCTGACCGACTGCTCGAGTCTCTACTATAATGGGTTCTAGCTGAAGAGTAAAATCCACTGAACCCTCCAGATCTTCGAGACCTTTTGGCCTCCTTAGACTCCCTTTCCTCGCCTAAAACACCCTCAATCTTCCTTGCAATTTCCACTACTTGTTGAAATGGAGCATTAGTTTGCAACTCTCGAGCCATACATATTTTAATATCATAATCGAGCCCCTCAATGAATCTGCGGACCCATTCTTTGATTGACGGAACTAAGATAGGTGCATGACGGGCTAACTCACTTAACCTGATAGCATATTCTGATACTGTCATAGTATCCTGACGCAACCATTCAAACTCTGTGCGCCACGCATCTCTGAGAGTCTGGGGAACAAACTCTTTCAAGAACATTTCTGAAAATTGAGCCTAAGTTGGTGGTGTGGCATCGGCTGGACTACCTTCTTCATAGATTTGCCACCACCGATACGCCGCGCCTGACAGTTGAAATGTAGTAAAGGAAACTCCGCTCACTTCCACAATACCCATGGTGCGGAGAATACTGTGACAATTTTCTAGAAATTCTTGGGCATCCTCTGTAGCTGTGCCACTGAAAGTTGGTGGATCATATTTTTTAAAACTTTCAAGTTTCTTTTGTTCTTCTTCTGATGCCTAGGGCCTGACCTCAGGCCGAACCGGAATAAATGGTTGTAGCGGTACTACACCCAGAACTTGACCAATGTGAACCTGCTGCTCTGGAGTTATGATAGGAGTCTGAGCTACTCCCCCAATCTGCGAAATGTTTGGTGCAACGGAGATCAATCCCGCCTGAGTTAATGTACCAAACATACTCAGGAATTGTGCCAAAGTCTCCTGAAGTCCGGGGGTAACAACAAGTGCTTCTGGTACCTGTCCCCCAACTGGAGCTACTAGTGGCTCCTCAACTGTTGTTCTGACAGGTGCTCTAGTCGCAGCATGTGCCCTTCCTCGACCTCTACCTCGGCCTCTATCTCGGCCCCGGCCTCTTGCAGCCCTAGTAGTATGAGCGAATGCCTGCTCAGCTAACCTGGTAGCACGTGTCCTCACCATCTATGAGAGAATAGAGATACAAAGGCTCAAATTCCAAATTCAACAAATTCCACACGACATAAATGAAAGAAATGGAAATTTCCTAGCATTTTTGTAGCCTCTCAAAGATAAGTACAGACGTCTCCGTACTGATCCACAAGACTCTAGTAGACTCATTCATGACTCGTAGAACCTATGAACCTAGAGCTCTGATACCAACTTGTCACGACCCAAATCCCACCACAGGCGTCGTGATGGCACCTAGTCTCTAAGACTAGGTAAGCCGATTTTAATTACCTTTTGAAGCCATTTTTTTTGAATTAAATAAATAATCAAAATTGACAGCAGAACAAATATGAATATACAACCTCCCAAGACTGGTAGTACTGAGTCACATACTCTAACTGAATACATAGAATGATCACGAGGACCGAATATACAATGTTGTTTGATTACAAGTTAACAGTACAATAAAACGAAAAGACTCCAAGGGACTGCGACGACAAACAACTCTACCTTGAATCCTTACGATCCCGCTTTAACTCTGCTCAAGTCCGTTATCTTCAATACCTGGCTCTGCAAAAAATGTGCAGAAGTGTAGAGTGAGCACATCACAACGGTGCCCAGTAAGTAGCAAGACTAACCTCAATGGAGTAGAAACGAGGTACAGTCAAGACACTCACTAGTCTAATAACCTGAGCAATATAATATACAAAATAATAGGAAAAAAATAATAATAAAGGCAGGATAAAACAACCAGTGATATGCACAACAGACAACAAGAATACCATTAATATCACTCAATAATTAATAAACACAATTACACCCAATTAAATCAAGCCCTTCAAATAAATATCTTTCACATAGTTCTTCGAGATAACTCTCTTCCAAATATAATTTTCTCAAATAATTATTTTTCAAATACAATTCTTTCAATAAATCTTTTCAAATACAATTTCCTCAAATAAATATCTTTCAAATACAATTCTTTTATATAATACTTTCTAAGTAAAAATCCATTCAAATAAATATTTTTAATATAATTCTTTCAATTAAAAAGTTACCATGTGACACCTCATTTCATAATCATCAAAATACGGGTCTCAACCCATTTTCATATTTCCACGGTACCTCGTGCCCATAATTAAATCATCATATTTCCCCAGAACCTCATGCCCGCATTTCATATCACAACTGCACGGACAATTCACCTGCCAAATATCATTATCATTTCATTATAGCACCTCGTGCCCATATTTTATATTATAACTGCATAGACAATTCACGTGCCAATATCCCCATTTCATATCATAATTCACAACATCTCGTGCTCACATTTTATTTTATAAACCGCCTAGCAATAGCCACAGGCTCCCAATTTCAACATAAATCAGATTATTATCAATTTACTAACAACAAGACAAGTTGCACAAGGTATAAAAATAAACACAAGAAAATCACAACATCACATAAAAATTGTCAACACCACAACCCCACATCATCACATATCGTCCCTGACAATAGCCACCCTTATCGCTCCTATTGCCACCATTATCACTCCTATAGCCACCCTTATCACTCCACCCAGACAATATCAATAGTCATCCTTATCGCTCATATTGCCACCCTTATCGCTCCGCGCAGACAATATTCCAACAAACACAAACACAATGAAATGCCACCCTTATACTCACATAATATCAACGGTGAAATGCCACCCTTATATCTTCAAAATAATAATTAACACAACACAACAATTTATATGAAAAATTATCACGGCAACATAACAAAATCAATTCATATCACAATTTGCCCAATGGCTACAACCAAAATTCCAAAGATACAACCAAGTCAATTAATTTCACAACAAATAGTCGAAGGCTCCACATAATGTGTACAACACCCAAAAACAATCAACAAAGATAGAAATTACTCAACATAAAGCAAAGTCTTTATTAACTCCAATTTTTCGAAAATTATATAAACACCTCTTCTTAAGCTCATTTAATTAATTATTTGTAGAGGGGAAAATCCAAAATGAAATTAAATTCCAATAATTATCAAACCAGCAAATTCACAAAATTTCATAAATAATCAAATAACAATCACATCAACTTGTCATATAACAATCGAGTCAACAACAAGGATATAGGCACAACAAATAGATGATTAAATATATACCAACAATTATCCAATTTACTACACAATATGCTCAAGACTTTTATTCAATAAAATTTGCACATATAAACCAAGTACGTACTCGTCACCTCGCGTACATGGTTTTCAATTACACAAATTGCACATAAGACTCAACACCTAAGGGAAAATTCCCCCACTCGAGGTTAAGCAAGACACTTACCTCTTTGAAGTTATGCCGATATTCCAAAATCGCCTTCTTGCTTGAATTGACCTCCTGACAGCTCAAATCTATCCAAATTAATTGTATAACTTCATTAAAACTCATCGAAAATAATTCCGGATAATAATACGTCGACTTAAAAATTTATTCCAAAAAGTCAACAAAAGTCAACGCGAGACTCGCCTCTCGGAACCCGACATAATTTTCATGAAATCCGAACACCCATTTCGATACGAGTTCAACCATACCAATTTTATCGAATTACAATAACAACTCGACTTCCAAATCTTAAATTTTCGTTTTTGGAAGATTTTACAAAAATCTTAATTTTTCCTCCATTAAATCCGAATTAAATGATGGATTCAAAGACATAATCATGGAAATTAATCAAAACTGGATAAGAATCACTTACCCCAAACACCCATGCAAGAATCTCTCCAAAAATCGCCTTCTACCGAGCTCCAAATTAGATTTTGAGTTATGAACTCAAACCCCCATTTTTGGGACTTTTAATTCTACCCAGATAAGCCTTCTTCGACCATTGCTTTGCGTTCGCGAAGGCCAAAAACTCGCTGCCTCAATTTCTTCTTCGCGTTCGCGTTACCAGCGTCGCATTCGTGAAGGCCTGCCATGCATATCATCGCGTTCGCGTTCGCGATGCACTCAGGTCCTACTACTTCGCATTCGCGATAGAAGCTTCGCGTTCGCGAAGGCTGATGACTCCAGGCCCAGTCCCCTCCTTCCTTCTACTCGTTCGCGACTGGCCCCTAGCGTTTGCATATGTTCTTTAGGCATACCTTTGCGTTTGCGAAGGCTAAATCCCAGCAGCCTCAAAACTCTTCTTCGCGTTCGCGTAACTCTCTTTGCGTTCGCAAAGAAGGGAGTCAAATACCAGATACAGCAGTTCCGAAACAGACCTAAGTCCAAAATCACCCAACAGAGCTAATGGAACCGACAGAACTCTATTCCGGAGTCGTCTTCACACTGTTCTGACTACGATAAAAATCCTAAGACTTAAGCTTCCATCTCAGGGACTAAGTGTCCCAAATCTCTCCGAGTCATCCGTAAATCAAACTCGACCACACACGCGGGTCATAATACATATTGTGAGGCTGCTCGAGACCTTACATCACTGAATGGGGCGTAAATTCTTAAAACGACAAGTCGGGTCATTACAAAAATTTTGTCACGACCCAAAATCTCACCACATGCGTCGTGATGGCACCTAGTCTCTAAGACTAGGTAAGCCGATTTCAATTACCTTTTGAAGCTATATTTTTATTTGAAACTAACAGCGGAAATAATTACAATATACAACCTCCCAAGACTGGTAGTACTGAGTCACGAACTCTAACTGAATACATGGAATGATCACGAGGACCGAATATACAATACTGTTTGATTACAATTTAACAGTACAATGAAATGAAAAGACTCCAAGGGATTGTAACGGCCAAACAGCTCTACCTTGAATCCTTACGATCCCGCTTTAACTCTGCTCAAGTATGATATCTCCAATACCTGGCTCTGCACAAAAATGTGCAGAAGTGTAGTATGAGTACACCACAGTCGGTACCCAGTAGGTATCAAGACTAACCTCAGTGGAGTAGAGACAAGGTACAATCAAGACACTCACTAGTCTAATATCCTGTGCAATATAATATACAAAACAAAAAATAACAATAAGGGAAGGATAAAACAACCAGTGATATGCACAACAGACAACAAGAATACCATTAATATCACTCAACAATTAATAAACACAATTACACCCAATTAAATCAAGTTCTTCAAATAAATGTCTTTCACATACAATTCTTCCACATAACTCTCTTTCAAATATAATTTTCTCAAATAATTATTTTTCAACTATAATTCTTTCAATAAATCTTTTCAAATATAATTTTCTCAAATAAATATCTTTCAAATACAATTCTTTCATGTAATACTTTCTAAGTAAAACTCCTTCCAAATAAATATTTTGAATATAATTCTTTCAATTAAGAAGTCACCATGTGACACCCCATTTCATAATCATAAAAATACGGGTCTCAGCCCATTTTCATATTTTTTTGTAAATACGGGTCTCAGCCCATTTTTCATATTTCCACAGCACCTCGTACCCATAATTATATTATCATATTTTTCCGGCACCTCGTGCCCTCATTTCATATCACAACTGCACGGACAATTCACATGCCAAATATCATTATCATTTCATTGCAGCACATCGTGCCCACATTTCATATCACAACTGCACGGATAATTTACGTGCCAAATATCCTTATTATTTACTCACGGTACCTCGTGCCCACATTTCATTTTATAATCTGCCTGGCAATAACCACATGCTCTTAATTTCAACATAAATCAGATTGTTATCAATTTACTAACAACAAGACAATTTGCACAAGGTATAAAAATAAACACAAGAAAATCACAACATCACAACCCCACATCATCACATATCGTCCCTGACAATAGCCACCCTTATCGCTCCTATTGCCACCCTTATCGCTCCTATATCCACCCTTATCGCTCCGCCCAGACATATCAATAGCCACCCTTATCGCTCCTATTGCCACCCTTATCGCTCCTATAACTACCATTATCGCTCCGCCCAGACAATATTCCAACAAACAAAACAACAGTGAAATGCCACCCTTATACCCACATAATATCAACTGTGAAATGCCACCCTTGTCCCTCCAAGATAATAACTCACACAACACAATAATTTACACGGAAAATTATCACAGCAATATAATAAAATCAATTTATATCACAATTTGTCCAATAGTCACAACCAAATTCCAAAGATATAACAAAATCAATTAATTTCACAACAAATAGCCCAAGGCTCCACACAATGTATATAACACCCAAAAAAAATCAATAGAGATAGAAATTACTCAGTATGAAACAAAGCCTTCATTAATGCAAATTTAGATAATTATATTAACATTTCTTCTTAACTTTGCTTAATTAGTTATTTGCAGAGGGAAAATCCATAATGAAATTAAATTCCAAGAAATATTAACCATCAAACTCATGGAATTCACATAAATATACAAGTAATAATTTCATCAAATTGTCATATAGAAAAAAATTCAACAACAAGGATTTAGGCATGGCAAACAGATGATTTAATAATTATCCACGATTACCCAATTTACTACACAATAATGCCTAAGACTTTAATCCAATAAAAATTTGCACATGTAAGCCCGAGTACATACTCGTCACCTTGCATACACGGCTTTTCACATTTCACAAATGGCACATAAGACTCGAGGCCTAAGGTGTAGTTTCCCCACTCGAGGTTAAGCAAGACACTTACCTTTTTGAAGTTATGCCGATATTCCAAAATCGTCTTCTTTCTTGAATTGACCTCCGGACCTCTCAAATCTAACCAAATTAATTGTATAACTTCATTAAAATTCATCGAAAACAATTCCGGATAATAATATGTCGACTTAAAAATTTATTCCAAAAAGTCAACGCGGTCTCGCCCCTTGGAACCCGACAAAATTTTCATGAAATCCGAACACCCATTCCGATACGAGTTCAACCATACCAATTTTATCGAATTCCAATAACAACTCGACCTCCAAATCTTTAAATTTTTGTTTTCAAATTCTGAAGTTCAAACCCCCGATTTACACCTCAAAAACATGTAATCTAATTGGATTATTCGATGATAATTCAATATTATGGAGTAGAAATGATCACAAGGGACTTACCTCAAGTTTTCCTATGAAAACCTTGCTCAAAAATCGCCTAACCCGAGCTTAAAATGCCCAAAAATGGCAAAAGCTCAGAACCCCTCTGTTTTTGTATTGCCCAGGGATTTTCGCACCCACGGTGATTTCTTTGCACTTGCGGCTTCGCACCAGTGGTAAAATTCTTCTCACCCGTGGCTTCGCACCCGCGGCTTCGCACCTGCGATGGATTTTTCGCACCCGCGGCTTCGCACCCATGATGGATTTTTCGCACCCGCGATCACACCAGATATCAGCTGCCTCAACTCTTCTTCAAATTCCAAATTCGATCCGTTAAGCAACCGGAATCCACCCGGGGGCCCTCGGGACCTTAACCAATTATAACAACACATCCCAAAATACATTACAAACTTAGTCGAGCCTTCAAATCACATTAAACAACATCGAATTCATAAATCGCACCCCATTCCAAGCCTAATGAACTTTGAAACTTCAACTTCTACAATCGATGCTGAAACCTATCAAATCACGTCCGATTGTCCTCATATTTTGCACACAAGTCATAATTGACATAACAGAGCTATAAAAATTTTCAGAACTGAGTTCCGACTACGGTATCAAAAAGTTAACTCCCCGGTCAAACTTCCAAAATTATCCAAATTTCCAACTTTCGCCAAATGACTCCAGAATGATCTATGGACCTCTGAATCCACTTTCAGACGTGCTCTCAATACCAGAATCATTATGCGGAGCTATTCCCATACTCAAAATCCCAAACGAAAATCGGTAATATTGAAATGTATTTCTACCCAAATTTATGAAATTCTTCCAAAAATGTCAACTTCCACAATAGGCGCCGAAACGCTCCCGGGTCATCCAAAACTTGATTCGGACATACGCCTAAGCCCAAATCATCATACGAATCTGTTGGAACCTTCAAATCCCGATTTCGGGGTCGTTTTTTCAAAATATTGACCGAAGTCAAACTTTTCCTTTTAAAGCCAAACTAAGGGACCAATTGTTTTGATTTCAACCCGATCACTTCCAAATTACGAACCAACCATCCCCGCAAGTCATAAATTAGTAAAAGCACATACGGGGAGTATTATTTAGAAAGACGGGGTTCTAAAAGTCAAAACGACCGATTGGGTTGTTATATTTGTCACACCTCCTTTTCCCGAGGGGATAGAGGATATGGAGTTTTTTCAATTTAAGTGACATTATTCGAAATGAGATTATTTATTTATTCAGAGTCGCCACTTGGAATAATTTATGGTGTCCCAAGTCACCGATTTATTTTAGAATCCCAAATCGAGGAAATTTGACTCTTATTTTTGGTCTGCGAACACAGAAGACCGGGTAAGGAATTCTGTTAACTTGGGAGAAGGTGTGAGGCACTCCCGAGTTCCGTGGTTTTAGAACGGTCGCTTAACAATTAATACTTAGCGTAATTATCTGATTTATTACATGTTTTAAACCTATTGTGCATTTTTGTCTTTTAATCGCTTTTTAATATTTATGAAATTTATTTGAAGTCGCGATGTCGCACACTTGTCGTTTTGATACACATTGCAAATCGCGCCACGTGAAACGCACCCGCAATTTACAACATGTTTATTTTTATTATTATTTGAAGTTATGGTCAAGTCGCGTGAAACGCGCACTTGAATTGGGGTTTACGTATCATGACTATGCCATAGGAACCGTACCCATAGTCACGATGATTTATTATTAATCGCGCCTAAATCAAGCTACAGTGTTCGAATATTATTCAATTACTAATTTTGACATTATTGTAAGGTCATGAGGTATGTATATTGTTATAGAGGAAATGAAGTAAATTAATTATGAAAAAAGTTGGCTAACTTGTGAATGTTTATTTGTTTTTGGTCATGTGCAACAATTAGCCCATAAATACGCTAGGGAAGACCAATTAAAGTCTTACACCAATCATGGCTCATCCTAATCTCTTATAATTTTATTGCTAACCAATATTTGATATTAGACTAAATTTATGGCAGAAAAAGATAGATACAGGCATGACCAATTTAGTCACTAAGATGGGAGATCAAAATAAAACTAAAGCATGCTAAAATGGAAAGCCATTACTTCATTGAATAAGCAAGAAAAGTAACGAATTAATACATATTCATCAATTAAATTAACCATATGAACTACTAAAAAGAAAAATAAATTAATCTTAACAAATACTCAACATGAGAACAAATTAATCTTAGCACACTCAGATGCGAACTCGATCATATCATACTCAAAGTTAAATTAAAACAGAGTGACCCAAAATATTAATAAGAAAAAAAATAAAATAGAAAGAGAAGTGAACCTTTGTATTGATGATTGTGGATTTAAATTACAACCACTCAATGATCGGATAACTCTCAACTGGACCCTTCGGACCACGGAAAACTCGAGCGGCAAATCTCAAATTGCAACCTCAATCGACTTTGCAAAACTAACGATTTAGTGGCTATTTTTGGAGCTTTTTTTTGGGGGGGGGGGGGGGAGGGGGGTTAATGATGGCTCAAAAGTGGTCAAGGGCTAGTGGTTTTGGGGGTGGTGAAGCTGCTGGATTTTTCGAAAGAAAGCCGAAGAAAGAATGACACGAGTAGAAATTTCTTTATCATAGAAAAAGAAAAATTAATTTTTCTCAATTCCTTCCTCCCTATTTTTTACTTTCTCTCTCTCTCTTTTTTTTCATCACATTTCTCTTCTATTTATAGAAAAATATTCGGAATTTTCAGATTTTAATTTTTTTTTATTTTTTATTTTTAATTAAAAAGAACTTCCACTTCCCATTTTTCTTATTTTTTTAAAAAAATAATTCCAAACTTTCCTTTACTTTTATTTTTTAGTTTCTCACTTTTTTTACTTTTAATATATTTAAAATCCCACTTTTTACTTTTCTTTTTTTATTTCCCACTTATTTTACTTTTCTTTTTTTATTTTCCACTTACTTTTATTTTTTTTAAAACAAAATTTTAAATACCCTTACTTTAATTTTTTAATTCCAACTTTATTTTACTTTTCATTTTTTAAATTTTCACATTCTTTTACTTTTATTTTTTTTAATTTTCCACTTTCTTTTACTTTTTTTTATTAAACAATTTCTACCTACTTTTACTTTTACTTTTTAATTTTATATTTCTACTTTTCCTATTTTTTAATTCTCATCCAAAATTTGTTTTTAAAAAAAAAAATAATAATTAATTTTTATTTATTTTCGGTTTTTAATTCATTTTATTTAAAAATAAAGATAAAAATAATAATAAAAATTAACAAAGCTAAAAAAATATATATATATTAAATTCTAAAAATATTTACATAGTAGAAGGTGATAAAAATTCAAATATAGTCAAAAATTAGGTGCTCACAGCTGCCCCTTTTTGCTTGAAAACATGAAGAATTTTCAGGCAAAGACTAGGTGAGCCACGTGACTAATTTTTGATCAAACCATTATTCAAAAGGAAAAGAAATAAAAGATAGGGTGCAACCGAGTCCTGGTTTTGGACAGCCTATATATCCCGGGTTATAGGGGAATCAGGTCGCGTGTAGTTCAAGGAGAATAGTGGAATGATGAGTTGAGGAGTCGAGTGAGGTTCCGTTGAGGCTCGGTCCACGGTCCTGCTATTATATCAAAATAAAAAAGAAACTAAACAAGCCTATCAATTATGAGTTACAAGATTCCTATCTATGAGTCTTCAGAAACTTGATCTTGAGTCTTGACTGGTTCTTCATGCAGACTCTGATCTAAACCTTGATGCTCACTAGCTGTAGGTTCTAGTTCATTGTTCTATAGCTTCTTCTAATCAAAACGGGACTCCAATGCTCGTGGCTTCAGTCATGTTTTAGCATTCCACATCTTTTCAATTGCTTTTGCATTTTGGATTCACTTATTTCTTTCTTTTCTTTTATTCTGAATTGAGACTTCTTCTTTTGGTCATTTCCCTGTGCCTCGAGGTAAAACCTACTTAGACACAAAAACAAACAATCAAACGAAATTTTTCTGCCTCAGTTTGCACTAGGAAAATTTCGTGAGTTATTGTAACAAAATTCTAAACTACTTCTTTATTGAAAGCAATAAAAGGTCGGGAGTGGTGTACCCTGAAAATGTCATTTTTTTTTTGGATTGTGTTCTTTTATTGTCAAAAAGATGTCTCAACTAAGGATTGGTGTACCTTATGTTGGGAAAATGTGGCCAGGGAATGGGATACCCTATATTGGCAAAGATATCGGGGAATGGTGTACCCTGCATTTAAGATCAAATCAACTAGGGAGTGGAGACCCTATGTTGGAAAAAGCGACTAGGTAGTGGAAACCCTATGTCAAAAATAAAATCAACTAGGGAGTGGAGACCCTATGTTGGAAAAGACGACTAGGGAGTGGAGACCCTATGTCTACAATAACATCAACTAGGGAGTGGAGACCCTATGTTGCAAAAGCGACTAGGGAGTGGAGACCCTATGTCTAAAAACATCAACTAGGGAGTGGAGACCCTATGTTGGAAAAGAAACTAGGGAGTGGAGACCCTATGTCTAAAATCATCAACTAGGGCGTGGGGACCCTATGTTGGAAAATCATCAACTAGGGAGTGGAGACCCTATGTTTGAAAAGAGACTAGGGAGTGGAGACCCTATGTCTAAAATATCATCAATTAGGGAGTGGATACCCTATGTTGGAAAATCATCAACTAGGGAGTGGAGACCCTATGTTGGAAAAGAGACTAGGGAGTGGAGACCCTATGTCTAAAATAAAATCAACTAGGGAGTGGAGACCCTATAATGGAAAAGGCGACTAGGGAGTAGAGACCCTATGTCTAAAATATCATCAGACTAGGGAGTGGAGACCCTATGTCTAAAATATCAATCAACTAGGGAGTGGATACCCTATGTTGGAAAAGCGACTAGGGAGTGGAGACCCTATGTCTAAAATAAAATCAACTAGGGAGTGGAGACCCTATGTTGGAAAAGGCGACTAGGGAGTGGAGACCCTATGTCTAAAAATAAAATCAACTAGGGAGTGGAGACCCTATGTTGGAAAAGCCGACTAGGGAGTGGAGACCCTATGTCTAAAAATCATCAACTAGGGAGAGGAGACCCTATGTTGGAAAAACGACCAAGGAGTGGAGACCCTATATCTAAAAATCATCAACTAGGGAGTAGAGACCCTATGTTGGAAAAGCGACTAGGGAGTGGAGACCCTATGTCCAAAATAACTTCAACTAGGGAGTGGAGACCCTATGTTGGAACAACGACTAGGGAGTGAAGACCCTATGTCTAAAAACATCAACTAGGGAGTGGAGACCCTATGTTGGAAAAGCAGACTAGGGAGTGGAGACCCTATGTCTAAAAACATCAACTAGGGAGTGGAGACCCTATGTTGGAAAAGCAGACTAGGGAGTGGAGACCCTATATCTAAAAACATCAACTAGGGAGTGGAGACCCTATGTTGGAAAATCATCAACTAGGGAGTGGAGACCTTATGCCTAAAATCATCAACTAGGGAGTGAAGACCCTATGTCTAAAATAAAATCAACTGGAGAGTGGAGACCCTATGTTGGAAAACGACTAGGGAGTGGAGACCCTATGTCTAAAATAAAATCAACTAGGGAGTGGAAACCCTATGTTGGAAAAGCAACTAGGGAGTGGAAACCCTATGTCTAAAAATTACCAACTAGGGAGTGGAGACCCTATGTTGGAAAATGTAGCTAGGGATTGGAGACCCTATACTACCATGATTTTTTTTCTTTCTTTTTAATTTCATATATTTTTTTTAAGATAATGAGTAAATGCGGGAAAGAGTTTGGAGAAGACTTCCCTTTTGCAGCAGTTGCTGCAAAACTGTTTCTAGCCTTTGCGTAATTTTATTTTGGTTGCACCTGCTTCTTGCAAGGTTGCTTTTGGATTGCACCTGTTTCCCTATTTTTTTTCAAACAAAGAACAATTTGTCAGTTTGAAACGGTGGTTGGTTTTGTGGCCTTGATTGTTTCAATCACTTGGTCTCGGTCCTTTCAGTTGCAACTGGTTATTTCCTGAATATCGATTGCATTTTTAACCTCAGAGAACCTCTGGCTTTTCCGGACTTTTCCATGATGGTTAGTCACGTGGGACTTAATCTTTTCAACTTTTATTTTTCCCTTGTGGGCATTGACTTTGAATTTCATCTTTCAAAAGTTTTTGATTTCGAAACATCGCCCAACATGGCCAGTTGGAGTCAACTTGATGCCCTTTCTGAGATTGGGTGCCTTTTCTTTTGCATATTGGCTTGTATCAAGTGAGAACCCTGTAAATTAGTCTTGCCTTCCCTTCTTTGTCTTAGTTCAGAACAGAGTTAAACCGAAAAGGATTCAAAGAAAAGAAAACAATGTAATGTACAAATGAATTTAGACAAGAGGTATCCCTTTCGGGGAAAAGAAAGAAGGACTTATCTGGAGTGTATACATACTTCAATGAACATGACATGCCTCTTGGACTAGATGCATGATCTGTGTAAACCGTCCAACTCTCAGAAATTCATCACAACTCTTGCTTTGAGACTGAGAAACTTTGCCCAGGACTGTGTCGATGCCAGTGACTGTGAGGATCCTCTTTTCGATCAGCGGCGCCCTTTGTGGCTCTCTCATTTCTCTTCTCACCATCGCCTTATAGTGCTCTTTGTGAGTTTTCACTAATAAGACTCTCTCATTTTCGAATTTCTCTGCTTACCATCGCCTTATGGTGCCCATGAGGTTTTCACCAATAAGACTCTCTCATTTTATTTCTCTCATTTTGTTGTATTAGATCCGAGTAATTATATCCTCTCATTTTGAATCTCTTTGTCGATTGATCGGAAGGACTTGAAAAGGATTTGGGTAAAAAGAATTTGGATTGAATTACAACTTTGGAACCTTTCAGACAAAATCATCGCCAAACCATTATAACAGCTGCCCCAGTTTCACTTTTGAGGGAATTTGGGTTTTTGTTTTGGTGTGACTGAACCCCAAAGAGAGGCTGCCTACGTATCCTTTCAGAATCAAGTCGAACGTAGTTCAAGGAACTTTGTCTTTTTTTTGTTTTTTTTTTATCTTTTTCTTTTTTCTCCTTTTCCGTAGTAACTTCTAGGTTCCAAAGAGGGTGATCAAAGAAACAAAAAAAAAAGGTCGAACATAATACCTCTTGATCGCATCTGCATTGACAGCTATTTCGGGGTCATTTCCTTCAATGTCTCCCAAGTACAACGCTCCTTTCGGCAACAGTTTTCTTATAATGTACGGACCTTTCCAATTTGAAACAAATTTTCCTTTTGCTTCCTCATGAGGCGGGAGAATATGTCTCAGAACGAGTTGTCCCACTTCGAATTTCCTGGGTCGCACTTTCTTGTTTTAGGCACGGGCCATTCTTTATTGGTACAACTGGCCGTGGCAAACTGCGGCCATTCGCTTTTCATCAATCATAGTTAATTTTTCCAATTGGGCCTTGATCCATTCATCATCCTCGATCTCGGCTTCAACAATGATTCGAAGAGAGGGAATTTCAACTTCTGCAGGTATTACGGCTTCAGTGCCATAAACCAATAAGTAAGGCGTAGCCCCAACTGATGTGCGCACGATAGTGCGATATCCCAATAATGCGAAATGCAGCTTTTCATGCCACTGTCTAGAACTTTGAATCATTTTCTTGAGGATCTTCTTGATATTCTTGTTTGCAGCTTCAACATCGCCATTAGCTTTGGGCCGATAAGGGGTAGAATTACGATGCGTAATCTTAAATTGTTCGCATACCTCCCTCATCAATTGGCTGTTCAGATTTGCAGCATTGTCTGTAATGATAGTTTTAGGAATACCAAAACGACAAATAATGTTGGAATGCACAAAGTCCACCACCGTTTTCTTGGTGACGGCTTTGAAAGTGACTGCTTCAACCCACTTTGTAAAATAATCAATGGCAACCAAGATGAATATGTGCCTATTTGAAGCTTTCGGCTCGATTGGCCCAATGACATCCATACCCCAGGCAACGAACGACCAAGGTGCTAACATAGGATGTAACTCTGAAGGCGGTGTATGAATCTGGTCACCGTGTATCTGACTCTGATGACACTTTTGGACAAAACTGAAGCAATCCTTTTCCATGGTCATCCAGTAATAACCTGCCCGAAGGATTTTCTTTGCAAGGACATATCCGTTCATGTGAGGTCCACATACTCCCGAATGCACTTCGTTCATGATCTTTTCAGCTTCTAAGGCATCTATACACCTCAAGAGATTCAGATCTGGAGTTCTTTTGTACAAGATTTCTCTGCTCAAGAAGAAACCGCTAGCAAGCCTTCTAATGGTTCTCTTTTGGTCTCCACTAGCCTACTCAGGATATTTCTTTATTTTCATAAACCTTTTGATACCATGATACCATGGCTGAACATATGGTTCTATTTCAATTGTATTACAATAACCTTGCCTCTCTCGAATTTGGATTCCCAGCGGGTCAATATGGACATTGCCTGGATACGGCAGCATTGAGGCCAAAGTAGTTAATGCATCAGCTAATTCGTTGTGGAATCGAGGAATATACCTAAACTCGACGGACTAGAATCGTTTGCTAAGATCTTCCACATGTTTCCTATATGGGATAAGCTTGATATCTCGAGTTTCCCATTCACCTTGGGCTTGCCGAATGATCAAATCTGAATCTCCCATGATTAACAATTCTTCCACATCCAGATCAACTGCCATATTCATGCCCATAATGCAGGCTTCATACTCAGCGGTGTTGTTGGTACAGAAGAACCGAAGCCGGGCTGTGGCCGGATAGTGCTGACCGGTGGGCAAAACCAAAATTGCCCCAATCCCGACACCTTTTGCATTTACAGCTCCATCAAAGAATATTTTCCAAGCATTGGTGTCTTCTGGAATTACTTCAACTGAATTTACTTCCTCGTCCGGAAAGTAAGTACTTAGGGGTTGGTATTCATCATCAACCGGGTTCTCAGCTAGATAATCTGCCAAGGCTTGAGCTTTCATCGCTGTACGGGTGACATAGACAATGTCGAACTCAGTGAGCAGGATTTGCCATTTTGCTAACCTTCCAGTGGGCATTGGTTTCTGGAATATGTACTTCAGAGGATCCATTCTAGTTATGAGATATGTGGTGTAGGCCAAAAGATAATGTCTGAGCTTCTGGACGACCCAAGTTAGGGCGCAACAAGTTCTTTCCAACAAAGTATACTTGGCTTCATAAATGGTAAACTTTTTGCTCAAGTAGTATATGGACTTCTCTCTCTTCCCGTTCACATCATGTTGCCTCAGGACACAGCCAAAGGAATTTTCCAAGACTGTCAGATATAAGAACAAAGGTCTTCCTGGCTCGGGTGGAACCAACACTGGCGGATTTGATAGATATTCTTTGATATTATCAAAAGCCTTTTGACATTCATTTGTCCATTTAATCGCTGCATCTTTCTTCAGCAACTTAAATATGGGCTCACACGTGGTAGTAAGCTGAGCAATGAACCTGCTGATGTAATTCAATCTCCCTAGCAGACTCATGACCTCTTTCTTGGTTCTTGGAGGTGGCAAATCCCGAATAGACTTTATCTTTGTCAGATCTAACTCAATACCCCTCCGGCTGACTATAAATCCCAGAAGTTTTCCAGATGGAACTCCGAATACACATTTGGCCGAATTCAATTTCAAATCATACCTGCGCAGACGCTCAAAGAACTTTCTCAGATCTCGCACATGGCCTTCTTGTGTTCTGGATTTAATGATCACATCATCCACATACACCTTAATTTCCCGGTATATCATGTCATGGAAGATGGCAGTCATGGCTCTCATGTAAGTTGCCCTGGCATTTTTCAAACCGAATGGCATGACTCTGTAACAATAAGTGCCCAACGGCGTGGTAAAAGCCGTCTTTTCTGCATCGTCCTCATCCATCAGAACCTGGTGATACCCAGCATAACAATCCACGAAAGACTGTATCTCATGTTTAGCACAGTTGTCAACAAGAATATGAATGTTTGGCAGTGGAAAGTTGTCCTTGGGACTTGCTTTGTTCAAATCCCGATAATCAACACACACTTGGGTTTTACCATCTTTCTTCGGCACTGGGACCACATTAGCCAACCACGTGGTGTATCAGACCACCCGAATCACACCAGCTTTTAATTGTTTGGTGACTTCTTCTTTGATCTTATCACTGATTTCCATTTTAAACTTTCTTTGCTTTTGTTGTACGGGTGGGTAACCGGGATAAGTTGGCAATTTATGTACTACTAAATCAACGCTCAAACCTGGCATATCATCATAGGACCATGCAAACACATCCTTGAATTCAAACAAAAGTTGGATCAATTCATTCCTAGTTCTTTCATCGACGTGAATGCTTATCATGGTTTCTCGGACCTCTTCTGGACTGCCCAAATTAACTGGCTCGGTTTCATTTAAGTTTGGATTAGGCTTATTCTCAAATTGTTCCAATTCTCGATTTATTTCCCTAAAAGCGTCATCTTCATCATATTCTGGATCTTGATTCATTATTTCACAGTTAGACAGTGTTTTAGGATCTGGGCATGAAGTCCGCAAGCATGTCATGTTATTTAAGTCCGCATTATTAGAACTGAAAAGGAAAAGATAAGAAAAATAGCAAAATTAGAATAAAGAAAAAGGAAACATCCATTGATGATGAAATATTGATTTCATTTCATTGAATTGAAGATAAGAGGGTTTACATCGAAATCAAAAGACAATAAAATAAAAATATTCGAGTTACGCCCTGAAATAACTCGTAATGTAGAAAAGATGGCAAGACTGGACTACCGGGATTCCCGCGTGACAGGGAATGGGGTAGCTTTCCAATTCTGAAGCTTGGCATTTGGCCCCATGTATAACACCTCAGCATTGCTCGTTCCTTCCCCCGGCTGGACCATGTAGGACTCATAAAGCATTCGTTTTATGGCTTCACAAATATCCTCAATCACTTCAGCCGTGAAGGCCTGTTCTTCTTCTTCTTCTACATATTTGGGATCAATAAATGACTTGGCGAGATGCGGAACGGGCTGAGGAAGGACCCTCCCATTTTTCTTGCGCTCATCAGCCCATTTTCTATCGGCCTCTGTAGCTCGGAAACCTACGCCGAAGAACTTCTCATTGGCGGTTGACGTAATGGGCTCTATGATGCCTTGTAGATATACCCCGAGCCCCTTTCAGGGATTGTACCCATGTTTAATCATTTCAGTGGCGACCATGATCGAGGCATTAGATAAGAAAAGTTGAGGGAACGGGGCCCCTTCTTCACATTGATCAGCGATCACAATTTCGAAGGCTTGTTAAACAATGTGCTCACTTCCTTCTCTAGCTTAGAGACATAGGACTGAAGGGTCCCTGTAAATGGACTGTTCATCCTCCCCGTGGACAACAATTTCTTGGTTTTCATGTTCAAATTTGACCCTTTGATGAAGAGTGGAGGGCACAGCTCCTGCAGCGTGAATCCATGGTCTTCCTAGGAGAAAATTATATGAAGTATCCATGTCCAGAACCTGGAAAGTTACTTCGAAATCCACAGGGCCAATGGTCAAAATCAAATCAATTTCCCATATTGTGTCTCGTTTGACACCATCAAAAGCGCGCACACATACATTGTTTGGTCTGATTCTTTCTGTTCCAATTTTCATCCTCTGGAGCATTGAGAGAGGGCAAATGTCGACCCCAGACCCACCATCTAGCATGACTCTCTTCATATAATAACCTTCGCATTTGACAGTCAAGTGAAGGGCTTTGTTGTGGGCGGCTCCCTCTTGGGGCAAATCATCATGGCTGAAGGAAATCCTATTAACTTCAAAGAATTGTTCAGCCATTCTTTCCAGTTATTCAACTGAAGTTTAAATCGGGACATATGCCTCATTCAATGTTTTCAGGAGTACCTTCTGATGTTCATTTGAGCTAATAAAAAGAGATAAAAGTGAAACCTGGGAAGGAGTCTTCCTGAGCTGGTCAATTATTACATATTCCGAAGTTTTCATTTTTCGAAAAACTCTTCTGCTTCCTCAGAACTCACAGGCTTCTTAGGCAGAAACCGTTTATCCTTGCTCAGTTTTAACATCTTTTGCTCTTCTGGGTTGTGGTACTTCCTAGGTTGGTTCATTTCGTTCAAATCTCCTATAATCTCTTTCCCCTTGTAAGTAACCACTGTTTTGCTATAATTCCAGGGGACTGCAGTGGGGTCTCTCATAGGGCTCTGTGGTGCGCGACTAATAACTACGGGCTCATTCAGCCTTGGTGAAATTATCGGCCCCCGCGCCACATAAGTCCCTTTTGGCACATACAACTTTGGCACATTTAGCATGAGTTTCCTCTACTCAAATCTTTTGGGAGTGTTCAACATGAGTTGTTCTTTCCTTGGGGCCCTAGGAACATAGAGAATTGCGTACTTAGCAGGTGCTGCCCCAGTATTTGTTTCTACAACTTGAGGAGTTAGAGTGATTTTCTTCTCATTTCTGGCTTGTTTCACCGCCGCTTTAGGTCTTGCCTCTGAATCGACAATGGCGATGATAGCTTTCAAAGCTGGATAAAACTCTTTATCATCACAAATCATTCCAATGACCGGCCCGTTGTTGTGAGTCGGTAATAGATTGTTAGTCACATTGGGGACTTCCTCGTCCCTCAGCACCACTCGTTTTTCTTCTATCAAATTCTCAACAGCTCTCTTGAGAGTCCAACAATCCTCCGTATCATGATCCTCTGCCCCCGAATGATAGGCACACCTAGTACCGGGACGGTATGATGGAGATTCCGGATTTTGCTGGTTTGGAGGCACAAGTTGCAATAGACCCATCTGGACTAATTTTGGAAACAGGCTAGAGTAGGACTCACCAATAGGGGTGAAGTCATTTCTCCTAGGATGCTCACGAGGGCGTGTATTATGTTGGTAATTATTTTGTGGGGGACAGGAGTTATATGGAGCTTGGTAAGGATAGTTATTTCTAGGAGGTGGAGCTCGGTTTTGGTTGTAGTGTTGTTGTGGCCGTGTATAAGGTTTGGCATTCATCACCGCATAGGGAGGCGGTGCCACGACATATGCTGCATCTTGATGGGGGGTAGTAGTGTTGTGGGGTTCTGGAAGGTAGGTAAGAATGATCGTGAGATCGATGGGGGCCTCTCAAACCTGAAGTCATCATGGCTCCTTCTTCCCTCTTCTTTCGATTTGCTAAACCTCCCGAGCCGTTCTGGATGGCTTGGGAGGTGGCTCTCAAAGCAGATTGGCTTATGATTCGGCCAGTTTTCAAGCCATTTTCTCCCATTTCTCCCATTTTTATGGCCTCTGCAAAAGGTTTGCCCATTGCAGACATCATGTTATGAAAGTAATTGGCCTCTTGGGCCTGCAAGAAAACATTTTCCATTTATGCCTCATCCATAGGCAGTTTCACTCTGGATGCTTTCTCACGCCACTTGATAGCATATTCACGGAAGCTTTCCGCGGTTTTCTTCTAGAAATTGGTTAGAGAATTCCTATCAGGAGCTATATCAATATTGTATTGAAATTGCCTGACGAAATCTCGGGCCAAGTCATCCCATATATGCCAATGGGAGATGTCCTGATCTATGTACCATTCTGACGCAATTCCCGTCAAGCTCTCCCCGAAATAGGCCATCAAAAGTTCTTCTTTTCCACCTGCCCCTCTCAGCTGATTGCAATATCTTTTCAAATGAGCGATCGGGTTTCCGTGCCTGTCGTACTTGAGGAAACATACACAGATCGGAGTAGGAGACACTCTTTTGGCCACTCAGGCCTTGTATGTTCTTCAGACCTTTTTCGAGGCTTTTCATCTTTCGAACCATCTCTTCTTGCTCGGGGTTTCTCATAGCTCTTTCTTGTTCCATAGGAGACTCAAACTGCGGGTGCTGAGGGTAAGAGTTTAAGGTAACATGAGCGTTGTCTAGCTGAAATTGCGGGACTTGAAAAGTGAAAGTTGAAGTCTCGAAGCATGGCCTGGGAACTGTTGGTTGTGCCGTAGTAGAGACTGGTGGTGCGGTGAATAATGTACAAGGTACCCCTGAAAATGGTGCCTGGGGGCGAACCTCGGAAGGCATACCGGTGAAATTGGCCGATATAGTGGGGTACCCAAACGGGATGAATGGGTTTGTTACGGGGATGGGGACATTAGAGATTCAACTCGTCCTGGGAAGTAGTTCAGGAAATCCGGGGATTATACTGGGTGGTTCTTTGCCATTATACCAAGCGTCCCATATTTCTAACATGCGGACGCGCAGCCTCCTATTTTCCTCAGTGGCTGCAGACTCTGATTGTGGAATAGCCGATACATGACTATCCTCAGGCTCAATAATTTGTAGATGACTTTTAGAGGCCATAGGAACATTGCCTTTAGATCTCGTGAAGTAAGGATGGGAAGCCAGATTACCACAAAACCAACCACCTAAACAGGACCTTTGTATTTGCACACATAACAACCTGGTTAGTTTGAGATATTTAACAGATAAGGAATCGCATATTGGGGATGCAATGCACTTAAACAATTAAATGTTTCTAAATATCTTTGCAACGGATGTATGTTTTATCCCGGCTTTATTATCTCTTTTCTCAAATTTCGAATCCTTATTTCTTTTTCCTTCCCTTATTGTTGTTTTTGCTCTTTTATTTTTCACTCTTTTTTCTTTCTTGTTCACTCAATTTTCCTTCTTTTTCTCTCTTTTTCTTTATTTTTCACTCAGATTGTCTATTGCTACGAACGAATCTGATGGGGATTGCCTACGTATCATGACGCCGCATGAATCAGATCATTACGTAGTTCAGGAAGTAAATGCAGAATAAAAGAAAAGAAAATTTTGGTTTTTGGTTTTTTTTCAATATTTCATTAAATAAAATCTTTTTGGGTTTTTCTATTACAAAGATTTTGGAAATACTGATGATTAAACATACATACTCAAAACAAAAAAATAGACTCGAAAAGGTAAAATACAGACACAAAGCCAAAAATAATAAATAAATAAAAATCAGGAATACATAAGAGCCTCTAATACTACTCCGGGGCCCCGTGGTACATCAGTCGGTCTCGACGTGGGCCTGCGTGCAATCTCTTCTTGAAGGTACTCTAAATCATCCATCACATGACGGACAAAGGTCATCACAGAAGTAAAGAACATGGACCTGGCATATCTTCGCATTCATGGCATTTCATTGCGACGTAATCAGCGATTTCTTTAATCCTCATTCTAATGACGCCCTTTTCTTGGAGCAAACGTCCAATTTGCTAAGACCGGGCCTCCAACACTTGTGTGGCCGTATGATTTTGGTCTTGCAATTGTTGTATGACTTCTTCCAATCGGAAAATTAATGTATAGCAATGCTCTCTTTCAGCTTTGAAATCCTTTGTCTGTTGGACCATTTTATTTTTTGAGATTAGTCAGCTTTTCCCTTAAGATCGTGACCCCTCTATCATACTTTTGCTTTAAATACTGAACACACCTTGCCCATTCTTCTGCATTATTCGCTAATTTTTCCCGAGCTTTTGCCAATTCATCCTCGGCCTTTGTCATATCAAACCCATAATCATGAACTTTCTGCCTCAGATTGCTTATGAGTCTTTCATTGTTTTTGCTTTTTACCGGGTTTTCAGTAACTATTTTCATTTTCTGAATCTGAGCTCGGAGGGCTTCATTTTCTCGGGCCAACCTTTTCTTTTTTCCTTCATCCTCGGCAGCCTGCAAACTACTGTTAAATTTGAGGTTTTTGATTTTGTCCTCTAGCTTGCTTATGGTAGTCCGGTATTCCTTTTCTTTAGCTAACCAAACCCACTGTTCTCACGCTCCATCGGTGAATTGTTGGACATGGGGTCTTTTGGCTGGCTATTCTGTCTCTTGGTCGACTTGAACTCTCTTACCATACCAGGCTGTGTATTTAGATTCTACTTCACCCGAGGAACAATCCCGTACTTGAGTCT
Organism: Nicotiana tabacum; assembly: GCF_000715075.1. Lineage (NCBI taxonomy): Eukaryota > Viridiplantae > Streptophyta > Magnoliopsida > Solanales > Solanaceae > Nicotiana > Nicotiana tabacum. The sequence goes on along the minus strand of NC_134096.1, from coordinate 74,888,320 downwards.
ATGGCTCCAGAAACCTACATTGGTGCCAAATCTGGCAAACCTTTTCTTCTAGGAATGCGGCTTTTGGGCATAGTTCAATAACCCGTGGACTCAAATCTTCATCATAAGGGACTGTTTGGTATCTTCCCAATTGGCGTAGGACTCGATGCAGAGCATATGGATGAATACTCCGAAGTCCCATCAATAAAAGAAAGCACACTCCGACAGACATGTAAATAACCTCATTGACCGTGAGCCAACTGAAAGTCCACTCAATTCGGTTTGCGATCAAAAAACCCAAATACGCGAACCAAGCCTCAGTACCCTCCGGTAACTCATGACCGTTTACCCGGTTTCCATATTCTTCAATGCAATCGAGTCCAGTCAGACCGTAGTTCATGTACCTCGGGCGATGGCAAAGATGTTCCACCAGCCCCATTTGAAAAGCAAGTTGCAACCCTCAAAGAACTTTGTCCCAGCTCGACAGGCGGTTAGATCTCGATAGATTTCTGCGAGAATCATCGGTATAAGAGTGCCGTTGGCCTTTTTGACCATAAAGTCGGCCATTCCTGCAAGTCCTAGCTCTATATGTCTGTCACTCCTTGGGCATATCAGAGTGCCTAAAATGGCAACTACGAAGGCTAAACCTCTATGTGCTTCCCATTTGTTTTTATTTCCCTGATGACTCAAACCATTGTCTGGAGCCTCAAATCCTCGGGGATCCCAATACCGGCTGTATAAGAAGTGGAATGCGCAAAATCCTTTGGCCAAATTTCCATCTTTAACCTGCCGGCTAATGTTTAGAAAGTCCAAAAACTTATGAGGAGTTACAGGTCTTGGTGCTACTGGATATCGGTGCCTGAGATTCCCGTCAAGACCAACATAACCTACCATCTCTTCTAGCAAAGGGGTCAACTCAAAATCAGAGAAGTGGAAAACATTGTGCGTCACGTCCCAAAACGGTATCAAAGCTTCAATTATATCAACCCTTGGTTTAATTTTCAGAAGCCCGGTGAGCCCACCTAAAGCGTTTGTCATATAAAGCTTACTGACCTCCCCCGGGTCATTCCACCATATGTGGAGTCCTAGTGGAATCTCATCTACGACCCGAAAAGGTACATTCTCAACGGTGCTCATTCTGCACACAAATTGAGGACAAAAATCAAAACCAACACATTTTCCAAAAACACAAAGTGGTTGATTTTAAAAATCCAAATCAGTAAATTTCGTAACAATTTTTTTTTGCAAATACGGCCCTTTCAGCACTTGAGAAAAGTTTTTAGGGTTGTTTCTGCCAACTGAGGTTGTTTATAGGAGAAAAGACTGACTTGGGTTTACATTGTGGCTATTCTTGTGAAAACAGCCTTCTGGCGCTCCAGGAGAATGTTTTAAGGCTATTTTCACAAGAACGACCCCGGGAGATGATCATGTTTTAAAAGGTTCTTAATTTGGTTAGTTTTGAAAAAATGTGGTCGGACCTGATAGGGGTTGCCTACGTATCTCACATCAGGTGAGAATCAGACCCGCGTAGTTCGGTAGGTTTTGGAGCAATAGGAAAACACGACTTATTTTGAAAATAACTTTTTTTTTTCAGAGTTTCAGTATTTTTCAAATACCTGGATTTTCAAAACCGGGTAATGTTTTTTTTTCCTACCTCACTCTTTGTTTTTTCTTGGTTCCCTTTCCCTATTCTAGAAGCCGGTCAACATGCAAGCCGAAACAAACATATGCACAAGTAGCACGTAAAATGCATCAAGATGGTCCAATATATTGGGTACACCTGTCCTAGACGAACCCAACCCCTATGTTGAGTCCCCAAAGTCAAATTCACGTGATGCAAATAAACGTTCCTACTAGGGATCCGGCATTAGGCTATGTTATTCTAGGTTTAGATCCTAGGTGTGTTGTTCTAGACCTGGCTTACCCGAGCAGACAACTCGAGCCGGGGGACAGCGTACCGGGAATACAGAAGCTTCACCGGCTTTGCAACTTGTCCGAACCTCGTTCTAAAATTAGGATATGACTCTAACAGAAAAGAAGCCACGCGAAGCGCACGCTTCCCAAAAGATTTAGAAGACTCAGAGAGAATAGGGTTTCGTAACAGTTTATATACAGTTCAAGCAATATCAAAGCGGTAAAAAATAGCATTTAGCACATTAGGCTCAAACACGTAAAAATTAGATAATAAATAAAAGCCAAGTATAATAGCTATTCTAAGCTCGAATTCTGAACCCTGAACCAGAGATTCTGGGTTCTTATTCCCCAGCAGAGTCGCCAGAGCTGTCACACCTCCTTTTTCCCGAGGGGATAGGGAGTTTTTCCAATTTAAGTGACATTATTCGAAATGGGATTATTTATTTATTCAGAGTCTCGACTTGGAATAATTTATGGTGTCCCAAGTCACCGATTTATTTTAAATCCCAAATCTAGGAGATTGACTCTATTTATTTTTCGCGAACACAGAAGACCGAGTAAGGAATTCTGTTAACTTGGGAGAAGGTGTGAGGCACTCCCGAGTTCCGTGGTTTTAGCACGGTCGCTTAACAATTAATACTTGGCGTAATTATCTGATTTATTACATGTTTTAAACCTATTGTGCATTTTTGTCTTTTAACCGCTTTTTAATATTTATGGAATTTATTTGAACAAGTCGCGATGTCGCACACTTGTCGTTTTGGTACACATTGCAAACCGCGCCACGTGAAACACACCCGCGATTTACAACATGTTTATTTTTATTATTATTTGAAGTTATGGTCAAGTCGCGTGAAACGCGCACTTGAATGGGGGTTTACGTATCATGACTATGCCACAGGAACCGTACCCATAGTCACGATGATTTATTATTAATCGCGCCTAAATCAAGCTACGGTGTTCGAATATTATTTAATTACTAATTTTGACATTATTGTAAGGTCATGAGGTATGTATATTGTTATGGAGGAAATGAAATAAATTAATTATGGAAAAAGTTGGCTAACTTGTGAATGTTTATTTGTTTTTGGTCATGTGCAACAATTAGCCCATAAATAAGCTAGGGAAGTCCAATTAAAGTCTTACACCAATCATGGCCCAACCTAATCTCTTATAATCTTACTGCTAACCAATATTTGAAATTAGACTAAATTTATGGCAGGAAAAGATAGATACAGGCAGGACCAATTTAGTCACTAAGATAGGAGATCAAAATGAAACTAAAGCATGCTAAAATGGAAAGCCATTACTTCATTGAATAAACAAGAAAAGTAACGAATTAATACATATTCATCAATAAAATTAACCATATGAACTACTAAAGAGGACAATAAATTAATCTTAACAAATAATCAACATGAGAACAAATTAATCTTAGCACACTCAGATGCGAACTTGATCATATCATACTCAAAGTTAAATTAAAATAGAGTGACCCAAAACATTAATGAGAAAAAAAAACAAAATAGAAAGAGAAGTGAACCTTTGTATTGATGATTGTGGATTTAAATTACAACCACTCAACGATCGGATAGCTCTCAACTGGACCCTTCGGACCACGGAAAACTCGAGCGGCAAATCTCAAATTGCAACCTCAATCGACTTTGCAAAACTAACGATTTAGTGGCTATTTTTGGAGCTTTTTTTTTTGGGGGGGGGGGGGGGGGGGGGGGTTAATGATAGCTCAAAAGTGGTCAAGGGCTGGTGGTTTTGGGGGTGGTGAAGCTGCTGGATTTTTCGAAAGAAAGCCGAAGAAAGAATGACACGAGTAGAAATTTCTTTATCCTAGAAAAAGAAAAATTAATTTTTCTCAATTCCTTCCTCCCTATTTTTTACTTTCTCTCTCTCTCTCTCTCTCTTTTTCATCACATTTCTCTTCTATTTATAGAAAAAAATTTCGGAATTTTCAGATTTTTAGTTTTTTTATCTTTTTATTTTTTTTATTTTTAATTAAAAAGAATTTCCACTTCCCATTTTTCTTATTTTTTTAAAAAAATAATTTCCCACTTTCCTTTACTTTTATTTTTTAATTTCTCACTTTTTTTACCTTTAATATATTTAAAATCCCACTTTTTACTTTTCTTATTTTATTTCTTACTTATTTTACTTTTCTTTTTTTATTTCCCACTTACTTTTACTGTTTTTTTTAAAAAAAAATCAGATACCCTTACTTTTATTTTTTAATTCCAACTTTATTTTACTTTTTATTTTTTAAATTTCCACATTCTTTTACTTTTATTTTTTTAATTTTCCACTTTCTTTTACTTTTTTTATTAAACAATTTCTACCTACTTTTACTTTTACTTTTTAATTTTATATTTCTACTTTTCCTATTTTTTAATTCCCATCCGAAATTTATTTTAAAAAAATAATAATAATTAATTTTTATTTATTTTCGGTTTTTAATTCATTTTATTTAAAAATAAAGATAACAATAATAATAAAAATAATACTAATAGTAATAAATACTAATAGTAATAATTGACCTTTTAAATTATTAATAATTTTTCTATATATAACAAAGCTAAAAAATATATATTAAATTCTGAAAATATTTACATAGTAGAAGGTGATAAAAATTCAAATATAGTCAAAAATTAGGTGCTCACAACATTCTCTCCCACTTAAATATACGTTCATCCTCGAACGTGTTAAGGACTGTTCCGGAGTTATTCAAAACCACTGTTTACCACTTCGAGAACCTACCCGTGCTACCACACCCAATTGAGCACATTAGCTCTAGCAAATTTGAAGATTCTCCCATTTATTTAGGCAATTAAGCCTTAGAGCCCAATTCTAGCATCCAGAATTCTCCACTATGCATGTTTCTAACCTACGAACACTGTATCAATCACTACATGACGCACCAATACAGGATTGCATACCTTGGTTGAATTTAGACCATGCACAGCACCATTCATATGCCCATAATAACATCCCCGATAACAATAGTCAAGATTCCACGAATCTGATATCCACAACACATCTCATAATACCTATAAGTCCTGTTCCAACTTTTGCAATGCTTCCACGAGGGAAGAAATGTGTAGAAATTCATAACCAACTGCCGAGTCAACAAATTATTGAGTTTCTCCTTCTGATAAGAACCATTGCCTCATTACGGACCAAATAATGGTATTTGCTCTTTATTATACTTCATATAATCTGATCGTACTTATCCTGGATCCAATAATCTCGTCTCACCCAGTATAAGTTGCTCAGGCAATAAGCCACCTCAGACACGATCAAAAAGCCTCATATGACGCCACAATGAGCTAATAAGCTACGGATTCGATTGCGATACATAAGGAAAACGAACTCTGTAAAGGATTACTTAACCCACGTGACTAATTAAACAACTGAAAGGTGTCATGAACCTTCCTCAGAAAATGGGACACAAAACACACAAAATAGAATATAGGGGACTATACTCAACATCACACTGTTACGGCATGCAATCCGATCTACACATGATACCATTGCGGCGTGCAACCTAATCCAAACAATATACTCGTGGCGGCGTGCCACCCGATCTGCACAAAAAGAATTTATAAAAAAAATACTTACCGTGCTAGAATGCTCATTACTGCAAAATATTCGAATATTGGACACAAGCACGCTAAGTGCATGATACTATCCCTGGGAGGACCGACAGCGCCATACTCTACAAAACTCAAGCACAACTAAGGTGCGATATATGATCTGAATATCGAGAACCATCATGCTCACATAACACCATCGCTACGCGGAACCTCAACACATAAGAAATTTATCAAGCCGTCTCACAACTCACACGGCACAATATAGTATTACATGAAATAACCGACAACGAAACGACATCCAACGTTCGAATACTTCTCCATAGGGAGCGCTTATGCTGAAATGAACACATCCGGCCTGATATAGAGCCCATATTCATATTTAAGTCCATCCACATACCTCAAGCCGATTCTGATCGCACTGTACTAGGCTAATAACCTTTTAAGGATCCATAATAACCCTTTTTCCCATAACACACAAGAACAACCATCATAACCGGAACAAGCTTCCACAGTCCACAACTAAATGAACCTAGCACCCTCCAGGCATAAATTCTCGAATCAGCGATATTACCACAATCTTCATACTTGGTTTCAATCTTCACTCAATCAAGTGACTACATCCCACTCTTACACAATCTTTCCGTGGGACACGCTTCCACGACCTTCTGCACATCCATGCCACCGATCACACAGATATTGTAAAGCATATCAAGAATCCACAAATCAATACACAAGGTCTCTTACACCTGACATCGATCTTAGGTGACACCAAAAACAATACCATCTTACTTTAAACAACTAAATCCTTTTCCTGCTCGTCCGAGCTTGTGACATTCTTGTCAAAACCAAACTGCAACCTCGATCCTCAACTTTCAAATTCCCATGCCGTTCCCTGTACCTAGCATGCCAATACGCAAGAGTACAAGAATTTCATCATAACTCTTGAACCACTAATAGACCCAACACTTCATCATATAGCAACCTTTTGCTTCACTCAATTCAGGAGAACCATTGCAATATGCGACTGAATTCCTGTATCCGCAGGAAATAAACTCCTCAAGTAGTGGTCTAAACCACCATAACTCTCCCAGGATCCATCTACACATAATATGCCATAATACTTGAATTCCTCCAAATAAAAATCAATTATAGCAGCCGTCAAACCTCGTACATACCTCCACAAATCACATGCATAACTCAATGTGTTGAAGGAACTGATCATTGCCACCATCATGCCACTTCAACCATTGTTAGCCGACCCATTTTTTTTTCTCAATTTATTCTCAACTTGCCTTAGAAATAATAATAGCTCCATTCATTATATCATGAACTCAAATCCGCACTCATCCCGAGTGACCTTATTTCACGAGACCACGTTGTTTCAAAACCCACGAATCATCTCATAACCCTCTTTTTGCGCACTTTTACATCTTCAACTGGTACACCCATTCTGATACTTCTTTTATGAATCCAAAGTTATTTTTTTCTTCCGTTTCTCTAATGCTACACCACAACCTAAAGATAACGCATAGTACTCTAAGTCCCATTTCATAATCTGCTACAAAAGCTCGATACTCAACCATACTACGGACTCGAGATCCTTAGGCACCGCACTATAAATTTTTGAACCCACTAAGACTGTTATTGAGAGTCACTTGCTCTGACTTGTCCCTGCTAGCACATGGGCACTTTCTCAAGAAAACATCCGACTGTCTTACTTTCCCTGTGCATTACATCTACACGAAGCATAAACTCCGAGTCTTCCCAAAGCCTGAACATGAATCGATAAGTCCAAATATGGCACACATTCCCCCAAATCCTTTGCTCAATTACCACTGATATTTTCTTTCCTTAGTTGAAATAACCCACTAATACATCGATAACCAGAAAAAATAGACAACTATGCAATCCAATTGTAGATGGTAGGGCTCTCCCACTTAGCTTTAAGCTACAATTACAAAATTCTGGAATCCATCGAGATTCTTTCTTCATTGTTGACATGATCCTGCACACGCAACTCGTCAAATTTTTCTCGAAATCCTTCTATTAACATTTAATAAACACTCTGAACCAACAATCCTCGCAAGTCATAAATTAGTAAAAGCACATACGGGGAGTATTATTTAGGGAGACGGGGTTCTAAAAGTCGAAACGATCGATTGGGTCATTACAAGTTTATCTTGGAAAAGTTTCAGAATCCGGGCACGTGGGCCCGAGGGTTGACCTTATTAACTTTTTGAGCAGATTTTGTAATCATTATAAATTGTTAAATTGTAAGAATTGGGGTATATTTTGATTGATTTACACGTTGTTTAACTAGTTTCGGGACATTTGGCTTTGAGTTGAGGTGTTAGAGAGGCGTTGGAGCCGGTTATGGAACTTCGGAGCGAGGTAAGTCTCATGTCTAACCTTGTGAGGGGAAAACTACCCCTAGGTGATATTTAGTGTTATGTGTAACTAGTTGTGGGTGCTACGTACGCATGAGATGATGAGACTCCGCATGTAGCTAAAGCATAATTATGTTCGGGTAGACTTGGAATTTTATCATATAATATTTAAAAATTTGGACTCATTTTGCTAGTCTAATGAATTGAAAATTTTAACTGCAATTGATTTAGAAACATGCAAATATATTAGGCCGAGCTTTATCATATTGAGTTGTTGCCAAGATATTTGACAAATGTAAATGGGTATATTTATTATTATGCCTATGTACTGTATTATAAGCACGTGCCTCATAATTCGATAACTTCCTTCCTTTCTTATGGAGCAGGCCGAATGCCTCGGCAATATAATAGATGCATCTATGGTTCCTGCCGCTCGACCCTCGGCAGAGTACACATTATTCTGGATTGGGCCGAATGACCTCGGCATAATCGTATGTTATATCGCTGGTAGTCTGCACGCTCACGAGATTATCTTTCCACTGATGCCCGACGTTTTATATGGTATTCCTTATTCATTTGACATTGGCACTTGGCATTTTTTGAATACAAGATTGAGAAATTCATATGTTAAAAGAAATATTTGGAAGATTACGTAACTTACAGATTTACCCCATTATTATTGTGTGCTTCATATCAGCTTACGATTTATTATATTACTTTATTGGACCTGTAGTAAGTATCGATGTCGACCCCTCGTCACTACTTCTCCGGGGTTAGGCTAGATACTTACTAGGTACGCGTTGATTTACATACTCATGCTGCACTTCTGCACTAAATAGTTTGGGATTATACTAGTTGATGCTCACAGTTTCGTATATTATTATCGCCTTTTATTTCTTTTATAAACTACAAATGTTGTACGTTCCCGTAAATTTAGAAGTGTAAGTCTCTTTCCTTATTAAAATCTATGATTTCGAAAGTAATAAAATAGATAATTAAATTAATAAATCACAGTTGGCTTGCCCGACGACGGCGTTAGGCGTCATCACGACCTATAGTGAATTTTGGGTCGTGACATTATCCATAGTGCCGGATCAAGGTGTTGTTTCTTAGGGCCCTTGAATTACATTAAGGAAGTCATTTATCTGCCTAGAGGGTTTGAGGAGTAGCAGAATATGGTAAAAAAAAAAGGGGCTCTATAAGATAGACTAAGAGAATAAAAAAGGGAGGGAAAAAGAAAATACTTTTTACATTGTGGTCAAGGTAGCTAGAGAAATTTGAGAGGGAGGAGAAGAAAAGTACCTTTAGGTGATGGCCATGGCTGAGATTGTTGGTGTGGAAAGATGGTGGCTTTGTGGTGGTGGTAGGTGAAGTGAAGAGGGTGAGGTGAAACGGTTTAATATGATGTGGGTCTAGTGTTTTCTGACGCCTGAGATCTTATTTAATGCTATATTTATTTGTTATTTTTTTAAAAGTAAAAATGGAGCAAAACATGTCATGTATCTTTTCTCTCGTATACTCTTAACAGGCCATGACATGTTATGGCTCAAAAATATCTTCTCTTATTTCTTTTAAATATATACTAAGATTATAATACTTATGAATAGTAGTAAACTTATACATATTTGCTACATTAGTCCAATAGCAGTGCATAATAATTTATTTTTGAACAAACTTAAAAAGTAAAAGACGTACGGCTAATAGTTAATAATAACTATCTACATATCAATTTTTTTAAGTAACATATATATACACACACTGTAATGTCCAGGATGATTGTTTTGAGAGTAATAGACCTGATCCCCTATTTACTGCTTTCCCCATATCTTTTTCTGCTTATGTGACTTGTCGGGAGGTTTTGTTCTTGGTTTCTAAGTATTTTAGGACACTTAAAACGGAAGCTTAAATTCTAGGAATAGGGTTTTGTCGGTTTCATTAGCTCCGTTAGATAATTTTGAACTTAGGAGCATGTCCGAATTTTGAATTGGAGGTCTGTAGCTCAATTAGGCTTAAAATAACGAAAGTTGAATTTTTGGAAAGTTTGACTGGAAGTGCACTTTTTTCTATTGGGGTCGGATTTCGATTCCGGAAGTTGGAGTAGGTCTGTAATGTCGAATATGACTTGTGTGCAAAATTTGGGGTCAATCGGACATGATTTGATAGGTTTCAGTATCGGTTGTAGAAGTTTAAAGTTTCAAATTCATTAAGTTTGAATTAGAGTGTGACTCGTATTTTTGTTGTTGTTTGATGTGATTTGAGGGATCGACTAAGTTCGTATGATATTTTAGGACTTGTTGGTATATTTGGTTGAGGTCCCGGGGGCCTCGGGTTGATTTCGGGTGGTTAACGGGTCATTTGAAAATGTGTTGGATTGGCTGCACCTGGTGTAATCGCACCTTTGCACTTTGGGTCGTAGGTGCGGCACCGTAAAAGCGGCCATCAAGCCACAAAAGCGATTATGGGCATGCCCAGCTGGGACCGCAGAAGCGGTCAGAGTCTCGCATAAGCGGACTCGCAGGAGCGGTGAAAGGAACGCAGAAACGGGCGCGCAGAAGCGGCCCTTGATCGCAGAAGCAATTTTTGAGGACTTAAGTTAAATCCGCACTTGCGATGGTTTTTTTACAGGTGCGGAACCGCAGAAGCAGTGAACCCCTCGCAGAAGAGAGATCGCTGGGCAGAAAAAGGCTAAGTTCGAGGGTTTTATCCCACTTTTCATTTTGGGACTTTAAGAGCTCAGTTTTGGGCGATTATTCGAAGGATTTTCAGATGAAGCTATTGGGTAATGATTCTTGACTAATTTATGGTTATATTCCATTAATCAATAGTTGATTCCATCCTTTAATTTCGGATTTGGGTTGAGAAAATTGGGAAAAATGGGAAAAGTTCTTCAACCAATTTTTTGAGTTTTGATTAAGATTTTGACATCGGATTTGTATAATTTTGGTACGGGTGAACTCGTAGTTGAATGGGTGTTCATATTTTATGGCTTTTATCCGATTCCGAGACGTGGGCCCGGGGTTGACGTTTTGGGGTGAATTTCTAATTTCTTGCTAAAGTCTTAATTTCATTAATTAGATTAGTTTCTTATAGTTATATTTATGGTATGTAATTGCTTTTGGCTAGATTTGGGTCATTCAGAGTCGGAAAATCGAGGAAAGGGCATCCTTATTGATTGATTGAGCTTGGTTCGAGGTAAGTGGCTTGCCTAACCTTGTGTAGGGAAAATCCCCTTAGGATTTGGTATTGTTGTGATAATTCTGTGATATGTGAGCGCCGTGTACGCGAGGTGACGAGTGCGTACACGGGCTAATTGTTGAAAGATCCGCTGAGCAGTAACCTGTTACATCTTAATTGAGTTATACCAGCATGTGTAGTTATCCTGTTAGCCTAATATCGCTTATGTATGTGTCTTAATTGCTTATTTGAAACCTGTACAACATGCTTAGTTGATTTCTTGATGTAATTGTTGTTCCCATCGATTTCAAGCTGTGTGTTTACTTTTGGGACAACGAGGCGGTACCTCGGGAGATCTCCCTATCGCATATTTAAATTTGGGACTACGAGGCGGTACCTCAGGAGATCCCCCTGCATATTACTTTTGGGACTACGAGACGATACCTCGGGAAATCCCCATGTCGCATATTTACTTTTGGGACTACGAGGAGGTATCTCGGAAGATCCCCCTGCATATTACTTTTGGGACTACGAGGCGGTACCTCGCGAGATTCCCTGTTAAGCATTTATTTTTGGAACTACGAGATGGTGTCTCGGGAGTGCCCCCGTTGTTTATCCCTATGTGATGTACTGTTATCTTTCTGTAGTTTCTCCTCGTTAAATTTCTAGTCTCTTATTACATTGCTATATTTTCTGCCTTAAATTATTATATACCAGTAGGGCCCTGACCTGACCTCGTCACTACTCTACTGAGGTTAGGCTTGGCACTTACTGCGTACCGTTGTGGTGTACTCATGCTACTCTTATGCACATGTTTTGTGTGCAGATCCAGGTACCTCTTACCATCCCCACTATTAGTTGCGTACTTGCTGCTGCTCCGGAGACTTCAAAGGTATATCTACCAGCGTCCGCAGATCTCGGAGTCCCCATCTGTCCCTTTCATATTGTTCCTCCTTTATTTTTTCAAGTTACTGATGTATAGAAACAATTAGACAAATTCATAGAGCTTGTGACTTGTGATTACCAGGTTTTGGGAATATTGTTATACTCGAGTTGTTGGTTACTTGTACAGGCCGAGCGGCATTTTTCTGTTATATAGTCATCTATTGAAATTACTAGTTGTTTCTGTCTCTATTTTTTTGATTATTCTGCAATTGTTAGGATTACCTAGTCGTAGAGACTAGGTACCATCACGACATCTTACGGAGGGAGAATTGGGTCGTGACAAGTTGGTATCACAACTCTAGGTTCATAGGTGTTATGAGTCACAAGCAGGTTTAGTAGAGTCTCGCGGATCGGTACGGAGACGTCTGTACTTATCTTCGGGAGGCTATGGAACTGTTAGGAAAATTACACTTCTTTGATTCCTTGTCGTGCGAAATTGTTGACTTCGAAATTCTAAACTTTTGTCTTCTATTCTCTCATAGATGGTGAGGACACGTACATGCGGATCTGATGACCAGGCACCCGCGCTCCCTACTAGAGCCGCGAGAGGCCTGGGCCGGGGCCGGCGTAGAGGCCGAGGACGTCCACGTGGTGAAGCCAGAGTACCCGCACGAGCTGCTATAGAGGAGCCACCAGTAGCTCCAGTCGGAGCACAGGCACCTGAGACGCATGTTACTGCACCAGCTCTTCAGGAGACCCTTGCACAGTTCCTGAGCATGTTCAGCACCTTGGCTCAGGTTGGATTGATTCCACTTACTCCTACAACATCTCAGGCTGGGGGAGGAGCACAAAATCCCGCCGCCCGTATCCCAGAGAAGCGGGTTCAGGTCGACCAGGTTCTAGAGATTATACTGATGCAGTCGGTAGCTCCAGTTCAGCCCGAGGTTAGGGCAGCAGTTTCTGAGGCGGAGCAGCTCAGGCTTGATAGGTACAATAAGTACCACCCTCCTACTTTCAGTGGATTGGCGTCAGAGGATGCCCAGGGTTTCCTTGAGGAGTGTCACTGTATCCTCTGTACTATGGGTGTAGCGAAGTCGAGTGAGGTTTCTTTTACTACATTCCAGCTTAGAGGGGTAGCCTATCAGTGGTGGCATGCTTATGAGTTTGGTAGTCCGGCTGAGGCAGCTTCACTTACATGGACTCAGTTCTCGGACATGTTCTTGAGAGAGTATGTTCCCCAGAGTCTCAGAGACGCATGTCGTGCGGAGTTTGAGCAGTTGCGCCAGGGTTCTATGACTGTGTCAGAGTATGCAGTTCGCTTCAGTGATTTGGCTAGACATGTACCAGCCTTGGTTGCTACAGTTTGAGAGAGGATCCATCGATTTATCGAGGGGCTCAACCCCAGTATCAGATTTAGCATGGCCCGAGAGTTGCAGATGGATATTGCTTACCAGCAGGTTATGGGTATTGCTAGGAGATTGGAGGGCATTCTGACTCGGGAGAGAGAGGCCAAGAGGTCTCGATAGTCTGGCACTTATAGTGGTACTTGTGCCCCAGTGGCAACTCGTCATGGTAGGGGCTATGTGAGTCGCCCTGTTCATTCAGCACTTCCAGCCGCCAGTGGTATTCCGGCTACTCCTAGGCCCCAAGAGTCTTATTATGCACCGCTAGTGTCTAGTGTACCTCTTGCACGGGGTGCTTTCAGTGGTCAATCCAGCAGACTTGGCCCGAGCCAGCCACAACAGCCACTCCCTCCGAGAGCTTGTTTTGAGTGTGGCAACACTCGCCATATGGTGAGGGATTGCCCCAGACTTAGGAGAGGTGCACCTCCATAGACTACTCAGGCACCGCGTGCTCCACCGGGTCCCCAAGCTATGATTACGGCACCAGCTACCACTCCACCTGCTCAGTCAGATCGAGGTGGAGGTCGGGCAGGTAAAGGTTGCCCTAGAGGGGGAGGTCAGGCCAAATACTATGCCCTTTTTGCTCGTACAAAGGCAGTTGCATCTGACTCTGTCATTACAGGTATTGTTCTGGTTTGTTATAGAGATGCGTCAGTCTTATTTGACCCAGGCTCCACTTATTCCTATGTGTCATCTTATTGTGCTCCATATTTGGGCGTATCCCGTGACTCTTTGAGTTCTCATGTTTATGTATCTACACCTGTGGGTGATTCCATTATTGTTGACCATGTGTATAGGTTGTGTTTGATTACTCTTAGTGGTTTTGAGACCAGAGCCGATTTGTTATTGCTCAGTATGGTAGACTTTGATATTATTTTGGGCATGGACTGGTTGTCGTCCCATTATGCTATTCTTGATTGTCACACCAAGACCGTGACGCTGGCTATGCCAGGATTACTGCGGTTAGAGTGGAGAGGTACCTTATATTATACTCCCAGCAGAGTTATTTTATTTTTTAAAGCTTAACGAATGGTTGAGAAAGGGTGTGACGCATATCTAGCTTATGTGAGAGATGTCAGTATTGATACCCCTACAGTTGAGTCAGTTCCAATAGTGAGGGATTATCCTGATGTATTTCCAGCTGATCTTCCGGGCATGCCGCCCGACAGAGATATTGACTTGGGTATTGACTTGTTACTGGGAACTCAGCCCATCTCTATTCCTCCATATCGTATGGCTTCTCCTGAGTTGAAGGAGTTGAATGAGCAGTTACATGAGTTTCTTGATAAGGGCTTCATTCGGCCCAGTGTGTCACCTTGGGGTGCTTCGGTCTTGTTTGTGAAGAAGAATGATGGTTCTATGCGTATGTGCATTGATTATCGCCAGTTGAACAAAGTTGCAACAAAGAACAAGTATCCATTACCTCGTATTGATGACCTATTTGATCAGTTACAGGGTGCCAGAGTGTTTTCCAAGATTGACTTGCATTCAGGTTATCATCAGTTAAAGATTCGGGAGCTAGATATCCCGAAGACTGCTTTTAGGACTCGGTATGGTCAGTACGAGTTCCTTGTGATGTCATTTGAGCTGACCAACGCCCCGGCAACATTCATGCACTTTATGAATAGTGTATTCCGGTCCTATCTTGACTCATTCGTCATTGTGTTAATTGACGACATTCTTATGTACTCCCGAAGTCGGGAGGATTATGAGCAACACCTGAGGATTGTGCTTCAGAACATGAGGGAAAAGAAGTTATATGCAAAATTCTCAAAATGTGAGTTCTAGCTAGATTCAATGGCATTTTTGGGTCACGTAGTGTCGAGTGAAGGGAACAAAGTGTATCCGAAGAAGGTTGAAGCAGTGCAGAGTTGGCCCAAACGGTCCTCGGCTATGGATATCTAGAGTTTTCTTGGTTTGGTGGGGTACTATCGTCGACTTGTAGAGGGTTTTTCATCTATTACAGCACCTATGACTAGGCTGACCCAGAAGGGTGCCCCGTTTAGGTGGACAGAGGAGTGTGAGGAGAGCTTTCAAAAGCTCAAGACAACTTTGACTACAACCCCAATATTGGTATTGCCTACAGGTTCGGGGTTTTATACTGTATATTGTGATGCGTCGTGGATTGGTCTCGGTGCGGTGTTGATGCAGGATAGTAGGGTGATTGCCTACGCGTCCAGACAGCTGAAGGTGCATGAAAAGAACTATCTTATCCATGACCTTGAGTTAGCAACTCTTGTTCATGCCTTGAAGATTTGGCGGCACTATTTGTACGGTGTCCCTTGTGAGATCTACACTGATCACTGGAGTTTGCAACATCTATTCAAGCAAAATGATCTTAAGTTGCGTCAGCAGAGGTGGTTAGATCTGCTTAAGGATTATGATATCACTATTCTATACCATCCCGGGAAGGCCAATGTGGTGTCCGATGCCTTGAGTCGCAGGGCGGAGAGTTTGGGGAGCTTAGCATATTTACCAGCAGTAGAGAGGCCATTGGCATTGGATGTTCAGGCCTTGCCAACCAGTTTGTTAGATTGGATATTTCTTAGCCGAGTCGAGTTTTGGCTTGTGTGTTATCCCAGTCTTCTCTTTATGATCGTATCAGGCAGTGTCAGTATGATGACCCCCATCTATTTGTCCTCATGGACACGGTTTAGCACGATGATGCTAAGGAGTTCACTATTGGAGATGATGGTGCATTGAGGATGTAGGGTAGGCTATGCGTGCCCAATGTAGATGGTTTGCGTGATTTGATTCTCCAAGAGGCTCACAGTTTGCGGTACTCCATTCATTCGGGTGCCGCGAAAATGTATCAGGACTTGAGGTAGCATTATTGGTGGAGGAGAATGAAGAAGGACATAGTGGAATATGTAGCTCGGTGTCTAAATTGCCAACAGGTGAAGTATGACATCAACGGCCAGGTGGTTTGCTTCAGAAGGTAGAGATTCCGGAGTGGAAATGGGAGCGGATCACTATGGATTTCGTTGTTGGGCTTCCACGGACTCAGAGGAAGTTAGATGCAGTTTGGGTGATTGTGGATAGGCTGACCAAGTTAGCTCATTTCATTCCTGTGATGACTACTTATTCTTCTGAGCAGCTAGCTCGAGTTTATATCCGCGAGATTATCAGGCTTCATGGAGTGCCGGTATCTATCATCTCTGACCAGGGTACGTAGTTTACATCGCAGTTATGGAGAGCCGTACAGCATGAGTTGGATACTCAGGTTGAGTTAAGCATAGCATTTCACCCTCAGATGGATGGGCAGTCCGAGCGCACTATTCAGATACTGGAGAATATGCTTCGTGCGTGTGTGATGGAGTTTGGGGGTTCTTGGGATCAGTTCTTGCCACTTGTAGAGTTTTCCTACAACAAAAGTTATCCGTTGAGCATTCAGATGGCACCGTATGAGGCTTTGTATGGTAGGTGGTGTCGGTCTCCAATGGGTTTGTTCGAGCCGGGCGAGGCTAGGCTATTGGGTACAGACTTGGTTCAGGATGCTTTGAAGAAGGTTAAGGTGATTCAAGATCAACTTCGCATAGCCCAGTCCAGACAGAAGAGTTATGCAGATCGGAAGGTTCGCGATGTTGCATTCATGGTTGGAGAGCGGGTCTTGCTCCGGGTTTCGCCCATGAAGGGTGTCATGAGGTTCAGGAAGAAGGGTAAGCTGAGCCCGAGGTTTATTGGCCCTTTCGAGGTGTTGCGGCGAGTTGGGGAGGTTGCTTATGAGCTTGCCTTGCCTCCCAATCTAGCAGGAGTTCATCCAGTATTCCATATTTCTATGCTCCAGAAGTATCACGACGATCCGTCTCATGTGCTAGATTTCAGCTCAGTTCAATTAGACAAGGATCTATCTTATGTTGAGGAGCCAGTGGCTATTCTGGACAGGCAGGTTCAAAGTTGAGGTCAAAGAACATTGCTTTAGTGAGGGTTCAGTAGAGAGGTCAGCCGGTCGAGGAGGTGACTTGGGAGACCGAACATGATATGCGCAGCCGTTATCCTCATCTTTTCACCACTTCAAGTATGTTTCTATGCTCGTTCGAGGATGAACGATTATTTTAAGAGGGGGAGAATGTAACGACCCGACCAATCGTTTTGAGAGTAATAACCCTGATCCCCTATTTACTGCTCTTTCCCGTATCTTTTTCTGCTTATGCGACTTGCCGGGAGGTTTTGTTCTTGGTTACGGAGTATTTTGGGATACTTAGTCCATAAAACGGAAGCTTAAGCTCTAGGATTTTGACCGTAGTTAGAACTGTGTGAAGGCGACTCCGAAATGGGATTTCGTCGGTTCCGTTAGCTCCGTTGGATGATTTTGGACTTAGGAGCATGTCCGAATTTTGAATTGGAGGCCTGTAGCTAAATTAGGCTTGAAATGGCGAAAATTGAATTTTTGGGAAGTTTGACCGGAAGTGAACTTTTTTCTATTGGGATCGGATTTTGATACCGGAAGTTGGAGTAGGTCCATAATGTTGAATATGACTTGTGTGAAAAAATTGGGGTCAATCAGACGTGATTTGATAGGTTTCGGCATCGATTGTAGAAGTTTGAAGTTAAGTTCATTAAGTTTGAATTGGAGTGTGATTCGTGTTTTTGTTGTTGTTGTTTGATGTGATATAAGGGCTCGACTAAGTTCGTATGATGTGTTAGGACTTGTTGGTACGTTTGGTTGAGGTCCCCGGGTCCGCGGGTTGATTTCGGGTGGTTAACGGATCATTTGGAAATGTGTTGGATTGGCCGGAGTTGCTGCACCTAATGTAATCGCACTTATGCACTTTGGGCCGCAAGTGCGGCACCGCAGAAGCGGCCATCGAGCCACAGAATCAATTATGGGCCTGTCCAGCCGGGACCGCAAAGGCGGTCAGAGTCTCTCAGAAGCAGACTCGCAGGAGCGGTGAAAGGAACGCAGAAGCGGGCGCGCAGAAGCAGCCCTAGATCACAGAAGAAATATTTGAGGACTTAAGTTAAGTCTGCACCTGTGATTGTTTTTCCGCAGGTGCGGAACCGCAGAAGCGAGATCGCTGGGCCAAAAAAGGCTAAGTTCAAGGGTTTTATCCCATTTTTCATTTTGGGACTTTGAGAGCTCGATTTTGGGCGATTATTCGAACTATTTTCAGAGGAAGCTATTGGGTAATGATTCTTGACTCATTTATGGTTATATTACATTAATCTATAGTTGATTCCACCCTTTAATTTCGGATTTGGGTTGAGAGAATTGGGAAAAATGGAAAAAGTTCTTCAACTAAATTTTTGAGTTTTGATTGGGATTTTGACATCGGATTTGAGTAATTTTGGTGCGGGTGAACTCGTGGTTGAATGGGTGTTCATATTTTATGACTTTTATCCGATTTCAAGACGTGGGCCCAGGGTCGACTCTTTGGGGCGAATTTCTAATTTCTTGCTAAAGTCTTGATTTCATTAATTAGATTAGTTTCTTATAGTTATATTTATTGTATGTAATTGTTTTTGGCTAGATTTGGTCCATTCAGAGTCGAAAAAATGAGGAAAGGGAATTCTTACTGATTGATCGAGCTTGGTTCGAGGTAAGTGGCTTGTCTAACCTTGTGTGGGGGAAATCCCCTTAGGATTTGGTACTATTGTGATACTTCTGTGATATGTGAGTGTTGTGTACGCGAGGTGACGAGTGCGTACACGGGCTAATTGTTGAAAGATCCGGTTTATACTGAGCAGTAGTATGTTACTTCTTAATTGAGTTATACCAGCATGTGTAGTTATCCTGTTAGCCTAATATCGCCTGTTTACGTGCCTTAATTGCTTATTTGAAACATGTACAACATGCTTAGTTGATTTCCTATTTTTCCTTGACTTGTATTTAGTCATAAACTGTAGGATTTCTTGTTGTAATTGTTGTTCCCATCGATTTCAAGCTGTGTGTTTACTTTTGGGACTACGAGGTGGTACCTCAGGAGATCCCCTGTCGCATTTTGGGACTATGAGGAGGTACCTCAGGAGATCCCCCTGCATATTACTTTTGGGACTATGAGGCGGTACCTCGGGGGATCCCCCTGTCGCATATTTACTTTTAGGACTACGAGGCGGTATCTCGGTAGATCCCCCTACATTTACTTTTGGGACTACGAGGCGGTACCTCGGGAGATCCCCCTGTATATTTACTTTTGGGACTACGAGGCGGTACCTTGGGAGATCCCCTGTTGAGCAGTTATTTTTGGGACTACGAGACAGTATCTCAGGAGTGACCCCGTTGTTTATCCCTATGTGTTGTGCTGTTATCTTTCTGTAGTTTCTCCTCGTTAAATTTCTAGTCTCTTATTACATTGCTATATTTTCTGCCTTAAATTATTATATACCAGTAGGGCCCTGACCTGACCTCGTCACCACTCTACCTAGGTTAGGCTTGGTACTTATTGGGTACCGTTGTGCTGTACTCATGCTACTCTTCTGCACATATTTTGTGTGCAGATTCAGGTACCTCCTACTACCCCCGCTATTAGTTGCGTACTTGCTGCTGCTCCGTTGACTTCAAGGTATATTTTCGAGCGTCCGCAGACCTCGGAGTCCCCCTTTGTCCCTTTCATGTTGTTCCTCCTTTATTTCTTCTAGTTATTGATATATAGAAATAATTAGATAAATTCTTAGAGATTATGACTTGTGATTATCGGGTTTTGGGAATATTGTTATACGAGCTGTTGGTTACTTGTACAGGCCGAGCGGCATTTTTCTGTTATATAGTCATCTGTTGAAATTAGTGGTTGTTTCTGTCTCTATTTTTTTGATTATTCCGCAATTTTTAGGCTTACCTAGTCGTAGAGACTATGTGCCGTCACGATATCTTACGGAGGGAGAATTGGGTCGTGACACACACATACATCCATTTGTTTTTTAAAAATTTGTACCAAGGCTTAAATTCATATGCATAATTTTGTCTATAAACATAAAAGAAAAAGAATATTACTATGGCTCATTAGTTGCAAAATAAAAATTTAAACAAATAAAGGTAAATATACCAGCACACACACACACACACACACACACACACACTATATATATATATATATATATATATATATATATATATATATAGACACACAAAACTAAATATTCTATAATATTTTCTTAGATTTACTCATATTAGTAATAAAAAGTACTAATAATATTAACAAACAGATAGAAAAATATAGTTGGCTATTGTAAAAAAGTACAAGATTTCCACTTTTGAAACTTTTTTGTCTGATCAAATTGTCATGCCACTTCTTTGTTTTTTCCTTGAAAATTTTGGCATTTTCATAAGCTTCTAACCTCTTCTTAGATTTACTCATATTAGTAATAAAAAGTACTAATAATATTAACAAACAGATAGAAAAATATAGTTGGCTATTGTAAAAAAGTACAAGATTTCCACTTTTGAAACTTTTTTGTCTGATCAAATTGTCATGCCACTTCTTTGTTTTTTCCTTGAAAATTTTGGCATTTTCATAAGCTTCTAACCTCAATTCTTCTAACTCATTAACTTGAAAAAATATATTTCTTCCAGCAGAGGTTAATTCAAGATTCAGTGCTTTTAATGCCCAAAACACTTTATATTCTAATTTAACGGGTAAGTGACAAGCTTTTTCATAGACTAATATATATAGGGATGTTCCAATTGTCGTTTTGAATGCCGTTCGGTATGCCCATAATGTATCATCTGATTTTAAAGCCCAATCTTTTCTTGAAATTCCAACCGTTTTTTCAAGAATTCTTTTTAATTCACGACTGAAAACCTCAACTTGCCCTTGAGTTTGAGCTTGATATGGTGTTCCTGTTTTATGAGTCACACCATATTTTGATAGCAAAATAAAAAATTGTCTATCCATGAAATGAGTCCCTTGGTCACTAATAATGACTTACATTATGCTAAATCTGGTAAAAATATTTCTTTTAAAATTACACATTGTATGTGCATCATTATTCCTTGTGGGGATGACTTCAACCCATCTTGACACATAATCCACGGCCACAAGGATATATTCAAAAGAGTGAGAGGAAGGAAAAGTACCTATGAAATCTATTTCCCAAACATCAAATATTTCACATACTTGTATTGATTGTAACGACATCTTATCTCTCTTAGTAATGTTACATGTTCTCTAACACCTAACACATTGTGCAACATAAGCACTAGCATCATTAAAAGGTGTTGGCTAGAAAAATCCAGCCTCCAACACTTTAAAGGCAATCCGATTTGCTGCATAATGTCCTTCAATTTCTCCATCATGGCAATGATAAAGAATTTTGTTCATCTCTTCTTCGGGTACATATTTTCTGATGATATTATATGTACAATTTTTAAACAAGTAATGTTCGTTTCACAAATAATACTTAGCATTAGATATAGGTTTTTTTCTTTGCTGGTAAGAGATATCTTGGGGCATCCACTTTCCAACCAAGTAATTTGTAATATTTGCAAACTAGGGTGGTTGAGTAACAACTAAGTCGATAGAAAAAATATGTTCATCAGGAAACCCTTCCTTTATATCATAAGACTCAAGATGAGGGTTTTCTAATCTAGACAAATGGCCAACTACTTGATTTTCCGTTCCTTTATTGTCTTTTATCTCAAGGTCAAAGTTTTGGAGAAGTAAAATCCATCTTAACAATCTAGGTCGAGCATCGTTCTTTGCTACGAGGTATTTTAAAGTTGCATGATCTGTAAAAACAGTGACCTCGGTTCCTATCAAATAAGAATGAAACTTATCAAATGCAAACACTACCGCTAGTAACTCTTTTTCTGTTGTAGCATAATTTAATTGAGTCTCAATCAATGTCCTACTAGCATAGTAAATAGGATGAAAACTCTTATCAATTCTCTGGCCTAAAACAACCTCGATGTCACGACCCAATTTTCCCTCCGTTGGGTATCGTGATGACACCTAGTCTTAGGAATTAGGTAAGCCTATCAATAATTAAAATAATAACATTATTTAAATAGAATCTCTTAAAATTTCCAAAATCGGTAGTATAAGTCATAAGCTCTACAGAGTGTTTGCTAGAAAACTTCTAAATACAATTGTCCAGAAATAAGAATAAACAGTGCAAAATGAAAACTGGAAGGTGACTCCGAAACCTGCGAACGCAGCAGCAGGTTTATCTTGAGTCTCCACATCAACAGTCCACACAGCTAGCTAACGAACAAGTACCTGGATCTGCACAAAAATGTACAGAAGAGTAGCATGAGCACACCACAGTGGTGCCCAGTAAGTATCAAGACTAACCTCGGTGCAGTAGTGACGAGGAACAGTCAAGAGACCCACTGGTCTAATAAACCGAACAACTGTAAGTACATGAATAACAGAAATATGATGTCTACATAAAGACTATGCAATATGGCTCACAATACAGTAATGGCATTAAAGCAAGAAACAACAAGTATCAGCAAAATATTATGAAAATGACACAGACAAAGTGAATGGAACACAACCTAAATCCGGAATTACGAATACAACAAGGACAAGTAATAACTCAGTAATTACAACCACTTTTACATCAGATTTTAGTCAATAACTCCACGAGGTACCGAACCTCGTACAATTCACAACTCACGGGTCTCAATACCTGAACCCTAACACTTGACATCATGTGCCCTCATAACACCTCATAACCACACTGACGACTCACTCACCAATAGAGCCATTCTCACATAGAAGACAAGTAAACAAGATTGAGCCATTCTCCGATAAGAGTGCTTAACTACGTGTATGTTTGTGCAAGTATCCTAACATAGTCCATACCAGCAAATAAGCATAAGGAAGAAGAAGAAGAACGGACAACACGTAGAATATTTTCTCACAACCTTCACAAGATAAAGCTCACATAGGTACGTATACCACTACACAAATATCAACAACAAGAATGCCCCCAGGCCATAAATCATCACAAATCAATCCCTGACACAGCCCACCTTGTCTCGCCACGTGTGCAATAGTAACAAAAATGCCCGCCTTATCTCGCCACATGTGCATAATAATGTTCCCACCTTGTCTCGCCACATGCGCAACCCACACATATATATATATCCCACCTTGTCACGCCGCATGTGCAAATATCAATAGTAACAATAGCACGGCAGAAACCTCGTGCAACCCCATAATAACAACCGCACGGCAGAAACCTCGTGCATCACAATAACAAATAAAACAACAACAATGGAAATAATACAAAGTACAACAAGTAAATCAACTCAAAATCTTTTCAATCATAGGAAAATGTGGGACCAAATCACAAGGAATAACCACAGTCTGAAATGCTAGGCGTAAAGCGAACAGCTCAACAAAAGGGAAAACTAAGGTGTAGCAACTAATCCCACAATATACACTTCAAAAAAAGGGAAGCTAACACGAATCCAATAATGCCAAATAAAATAAGTCAACTAAGATAGAGGATATCTACTTCTTTTAAGGTTGAGGAAATTACGAAGGATATTCAACAATTCAATTAAGGATGACAGTGGAAAAATAATCATAACCTCAATTAGGACTGAATAATTATAGGGTAAAATAATATAAATTCCAAATAAAGATAAGCAATTATGAAAAGATAGCATGACTATAAAAGAGATAACAGTTTCAATTAAGGCACATATGAATCAAGTAACGGTAATAGTGGATCATGAAGCAATTTATTCTAATTAAGCAGGTAGATGTGAATCTAGTAATTAAGATATATAATCATAACAAGAACAACTGCATATTCAATGAATACAAGGACCTAAGAACCCTAAAAGGCCAACTTTCCACAAATAAGTCCGTGCACGCACTCGTCACCTCATGCACACGGGCTACAATCAACATAGAAGACTCAAATCCTAAGGGGGAAATCCCCTACACAAGGTTAGGCAAGATACTTAACTCGAACCAAGCTCAAACAGTCCGTAAGAATGCCCTTTCCTCAATTATCCGACTCTGAATGGTCCAAATCTAACCAAATACAATTGCATATCATGAATATAATGATAATAGACTCATCCAATTAATGAAATCAATATTTTAACAAAAATTCCGAAATTTGCCCTAAAAAGTTGACACGAGCCCACGTCTCGGAATCGGGTAAAAATTACAAAATATGAACACCCATTCACTCACGAGTCCAACCATATAAGAAATAATCAAATCCGACCACCAAATCCCCTTTCAAAACTCGAAATCTTTATTGAAGTTCTTCCAATTTTTTCCAATTTCAACCCCAAAAATCTGAAACTAAATGGAGAAAATAACTATAGATTAATGCAATAAAACCAAATTCGAGTAAGAAATCGTTACCCACAAGATTCCTCTGAAAATCTCTCAAAGAATTGCCTTCTCCCGAGCTCAAAATAAAAAATGGAGTGAAAATGAAATAACCCTCGATTCCAACCCCTTTCTGCCCAGCGATCCTCGCACCTGCGCCTACCGCACATGCGGTCTAACCAGTCACACTTGCGGAAGTCACTAACTCCCACAGCCTCTGCACCTGTGAGTCTTCTGCGCATATGCAGGCATCGCAGATGCGGAACTTCCTCGCACCTGCGACCCCAGGCCAACTCTCAAATTCTCGCATCTGCGCTTCCATCTCCGCACGTGCGAGTCCGCTGATGCGCACAAATTCTCCGCACCTGCGGAGACTGCCAAGTCCAGCTCTTCCCGCACCTGCGCCTCATTCTTCGCGCCTGCGACCATCGCACTTGCGCCCAGGGTCCGCATGTGCGATTCCACCAGAACTCAAACCTCCCTAAAACCATGGAAATCATCTGCAACTCGTCCGAAAAACACCCGAGGCCCTCGAGACCCCGTCCAAACACACCAACAAGTTCTATACCCTAACACGGACCCGCTTGAGGTCTCAAATCACATCAAACAACGTCGAAACTATGAATCGCACCATGAATCGAACTTATAAATTTCAAATCTTTCAACTTCTAAAACCCATGCCGAAACCTATCAAATTAACCCGAAATGACGTCAAAATTTTGCAGGCAAGTCCCCAATAACATAATGAAGCTGTTCCAACTCTCGGAATCGCATTCCGACCCCGATATCAAAAAGTCCACTTCCGGTCCAAATCTCCAAAAATTCGACTTTCGCCATTTCAAGCCTAAATCAGCTACAGACCTCGGATTTACAGTCCGGACACGCTCCTAAATCCAAAATCACCCAACGGAGCTAATGGAACCGATAGAACTCCATTCCGAAGTCGTCTTCACATAGTTATGACTACGGTCATAATCTTAAGACTTAAGCTTCTGTTTTAGGGACTAAGTGTCCCAAATCACTCCGAATCATCCGATAACTGAAATCAACCATGCACGCAAGTCAAGGCACATAATATGAAGCTGCTCAGGGCCTTATGCCACCGGATGGGACTTAAATTCTCAAAACGAACGGCCGGGTCGTTACATCCTTCCCCTCCTAAACAAACGTTCGTCCTCGAATGTGCTAAGCATCGCCTCGAAGTCTTGAAATCATTGAAAGTACATATCCAACCCACACCCGTGGGTGACCCCACGTCACCCCAATCCACATAAGCCTAATGACACCATCCCAACTGTAATTTATCCTTTCTATCAACACTGATAAGCCTTAGAGTCAAAATTCTCACCTTTCATTTGTCTTCAAAAGACTCGATTCTAAATCCATAACCGATATCAGTCTCAACCAGCTGTAACAACTCATGCCTACACCCACAAGGTACGACCACACAACAAGACACACCACATATAGGCCAATAATAACATTTCTGATCACAATAGCTACCCGAAATCAAAATCAGCACCAGCAATTAGACCCATATCCGTTAGCAACCCGTTTCAAACCTCTACAATGCTGACAATGATGCAAGAAACACGAAGACCTCATAACTATACACCTGAATCAACAAGTCACAACTAACACCATCGGGCACACACCCCGCAAGCCAAAACTTAAGAAGCACATAACTAAAATGACTGAATATGTAAAGAGAAACACATAAGAGAAATATCAAATAAGTTCTACAGCACAATTCTCTAACAGTACCATACTACGAATCAATTTAAAAGGAAAAACTCAAAGTACATGAACAAATCATAAGGATCTCCTCCTGGTATAACCTCCACCGCGGGACACAGCCCGGTTCAAATATATCAAATCACATGGAATCGCGAGGGTCTCGCCCTCAACTCTGAATCACAAGTCGAATACACATCATACCAACAGAAATCCTCTACTAACTCAATTCTGCCAATAAAATCTCAACACTTGTTAAATTCTCACCCCAGTAGAGTATCAAACCACAAATTATAACCAATTTACTCAGGAATCACATCAAACCTGCCATAATGGACAACATGAATTCACTTCTAGTCTCGTAATAATGAATAGAAATAAACGATAGACACGGGCTACCACTCATAGAGTCTCCCAACAGGGGTAAACACCTAAACATAATACTAAGTCATAAACTTACCCATAAGTGGGACAACAAGTCGGGGAACTCGCCCCGATAAGCAGGACCGAATCAAAATGCGAATGGTGCCGCTCTGTAACAAATCAAAAGCATACATGTATGACATCATCTGGCGCAGTGGCCTCAAGCCTACTATATGAAACACATCAACGGGTCGGGCCTTCCCCTCTTGGGTTCCCTCTACTCGCCTGAATACTCCGCTGTGACACACCTATCCGGAGTCTAGGACAATCTCTCACCCTGTGGCTGGTATCTCCACACTCAAAGCAACCTCTCTACTGACGTGGTTATGGGAACTGTGCGGTACGGATACTCTGAGACCCATGAGCACCTGAAACACTGTGCGAAGCCTGAAGTGCAAACTGAACTGGCTGACCCACAAAACCTCCACCATGTCGTACCCTGCCTCCAAAATAAGGACCAGTAGATCTCTCCGGCCTACGAGGCCTCCTCACCTCCTTGTCCTCTCTCTCCTGATCTTGCATGTACTCTCTCTGGTGGCCTCGCCTATCTTCTCTCTCCTTGTCCCACATGCCCTCTACTCGGCGGGCGATCCCTACCACCTGCTAAAATAAAACATCTGACTCTAACTCACGAGCCATCCTGAACCGAATATCAAGTCCGAGTCCCTCAATGAATCTATGTACACGCTCTCTAACTGTGGCGACCAAAGCAGGTGCATGCCTGGCCAAATCACTGAATCTCACGGCATACTCTGACACTGACATAGTACCCTGGTGCAGCTGCTCAAACTCAGCGCGCCATGTATCTCGAAGGGACTGAGGTACAAACTCTCTCAGGAACATCTCTGAAAACTGAACCCATGTAAGTGAAACTAACTCGGGTGGGCTACCCAACTCATATGCCCGCCACCACTAATAAGCCGCTCCCCTGAGCTGGAACCTAGTAAAAGCAACCCCGCTCGTCTCCACAATACCCATAGTACGGAGTATGCGGTGACACTCCTCCAGAAAACCCTGTGCACTCTTTGAAGCCAAACCACTGAATATAGGAGGGTCATATTTCTTGAACCTTGCAAGTCTAAGCTGCTCTTCCTCAGATGTTTTTGCCCTGACCACAAGCTGAACTGGAACCACAGGCTGTGTCGCCATGACACCTGGAACCTGACCAACATGAACTCGCTGCTCTGGGGTATGGGCGGCGAGAGTCTGGGTTCCTCCCCCGGTCTATGAAGTAGCTGGTGCAACCGGAATTAACCCCGCCTGAGCCAATGTACCAAACATGCTCAAGGAACTGTGCTAAGGTCTCCTGAAGTCTGGGGGTAACAGCAGGCGCCTCCGGTACCTGCTCCCCAACTGGAACTACTGGCGGCTCCTCAACTGCTGCCCTGGTAGATGCTCTAGCTGTGGCACTTACTCCTCGTTGGCCTCTGCCTCTAGCAATACCTGCTCTGGTAGCAGCGTCGTCGATAACTGCAGCTTATGTCCTCACCATCTGTGAGAGAATGGAATGATAAAAGTTCAAGAAGTGAAATTGTCCTAATGGTTTCGTAGCCTCTCGAAGATAAGTACAAACATCTCCGTACCGATCCGCAAGACTCTACTAAACTCGCTTATGACTCGTAGCACCCATGATCCTAGAGCTCTGATAGCAACTTGTCACGACCCAATTTTCCCTCCATTGGGTATCGTGATGGCACCAAATCTTAGAGACTAGGTAAGCCTATCAATAATTAAAACAACAACATTATTTAAATAGAATCCCTTAAAATTCCCAAAACTAGTAGTACAAGTCATAAGCTCTACAGAGTGTTTGCTAGAAAACTTCTAAATACAACTGTCCAGAAATAAGAATAAATAGTGCAAAATGAAAACTGGAAGGTTACTCCGAAGCGCGCAAACGCAGCAGCAGGTTTACCTTGAGTATCCACAGCAACAGCCCACACAGCTAGCTAACGAAAAAGTACCTGGATCTGCACAAAAATGTGCAGAAGAGTAGCATGAGCACACCACAGTGGTGCCCAGTAAGTATCAAGACTAACCTCGGTGGAGTAGTGACGAGGAACAGTCAAGACACCCACTGGTCTAATAAACCGAACAGATATAAGTACATGAATAACAGAAGTATGATGTCTACATAAAGACTATGCAATATGGCTCACAATAAAGTAATGGCATTAAAGCAAGAAACAACAAGTATCAGTGAAATATCATGAAAATGACACAGACAAAGTGAATGGAACACAACCTAAATCCGGAATTACGAATACAACAAGGACAAGTAATAACTCAGTAATTACAACCACTTTTACATCAGGTTTTAGTCAACAACTCCACGAGGTACCGAACCTCGGACAATTCACAACTCACGGGTCTCAATACCTGAACCCTAACACTTGACATCATGTGCCCTCATAACACCTCATAACCACACTGATGACTCACGCACCAATAGAGCCATTCTCACATAGAAGACAAGTAAACAAGATTGAGCATTTATGCTCAACAATATCAAGAACACCTCTTATCCAATAAGAGTGCTTAACTACGTGTATGTTTGTGCAAGTGTCCTAACATAGTCCATACCAGCAAATAAGCATAAGGAAGAAGAAGAAGAACGGACAACACGTAGAATATTTTCTCACGGCTTTCACAAGATAAAGCTCACACAGGTACATATACCACTACACAAATATTAACAACAAGAATGCCCCCAGGACATAAATCATCACAAATCAATCCCTGACACAGCCCACCTTGTCTCGCCATGTGTGCAATAGTAACAAAAATGCCCGCCTTATCTCGCCACACGTGCATAATAATGTTCCCACCTTGTCTCTCCACATGCGCAACCCACACATATATATATCCCACCTTGTCACGCCGCATGTGCAAATATCAATAGTAATAATAGCACGGCAGAAACCTCGTGCAATCCCATAACAACAACCGCAAGGCAGAAACCTCGTGCATCACAATAACAAATAAAACAACAACAATGGAAATAATACAAAGTACAACAAGTAAATCAACTCAAGAACTTTTCAATCATAGGAAAATGTGGGACCAAATCACAAGGAATAACCACAGTCTGAAATGCTAGGCGTAAAGCGAACAGCTCAACAAAAGGGAAAACTAAGGTGTAGCAACGAATCCCACAATATACACTTCAAAAAAAGGGAAGCTAACACGAATCCAATAATGCCAAATAAAACAAGTCAACTAAGATAGAGGATATCTACTTCTTTTAAGGTTGAGGAAATTACGAAGGATATTCAACAATTCAATTAAGGATGACAGCGAAAAAATAATCATAACCTCAATTAAGACTGAATAATTATAGGATGAAATAATATAAATTCCAAATAAAGATAAGCAATTATGAAAAGATAGCATGACTATAAAAGAGATAACAGTTTCAATTAAGGCACATATGAATCAAGTAACGATAATAGTGGATCATGAAGCAATTTATTCTAATTAAGCAGGTAGATATGAATCTAGTAATTAAGATATATAATCATAACAAGAACAACTGCATATTCAATGAATACAAGGACCTAAAAACCCTAAAAGGCCAACTCAGACCTCCCCAAAACCATGGAAATCATCCGCAACTCGTCCGAAAAATACCCGGGGCCCTCGGGACCCCGTCCAAACACACCAACAAGTTCTATAC
Source organism: Nicotiana tabacum (assembly GCF_000715075.1). Classification (NCBI taxonomy): domain Eukaryota; kingdom Viridiplantae; phylum Streptophyta; class Magnoliopsida; order Solanales; family Solanaceae; genus Nicotiana; species Nicotiana tabacum. The sequence goes on along the minus strand of NC_134096.1, from coordinate 74,857,903 downwards.
CCTAATACAGACCCGCTCGACGTCTCAAATCACATCAAACAACATTGAAACTACTAATCGCACCATGAATCGAACTTATAAATTTCAAATCTTTCAACTTCTAAAACCCGTGCCGAAACCTATCAAATTAACCCGGAATGACGTCAAATTTTGCAGGCAAGTCCCAAATAACATAATGAAGTTGTTCCAACTCTTGGAATCGCATTCCGACCCCGATATCAAAAAGTCCACTTCCGGTCCAAATCTCTAAAAATTCGACTTTCGCCATTTCAAGCCTAAATCAGCTACAGACCTCGGATTTATAGTCCGGACACACTCCTAAATCCAAAATACCCAACGAAGCTAATGGAACTAATGAAACTCCATTCCGGAGTCATCTTCACATAGTTTCGACTACGGTCAAAATCCTAAGACTTAAGCTTCCATTTTAGGGTCTAAGTGTCCCAAATCACTATGAATCATCCGGTAACTGAAATCAACCACGCACGCAAGTCAAGGCACATAATAAGAAGCTACTCAGGGTCCTATGTCGCCGGATGGGACTTAAATTCTCAAAATTAATGGCCGAGTCGTTACACCCGACTTTGAGATCTTTGAAAAATCTTTTATGAACCGTCTATAAAAACCCGCATGACCTAGAAAGCTTCTAATGCCTTTGATGGTTGTGGGAGGGGGTAATCCTGTCATAAGATCAATTTTAACCTTATCAACTTCTATTCTTTTAGCAGTGAGTTTATGTTCTAAAACAATTCCCTCAATAACTATAAAATGACATTTATTCCAATTAAGAATCAAGTTTGTCTCTTCACATCTCTTAAGAACTAAAGTCATGTGGTGAAGACAATCCTCAAATGTTTTACCAAAAAGTGTAAAATCATTTATAAATATCTCAAGAAATTTTTCATTCATGTCAGAAAAAATTGCTGACATGTAATGCTGAAATGTAGCAGGAGCATTGCACAGACCAAATGGCATTCTCCAATAAGCATATGTTCCATGAGGACATGTGAAAGTTGTTTTATCTTGATCTTCGGGTGCGATTAGTATCTGGTTGTACCCTGAATAGCTATCAAGAAAACAGTAAATTCCATATCCTGCAATTCTTTCCAACATTTGATCAATAAATGATAAAGGAAAATGATCTTTTCTTGTGGCATCATTAACACGTCTGTAATCAATACAGACTCTCCATCCTGTGACAGTGTATGAGATCATTATTTTTATTTTTTACAACTGTCATACCTTTTTTCTTAGGTACTACTTGAACGGGACTTACCCATGGGTTGTCTGAAATAGGATAAATGATGCATGCTGCCAGAAGCTTTACAATCTCTTTTTTCACCACTTCTTGCATTGTTGGATTCAATTTTCTTTGGGGCTGAACTATTGGCTTGTAGCAGTCCTCCATAAGGATCCTATGTGTATAAACAGTTGAACTAATTCCTTCGATATCTTCTATAGTCCCTCCTAAGGCTCATTTATGTGCTTTCAATACTTCAATCAATCTTTCTTCTTGTTCTGCAGTCAAAGAAGAAGAAATAATCACTAAAAATAATTCTTGCTCAAGATAAACATATTTTAAATGAGAGGGGAGAACTTTAAGTTCAATTTTTGGTTAAACTACTTTTGGTTGCGTTTCTTCTTCCTCAGAATATTTTTCAAGTATTTCAGCTTCTCTTATGATGGTGGGATCATCATCATATATGGTGCCTGATTTGGTCAAACATCTTTCCATTGAGTCTGAAATTAAGTGATCATCTTTGAATTCATCTGCAAGATTACTAATTATGTCAATTGAAAAGCACAAAGATGATGTCTCATCTCCAGAAAATCTTAGCATCTTTTGCATATCAAAAATGACTCTTTTTTCATCAACTCTTAAGATTAGTTGCCCTTGATGGACATCTATGATTGCTCTTCCTGTAGCAAAAAATGGTCTACCCAAAATTATTGGTTCATCGGGATATTTCTTCATTTCAAGTACTATAAAATCTACAGGGAAAATAAATTTATCTACTCTCACAAGTATATTTTCAATTATCCCATTAGGTTTCTTAGTACTTTGATTTGCAAACTGAAAAGAAACACCTATGTCTTTCATTTCTCCAAAATCCAATCTTCTAAAGATAGAAAATTGCATAAAATTTATTAAAGCTCCAGAATCACAAAGTATTTTTTCAAAATATACTCTTCCCAAAGTGCATGGAATAGTTAAACTACCTGGATCTCCAAGTTTTTGTGGTAGCTTATTTTGAAGTATAGCACTGCATTTTTCAGTAAGCATTACCACAGAAACTTCTTCTAACTTCCTTTTGCTTGACAATTTTTTTTAAAAAATTTGGCATATAAAGGCATTTGCAATAAAGCATTAGTGAAATGAATTTTTATGTGAAACTGTTTTAAAATCTTCAAAAACTTTACAAATTGATTATCAAACTTTTCTCTTTTTATTTTTGTGGAAAAGGAATTGTCACAGGGAGAAGAGTCATTTCAATATTTTTTACTTCCTTTTTATTGACTTCTCTATCTTCTGATGGTTTAGGGGATGTTTCAACATTCTTACCCATGTTTACCTGTTGGTTTGCATGATCCTTGCCTTGTGCGTTTGCGTAAGATTCATCAAGATTCTTACCTGACTGTACGGTGATGGTCTTAAGGTGATCCTTTGGGTTTTTCTCTGTATTGCTTGGTAAGGGGCCCTGAATCTTTTCTGACACAAGAGTTGCCAGTTGGTTTAGTTGAATTTCTAGGTTTTTGAGGGCTGAATTGTGACTTTCCATATTTTCATCAGTCACCTTAATGTACTTGTACACAAGGTCATCAAGATTTGAATGCTTTTGTTGAGGCCTTTGCTGATATGGGGCTACTTGTTGATAAGGTCTAAAATTCGTTTGTCCACGATTTTGATTCTGGTATCCTGGCGGACCCTGTACTTGTTGCTTTTGGAAGCTTTGAGAGTTCTCGGAGCCATTTGGGTTGCTCCATTGAAATACTGAATGTTTTTGTGCCATTGGACTTCCAAATGGGTACTACTTGTAACCGATGATATTAACTTGTTCATCACGTTGGTTGATCGCCTGGCATTCATGGTTCAGATGATTTCCTCCACACATGTCACAAGTCTCAGTCTGGCTTTGTTGTTGTGTATTCACCTGAAAAGATTCAAACTTTTGTGCCAAGAAAATAATATGTTATGTCAGTATATTTAGAGCATCTGCCTAATTTACCGTAACAGCCTTCTTGATGATTACATGCTCAGATGGCCATTGGATGGCTTTCTCAGAAATATCATTCAACAATTGCAATGCTTCTTCTGTAGTTTTTTCCATTACAAAACATCATGCAACTGCATCAATCACATTTCTAGAAGAGGGTTTTAACCCGTGATAAAAAATATATAATTACATATGTTCAGGAATGTCATGATGTGGACATTTTCTCAGCATTGCTTTTAATCCTTCCCATGCTTGATAAACCGACTCAGTGTCAATTTGCAAAAAATTAGATATATCTTGTCTTAACGTTGTTGTTTTAGCAGGAGAAAAATATTTGTTCAAAAATTTCTGAGTCATCTGGTCTCATGTGGTAATAGACCCTTGAGGCAAACTTCTTAACTAAGTTTTGGCATCTCCTTTTAAAGAAAAAGGAAATAGCCTTAACTTGATATCTTCAGGAGGTACTCCATTATACTTAGCAGTTTCAACAAGTTCTAGAAAATCAATCAAATGACTATGTGGATCTTCGCTTGAATCTCTTGTAAAGATACAAGATTGCTGAATTGTTTAAATTAGGCCGGTCCTGATTTCAAAGTTGTTGTCTACTACTAGCGGTTTCCTAACACTAGATTCACAATTGAAGCGGTCAGGTCTAACATAATCCCTTAGGATTTTATTTGTTGGTCTTGGCACCACTTCATCAAACTGCTCATCTACGTGGACTTGTGGTGGGATTTCTTGTGGGTTGTCATCATCACCTAGTTGATGCTCCATTCCGTTGCAGGTTACGTTTTGAGAAGAAGATGCTTGTCCTTTCCGGCGCAATCGAAGAGATCTTTCAATTTCAGGATCGTAACTCACTAGCTCTTTTATTGAAGAACGGGTCATAAACTACCTGGAATTTTTAAAGTAAAGAAAATTAAACTTTTATTTTAACTTAGTTCCTAGAAAAGAATAGTACTAAAATAAAGTATTAGTAGTAAAATCAAAATAATAGTAGTAATTAATTAGTAGCATGTGGTAATCATAAATAACAATAGTAAACATGATTACAACGATAAAAGAACAAGGTAGTTATAGGAAAAGAAATGCTACTGTTATAAGTATAACTATATAATTATAATAGATATTATATAATATAAAAGAGACGATAACAAATAATAGTACGTTATATTACTAATGGAGAAAAACATAGTATTATTATGATATAGGTAAAAATGATAGTTTAAGTATAATATTAATAGTTAAAATACTATTAAGTTGATAGCAATACTACAAAAATAATAATAGTAATAGTAGTTATAATAATAAGTTCTCAAACTAGTAACAAAATAATTAATCTGAAGTAAATGTTTGTCAATCCCCGGCAGCGACATCATAACTTTGACGAGTGTCCAGCGTATATGAATTTTAAACTCATACTTTGTCAAATTATAGTATAGAAAGATGTCGATCCCACAGAGATTGGTTTATCTATTGTACAAATGGTTCTTATTTTAATTACTATTTGAGAGAATCAGAAAAGTTGAGTTGAGAGTTAACTAGAAAATAATGAACAAACAAACAATAGAGAAAAGTATTTTTTTCTTTTTACAAATATGATAAAGATATTGGGATCCTGATTTCACTTGATAATTCTATTACAAGCATATATTAATTTTTCAGTTTCTGTTTCTCACAAAATGCATAAATGTGTCTCTCGATTACACTTATATATGAGTACTTAAATTGAACAATTAACAGCACTCCTTTCGTTTATACAAATTAATTATCTATAACTGTCACGACCCCAATTTCCCTCTATAGGATATCGTGATGGCGCCTAATCTCTAAGACTAGGTAAACCTAACAATTTATGGAATAACTGAATAATAAACTGAACTCCAATCTCAACACATGATATATAAATATAAACTACGATTTAATAATTACAACTCCCAAAATCCGGTAGAAATAAGTCACAAGCTTCTAAGAGAAAATACTAAGTATCTCTATACATCAAAGTCTAAAGAAAATACGGAAAATAACATAATAAGGATAGAGGGGGACTCCGAGGTATGCGGACGCTGGCAGATATACCTTGAAATCTCCACGTGCGGACCAACTCACTGTTATCTGGTCTGGTAGGAAGAACCTGGACCTGCACAAAAAGATGTGCAGAAGTATAGTATGAGTACACCACAACGATATACAGTAAGTGCCAAGTCTAACCTCGGTAGAGTAGTGACGAGGTCAAGTCACGGCCCTACTGATTTAAAAGAAAAGTAAGGCAAAAGATATAATAATATTTAAAATGACTGAAAATTTAAACAACGAGAAACTTCAAAAAATAACAGCTCAACAATTAGAGGTAAACAACAGGGGCACTTCCGAGATACCGCCTCGTAGTCCTAAATGTAAATATGCTAGGCAGGGGGATCTCCCGAGTAAACGCCTTGTAGTTCCAAAGTAAATATGCAAGACATGGGGGTCTCCCGAGTAAACGCTTCATAGTCCCAAAGTAAATATGCAAGATAGGGGGATCTCCTGAGGAACCTCCTCGTAGTCCCAAAGTAAATATGCAGTACAGGGGGATCTCTCAAGGAACCGCCTCGCAGTCCCAAAGTAAATATGCAGTACAAGGGGATATCCCGAGGAACCGCCTCGTAGTCCCAAAATAAATGTACAGCAGATAACCGAAGGAACAACAAATTTACAACAAGAAATCTCACAGTTAAAGATTTAATTCAAATCAAAGGAAGCAGGTAATTTAACTAAGCATATTGTACAAATTGCAAGTAAGAGTTAAGGCACGTAGACATGCGATGCTAGGCTAAACATGATCACTACATATGCTAAGGCAACTCAATTAAGGAATTTAAAAGAAGACAACTCAGCAAGAACCGAAATATCAACAATTAGACCGTGTGCGCACTCGTCACCTCGCGTACACTGCGCTCATATATCACAAATTGTTACAACAGTATCAAATCCTAAGGGGATTTTTCCCACACAAAGTTAGACAAGTCACTTACCTCAAATCTCGCTCAATCAATCGGTAAGAATGCCTTTCCCTCGACATTCTAACTCTGAGTGGCCCAAATCTATCCAAAAGCAATTACATATCATGAATAAAATTACAAAAAACTAATTTACAACATAAATCTACGACTTTAGCAAAGAATCAAAAAATCGCCCCAAAGAGTTGACCTGGGCCTATGTCTCAGAATCGGGTAAAAGTCACAAAATACGAACACCCATTTGATATTGAGTTCGCCCATACCAATATTATCAAAATCCGACAACAAGTCATCACTCAATATCCAAATTAAACTCTCCAAATCCCTAACCTAAAACTCCCAAATTCTACCTTAAATACACACTAACTAGGTGAAAATCTTAATGGGGAAACAAGATTATTGTTCAAGAATGAGTACAAGAGACTTACCTCAAGAAATATCTCGAAAATGCTCTCACAAATTGCCAAGACCCGAGCTCAAAATGTCCAATAATGATAAAAATCCCAAACCCATGAATTAATAGAGTCTGCCTAGTGTTTTCGCTTCTGCGGATCACTTGACCGTATTTGTTGTCCCGCTTTTGCGAAAAATGCACCGCTTCTGCTGTTTTGCCCACACTGCTTTGCCTTCGCTTTTGCGATCTCCTATCCACTTCTGTTGACTCACTTCTGCGAGAAGCAGTCCGCTTCTGCAGCTCCAACGCACCTGCGACCTCCTTGTCTGCATCTGCGAGACCGCAGATGCGGAATTTTCCTCGCATATGCGAGCTCTACCCACACTACTCCAGCCCGTTTCTGCTATCAATGTGCCACTTCTGCGGGCTTGCACCTGCGATCAATCTTGTGCATGTGCGATTACACCAGAGCTGGTGCCTTCAGCCATTCTCACAAGTCCAAATTTGATATGTTAACCATCTGGAATCCACCCGAGGCCCCTGGACCTCAACCAAACTTACCAACAAGTCCTAAAATATCATACGAACTTAGTCGAGCCTTTAGATCACATCAACCAATGCTAAAAGTACGAATTGCACATCGATTTAAGCCTAATGAACTTTAAAACTTCAAACTTCGACATACGATGTCGAAACCTATCAAATCAAGTCCGATTGACCTCAAATTTTGCACATAAGTTATAATTGACATTACAAACCTACTCCAACTTCCGAAATTGGAATCCGACCCCGATATCAAAAAGTCCACTCCCGGTCAAACTTTTTAAAAATCATCCAATTTTCCAACTTTCGCTAATTTACGCTAAAATGACCTACGGACTTCCAATTCAACATCCGAACATGCTTCTAAAACTAAAATGACCTTACGGAGCTATTGGAACCATCGAAATTCTATTCCAAAGTCGTTTTCATATAGTTCAAATTACGGTCAATTCTTACGACTTAAACTTCCCTTTTGGGGACTATGTGTCCCATTTCACTCTGAAACCAATCGCAAATGCGAAAATAGGAGAAGGGGAACTGCTTCGCAGAAATGGACAGCTTCTCACAGAAGCGATGTCCACAAAAGCGTGATGAGCCGCAGAAGCGAGACCGTAGATGCGGCCAACTTTGTCGCAGATGCAGAAGTCCTAGGCAGAAAAGGCCTAATTTTGAGGGTTTGATCTCACATAGATTTTTGGACCTAGAGAGCTCGGTTTGTGGCGATTGTTCGAGAGATTTTCAGAAGAAACATTTGGGTAATGTTTCTTGACTCATTTTTGATTAATCTCCAATATTCTATCATTAATTCCTTCATTTAATTAAGGACTTGGGTTGAAAATTTGGGGGGAAATGGTGAAAGTTCTTAGACCGAATTGTTGGGTTTTGAAAGGCCAAATGAGGTCGGATTTGAGTAATTCTTGTATGGTTGGACTCGTTATCGAATGAGTGTTCGGATTTAGTGATTTTGGTCGGGTTCCGAGACGTGGGTCTGGGTCGACTTTTCGGAGCGATTTTTTAATTCTTTGCTAAAGTCATAATTTCATTATTTAAATTAGTTTTTTATAGTTATATTTATAGTATGTAATTACTTTGGATAGATTCGAGCCAATTGAAGTTGGAAAATCGAGAGAAAGGCCTTCTTATTGATTGATTGAGCGAGGTTCGAGGTAAGTGACTTGTCTAACCTTGAATGGGGGAAACTCCCCTTAGGTTTTGGTACTGTTATGGTATTTGAAATACGTGAAGGCCGTGTACGCGAGGTGACGAGTGCGTACTCTGATTAAATGTTAAAAATCCGGTTCTTGCTAAGTAGTTTTCTTTTTAATTCCTTAACTGAGTTGCTCTAGCATGTGTAATCATCATGTTTAGCCTAATATCACATGTCTACGTATCTTATCTCTTACTTGCAATTTGTGCAACATGCTTAGTTGGATTACATGCTTCCTTGATTTTGTATTCAGTCTTTAAGTCTAGGATTCCTTGCTGTAATTTCTTTGTCCCATTGGTTATTTGTTGCATATTTACTTTTGGGACTACGAGGCGGTACCTCGGGAGCACCCCTGTTGTGTATTTACTTTTGGGACTATGAGGTGGTACCTCGGGAGCGTCCCTGTTGTGTATTTACTTTTTGGAGTACGAGGCGGTACCTCGAAGTGCGCCCCTATTATGTATTTACTTTTTGGACTACGAGGCGGTACCTTGGGAGCGCCCTTGTTGCATATTTACTTTTGTGACTACGAGGCGGTACCTCGGGAGCGCCCCTGTTGTTTACCTCCATTTGCTGTGTTGTTATCTTTCTGTAATTTCTCATTATTCACTTCTCAGTCATTTCATTATATTATTATATCTTCTGCCGTGTTTCCTATTATTTCCAGTAGGGCCCTAACCTGACCTCGTCACAACTCTACTGAGGTTAGGCTTGGCACTTACTAGGTACCGTTGTGGTGTAGTCATACTACACTTTTGTACATCTTTTTGTGCAGATCCAGGTACTGATTACCAAACCAAGTACCAGTGAGATAGCCCGTATGTGAAGACTTCAAGGTACATCTGCCAGCGTCCGTAGACCTTGGAGTCCCCCTCTATCTTTATTATATTGTTTTCTTTATTTTCATTAGACTCTGATGTATAGAGATACTTAGCATTTTCTCTTTAGAGCTTGTGACTTATTTCTACCGGGTTTTGGGAGTTGTAACTATTTTGAATCGCAGTTCTTATTTATTTCAGAGGTTGAGGTTGAGGTTGAGTTTCAGCTTTATATTCAGTTATTACGCATAATTGTTAGGCTTACCTAGTCTTAGGGACTAGGTGTCGTCACGACATCCTACGAAGGGAAATTGGAATCGTGACAAGTTGGTATGAGAGCTCTAGGTTCATAGGTATTATGAGTCACAGACAGGTTTAGTAGAATCTCGCGGATCAGTACCAGTGTTTTAAAAGGCATTTCTGGGACTCGCCTAGGGCTCGCCCCTGGGTGGGGCACTTGCAAAACGCCCTGGGGCTCATGTATGGGGCTTAGTTCTGTGAGGCTTACGCCCCAAGCGCCTGACCGTGCGCCCTAAACACGCCTAACGCCCAACGCTCGGGGCTCGCCTAACAGTTCTAACGCAAATCACGTGTTGAATTTCCTAATTAATATCGTTGACCTTCAAAATTCTTTAACAAATTAATGATAAAAGTTCTATTCATCGATAGAAATATGAAGATTGAGCATAACTCTAATAATGAGACATAGTATTACGAATTTATATCTTCACTTGTTATTGGTCGTGTCTTAGTTCATTTGTCCCTCCTTGTTATACACTTTTATTAATTTGATATCTTAAACTAATTTTTATTTATTCATGAAGGAGTAATATTTTAATTATCGTACTAATAAGATTTTATTAATTATTTACTTTTAGGAAGGTAAAATGTGGAGTTTGATCTTTTCTTTAAAAGAAATTGTAAGTTTTTAATTATTTGAAAATTAAAGACGTCGTGATTTGTATGCATTAGTTATACTTAAGAATCATGCTAGATATTATATATATTTCACATATTTATAGTTTTTTTCAATTTTTATGCAATTTTACATGTTTATAAATATTTACTATCATTATATTATTTTATAAAATATTAAAAATTAAATACCTATGGGGCTTACACCTCGTGCCTCGGGGCTTACGCCTTGCTGAGGCATATGTAAAACGCCCGCCTTACGCCCCACGCCTTTTAAAATACTGATCAGTACGGAGACGTTTGTACTTATCTTCATGTGGCTATGGAACTGTTAGGAAAAGCTTCACTTCTTTGATTCCTTATCATGCGAGATTTTGACTTCGAATTCTAAATTTCTATCTTTTTATTCTCTTACAGATAGTGAGGACACGTACAACTAGATCAGATGACCAGACACCCGCGCCCCTACTAGAGCCGCGAGAGGCCAGGGTAGAGGCCGAGGTAGAGGCTGAGGATGTCCACGTGGTGCAGCTAGAGCACCCGTATGAGCTGCTACAGAGGAGCCACCAGTAGCTCCAGTTGGAGGGAAGGCACCTAAGATGCCTGTTACTGCATCAGCCCTCCAGGAGACTCTCGCCCAGTTTCTGAGCATGTTCAGCACTTTGGCTCAAGAAGGATTGATACCACTTGCTCTTGCCACAAATCAGGTCGGGGAATGGGCACTGACTCCCGCCACCCGTACCCTAGATCAAAGGGTTCAAGTCGACCAGGTTCCTGAGGTTATACCGATGCAGCCGGTAGCTCCAGTTCAGCCCGAGGTTAGGGCAACAGTTTCTGAGGGGGAGCAGCTGAGGCTCGAGAGGTACAAGAAGTACCAGCCTCCTACTTTCAGTGGCTTGGCGTCAGAGGATGCCCAGGGTTTTCTTAAGGAGTACCATCATATCCTCCGTACTATGGGTGTTGCGGAGTCTAGTGGGGTTTTTTTCACTACGTTCCATCTTAGAGGAGCGGCCTACCAGTGGTGGCGAGCATATGAGTTGGGTAGTCTGACAGAGGCAGCTTCACTCACTTGGACTCAGTTCTCAGATATGTTCTTGAGGAAGTATGTCCCCTAGAGTATCAGAGATGCATGGCGCGCAAAGTTTGAGCAGTTGTACCAGGGTGCTATGACCGTGTCAGAGTATGCGGTTTGATTCAGTGATTTGGCCAGGCATGTACCAGCCTTGGTTGCTACTGTTCGGGAGCGGGTTCGTCAATTTATTGAGAGGCTCATCCCCAGTATCAGATTTAGCATGACTCGAAGAGTTAGAGATGGATATCGCATACCAGCAGGTAGTAGGGATTGCTAGGAGATTGGAGGGTATGTTTACTCGGGAGAGGGAGAAGAGAGAGGCCAAGAGGTCTCAAGAGTCTGGCACATATAGTGGTACTCATGCCCCAGCTACACTCGTTAGGGTAGGTGCTATGTGGGTCGCCCTATTCATTCAGCACTTCCAACCGCCAGCGGTGCTCCGACAACTCCTAGGCCCAGGCTCCTTATTATGTACCACCATTGTCTAGTGTGTCTCATACATGGGATGTTTTTAGCGGTCAGTCCAGCCGATCAGGACCGAGCCAGCCATATTAGTCACATCCTTCGAGAGCTTATTTTGAGTATGGGAACACTCATCATGTGGTGAGGGATTACCCCAGACTCAGGAGGGGTGCACCTCCACAGACCACTCAGGCACTGCGTGATCCACCGGGTCCTCAGGCTATGGTTACAGCACCAACTACCACTCCACCCGCACAACCAACTTAAGTTGGAGGTCGGACAAGTAGAGATCGCCCTAGAGGGGGAGGCCCGATACTATGCTCTTTCTGCTAGGATGGAGGTAGTTATATCTGATTCTGTCAGCATAGGTATTGTTCTGGTCTATCATAGAGATGCATAAGTTTTATTTGATCCAGGCTCCACATATTCCTTTGTGTCATCTTATTTTGCTCCATATTTGGGTGTATCCCTCGATTCTTTAAGTTCTCTTGTCTATATATCTACATCCGTGGGTGATTCTATTATTGTTGACCATGCGTATCAGTCGTGTCTGGTTATTCTTAGTGGTTTTGAGACTAGAGCCGATTTATTATTGCTCAGTATGGTGGATTTCGATATTATTTTGGGCATGGACTGGTTGTCGCCCTATCACACTATCCTTGATTGTCACTCCAGCGCGGCTAGAGTAGAGAGGTACCTTAGATCATGTTCTTAGGAGGGTTGTCTCATTTCTAAAGGCTCAGCGGATGGTTGAGAAGGGGTGTGATGCATATCTAGCATATGTGAGGGATGTTAGTGCTGACACTCCTACCCTCGAGTCAGTTCCGATAGTGAGGGATTATCCAGATGCATTTCCGGAGGATCTTTCGGGCATGCCACCCGATAGAGATATCGACTTTGGTATTGATTTGTTATCGGGCACAAAACCCATTTCTATTCCACCCTATCGTATGGCCCCAGCAGAGTTGAAGGAGTTAAAGGAACAGTTGCAAGAGTTGCTTGATAAGGGCTTCATTCGGCCCAGCGTGTCGTCTTGGGGTGCTCATGTCTTGTTTGTAAAGAATAAGGATGGTTCTATGCGGATGCATATTGATTATTGCTAGTTAAACAAGGTTACAGTGAAGAACATGTATCCATTGCCATATATTGATGACCTATTTGATCAGTTTTCAGGGTGCCGGAGTGTTCTCTAAGACCGACTAGCGTTTAGACTATCATCAGTTGAAGATTTGGGAGCCAGATATCCCGAAGACTGCTTTCAGGACTCGGTATGGTCATTATGAGTTCCTTGTGATGTCTTTTGGGCTGACCAACGCTCCAGCAGCATTCATGCACTTGATGAATAGTGTATTTCAGCCCTATCTTAACTCGTTTGTCATTGTATTTATTGACAACATTCTGGTGTACTCCCGGAGCCGGGAGGATCATGAGCAGCACCTGAGGATTGTGCTTCAGAACTTGAGAGAAAAGAAGTTGTATGCAAAATTTTCAAAGTGTGAATTCTAGCTAGATTCAGTGGCATTTTGGGTCATGTGGTACCGAGTGAGGGGACTAAGGTAGATCCGAAGAAGATTGAAGCAGTGCAGAGTTGACCCAAACCATCCTCAGCTACGGAGATCCAGAATTTTCTTGGCTTGGCGGGGTATTCCGTCCATTTGTAGAGGGTTTCTTATATATTGGAGTACCTATGACTAGATTGACCCAAAAGGGTGGTCCGTTCAGGTAGACCGAGGAGTGTGAGAAGAGCTTTCAAAAGCTCAAGACTGCTTTGACGACAACCCCAGTATTGGTATTTCCTACAGGTTCGGGGTCCTATACGGTGTATTGTGATACGCCGTGCATTGGTCTCGGCACGGTGTTGATGCAGGATGGTAGGGTGATTACCTACGCGTCTAGATAGCTGAAGGTGCATGAGAAGAACTATCATGTCCACGACCTCGAGCTAGCAGCTATTGTCCATGCCTTGAAGATCTGGCTGCACTATTTGTATGGTGTCCCTTATGAGGTCTACACTGATCGCCGAAGTCTATAGCACCTGTTTAAACAAAAGGATCTTAACTTGTGGCAACGGAGGTGGTTGGAGTTGCTTAAGGATTATGATATCACCATTCTATATCATCCCGGGAAGGTCAATGTGGTGGCTGGTGCCTTGAGTCGCAAGGCAGAGAGTTTGGGCAACTTGGTATATCTACCGGTAGTAGAGAGGCCTTTAGGCTTGGATGTTCAGGTCTTGGCCAACCAGTTTTTCAGATTGGATATTTTCGAGCCGAGCAAATTTTTGTCTTGTATGGTTTCTCGGTCTTCTCTTTATGATCGTATCAGAGAGCGTCACTATGATGACCCTCATTTACTTGTCCTTAAGGACACGGTTCAGCACAGTGATGCCAAGTAAGTCACTATTGGAGATGACGTTGTATTATGGATGAAGGGCAGGCTATGTATGCCCAATGTAGATGGTTTACGTGAATTGATTCTCCAGGAGGCTCACAGTTCACGGTACTCCATTCATCCAGGTGCCGCGAAGATGTATCAGGACTTAAGGCAACACTATTGGTAGAAGCGGATGAAGAAAGCCATAGTGGAGGATGCAGCTCTGTGCCTAAATTGTCAGCAGGTGAAGTAAGTATGAGCATCAGTGACCAGGTGGACTGCTTCAGAAGCTAGAGATTCTGGAGTGGAAATAGGAGCGGATCACTATGGATTTCGTTATTGGGCTTCCACGGACTCAGAGGAAGTTTGATGCAGTTTGGGTGATTGTGGATAGATTGACCAAGTCAGCTTATTTCATTCCTGTGGTTACTACTTACTCTTCGGAGCAGCTGGCTCAGGTTTACATTCGCGAGATTCTCAAGCTTCATGACGTGCTGGTATCTATCATTTCTGATCGGGGTACACAATCTACATTGCGGTTCTAGAGAGCCGTACAGCATGAGTTAGGTACTCGGGTGGAGTTGAGTACAACATTTCAACCTTAGACGGACGGACAGTCCGAGCGCACTATTCAGATATTTGAGGATATGCTCCGTGTGTGTGTGATGGATTTTGGGGGTTCTTGGGATCAGTTCTTGCCACTTGCAGAGTTTGCCTACAACAATAGTTATTAGTCGAGCATTCATATGGCCCTGTATGAGGCTTTGTATGATAGACAGTGTCGGTCTCCAGTGGGTTGGTTTGAGCCGGGTGAGGCTAGGCTATTGGGTATAGATCTGGTTCAGGATGCTTTGGAAAAGATTAAATTGACTAAGGATCGACTTTGTACAACCCAATCCAGGTAGAAGAGTTATGCAGATCAGAAGGTTCACGATGTTGCATTCATGGTTGGGGAGCGGGTATTACTCCGGATTTCGTCCATAAAGGTTGTTATGAGGTTCGAGAGGAAGGGCAAGTTGAGCCCTAGATATATCGGGCCTTTTGAGGAACGACGATTCGTCTCAAGTGTTAGACTTCAGCTCCGTCCAGTTGGAAAATGATCTATCTTATGTCGAGGAGCCGATGGCCATTTTGGAAAGGCAGGTTCGAAGGTTGAGGTCGAAGAACACCACTTCAGTAAAGGTTCAGTGGAGGGGTCATCAGGTCGAGGAGGCGACTTGGGAGACCGAGCATGATGTGCGCAGTCCTTATCCTTATCCTTTCACCACTTCAGGTATGTCTCTATACTCGTTCGAGGATGAACGTTTGTTTTAAAAGGAGAAGGATGTAACGACACGGCCGGTCATTTTGAGAGTATTATCCCCAAACCCCTATTTATTGCTCCCTCTATTTCATTCTGTGGTTACGTAACTTGCCGGGAGGTTTGGTTTCAGAGTGAAATGGGATACATAGTCCCTAAAATGGAAGTTTAATTCATAAGAATTGACCGTAGTTTGGTTTTTGTGAAGACGACTCTGGAATGGAGTTTTGACGGTTCCAATAGCTCCATAGGTTGATTTTGGTCTTATGAGCGTGTCCGGACATTGATTTGGAGGTCCGTATGTCATTTTGGCATTAATTGGCGAAAGTTGGAAAATTAGATGTTTTTGGAAAATTTGACCGGGAGCGTACTTTTTGTATCGGGTTCGGATTCCGATTCCGGAAGTTGGAATAGGTCTGTAATGTCAATTATGACTTATATGCAAAATTTGAGGTCAATCGAACATGATTTGATAGGTTTCGACATCAAATGTAGAAGTTAGAAGTTCTAAAGTTCATAAGGCTTGAATCGATGTGCAATTCGTGTTTTTAGCATTGCTTGATGTTATTTTAAGGCTCGACTAAGTCCATATGATATTTTAGGACTTATTGGTATACTTGGTTGAGGTTTCGGGGGACTCAGGTAGATTCCGGATGATTAACGGAACGAAAATTGGACTTAGAACAAATCTGGAATTTTGCCTTCTAGTGCAATCGCACCTGCGAAATTTTGCTCGTAGGTGCAAGCTCGCAGAAGCAAGGATGGAAGCGTAGAAGTGGAAAGGGGCTGAGTGTGGCAGTGGCCGCAGGTGCGCATGAATGACCGCAAATGCGGAAATAAGAGAAGGGGAGCTGCTTCGCAGAAGCGTGATGAGCCGCAGAAGCGTGAGCAATCCCCGCATCTGCAAGACCGCAGATGCTGCCAACTTTGTCGCAGATGTGGAAGTCCTGGGCAGAAAAGGCCTAATTTTGAGGGTTTGATCTCACTTTGATTTTTTGACCTAGAGAGCTCGGTTCGTGGCGATTTTTCGAGAGTTTTTTAGAGGAAATATTTGGGTAAGGATTCTTGACTCATTTTTGATTAATTTTCAATAATCTATCATTAATTCCTTCATTTAATTAAGGATTTGGGTTGAGAATTTTGGGGGGAAATGGTAAAAGTTCTTAGACCGAATTTTTGGATTTTGAAAGGCCAAATGAGGTCGAATTTTGAGTAATTCTTGTATGGCTGGACTCGTTATCGAATAGGTATTCGGATTTTGTGATTTTGGTTGTTCTGAGACGTGGGCCCGGGTCGACTTTTCGGTGCGATTTTTTAATTCTTTGCTAAAGTCGTAATTTTATTATTTAAATGAGTTTTTTATAGTTATATTTATAGTATGTAATTGTTTTGGCTAGATTCGAGCCGATCGGAGTTGGAAAATCGAGGAAAATGCCTTCTTATTGATTGATTGAGCGAGGTTCGAGGTACGTGACTTGTCTAACCTTGTGGGGGGAGGGGAGGGAACTCCCCTTAGGTTTTGGTACTTTTATGGTATTTTCAATACGTGAAGGCCGTGTACGCGAGGTGACGAGTGCGTACTCGGGTTAAATGTTAAAAATATGATTCTTGCTAAGTAGTTTTCTTTTTAATTCCTTAACTGAGTTGCTCTAGCATGTGTAGTCATCATGTTTAGCCTAATGTCGCATTTCTACGTATCTTATCTCTTACTTGCAATTTGTGCAACATGCTTAGTTGGATTACCTGCTTCCTTGATTTTGTATTCAGTCTTTAACTGTATGATTCCTTGCTGTAATTTCATTGTCCCATTGGTTATCTATTGCATATTTACTTCTGGGACTATGAGGCAATACCTCGGGAGCGCCATTGTTGTGTATTTACTTTTGGGACTACTAGGGGGTTCCTCGGGAGCGGCCCTATTGTGTATTTACTTTGAGACTATGAGGCGGTACCTCAGGAGCGCCCCTGTTGCATATTTACTTTTGGGATTATGAGGCGGTACCTCAGGAGCACCCCTGTTATTTATCTCTATTTGTTGTGTTGTTATCTTTCTGTAATTTCTCATTGTTCACTTCTTAGTCATTTTATTATATTATTATATTTTCTGCCTTGTTTCCTATTATTTTCAGTATGGCCGTGACATGGCCTCGTCACTACTCTACTGAGGTTAGGCTTAGCACTTACTGGGTACCGTTGTGGTGTACTCATACTATACTTCTGCACATCTTTTTGTGTAGATCTAGGTACTGCTTACCAGACCAAGTACCAGTGAGATAGCCCGTATGTGGATATTTCAAGGTACATCTGTCAGCGTCCGCAGACCTCAGAGTCCCCCTCTATCTTTATTATGTTTTTTTTATTTTCATTAGACTCTGATGTACAAAGATACTTAGAATTTTCTCTTTAGAGCTTCTGACTTATTTCTACCGGGTTTTGGGAGTTGTAACTATTTTGAATCGCAATTCTTATTTATTTCAGAGGTTGAGGTTGAGTTTCGGCTTTATATTCAGTTATTCCGCATAATTATTAGGCGTACCTAGTCTTAGGGATTAGGTGCCGTCACGACATCCTACGGAGGGAAATTGGGGTCGTGGCATTATCAAGATAGTAATATCAAAGAACCAAAAATATATACTTGAATTGAAATATGCTCTTTTTCAAAGTAAGCCCTGTTCGGTTACCTTACTTGTTATAACTTGAATTTTAAACTATTCGCCTATTTTGATTTCATAATTAGTATAAAATCAAATTATAACATAAAACAAATAGATGTGATTAAATAAATTTCAACACTTATCAATACCACTATTTACCTTATTACCCCTTCCGCCTCCCTCGATTACAAAATGAATAACAGGTTAGTTTGTGATACAAAGTGAATAGGTGTGACTAAATTAAATAATATATAACTATAAAAACTAATAAAATTATAAATTGAAAGTTTCAAACCAAGCAAGTGAAACTGAAAAATAAACTTTCACTATTATATAAAATTATCAAGATCCATCATTCTCCCAACATAAGATAATTACTCCATACTTGTAATGACCCGACCGGTCGTTTTACTTTTTAGAACCCCGTTACCCTAAATAAGACTCCCAATACGTGCTTTTACTGTTTTATGACTTGTGGGGATGGTTAGTTCGGGATTTGGAAGGGTTCGGGTTAAAATCGGAATACTTGGTTCCTTTAGGTTGGCTAAAAATACTAAGTTTTGACTTCGGTCAACATTTTGAGTAGACGACCTTAGAATCATGATTTGACAGTTCCAATAGGTTCGTATGATGGTTTCGGACTTGGGCGTATGTTCGTATCGGGTTTTGGATGACCCGGGAGCATTTCAGCGCCTAATAATGAAAGTTGGTTCTTTGAAGGTTTTGAAGTTCTTTAAATTTGATTTGAAGTAGGTTTTGGTGTTATCGAGGTCCAAATGGGATTCTGAGACGGAAATAGTTCCGTATGGTGATTTAAGACTTGCACACAAAATTTGGCATCATTCCGAGTAGTTTAAGTATGTTTCGTTGCGTTGGGAGCAAGTTAGAAGAACTTGAAGTTCATATTCTTGATTCAATTTGGTTGGGGTATGATTCTTAGATTTGTTGTTGTTTTATGCATTCTGAGTTAGGAACTCAAGAAAGCTCGCAGGTGCAAGCCTGCAGGCATGGGGGTTTCGCCGCAGAAGCGATTCTGGAGCGTTTGGCCAGGGACTGCAGGTGCGGATTTTCGTGCGCACCCGCGAACGCACAGGTGCGGTGAGGAAGGGCACATGAGCGGTCCCAGCCGCAGAAGCGGCACTCTTGCCGCAGAAGCGGTACCGCAGAAGCGGGATCCCATCCGCAGAAGCGAGCCTAGCCAGCCTTAGGATCTTTCGCAAAAGCGGACCTTGGTCCGTAGAAGCGATGCCGCAAATGCGGCTAAGCGACCGCAGAAGCGGAAATCGCTGGAGGCAGACCCCAATTTAAAGCGGGACTTAGCCATTTTGAGCTCATTTATTTCAATGTTTGGGCGATTCTTGGAGCTCTTAGAGAGGGTATTTTACCTAGCACTTTGAGGTTAGTAATTTCTATACGATATGAGTTAAATACATAGTTTATAGGTAGATTATGACATGTAAATTAGTGAAAACCATGGGTTTAGGTGAAAACCTAGGTTTTTGATAAAAATAGGATTTAACCACGAAAATAGTTATGGAATTTAATGAAAATCATATATTTGAGTTCATGAGGTTATGGGTAACAACCTTCTTCAAATATTTTCGAAATCCGGGCACGTGGGCTCGGGGGTGATTTTTAGGAATCCTACATTTGGGGTTGGGTAATCATTTTAATAGTTAGAATATGAACTTTTGAACACGTATTGATCATTTTAAATAACATTTGACTAGTTTCGAGTCGTTTGGCATCGAATTGAGGGTTTGAGCACAATCTTGGACCGGAAAGTAGGCTTTGAGACGAGGTAAGTGTTACAACCCATATTTTCGTACGTACGAGTCGTCGTAAGTCAATTGATGTAAGCTCAGAAATGAAATCATATTTGAAAAGTTTACAAATTAAGTTAATCATATTACCTCGGAGGTTATAAATATTGAAGATCATGAACAACAAGTACAAAGATGGTTGGAAGATTCAAAAGCTAAAGGAATTGAAAAACATAATGTTTCGTCGAAAATCGACAAATTGGGAATGTTATAGCATGTACTTTTGGAGTGAGACCAAGGTGTTTAACATGATAAGGAGGTTATGTTATGAGTTATTTTAGTCGTATGATAGTCGTGTATTATATTTTGAAGTCAAGCGAGTGGTAGAACAAAAATCGATGAAAGTCATCACAAGTTACGTTCATAAGTTTTACTGAAACTTTGGGTCCAATGTAACTGACATTTTCTCCCACTATACGTAGAGTTATGGGGTTTTCCACCTATCAAATTAAAGATCTATGAGTCTATTTTCCAACGCATTAAACCGTTTATCAATACGACATCGGAGTAGATAGATATGGGAGTTTTTCCGAGACTGCGCAGACTGTCACCTACTTGCTTAAACGAAAATCCAAAAATAGGCCTCTTCGGGTCGTCCAAAAATGGGCCAATTCGGGTCATTCAAAGAGGACTTTTTACTGCTCTCTTTCATCCATTTTTTTCTGCTGTATATGCATAGTAAGTCGTTCTATATTTGTAAGAACTCACGGGACGGTGATCGGAAGCGGTGAGTTTGAGTTATTCACTTGTAGCAGACTGTTTTGTGGACTGTTTTATGGACTGTTTTGTGGTGCTGTTGGAAAGAGTATTTTACTACTGTTTTGTGAAAGTTTTGGAGGAGGAAGGGTGTGGAGAAACACCACATAAATGCAGGATGTTGGGCTGGTCGTTCATCGTAACAATTTCGAGTTGTTGACACTACTACGGTGGTCGTTTTGTGTATGAAGAGATTGGGGCTATTTTGTAGTATTGTGTGGTATGCATAAGGTTGCAAACTAATGTATATATGTTGTTATTGTTGTTTTTGGTGTTGTGGTGTTATCTTGAATTTGGAGGAAGTAAGGATTATAGGGGAGATGCTGTCCATTTTAATACAAAATAAGCTTGTCGTTCGTTGTGCGTTAGTTGTACCTTTCGTAACTTAATGATAGTATTATTATCGTTGTTGTAGATTAAGGTGAGAAGAGGCGAGTTCAAGTTGGTGATTGGAAAGATTGTGATAAGGTATGTTAAGGCTAAACCTTTCTTCATTTTGGCATGATCCCGTAACTACATGAGTTTGATAACGAGGCATAAAGAGAAGTTCGTATTCCTGAATTTATTCACATTATCCTAGTCTCAAAAGTTACAGTATTCTCCCTTATCGGGACTTCATATACAGTTTAGTATTGTCTTATTTCAGCTAAGAGAGCAGAGAGTATATATATATATATATATATATATATACAGTGTTACAGTATTTGTTTACCACCATCGAGCTATAATCGGTGGGCAGGCCCCTATTGGGCAGCCTCTGATCAGATGGTAAGTTATATACCGAGCCTACTGTGGCTGAGCGCCTATGAGCGAGCCTAGAATGGCCGAGATACAGAGCCTAGTATGGTCGAGCGCCTATGAGCGAGCCTACTACGTCAGGGCAGTTACACATACCGAGCCTTATTGGGCCGGACAACTATTTTACATACTATATGGAGAGAGTTGAGTCAGTATCAGCAGGTAAGCATATCTTCACATTATTTTTGACTCGCAGTTACATTCCGTTATTATATCATCAATTCAGTTTCATCTTTCAGTTATTTTGTTGCCTTACATACTCAGTACATTATTTGTACTGACGTCCCTTTGCTGGGGATGCTGCATTTCATGCCTGCAGGTCCTGATAGACAGCTGGATAAACCTTTTCAGTAGACAAAGCCAAATATCAGCTTGGTTGGTAAGCTCCACTTCCCCGGAGTTACCAGGTCTAGACCTTGGAGTTCGTTTTATATATATAGGTTTGATGGGTAGGCCGAGGCCCTGTCCCAACCATGATACAATTCAACTATCTCTAGAGGCTTGTAGACAATTCTTGTATAGTTTGTATAACAGTAGATGTTCACGGCGGCCTTGTCAGTCTGTACATTTATATATATATATATATATATGAGTTTTTGGGTATGTTTACCCTTTAGATGAGATAGACGATATTTTCAGATGATTCAGAATATGGCCTCATCGGCCTAGGTTGAGGGTTATTCCTCTAGAGTTCACAGTTACAGAGTGGTACGCTCGGGCCGAGTATGGTACCGGGTGTCGGCCACGTCCCTTCAGGTTTGGGGCGTGACAAACTTGGTATCAGAGCAGTTCTATCCTAGGCAGTCTACAAGCCGTGTCTAGTAGAGTCTTGTTTATGGGTGTGTTGTGCACCACACTTATAAGCAGGAGGCTACAAGGCATTTAGGAGTCTGTTACCCTTCATTCAAATCCAAATCGTGCTATAGAGTTGAGTCATAAGAGTTCTAGCCAAAGCTTATGCTTGCTAATGATATAGCGATGCTTTCAATTAGAGAAATTATAGCTAGCTAAAGGTCTAATACAACAGTAGGTAAAAGCATTAGTAGAGAGAGAATTCTTGACTACGTGGCCCTGTTTGAGACCCTATTAGATTGTGCTTACCATATGTGCGAATTTCCCATTTACCCTAAGACGGGAATATCTAACATACCCCGTGAATAGCAGGCCATGGGAGTATCATAAGGTAAAAGTATAAGTTTCAACATGTAACAGAAGCAAGGTGAAGAAGGGTACGAGGTACCTAGTTAATGAAGATTGTCCGAATTTCCACGTCAGGCAGAGAAATAAAAGAATTCTAAGTTACCTTCAATAGAAATAGAGGTATGTACAATTGGCCACACCCATCTCAGTTATTCCCTATGGGAGCTAACATATATAGTTTAAGAGAAGGATGGGATATCAAGATCCAGCTTGGGTTAGAGTAACCCGAAATGGTAGATTGAGCCAGGGGAGCTAAAAGTGAAACAATGTTTTGTTGAAGTTTTCAGAATAATGCGATAAACAGAAGTATTAGTAGGAGAATAAGAAGAGAGAAATGAAGTATTATGAGTAAGATGTGATAAATGGGTGATAACGGTAAATCAAAATATGATATGATGACAGAGTCTATAGTCAAGTGAAAAAAAAAACAAAAAAAAACAATAGGTGACAGGTCTTGAGACAATAAAAGAGTATAGGCCAAAAGTCATATTCTCATTTCGAGAAATGAGTTGGTGCGTCAAACGTGATTACCAAGACAAAACAATTTAGACCCCCGGAGTAATAGAAATTAGTATGGGCTAGTGAACAAGATAAACTGAACATCAATTAGGGATTAAATGAGGTGATGATAGTTGACATCAAGAGAATTTCAAATATCGCATTCCAGCAATAATACAATCGGCAACAGAAGAATAACCTTTAAAGGTCACTCAGGAAGACGCTTCCCTAAAGCAAGAACTTTGAGCAAAGTTAATCTTAAGGGACTAAGTGTTCCAGTTACACTAGGTATCTGATACCGTCGTGTGTAAGATATTCAATTATCCTTGATACATAAAGGTTACTGCAAAACAAGTAAGAGTCAATAAAGACGTGAAAAGACGTCAAAGATGAAGAGGTAAAATATTTATAAGTAAGTCTTCATAGCATTACATGTTAATACTCCCCTAAAGGGGGGAAGATGGTGTAATATGGTATTAAGTCAGAGTTAAGTGGTTCAGGTAACTATGGAATAGTAAAGGAAGAATGCAGTAAATGGTGAAAGGAATGATATTGCATTTATTCAGATCCTACAGACATGATACGAGTCCAGAACATTATGCAAGCACGACGTCGGGGAGAGGCAGCAAGGGTTCACACACCAGATGTTATTGATAAATAAGAGCGAATGAACACTTGATACATTAGGAGCCAGTGCAAAAGTTAAGTTAAGGTAGAAGACATAACCCAAGAGTGGTTACCCAGAAGGTAAATATGAGCATGGACTGATGAGTAGTTAGAAGTTCATTCAGGAATTCAGTAAGAGCCTAGTCATGGCTAGACAAGAGGTCTTAGATAAATCAGTAGACCATGCAAGATAAATGAAGTGAAACCCAGCATAGGAAATTCGATCTCGTAAATACGACATCGTAATCCTTGAGGAATATTCTGATAGGAGTTGGGCAGTAAAAGGTAGAGTATAAGTGTTATGGAAATAAAAGAGAGAGTGCCACTGAGCAGATAATAAAAAATCGAGTGCAGAAGTAACCCTACGAGCATAAGGGCGCAGAGATAAGTAACTAAGGATAATTATTGGTGAGTCAGTGCATCAAATCTTTCGTCGGGTATACGATGTAAAATACTCCCAGCTTTACAAAAGTCAGAGGGTCTTCCCTAAGTGCTACAACGAAAGACTAGCTGAGGAAATAAGGAAGAAGGCTTCAACATAAGCATAGTGACCTAAAGAAGAAATGATCTTATAACAACAGTCTCACTACAATATTGTATACACTCCATAAGAAAGTGGCACCTATCGTGGCTAATGAACGGGAAGTAAAAATCAAAAGAAATATTTGAGATCATATGATTTGCACGAAATTCCAATAGGTGTTGACACTAGGATAAGCCAAGTATTCATGCAATAAGTGGCAGAACGACCAGGAGAAGTAATTGCGCACTTTTAAAGAAAACAGAGAAAGCACGAAAGGAATTATTAAATCAATGACCCAGAGTTAGTTATGTTATGACCGCACTTAACATTTCAGAGTATTATCCATGCAGCATATATGTTGACATTCCTACAACTATAGGAGATGCCGGTATAAAGTTAAAACAAAAAGAATTGAGTCCACCTCACAGACAAAGGCTTGAATTGTTAGAAGATTATATTATGGATGTTCCATGGCGTCCACCAAAGGAGAAAGTAATAATACCCTGAGCAACAGATCGGAAGATAGCTTAATCCTACTTAAAGGCTGGGAGAGAAGAGGAAACTAACAAGTTACATCAGGTAAGTGAATTAGGAGTCTGAACATTGCAAAATCACTCTTAACATTAGAGGTACAAGAAAAATAGTACAACAACCATATTCTATAACGGCTCTACAATAAAGCTAGAAAAAAAAGTACCAGTCTCATAAGGAGTAAGTATGAAGCTCCCACCAGATTGTGTACGCACTAGAGGTGCAAGTTTATAGTAGAGCTTCAAGAAGTGGAAGAGAATTCTACCTATGTGGAAGGGAGGTTATGAAAGAGACAGAAGATACAACGCGAGATTAAAAGCTAAATAAGGTAAAGGTTAAGAAGGTACGAAATGCTCAAATGTAGAAGGTTGTGAATAATCCATACATCAGATAGCGGGCTAGAAGCGCCATGATTCAGTACCCACAAATGATAGTGGTGTTGTCAGGGACATATCTTCTAGCCTATAGTTTCCAAGTACCGAGAGGTCTAGTTAAGAGAGTAAAGAAGAGTTAGAGACAATTTGATGTCCTGCTTGAAGTTCCTGAATAACATAAGGAAATGTATGGTGCTAGAAAGTTAAAGGAAGTTATGAGTACTATAAATAGATATGTGTAGGTCGCAAGCTAAAGTATAATAGAGCAACAAGATTATTGAGAAGGTGACGAGAATAGGTAAGGCCTCAAAATTAAGCCCATCAAAACAAGAGAGCTGATGATTTCCATAAGTTATAAAAAGAAAACTCAGTATAGCCTGAATGAACTCAGATGAGTCTAAGACTATGAGCAATTTGAAGAGATAAAATGTTGACCTGGTAGTAGAATAATGGTGTAATTGTGATATATAAGAGGATAACG
This sequence comes from Nicotiana tabacum, assembly GCF_000715075.1. Classification (NCBI taxonomy): domain Eukaryota; kingdom Viridiplantae; phylum Streptophyta; class Magnoliopsida; order Solanales; family Solanaceae; genus Nicotiana; species Nicotiana tabacum. Next base: position 74,832,304 of record NC_134096.1, on the reverse strand, counting down.
TTAAGGCCATTGATTGGTTAATGATTCAAAGAGAAGGGATCTCATGAATTGCATGAGATTAGAATACCCCTCATAAGATGAATCACGTTGGGATGCGATAAAATACAGTTATTGAAGTATAGTATCGTCCCTAGATGGATCAAGAAAATAACTTCAGATGTTTCCTGATGAGACGTGATCCCTAAGGACAATGTATTACATAAGAGGTTTCAAGTTATCAATGGTAGATTGTAGATCCACATTAAGGTGAATCAACAATAGGCAGATAAAAGTTCCAAAGTATGAGATGATATCATGTCTTCATTTTTAAGATGAACAGTAATGAGGAAGAACTAAAGGACTTAGATTTATACATATAGGATAAGAAGCGAGAGGTAACATGGAGTTGGGTAGCAAACCTCGGCAATAATAAACTGAAGCAAGTGTGATAGTGTAGTATGACCTACCTAGATATAGTAAATCCATAAGGATATATTTATAAGGCTACGAAATAAGATATCGCAACAGTCGTAAGTTTGATAAATTACCGAGCGAAGAACTTTACTACACCTATATACATCGGGAGGAACAACTTGTCATAGTTCTATATATGTTCCCAAAGTGAGGCCTAGAGATTGGCTAAAAGCTGGAGGAAAAGGAACAGAAGAGTCGCATAGGCACACATACAAGGACAAAGTTGTACATGATGCGTGACAGAAGGTCGCAATAATTACGAGGTTGGAAGGATTCATACCATAAGTCGTGGTGTCAGAAAGAGGCCTAAAGGGGGGAATGCCCGGGCCTATAGATTTATTCATAGAATAGTTGCCTAGATGGAAAGGCCAGCAATAAAGTATTTATGAGAGCTATAGGTTATGAGACTGATAAGTGCACCAGTCAACATTCGAGGACGAATGTTCCAAAGGGGGAAATGATGTTACAACCCATGTTTTTGTACGTACGAGTCGTCGTAAGTCAATTAATGTAAGCTCAGAAATAAAATCATATTTGAAAAGTTTACAAAGTAAGTTAATCATATTACCTCGGAGGTTATAAATATTGAAGATCATGAACAACAAGTACAAAGATGGTTGGAAGATTCAAAAGCTAAAGGAATTGAAAAACATAATGTTTCGTCGAAAATCGACAAATTGGGAATGTTATAGCATGTACTTTTGGAGTGAGACTGGGGTGTTTAACATGATAAGAAGGTTATGTTATGAGTTATTTTAGTCGTATGATAGTCGTGTGTTATATTTTGAAGCCAAGCGAGTGGTGGAACAAAAATCGATGAAAGTCATCACAAGTTACGTTCATAAGTTTTACTGAAACTTTGGGTCCAATATAACTGACATTTTCTCCCAATATACGTAGAGTTATGGGGTGTTCCACCCATCAAATTAAATATCTATGAGTCTATTTTCCAACGCATTAAATCGTTTATCAATACTACATCGGAGTAGATAGATATGAGAGTTTTTCCGAGACTGCGCAGACTGTCACCTACTTGCTTAAACGAAAATCCAAAAATAGGCCTCTTCGGGTCGTCCAAAAATGGGCCAGTTCAGGTCATTCAAAGAGGAATTTTTAAAGTCTTATCCCCTTCATATATTAGGTTGATAATAGTGAAAAATAACCAGACTTAATCTCTGCAAAACTCCTCCCAAAAAATTTCCCTCAAACCCCAATTGATTTTCTCTCCCTGTCAAGTTCTAATTGGAGGTAAAGCCTAGAGTTTGAAGAACCAAGATAGGAGCCGAGTTATCCAACAAATAGGGTAAGTTTACTGCTCTCTTTCATCCATTTTTTTCTGTTGTATATGCATAATAAGTCGTTCTATATTTGTAAGAACTCACGGGACGGTGATCGGAAGCGGTGAGTTTGAGTTATTCACTTGTAGCGGACTATTTTGTGGACTGTTTTATGGACTGTTTTGTGGTGCTGTTGGAAAGAGTGTTTTACTACTGTTTTGTGAGAGTTTTGGAGGAGTAAGGGTGTGGAGAAACACCACATAAATGCAGGATGTTGGGCTGGTCATTCATCGTAACAATTTCGGGTTGTTGACACTACTACGGTGGTCGTTTTGTGTATGAAGAGATTGGGGCTGTTTTGTAGTATTGTGTGGTATGCATAAGGTTGCAAACTAATGTATATATGTTTTTATTGTTGTTTTTGGTGTTGTGGTGTTATCTTGAATTTGGAGGAAGTAAGGATTATAGGGGAGATGCTGTCCGTTTTAATACAAAATAAGCTTGTCGTTCGTTGTGCGTTAGTTGTACCTTTCGTAACTTAATGATAGTATTATTATCGTTGTTGTAGTTTAAGGTGAGAAGAGGCGAGTTCAAGTTGGTGATTGGAAAGATTGTGATAAGGTATGTTAAGGCTAAACCTTTCTTCATTTTGGCATGATCTCGTAACTACATGAGTTTGATAACGAGGCATAAAGAGAAGTTCGTATTCCTGAATTTATTCATATTATCCTAGTCTCAAAAGTTACAGTATTCTCCCTTATCGGGACTTCATATACAGTTTAGTATTGTCTTATTTCAGCTAAGAGAGCAGAGAGTGTATATATATATATATATATATATATATATATATATATATACAGTGTTACAGTATTTGTTTACCACCATCGAGCTATAATCGGTGGGCAGGCCCCTATTGGGCAGCCTCTGATCAGATGGTAAGTTATATACCGAGCCTACTGTGGCCGAGCGCCTATGAGCAAGCCCAGAATGGCCGAGATACAGATCCTAGTATGGTCGAGCGCCTATGAGCGAGCCTACTATGGCAGGGCAGTTACACATACCGAGTCTTATTGGGCCGGACAACTATTTTACATACTATATGGAGAGAGTTGAGTCAGTATCAGCAGGTAAGCATATCTTCAGATTATTTTTGACTCCCAGTTACATTCCGTTATTATATCATCAATTCAGTTTCAGCTTTCAGTTATTTTGTTGCCTTACATACTCAGTACATTATTTGTACTGACGTCCCTTTGCTGGGGACGCTGCATTTCATGCCTGTAGGTCCTGATAGACAACTGGATAGACCTTCCTAGTAGACAGAGCCAAATATCAGCTTGGTTGGTAAGCTCCACTTCCCCGGAGTTACCAGGTCTAGACCTTGGAGTTCGTTTTATATATACAGGTTTGATGGGTAGGTCGAGGCCCTGTCCCGACCATGATACAATTCAACTATCTCTAGAGGCTTGTAGACAAGTCTTGTATAGTTTGTATAACAGTAGATGTTCACGGCGGCCTTGTCAGTCTGTACATATATATATATATATATATATATATATATATATATATATATATATATATATATATATATATATATATATATATATATATATATATATATATATGAGTTTTTGGGTATGTTTACCCCTTAGGTTGTAGACGTTATTTTCAGATCATTCAGAATATGGCCTCATCGGCCTAGGTTGAGGGTTATTCCTCTAGAGTTCACAGTTACAGAGTGGTACGCTCGGGCCGAATATGGTATCGGGTACCGACCACGTCCCTTCAGGTTTGAGGCGTGACAGTAAGTCTATTTTCTAACCTTGTAAGAGGGAATTAACCCCATAAGTGAATTGATTATTATGTGCTCCTAACTGTGGGGGCTACGTACGCACGAGGTGACGAGAGTCCGTACGTAGCTACATTGTCCGGGTAGTCTAGGACCCATACCATGCTATATTTACGATGTTTGCACCCTAGTTGTTAACTTAATTGCTTGAATCATGTTGGAACTTGATAGAGAAAATGGTAGAAGGCTAAATTTCACTTACTTCAATTCTTGAACGGGCCACTTGGCTGTTAGGGAGGATTGGTGTTTCTTTAAATAATTGCCTCTTAATAAATCTTGAGTTGATTGTTATAAAGTATTTTCTCTTTTCGTGGAGCGGGTCGAGCGCCTCGGTAGCAGGTAGATGCATCTATAGTTCGTGCCATTCGACTCTCGGCAGTGCACAATTTAAATATTTTTATGTTGGATCGGGTCGTACGACCTCAGCATGAATTGCGCGTAATAAATCTTTGGAACCAATTATAATTGATATTGTTTCATCGATTTGAGATATAAATTGTTAAATAATGGAAATAAAGTTGGGATGTACTATTAGCGAAAGGACTGTTTATTATTCCTGTTGTTGAGTTTTCAGCTATATTTCTGTAATCCATGCTTAGTTATTATTTTGACATTTTATTGTTAGCCCATAGTAAGTGTCAAAGTCGACCCCTCGTCACAACTTCTTCGAGGTTAGACTGGATACTTACTGGATACATGTTATTTATCTACTCACGCTATACTTTTGTACTAATGTGCAGGATCTGAGGAAGGTGCATCTGGATATCAGTCTGGCGCGCATACTTGACTACTACTACGAGACTACACAGTGAGCTGTCTTTCGAGCCCGTTCTGTAGCCGCCGAAGTCTTTCTTTTGCTTGTATTTTCGGTCTACTTCATTTCAGACAGTAGCGTGGAACTCTTTTGTATATTCTATTAGTTGCTCATACACTTGTGATACAGGTTTTTGTGGTTTAAGCTAGTAGGCACGTGATGAATTTTGGATTATCTTATTTATCTCATTGCTTTAAAAAAATCTTGATTTCTCATTTTATTGAAAAGCTTACTTCTTAATTAGGCACAAACTACAATAATCAACTATTTTAAAATCGTTAAAATAAAGATTACGGAGTTTCTTTAAGGTTGGCTTGCCTAGCGGTAACGTTGAGCTCCATCACAGCCTATAGAAAAAATTGGATCGTGACAATATTGGAGCTAGTACTGCTAATAAAAATATTATGTCCATTAAATAAGAAAATAGAAAGAAATATTCAATAAGAATAATTTCGCCTATTTAATTAAAAATAGGAACTAGAGTAATTTTCAACTTTAAAATTTATTTAGAACTGAAATGAAAGTGTAGCCACCACTGTGGTCTACGAAGACGGTTAAAAACTGAAACAAACTTTACAAGAGGAATGATTTCGAATCTCCTAAGTTACTTCTGCAGAGATTGACAATGTCCATTTTATAGCCACGAGGCAACTTGATGGTAACTGTTTTGCTTTGTTGGAAATGGATTTTGGTTGAAAACGGTTTTTAGCCTTTTGGTTTTAATTTTGTGCAGAATATCTTCCACTTTCTTTTCTTGACACTTTCTACTTCTTGCTTTTTACTTTGATGTATTTCTTCCTTGGAATCTTCATTGACCTTGCACCACTACTTTTGCATTCTTTCCTACATTATTTGGTTTAATATACGGAAAAGATTTAATAATTTTTATGCTTTTATAAGGATAATCATATATTTAAAATCTAGCAAAATGCACTTATCACCTAAAAAAGACTGCAAAAAAGGAAACAGGGCTTGCACGTGACTTTTTTTGGGGGGCTCAAAACTTGATACTATTAAGGTAAAATAATTATTTCAAATGTCTTTTAGGAAGTTATGTATTACTATGCACTTTGAGAGAAAAAATATGTAAAATACTATCTTCAGTAACAGTGGCAAATCAACCAGGAAGGGGGGTGGAGAGTAGAACCCAATCAAATATAGGGATTGTTTTGTTCTTGATGATTATTTGATAATTAATTATTAAAAAAATCATTATTAACATAACACCTAAAAGAACACTTTTACAGAAGGGAATGAGCCTTCATGGTCATATACAATGTTGAAATTTAAAAAGTATTATTTTTAGATCTCTTATGTGTAAAAGTAAATCTCACATAAATAAAAGAAAAAAAGATAAGATTATAAAACTAAAAATAAGTTTGTAACGAGAAACTAATATAATCAGATAAACAGATTAAAATGAGCTTATTGGATAATACTAGGCTTTGCCGCCGCCTGTGTTCATGTAGCGTCCAGTTTTGCGCTACTGATTGAATTTGTACCCACTTTTAAAAAAAGTTTAACTGATACCTAATTTTTTAGTAACTTCGGATACATACATTTTTCTCTTCTTCTTCACTGTTGCTTTCTTCTTTTTTATGTTTAGGGTTTCTTCTTCTACTTAGTTGTAAAATGAGTTCGTTAAATTTATTAATGTTTTAACAATTTGATGATTGTGATTTTGTTCTTTATGATGTTTGAAAGTTATGTTCAAATTTGAACTCATTTGGAATAGATTTGGGTGTTGGATTGATTAAATTCGAAGAATAAGTTTATATATCAAAACTTAAGTTGTATTGAAAAATTAAACTACCTAAGATTTTAGATTTTGAATAAGAAGTCGTCTAAGTTGTGCTGAAAAATTAAATAACTTAAGATTCGAAATTCTGTAATTATAATTAAAAAATAGAAGAACTTCATATTTGACTTCTTAAGTTATATGGAAGAATATAAGTGGGTACGCTTTGTAAAGTTTTGTTTAATACGGTAATAAATTGAACGATGGCATGGGGCATATATGCAAATGCGCCGAGAAACGGACGGGCTTCACTTATTTTCTTGGTTTTCCAACGTCAGGCCCAACTGCCCAAAGCTATATCATCAAACCTATAAATTACCTTTCCATTTGATCTTACCACTTCTCTAGAACAGTAAACTCCATTCAGCCATGGATTCTGTACCGGTGAATTGGGAGGCACTTGACTCTCTAATTATCGATTTCGTCAAATCCGAAAACCTAATCGAAGACTCCCTTTCTCCTCCTGCTTCTCCTTCGTCATCGTCATCGTCATCTTCGTCTTCGTCTTATCAGTCACGATTACTTATTCGGCAGATCAGACGGTCAGTGGAGTGTGGTGACATTGATGCCGCTATCGATCTCTTGCGTGTTCACGCGCGTTTTCTTCTCGATGATCATCGTCTTCTCTTCTGCCTACAGAAGCAGGTTAGGATTTATTTAGCTCTCTGTTTGTTTCTCAGGCTTAAATTTTGAAGTACAGTGAATTAGTTCTCTGCTTAACTTATTAGTGCTACAGTTCTCGACCTCATCAATTCGATTTAGTTTGCGTGGAATCAAAATTGATTGACACAACTTCTGTAGCATCACTCAATATATATATATGGCTGGCAAAGAGATGTATCAATTGTTTAAGCTGTATTATGGATGATTATAGTAGTGAATATACAAGATATAAACTTTAGCATGATAAATTAGTCATGATTCTGAATTAGAAAATTAAAACTGAATTTTGCATCTGAGTCAAAGATCAAAATGGTTGTTGAACTCTGATGAAAATATTTTAGCTTCATATTTAACCTCAAAGTCGTCTTCATATTTTTTCTGCAGAGGTTTATTGAACTTTTGAGGAAACGAACTGCAGAGGACCGAGAATCTGCCATTAATTGCCTCCGAGAGTCACTGGCACCTTGTGCGTTGGATGCATATCCAGTAGGTCCCCTGCATATTCATTTTAGTTCCATTATCAGCATTGACACTCGTGAATACCTCTTGGATCCGTCAACATCACGATTTTCTTTCTTGTAATAAAAACATTGTTTATGTTAGTCAATTGGATAATAAGTTATGTGAATGCAACACCTAGAGAAATATTTGATTTGACAAGCTCATTCCTGGTGTTTCTTTCCGTAGATAAAAATTATGCTAGATGATAGTGGCTTGCATGCTATCCTCAGGTTCATCGCTTGAAAAGGTTCTCTGTGTTTATACTGTGGTTCTAATGAATGTTCAACTTTTTTATCTTAAGGAAGCATATGAGGAATTTAAGCATATTCTTCTCGCCTTGGTTTACGATGAAGATGATAAGAATTCTCCAGTGGCGAATGAGGTAAGAGGTTATTTTGTTGGCCTGAGATTTAGACTTCCATATATGTTCATCTGGCAGCAATTAGATGTCCTACTGATTTATTGAGATTTATTGTGGGTTAAAAAAGATGAATGTCTCATTTTAGTAGAAGTCACTCATCACTGACGGTTTTGCGCTTCACTATCCCAGTGGTCCCCAAAGAGGAGGATTGACATTACTGGACTGCTTTCATCTGTTTTAAGGGCTCATTTATGTGCATATGATCCTCTTTTTGCAATGTCATTGAGGTACTTGATAAGGTTTGTACAATTTTCAGATGATCTATAACGTGCTTAGATGCACATTCCAAATCCAATGAATTGGAGACATTTTGTAATTTGTTCATCAGAGATCCAAATCCTCTTTCTATTCTTATTTTACTTCACAATCATTTTGCAGCATACACAAGTTATTTTGCTTTCGCCAGGGAGTCCCATCACCTATATCCGACCTCACGCAGAGATTACTTCTTGAGGATCGTGACCCTCCTGCAACACCTCTTGAGAGTTTCTATGAAGCACCTCCATTTGACGAGGTTATAAATCTTAGATACTCTATTACTATTCTGCTATGTTGCACGGACTCTCCAAAATGTAGCCGCACCCGTGTCGGATCCTTCAAAAATGCATTACTTTTGGAGGATCCGACACGTATCCGGCCATATTTTCGGAGAGTCCGAGCAACATAGCTATTCTGATAATTGTTTTGGTTATTGAACTTGAAGAGGAATGTGGTTTGTAAGTAGTATAATTTATGTAGTAATTCTTTTGGTTTTTTTTTTGTTTTTGTCAAAGCTCTTAGAGAATGTAGAAAATCTCTAGTCCCGTAGGTTGTCTTAAAAGACAAATTAGTGGTTATTGGAGTAAGATGTGTCCAATTGGAGTGGAGTGGATAGTAAAAGATCCACATTGCAGATGGCAACTAGTTTCGGGTTGAGGCGTAATCATTGCTGTAATTTTTTTGATTACTTTGAAGTAGAATTTGTCAATTTGGTACTTAATGTAATTTGCATCATATGTTAAATTTTAATTAGGTGGACATACAAGCTCTTGCTCATGCGGTAGAGCTTACAAGGCAGGGGGCTATTGATAGCTTGAGATTTGCCAAGGGTGACTTATATCAAGCATTTCAGGTTAGTATGCTGAATTATTTGCAATTTAATAATTGTTTGCTATAGTATAGATTATTACAAAGAACTTTAAACTGTGTTAGTTTTGAGTAGAAGTCTAGTGATGCCCTCGTCAGCACCACCTTTGGCATTCATTTATTCCAAATCGTATGGCTTGTAATGAGTGGTAAGCTGAGAACATAGTTGATGGTATTTATGACCCTTAAGGGTATTTCGTTTCTTGAAATGAAGCTGTTATTAGATTATCTGCTCACCATGTCAGACATACATGTCTGAAGGTCTGTGTGATCATCTCATCATCTACTTATGGATGTCAATGCTCTAAACTTTGGTTTCGTGCACAATTATCATTATGGAATTCACTTAGTCTTTGCTGCTTCTTCAGCTTCCAATGGCCTGGATGATCTCTCACACATTGTTGCATAAAGCTACAACCCATACTTATGGGCCTTAAGATTCTTTTTGCTTCGACAACAGTTCATTTGTTTTTCACTAAATGGAAAGTCACTATATTATTCTTTCCTTGTAGCTTCCAGTGGCTTTTCTCAATAAAAAAAAGGAACCGGGGATAGGACTAGGAACAATTTCACCACCCTTTTTCTTTCTTATTGAGTTGTTTTTCTATTTTTTGGTAGTGTTCCAGGTATTCTGTGATCTGCTGATGAGGTAGACCGAGCTTGTTAATCATACATCTTTGAGGTCAAATAATACTTATTGATGAGATTGTGCCTGTACTTTTCTGTTGCAGAATGAGTTATGCCGGATAAGGTTGGATGACCCTATGTTTGATGAGCTTGTTCATGAGTATTGTGTCTATCGGGGTTTCATCGAGTTCAGTGTGGTAGATTCTCCTGGTAAGTTTCTGATCAACTTTACTTTCCATTCTTACATTCAGTTTGCTAATATGTACCTCAGAACTGGCTTTCGTAACATTTTCCATTACCAGGGATGCAACTTGATTCTGGAAGTATCAACAATGATCAATCAGAGTGTGAACATTTATCAAAGAACTGTTCAACAGAAGTTGGGTATGGAGACACTAAACTTTCTGGCAGTGGTACCTCTGCTACTCAAGTTATCATGGAGGGATCACCTGAAAGTAATACCAACTTGGTTAGCATTCAAAGTACTGATACTGAAGAGCGTTATCCTAGCGAGACAAGTCATGGGGATTGCAGTACCAGTTGGAATCCTCAGTTCGAAAAAGTTCTGCAGAAAAATAAATGTCTTAGAGTTGGCGAAACAAACAAACGGAAAAGATGGAGGGGGAGACATGAAAAAGAAGAATTTGTGTCTGGACCTAACAATGAAAGGAGCAGAGAAGAACTTAATTCTAGCAGCAGCAGCTCAGTTGCCAGCACGATTGTGTTGAAAGATCAGCAGGCATGTATTTTGGTTGTAATGGTTCAAAGTAAAACTTAACATCCAAATAAGTTAAAGAAAAAAAGAAGGCCGGAGAACAGTGTTCAAAGTAAACATTGTTAACACCTTTCATTACAGGTTTCTCCAAAATCATGCTTCCCGAATATGATGAAGAATAGAGAGGACAAGTATGAGCTTGTGCTGGGCTTGCAGGAATTAGCCAGCAGAGGAATGGCAGTGGAGGTAGTTGAGGAGATTAATGAGATGGACCCGAACTTTTTCGTGCAGAACCCTGCTCTACTTTTTCAGCTTAAGCAGGTATGGAAGTTAAACTCTTGCTTGGGACAAAGATTACTAAATGTTAACACACAGTGTTGTATTGATTAGAGCATTCTAATAATCCCTTTGTCAGGTTGAATTTTTGAAGCTGGTTGGCTCCGGGAATCATACTCAGGCACTGAGGGTAGCCTGTTCGTTTCTGGGTCCTTTGGCTTCTAGTCATCCTGATCTGTTGAAGCCTTTGAAGGAGACTTTGCTAGCTTTGCTCAAACCTAATGAAGAGGCATTCAATGAGCGCTTGCCCTTATGTGCTCTTGCCAATTCACTCCAGGTATTACATTCTGCACTTTTTGTGGTAAAAACAGGTTCCGAGTGAACCCTTTGCCTGCTTATCTTTTTTCCAATCCTTACATCTCTTTATCTCCTCTGTGTATGTAATACGGGGTGCTGCTTCTTGATGCGAGAATGTACCGTGCCTAAAAGTATCTTGCCTCTAGTTCGATGACCTTGTTTTTCTGCATTGAGGCTAAGAAAAGGTAGTTTAAGTAACAGCTTGAATGTTAGAGACATACAACGTCCCATATCAGGTGTGTGTGTTGGGGGGGGGGGGGAATAAAAGTAATGGGATACTCTACCCATCATCTGAAATTTTTACTTGAATGCTATAAATATACCCCTCTACTATCAAAAATTCTTTAAACTTACCCTCAGTTTCATTATCAGTATATTTGTACCCCTACTGTTACACTTTGGTTCAAAAATACCCTTAATTTGGACGGAATGCTACGTGGCACATCAAGATTAAGAGACCCACCCCAAATTTTATTTACCCAAATCCTTACTAACCCACCCCATAACCCGGATCCAAACAAATAGACAGCTTTACGGAAATCTCACCGTGAAATTCGAGAATCGAGGGTTCAGTGCAGCTTTCCGTCCAGCTTTTTCATTTTCATTAACCTGTTTAGTGATTGAGTGTTGTATGACCATTCAAAAAGAGTCTTCACGTTTTAGTTAGAACAGAGTACAATGACAGTATATCTTCTCTCTTTTTTTTCTCGATAACGACGATGAAAGTTATATCCTCTCTATCATGAAAACCCATACCTGAAGGATTGCAGATTCCACATGTCTTTGGTCTTCTTTCTTCTTTCTCCTTTCTTTCTTTCTTCCTTTTTCTTCTTCTCTTCTTTTTTTTTGCTATGTTTTTGATCGAGCAACACTCAACAGAGAGTAGCATTCAACTCTGTTTTTGATCGAGCAGCACTATCTATTAAGTTTTTAATTTTTGAATTGATATATTTATTAATATATTGTTGCTATTGTCGCTTCAAATTTAATATTTTATTTTTTTGTATAAATTGTCGCTTCACATCAAAAAAGCGAGCGCTTCGCTTCTTGCCTCTTGCCTCCGTGAAGCGGGCCCTCGTCGCTATTTGTCGCCGCACGCTATTCAAAACACTGATATTGGGTTTTCTGCAACAACCTGCTTGCCGTTCAAGGAATTGATCACTATAACAAAGGTATTCAACAATGGACTACATGAGGAATAAATAACTTTGGGTAAAGTTTTCAGTAAAGTATGGTATTTTAAGTCTTTAACCAACCAAAACTATGCTTTTACATTAGGTGGACCTCAAACATCCTCAATTCGGACTGTCAACATTCTAAATACTCCTAAATTAAATCCATAACATCGTAGTCATTGTAACGTAGAAAGAAACATGAAGAATAATGAAAGAGATTAAGAACTCAACGTGTAATTTTCGCTTAAGCAGAAAAGAGTGGAGGCGTTGTCTATTCAGCGCTTGCAAACTGAATGTAGCAGCAATATGCTGTTCTCATTTCCAGTTTTCTTGAATTTCCAGTTATAAAACGCCATAGATTTTCGCTTACTTTTTGACCCTTATAGGTTTTCTTTCTTCTACTCATGAAACACACAACCATTGTTGCAAAACCTAAACTAGTACTGAGAGTGTCTATAATTGTTTTTTTTTTTTTTTGGGGGGGGGGGGGGGGGGGGGACATGGTGGGGTAAAATCCCTACTAGAAAGAAGAGTAGCTGGTTCGGGTTATGGGGTGGGTTAGTATGGATCCGGTTACAAAATTTGGGTTGGATCTCTTTAATCCTGAAATGCCACATGGCATTCCGTCCAAATTAGGGGTATTTTTGAACCAAAAGTATAACGGTAGGGGTACAAACACACTGATAGTGAATCGGAGGGCAAGTTCAAACCATTTTCGATAGTAGAAGGGTATATTTGGCTCTTTTCCGTTCGATATATGAACCTTGAACCAGGTTACTTGTACGAGAGTGTTAAGAGATATACATTATCCCGTAGTGTCATGCGGGTTTATCATAATACTGAGCTACTCCATGCATGATAGGTTTTGAGTTGGATGATTAAATTCATTTTCCGTGAGATTCCTGGAGAAGTTAGAGAAGGCACTGATAATGTGAACTTAAAAAGTATGATGAGGTCTCCCTTTCTTCATTGAATGACGTTAAGTTTGCTTAACTCTCACGAAGATGCTAGAATTAAATAGTTGTTCAGCGAGTAATAGTCTGGTTTAAAGTGTTTAGCTGATTTTAAATACACAAAGTTCGAAGACTAGTTGAAAGGCTGAGTCTGGTGTTTGAGACATAATATAACTAAGTAATTAAAAGTGTGATATCTCTAACAGTTTAAGCTTATTCTTGGTCACGGTCACACTTATCATGATATCATAACGAGCACATCTCTTGTGTTCAAATCTCACTGCCACAAAATATATATAAATAATATTGCCACTGTGTTTTGCCTATGAAAAAGAATCAGGTCCACATGAGTGAGACATAATATAATTAAGTACTAATTAAAGGGAAAAGGGTTAAATTTGCTCAATCTACTATGCGAAAAGGATCAACTTTGCCCTCTGTTGTACTATTTGTTCAAAAATACCCTTGTTGTTACCCAAGTGGTTCAAATATACCCCTCCTCCGTTAGAGCAGTCCAAGGTGGACATTCAACACCACATGACACTAACATTTCGGTGAAAGGACACGACATGGCATGCCATGTCACCATGCCCATCCCATTTTACCCTGCCCCACTTCACTTCTTCTTCCATCATTAGAACCTCCTCCCCTCCACCACAACTGCCACCATCAATACCCCATGACCACCAATATTTTCACCGGTCACTCTCCAGCTCTTTCAACCATAGCAACGGTTTTGAAGAGTAAAGTGAATAGAGAAGGTGTTGTCTGCTTTTAGACTAATTTCTTGATGTGAACGCCGTCCCTATACAAGAGCAGGTCTTAAAGTTTCTTGAAGCTAAGAGTCCTGGCATGTCTCCTTCAATGTTATTTCAAGACTTTGTACCCTTATTTATGTTTCTGGTTTCGTTGTCTGATGTAATTTCGTTCTCTGTACCCTTTTTAATTCCATCTCTTTTCGTCTTCCATGACCTTGAGGAACTTAATCAATTTTCTTTTTTGCTTTTGAAGAATACTTTTTGCGTTCACCTTCATGGGTCTATTATTTCAACTTTAGCCAATTAATTAAAACGATCTAGTACTAACCAATTTTTTTAGTACGAACCAGCTTGAACTTCTTTTATCCTATAAAGCATATGAACCGTGCAATTAATTTCAAACTTGGTATTCTTGAAAACAAATTCACTTAAAAAAACCTCGAAGAATTACAAAGGTGAAAGATTTCATCTGCGCAAAGTGGTGGATCCATATGCCAAAGATGGTACTGAGCCGCGAAATATTATATGTATATGTTACGGTTACAGTGGGGGAGAAGCGGAGAGGATAGGGTAAAATTGGTTTGGAGCGGTGACTTGGCATGCCATGCGGTGTCCATTTCACTAAAATGCCAGTGTCATGTGGGATTGGGTGTCCATCTTGGACAACCCTAACGGAGGAAGGGTATATTTAAACCACTGGGGTAATGGCAGGGGTACTTTTGGGTGGATAGTATAACGGAGGGCAAAGTTGATCCATTTCGTATAGTAGAGGGGTAAATTTGGACCTTTCCCCCAATTAAAACTTAAAAGTGTGTTCTCCATAGCAGCTTAAGCTTTTAGATAAGATGGTCACACTTACATAGGGTGGTTCTACTCTATAACGTGGAGAAACACAGATAATGAGGACCTTATACTCTATATGAGCTTGGAATTGTATTTTTTTTATCTTTCATAAGCCATTTAAGATTTGGGAAAAATTTGAAAACCAATATCATCCTGCTGCTCTTTTTCCATTTTTCTTGTGTAATCTAGGGGCTTGTTTGGGGTGGGTGGGGGGGGGGGTGTTGTATGTGTGTTTTAGTGTCGTGGCTCACCTGATTTCTGTCACAATTTTTTGGCATGCAAAGGTTGCCATTGGTAGGAGGTTTGGTATTGAAGAACCCCAGCTTATGAAGATTATAAGGGCCACACTCTATACACACAGTGAGTGGTTCAAACTTCAAATGTGTAAAGATCGCTTTGAAGGACTCTTAAGGATCGACGCCCTGAAAGAATTTGGTGGCAACTTGATTATAGATGCTGCTTCCAAATTGGATGTTGACATGAGCGCTGATGGATCATCTCAAGTTACTGGTTCCTCAAATAATAGGAAACAAGAAGATCGAAGTCCAACCCAGTCATCAGCCAGAGATGTTGGATGTGATGAAAGTGCAATACTAAAAGTTATGGTGAGTTTTGTTCTGGTTTACAAGTTTGGTTATAACTTTAACCTTGTTATTGCATCTCGATGAACCTGTTGTAGAAGCCCTTCTTGTTGATGTTATTGTACCGATGTGTTTCTCCCCTGTCACCATGTGCTTGCTTGAATCAGCAGATTATGTTAATTTTCTAGGTGTTCTCATTATATGCCATTTTAGCAGGTTTTCGGTGCAACTGTTACTTATTTGTGAATATTTGGTGCAGGAATTTCTGGCTTTGCCCAGAGCGGATGCAATTCATCTCCTTGCACAATACAACGGTAATGCGGAGACAGTCATTCAGCAGATATTTGCGTAGTTCCTAGATTATAGTGGAGCAGTGATATTCGTTTATTTTTTACGTTTATTTTATTGTACCATAAATTCTTACCTGTGAGGCTTATTACTGGCTGAAAGGGGAGGATGTAATAACTTATAAAAGGGAAGGGGGATGTCCTTATATGTAGTCTTTCCACGTCAAGTTTGAAATTGGTTGATGAGAGGCACATTGGTTATGCGAAGATCTCTGTAAATACCCGTCCATAAATGAGCTTAAACTGCGTCTGTCGCCATATTTACTTGGATGGAGCAATCCAGGGGATCAAGAAGTTGAATCTCTTATTGTTCCGACGAAATGCTCTAAATTACGGAATCTTATAGATTACTTCTTTTTATTGTGCCTTTACTGTTGCAATATTTGTTTGTACTTTGTGTCTATATCAAGTTTAGTTATCTTTGCTTTCGGAGTTTAGTCAGTAGTCAAGAATCGAGGAGAAACTTAGGTAATTAAAATTCAAGTAAACAAATGATGACATATGGGAAAGTTTTGCCCTCTTGCGATATTGGCTGATCATGTAGAATGATATGCTACTAAAGGAATGTAAGCTGTAATTCCACCAACACATACAGAAAAAGGGAATGGCAAAATAGGAACATTATTGAACTGAAATAAATAAGCTATTCACGCCGCAGGCTGCAGCAATAAATAGGATGACAATACAATGGCATTTAGACCAACCGGCTACCGGCATTGAACTCGCGTAATTTTCTCTCGTCCGACAGTATCTTCGCAAACCTGCAAGATTTTAAAACGAGACAAGGGTCACTAATTAGTATTTTATCAGCAGTTCTTTCTTGTAAAGTTTGTGTGTGTGTGTGTGTGTGTGTGTGTTCAACAATTCAACTGTAAATGGCATAGACATGTATCCACGCCCCTGCGCGTGTACCTCTGAAGAGCTTCCTTGTTGGTTCCTCCATTTTCAACTGCTTCATAAACTCCTTTGTCCAAGTTAATCTTTGAAACTGGTTTTTCCAGCAGGTGTTCTCCAACCTTGACGAGGCCTTGTAAGTTTTCCTTTGTGGCTATGTCAACTGAGGCCAAGTTCCCCGTCAAGGTGTCATCCTGGTTTCACCCAAATGTTGTATCAAGTAAATTTAAAGTTATATAGCCAATGGCAACAAATTATAGCTGCTGATCAGAGTCAAACCAAAGGCTCGGGTTTACCTGGATACGAAGGTACTTATCGTCCGAGTGAAGAGCTTTGAAAACCACAAAGTTGTGAAAATCAACCATATCAGCGCTTGCTTGATTAAAAGCATCTATAATTGGTGTAGAGTTGTCATTAAAAAGCCAGCTAAGTAATCCCCACTTGGCAGCCATTTGGGCATTGTATTTGTGCTCGTTCTTTGCATTGCCTGTCCCAAGTGATATTACCAGAAAGCGACCATAATCCATTGGCTTGATAGGGAATAAGTCTGCGTGCTGCATCAATACTTGCTTGGTCACCTCACCAATTGCGACCAATGTCTAAAATTCATCACATACATCAATAAAGAGTCAATTATTACCAAATTTTCTACTCTGAAGTACTG
Source organism: Nicotiana tabacum (assembly GCF_000715075.1). NCBI lineage: Eukaryota > Viridiplantae > Streptophyta > Magnoliopsida > Solanales > Solanaceae > Nicotiana > Nicotiana tabacum. The sequence goes on along the minus strand of NC_134096.1, from coordinate 74,815,213 downwards.
ATCCAAGAAATTTATTTACTATGTCATGGATCTTATATACTTACTGGGTTATTAGCAGCGACACCACCATCAATTAGGTTGAATTCTCGTTCATTATCTTGAGCATCCTTGTTCTTGAAACCATAGGCAGGTAGAAAAGTTGGTGCTGCCGAGGTACTAATACAAATGTCCGCCAGTTCGGCATCCAAATCAGGTTTCAAGATTGCCTACAAGAGGGTTAAAATAGTTAAGTACTCAACTTATGTACACACACACACAATTTTAAAACACTATCATTGTATTGTTATAGCAGGTCAACTGCCTCATTTTCAAAATAGTTAATTATCTGTGATTTGATAGGGTAAAAGATTCTTGCACACTACTATTAGCGTATAGAAGTCCCTAATAAAATCACATCCAAAGGGGACAAAAAGAAACAAAAGGAGGATTGAATCGAGGTATAAAAGGTGCACCTCATATGAGCTGAAAATAACTGGCTGAAGTTTCTTGATGTCAAAAGTTGGAATTACGACGGCAGTTAATGTATCATGCAACCTGGTACCTCCTAAGATACCCTTTATAAGTTTGTGAAGATATTTCCCGTCATATTTAGGTCCTCCCATTGCTTTGGTTAGATTTATGATCCCCGCTAATGGTCCACTGCAATAATAAACAAAAATCAAGATATGTTCATATTTAGCCTGGCGAGAGGTGACGTTATATTAATTACCAAACGTTCCGCGAAAGAATTTGAGTATTCAATTTAGAACAAAATACGGACAAGTATATTCTCTAATACAAAATTACCTGATCTGGGGAAAGATTTTGGGGGAGTGCTCAAGATAAAATGGAGTAATATCTTTGGCAGCGTATAAAGGGCGTTTATCTTTGTTTGGTGCAGCTAACATTGCTGTTACTAGGCCACCAGTGCTTGTTCCTGCAATCAAGTCAAAATAATCCGCGATTCTTGCATCTTTACCGTCCAACTCCTGCAAACAAAATGAATACAATAAGAGACAAAGCTAGTACTTTAACTTGAACGTTTCAACCTTTAAGGTTTTTATTATTGAACTCACATGACACGTTAAAAGTTATTATAGGTTCAGAATTTAAATATTTGTTGAAATTTCAGTAATTTAACATAGCCAAAAAATCCTTATAGTTGTACTCTTGAAACTTTTTATTACTACTAAATTTGCTAATTACCTGTAGTTGTGATTCAAGATATGAAAGGATAACCCCCGGAATGATTCCTCTTATTCCTCCCCCATCGATGGTCAGAATGGTTATCAGCGTCCCTGTGTTGGGAGGCGGCATTGCAACTCGAGATGATCCAGCTGCTTCGTTTTCCATTGGCGTACGTGTATATTCAACGAAGAGATAATTAACGTAAACTAGGATGTATAAAGCGAGTTAATTAGTTCATCGTCATGTGCTAATCATAATGCGAATAAATATATAGAACGTGCAGTCATTTCAAAGACGATAATCATGAATAAAAAACCGATAAATTAAAGAGAAAAAAAATTAATAATGGCTTTGTCAGCCACTACAAGAGGATAAACAAATTTGGTCTTTGAAGAGTTCATGGAAACTAAGATTTTAATTTTATGATAATCATCGTGAAAGCCACCATCCTGAATAGATTAATTTGTTGTGGTAGTTCCGCTGTCCAACAATTTAGACTTGAAAGATTAAGTGTTGGAGAATGTATTGAGTTTACATTAAATACTAGTTAAGAACTGTAGTGTTAAGTTTCTTGAGCGTCTAAGTGTTACCAACATCTAATTAATTCAATAAGAACCATCATCATTAGACGCTAGTTTTAGCATGATTTTATTTTGACTTTGCTAATCTTTTCTATTTTACATCCCGACTTCACTCGAAAAATTAAGCCAAAAAAAGAAAAATAGAAACAAAAGAGAAGGTTTCTTCCTAGGATAATTTTTGGTGGGATCTATATATTGGGGATTTTTTATGACCTTTTAGGTATGTTCTATTTCTCCTTCCAACTAACAAATTTTCAATGTTCTTGCGGTCCTTCTTTGGATCTATAGCCTAATATACGGGCACGTGAATCCATAGACTCTCCGTCAAACTAAGTACTTTATGTATATATTTTTTGAAATTGATCTAATATTATGTACTCATGCTCCCAAAAAATTAAATAATTCACTTGGTCGAATGCTAAGTTATTTACCTAAAGGAATGAGAATCAAATCTCATTTAATACTTTCTTTTTTCTCCTTTCTTTAATGGTGCACCCGTATTAGAAAAACATTCTAGACCCGTCTCTAATGTCAACGTATTTATTTTCTGAAGGTTCTAACTTCTGAGATTAGTCATACGAAGGGAAGTATATGTTGCTTCATATTTTAATATACAAACGTGTCGTGCCTAGTTTTTTAGTTTCTTTCTGATATACTTTGCACGCTACTGCCTGTTTGCCTTTGACATATTTCTAATACTCCGTCCCTGGCCTTAATTAATTCCCATTTCTCGTTTTTCTTTCGTGTTAGATTAGTTAGTGTTGATGGATTAATTTTTGGACAAGGATTAGAAGAAGGTGAAAGTATTTTTAAATCTTTGGTTTAAAATATTTGAGGGAAATTTTGGAGAAAAATCAAAGTTTGGCTATAACATTAATAGTCATAGATAGGAAACCAAATTGGCAGCCCGAAACTATATTTGTTTTTTCAATCTTTTTTTTCTTAAAAATGTTTTATTTTATTTTATATTTTTTATATGGGCCCCGCCTAAATTCAATTTTTCTATCGGGAAGTCTCACATTGGAGATGAATATTTTATTTTATTTTATTAAAATCATTTTTTCCTTTTTAAAACGGTTTTTGAATTCAAAAAGGAGAATGTTTATTTAAAGAAGTGCTTGTTCAGAAAGAGTTGAGTCTGTTCAATTCAACAGACGTTTAAGGTGCTAATATAATAATTTTTACCAATCTATACTACTTATTTACTCTTTATAGAGAAGTTAAAATTTGATTATATTAGTATATACAATTTATCATTTATATTCAAAATAATATATTAGACTCCAATCTTACCTATTTTAGGCTTTAATCTTCTCTATTTTTCTTCTCCGTATAGATATTTCTCTCTCAATTTTTCTTCGATTCGGTTTTTGCAGATGAACATGCTCGAAGCTTTGAAGAATAATAAAAAGAATGATTCCACTGGTTCAAAGAGAATATATACGTGAAGCACCAACACAATTTGGTTACCAGAAGTTTTTTAGATGAATAAGCAAGATATTATCTACGGAAGTGGCACTTGGAACTAAACTGAAACTAATTGACAGTATAATTAAAACTAAAATAAATTAGACTGTGTATACATGAACTTAAACTCGATTGATAGCCATTAGAAAGCTTAGAAGCTATGAATTCGATTGGGTACAAATGATTGAGAATATCCTTTGGAGTTTATATCTCAATTTTGAGAGAATTTGGTGAAGATTCGAGGTGGTTTTGGTTGGAATTTCAAATTCAAACTCGAAGAAAAAAACAAACAAATTGTATATATTTTATATGTTGGGTGTAGAACGTCATACAAAATATACATAATTGTATACAAATTGTATATAAATTATATATAATTTATAGTTTTTGACCGGATTCCGTATAAAAAACTGTATTTAAATTGTAGATAAATATTAGATTTTGACCGGGTTTATATATATTTTGTAAAAAAATTTAGTTACTTTCTGTAAATAGACAAACTTAGATAAATCAGATAAATAAAGTTAAAATCTCGTATATATATACAGGAAAAAGTCCCTGTGCTTCTCCAAAACGAATACAATATCATCAGAATTCTATCTCTTCTTTTCTTATTGTTTCTGTTCTTATAGAAAATTTGAGTTAAATTCTAAAATTTAAATTTTGTTGGCTGTGTAAAATCCTGAAAGAATTCTACCCTGCAACATCGAAGTAAGAGACTTAAATTCTTTAAAGATAGTGACATCAAAACCAGTTTTCTCCCCCGTTTTTAGGATTAATTTTTTTCTCTAACATTTCGTGCTTCAGAGTACTTTGATAAAGAAAAAGAAAAACATACACATCATTTATTGGCGAAATAAAGGAACAGGAGAATCAACTCGAAGCAAATCCGTACACCATTTTTATTTGTTATCATCCAACTACAATTATGACCAAATAGATAAAGAATCATGAGTTTATTTATATTTAATTAATTTTTGTTGTAATAAAAAAAGGTTAACCCTTCAATTTCAAGCTCACAAAATCTTGAACGAACAATAGATGATAAGAACTTCAAATCGGAAAAATTGATGAAAGGCTATGCCTAAACCCAATAATATTATGTACCCTAGTATTAGAAGGCCCTTAATGATTAAAATCATGAAAGCCTCATTTAGGGGTGTCAATGGTACGGTTCGACCAGTTATTTTATAAAATTTGTATCATACTAATTTTTTGGTTATTCTATTATGTATAACCAAAGCTAGACTATTCGAAATCGTCCCAATCATGTTGGTTTCTCTTTGGTACGGTTCGGTTAATTTTCGGTATTTTTTTAAATATCATATAAAAGTCATTAGTAGAACTAGAATGCAATAACATACGTACTTTATAGGACTTAGCAAAACTCTCTAGATATTTTTACTGTTTAAAGTGTGATGAATTAAGAAAACATGAAAGATAGTCAGAGTATAGATCCATCAATTATTCTATAGTAGCGTAAAAGAAACTAAACAAAGATAAAGAAAATATAAATCACACGAGTGGAAAGATATTAACCAAGTTGGGACTCAATAATAAAGTCTATAGAAGATTGAATATTCAAAAAGATAGATCCAAATCATACGAAAGGAAATATATTCAATACATTGTAGTTTGCTACTCATAATCGCTATAATACTTTGTGTCTTACTAGTGAATATGTTGGAAATAATTTAGTTTCAGTAGGAGTAGCATAATAGGTTTGGAATTAGGATTTTGAATTTAATTACTTGTTGGCTTGTAACCGTTTTCATAACTCCAAGGCCCAAGGAAAAATTTAATGCTTTATTATTTTTTAACTTAATATATAAATATATTTTTATAAGTAAATTTATTCGGTACGGTTCGGTATTTTTTGATTTATTTTCAATAATTAAAAAACTATCCTAATTATCGGTACGGTTATAGATTTATATAAAAACCTACGATTTTATTTTTTTTTAAAAACTAAAAGTCAGTTTGGTACGGTACGGTTCGGCCGGTTTAATTAGTTTTTAAATATCCATTGACTCCCCTAGCCTCATTTGTTTGCACTTAATGGAGGTCTGAATCTTAATCGTTCAGATCTTAGTTATTAAATGTGTTTGTTTTTTAGATCTGAATTTTATTCATTTAGATCTTAACCATTAATTATGTTTGTTTTTCAATTTTACAACTGTTTAATGAGTCTGAATAGATTTTAATAATTAAGATCTACAACAAAATCTTAATATCATTAAGATGTTGTATATTCAAGATTTTATGTAAAAATAATATTTCACTATTACTCTTACATTTTCATCACTAATCACTATCACCACAGCTTTCACTATCCCCCACTTTTATAAACTACTACCACCCACTATCCACCATCCTCAGCCATAACCATCATCATTTCCAAGCACGAATATCAGCTGTCTCACTAGCCATTATTTACAACCATCACTACAGTTTATGACAGGAGCGCTATCAACTGTAGTTTCTATTGAACATATCGCACGTATTATGTACATCATCTCTTCATTTGTCCATATCTACGCATGACAAGTGGCAGAGCATCACTTGGCGAAAGGTTGGTTAGGCGAACATCTTTCATCGGAAAATTATACCGTGGATATCAAATATAACTCGTTTGTGATAAATACTGTCTCTGTTCCAATTTATGTGACAATGTTTGACAGGGAATAAAGTTTAAGAAATAAATAAAGACTTATAAAACTTGTGATCTAAAATCGGCCTTCATGGCTTTTGTTGAATTTAAGATTAGATCTCTTATGTGTAAAGGATAGATCTCCCATGTGTAAAAAAGAGATATGGTCATAAAACTAAAAATAAATTTGTAATGGGCTACAAAACTATTTCACCCAAAATAAATCAAAAATATTTGTGTTGTTAAAAATCATCTCTTAAGTGGATAAAGAAAAATTTAAAGTTGTATTATTACTTAATATAGAAAAATGACATTCTTTTTTAGTACTTACTAAAAAAGAAGAATATCACATAAATTGGGCGAAGGGAACGTAGTATTTAATTTTGAACACTCTTTGTATAGAACTGAGGTTGCTAGCCCAGTCGCTAAGGGTGTTCAAATTGCGCCGGATGAAATCTCTCCTCAGGCGTTTTCTCCTACAGGTCATTTTAGTAGATCAATTCTTTGCCTACTCATATTAGTACATCAACTGAACATGTAGTGTAATCAAAATGCTATACATTCTGAATATTAACAAGGAAGATGCTACTTAATTGTTTTATTGTTTGAAAACCCACTTGATTTTCTTTTTATTTGTGGTTTCCTTTTTCTAATTGTGGTTCTAGAAGTTGAATTGGAACCTTTTTGCTATTTAATTTATTTGTTTAGGCTCGACTTCAATTTGATACCTTTTTTATTTTTATTTAAACATTAGTTTTACTCTATTGATGACAGAATACTCGTAATGAATCTCAATGTAAAATAGAAAGAATATCGTCGACACACTCATTCTTCGGATTTTTTTTTGTCAGTGCACCATTTTCATTTGAAAAAAATATATATTTGCTTCTTAAAAGTTTGAACATCCTTAGCAAATTTCCGGCAATACTAGTGCAAATGACATCGAGACACTACTGTCGTAGTATTTAAGTAGCTATATCTTTTTAATGAAATTCTATCCTTTCAACATCAAGAGTTTGTCAATTACATCATTTAATAGACGCCAACAGTTAACTGGATGGCTTGGATGCAGTAAGGATTTTGATTAAAGGCACAATTGTATAATGATACTTTTGGTTAATCTGGCATAATTTCAAGGGACGACGAAAAGGAGAGAGAGAGATCTTAAAGCATTTAACTACATGCACTACAATATCATCGTTTTCTGTTTTCTTTAAATCAATTAAGTGTTTACCAATTGTTATGGAAGGATTTCAATAGAAATGCTACTCAATTAAGCGAGTTTGTCCTAGGAAACCCTAATATTCAACAGAGAGATTGGACCTTGTTTCACTCTTCAGTTGTCTCTAGCCCATTTTTCCTCCTTTTATTTACTTACTTAAAACCTCAATGCTTCATCGCGGATCTAATATTTAAATTTAATGGGTTCAATTTTTAAGATTTTTAGTATTAAATTTATTATACGGTTCAAAATTATGGATTCAGCTTTAATAGTTGTTGAGATTTAGTAGATTTTTATATATAAATTTATACTATATATCGAATATTATGTGTTCAATTGAATTTGTAGCCTAAATGCTACATCCGCGCCCGCTCTCATGTCTTATTGATTCATGGACCAATAACGTGAATAACTTTTTAGCAGTGCGACCCGAACATGCATGACCTCTGCCTGATATTACATTCAAACATGTAACTATCTCATCTAAATATTTAAGTTTTCAGAGAGAAGGTACATTCTTATTTATTTAATTAAATTTTCAACACAATTATTTTATTGCAAAAATAAAAAATAAAAATAAATGAGTTATTATTCCATTTCTTATTGAACATCCAAAATGTTCATTTTACCAATCAAATGATGTCTTGACATCCATTTATTATCACAGAAATAGAAGAAGATATTAGTTCCTGAAAGAAGTTGCTTTGGTTGTACAACTCATATAACAGATCTATAGTCCACACCTCCACCATGACTAGCCAGTCTAGCCACTGCAGTGGACAGCTGTCTTCAATTTTAAGCAAAAGCTAATGATAAAAGAAAATGGGTGCTTTTATTATTGTAACATGGAATTAGGTAGTATATACTTAAAAATAGTAAGGTTACATGCTACGATAAGTTTAAAGTATATATAAGCGTCAAATATTTTGTATACTATCAATGTATATAATTGACTAAATCCTAAAAATATAACATGCGGTAATATTTTGTTGTTGGAATTCTGAATTTATCCAGAAAATGAGGCAATGCAGGGCCATCAAACAAATACAATTGATAATACTACTCCCTTCGTTTTAATTTAAATGATGGTTTGACTTGACACAAAGTTTAAGAAGAAAAAAAAAACCTTTTGAAATATGTGGTCTTAAAAACTTAATGGGCAAAAGTTTTTTGGGCCCATAATATTTGTGTGGTTATAAAAATTTCTCGTTAAGGGTAAAGTAGGTAAAATAAAAAGTTTAAAGTTAAATTATTTCTAAATATAGAAATGTGTCATTCTTTTTTGAACGGACCAATAAGGAAAGAGTGTCATTTAAATTGAAACGGAGGAATAAGTATTAGACAAATAATATAAGTACGTTTTCAAAAGTTCTGTTGGTAAAGTGTGTATACAAGTAAAATCGGAGACAATGCAGACCCCGATTTCCCGGTGAAGAAGACGGAAGAAGGGCACGAATACACGACGTTAAAATTGAGGCTGGGAGCCACTCAAATAGAGACCCATGAAAGGTGAAGAATATGTTCATCGTCGGGCGTGATAAAGCAACGCTCCCCGGACCCGAAACAAGCTCTAAGACCTCGGAAAATATGACAAACGGTTACGCACGACCAACAGAGGGTTGTGATATCCGTACCTAACCGGATATCATGACGCAGATCTCGCCCCATGTCGGTTATGGATTAGTAATTAACGAGAAATGAAGATTTTTACTTTTTTTAGACTTGTACTAGGGATGAAACTCTCCAACTATATAAATGAGAAGTTTTTCTTTGATAACATATGTTGTAACATGCAAACTAAGGCAATACAAGTTCATATTTCTGCTTTCTAGCTACTGCAAAGTTCTTACTTTATTATTTGTTCTTCATTCACAATTGGTTTCGAACCAAGAGTCTGATCGAGGACAAAATTGTTGTTCAACCTAAGTTCGAGCTAGGCCGTAATATTACAATTGGTTCGATTGTTCATTTTTGTCTTTTACTCTTTTATCTAATATTCCTGATTATTTGTGTTGAATCTATCCACATATCTTTAAAATCTCGTACAAATTTAATTGTTACACGTTTTAAGGGTAAACAGTTTGGTGCCCAACGTGGAACTAAGGATAATAGTGATGGTTTGATACAAATCTCCATAACACACTCTATTTTACGCTTGTTCTTTAAAGTCTTAATTTCAGGTTAGTTTGAAATCAAATTCTTAGTCTGCCCACTTGAACGTTGACGATGAGTCTGGCCATCATGGCGAAAACAACAATCTGGTGCCTAGCAACGAGGTACCTCATGTTGATCATAACGGAGTCCCAGTTGTCGATCCGGTCGATGCTAACTCACATTTGGCCACCAACGTCAACCTACCAATTGATCCCGAAAATAGTGTTCGCGGGGGACCCCGTCCAACAACTCGAGAATCACCCGAAGGCGAAGGCGATGGGGTAAGCCTACGGTTAATCTTCGAAATGTTACAGGCTCAACAGGCGGCAATAATGCAGCTTCAGAATCAAAATCACGCCCCTAGTAGAGTTGAGCCCGAACAGTCCCGAGAAAACATCCGAAGAAATGAGCAGATCATCGAGAGACCGGGTGAGGCTGAGCCCTTGGTCAATTCTGAAATAATGAGAATGCTCGAAGCATTAACGAAGTGGGTGGATTCAGGTGAAAAGAAAATTTAGGCCAACGACAAAAAGGTGGAAACATACAATTCCAGGGTCGACCAAATCCCAGGAGCACCCCCGTTAGTGAAATGGCCGAATTCCAAGAAATTTATCCAGAAGCCTTTCCCTCTGAGCGCGGCACCGAAGCTGATTCCAAAGAGGTTTCGTATGCCCGATATCCCAAAATATAATGGAACTACGGATCCAAATGAGCATGTGACCTCCTATATATGCGAAATCAAAAGGGACGACTTGGAAGATGATGAAATCGAGTCGGTGTTACTGAAGAGGTTTGAGCAAACTTTGTCCAAAGGAGAAATGATATGGTATCATAACTTATCCCAAAATTCCATTCACTCGTTTGCTATGCTTGCATATGCTTTCGTGAAGGCCCATGTTGGGGCCATCAAGGTTGAAATGAGAAAGCCAGATTTTTTCAAGGTTAAACAAAGAGACAACGAGATGCTCAGGGAATTTGTATCGAGGTTCTAGATAGAATAGATGAACCTACCTCTGGTCACAGATGATTGGATCGTTCAGACGTTTACTCAAGGACTTAACCCTCGAAGCTCCTTGGCTTCATAGCAGCTAAAACAAAATTTGGTAGAGTAATCGACGGTAACTTGGGTTGACATCTACAATAGGTACCAGTCAAAGATCAGAGTCGAGGATGACCAACTCAAAGCCCCTTCTAGGTCTATTTATCCCATCAAGGCCGAAGACAGGTCTAAGAGAACCGTCAATCATAATCCAAGGCCGGTCTGGGATTGGTACCAACCATACAGTGCGGACCAAAGGGGAAATGGGTCCAAGTGTCACGCCACATGAAACGAAAAGAGAGGTGATCGAGGGCCCGGTAGCCGAGGCCTGGTGAGAAAAAATGGTTTCGACATGCCGCCCATGGGTAGGAAAACACCAAGATTATCAGAGTATAACTTCAACGTTAATTTTGACGGTATTGTATCAGCCATCGGGCGCATTAAGGAGACCAAGTGACCCCGATCATTGCAATTCGACCTTACCCAAAGATTTTTTAACTTTATGTACAAGTGTCACGACACTCACGGCCATAGGACCAAGGAGTGCCGACAATTGAGAGAAGAAATTGCCCGGTTGTTCAATCACGGGCACCTCCGAGAATTTCTGAGTGATCGAGCCTAAAACTACTTCAGAAACAGGGGCGGCAACAAATAGGCTAAACAAGAGGAGCCTCAACACGTCATCAACATGATCATTGAAAGGGTCGATGTCCCTCAAGGGCCAATGATAAAGCACGCTAAAGTATCTATCACAAGGGAAAAATGCACCTGAGATTATGTTCCAGAGGGAACTATTTCGTTCAGCGACGAGGATGTCGAAGAGATTGTGCAGGCACACAACGATGCACTGGTAATATCTGTACTTATCAATAAATTTCGAGTTAAACGTGTGTTGATTGATCCAGGTAGCTCAGCCAACATCATCAAATCGAGGGTCGTAGAGCAGTTGGGGTTACAGGACCAAATAGTGCTGGCGGTCCGGGTGTTGAACGAGTTTAACATGGCATGCGAAACCACTAAAGGGGAGATATTCCTAGCGGTGAACACCGCCAGGAAGATCTAAGATACAAAGTTCTACATGATCGAAGGGGACATGAGGTACAATACACTATCCGGAAGGCCGTGGGTTCACAACATGAGGATGGTACCCTCAACCTTGCACCAGGCATTGAAATTCCCCACGGCAGGAGGAGTCAAGATGGTCTATGGAGAGCAGCTGGCTGCAAAAGAGTTGTTCGCAGTAGACGAGGTAATCCCGGTGCCCGCAGTTTCAACATTAAGGAACATGGAGCTGACCAAAAAGGAATAACGAGAAATAGACGAGGAGGATGATTACGGGGTTCCGAGATCCTTCATAGGTCCTGATGACACCGATGCCACCAAATCGACGGTCGAAGAGTTGGATCAATTCATATTAATCGAACATCTACCAGATCAAAAGGTATACCCGGGCCCGAAGTTCCTTCCGGTTAAGCAGAAGAGGAGATCGCAGTCCGAGCTCAAGCATACGTTCATCAAGGATGAGGTATCCAAACTACTTAAAATAGGGTCCATTTGGGAAGTTAAATACCCGGACTGGTTAGCTAACATAGTGGTAGTGCCTCAAAAAGGGAATAAGCTAAGAATGTGTGTAGATTATAAAGATATAAACAAGGCATACCCCAAGGATTCTTTCCCTTTGCCTAACATCGATCGGATGATCGACGCGACAGCCACGCATGAGATACTCATCTTTCTCGATACCTATTTCGGGTACAGCCAAATTCGAATGGACCTGAACGATCAAGAAAATACTTATTTTATCACTAAATTTGGCACCTACAATTATAATATAATACCGTTCAGATTAAAGAACACTGGTGCCACCTATCAACGCCTAGTAACCGGATGTTCGAAGAACGGATAGGAAAATCAATGGAAGTTTATATTGCCGACATGTTAGTCAAGTCCCTGCAAGCAGAGGACAATTTGAAATATTTGCAGGAGACTTCGACATGCTGAAGAAATACAATATGAAGCTGAACCTAGAGAAGTGCGCATTCGGGGTTGGATTAGGAAAATTTCTCGGGTTCATGGTATCCAATCGAGATCAACCCCAACAAAATCAAAGCCATAGAGGATATCACCGTGGCGGACAATGTCAAAGCCGTTCAAAGGAGGGCCGAGTATATAGCCACCCTGTGTCGGTACATATCGAGGTCCTCAGACAAAAGCCATCGATTCTTCTCACTATTAAAAAAGAAGAATAACTTTTTCTGGACCCCGGAATCCCATCATTGGAATAACTCAAACATTCCCTATCGAGTCCGCCCCTGTTGTACACTCCGAAGGCGGACGAACAGTTGTACTTTTACTTGGCAGTTTTCGAGGTTGTGGTAAATGTAGTCTTAGTCTGGGAGGAGGAAGGTACACAATTTCCTATTTACTATATTAGTAGAAATCTAGGCAAGGCCGAAACAAGGTATCCTCGCTTGGAAATATTGGCGCTCGCTTTGCTAAGAGCCTCCGAAAAGCTAAAATCGTACTTTCAATGCCACCCCCATATGTGTCGTGACCTCTTACCCGCTGAGGAACATCATGAACAAACCCTAGCTCTCGAGCCGGTTGGCCAAATGGGCCGTCAAAATCACCAGGTACGATATCGAGTATCGACCCCGAACCGCCATAAAATCTTAGATTTTGGCAGACTTCGTGGTTGACTTTACGCCGGCTTAATACCCGAAGTCGAAAGAGAATTATTGTTAACCTCGGGGACCACTTCGGGAATCTGGACCCTTTTCACAGACGGTGCCACGAACGCGAAGGGGGTCTGGGCTCAGCATCATATTGAAACCACCTACGGGAAATGTAATTAGGCAATCTATCAGAACTACTAAATTAACTAACAATGAGGCCGAGTATGAGGCCATGATTGCAGGTCTAGAATTGGCTTAAAGCCTTGAGGCAGAGGTGATAGAAGTTAAGTGTGACTACCTCCTCGTGGTATATCAAGTTAACGGGACGTTCGAAGTAAAGGAAGAGCGGATGCGAAGATACTTAGACAAATTACTGGTAGCGTTGCATCAATTCAGGGAATGGACCCCGCAGCATGTACCGCGAGATCAGACTAGTGAAGCTAATGCTCTGGCTAAATTGGGGTCGTCGGTCAATACTGATGAATTTAGTTTGGGAATGATAGTGCAGCTTATAAAGTCGGTGATAGAAGAAGGTCACGTCAAAGTAAACTCGACGAGTTTAACTTAGGACTGGAGGAACAAGTACATAGATTACTTGAAGACCGAAAAACTACCATCGGATCCCAAAGAATCGAGGGCTCTGCATACCAAGGCCGCCAGTTTTAGCTTGGTCGAGGAGGCACTGTTTAGGAGAACCTTCGACGGCCTGCTAGCTAGATGTTTGGGACTAGGAGACCAAATACGCCTTGAGAAGTTCACGAAGGCACTTGCGGGAACCATTCGGGTGCAGAATCTTTGATTCGGAAACTAATCAGGGCCGACTATTACTGGACCAAAATGGAGAAAGATGCGAAGAACTTCGTACGGAAATGTGATAACTGCCATAGACACGTCCCGATGATCCATCAACCGGGAGAAATGCTCCACTCGGTTTTGTCCCCGTGGCCATTTATGAAGTGTGGAATGGACATTGTCGGTCCCCTACCGTGGGCACCTGATAAAGCTCAATTCATACTATTGATGACCGATTATTTTTCCAAATGGGTCGAGGCTCAAGAATTCTAAAATGTCCAGGAGAAAGAAGTCATTGACTTCATCTGGGACCACATAATATATCGATTTGAGATATCGGCCAAGGTCATTTGCGATAATGGAAAACTATTCGTCAGAAGCAAGGTAAATAAATTTTTCGAAGATCAGAAGATCAAAAAAATACTATCAACACCTTATCTCCCTAGTGGAAATGGGCAAGGCAGAATCAATAAACAAGACCATATTTCAAAACCTGAAAAGAAGGTTGACCGGTGCGAAAGGAAAATAGAATGAGATCCTGCCTGAAGTCCTATGTGCATACCATACGACTTCAAAGTCTAGCATCGCAGCCACCCCGTTTTTATTGGTCTATGAAGCCGAAGCCTTAATACCAGTCAAGGTGGGAGAGCCAAGCCTCAGGTTCCAATATGCGACAGAAGAGACAAACCGCAAGGCCATGATCACGAGCCTGGAACTATTGGATTAAATACGGGAGGCCGCCCTGAACCGGTTTGCCGCCCAGAAACAGCAAATAGATAGGTATTACAACCGAAGAGCCAGCTTCCGACACTTTCAAGTTGGGTACTTGGTGTTGAGGAAAGTAACATTTCACACTAGAAACCCGAGTGAGGAGAAGCTGGGACCGGACTAGGAAGGACTATATCGAGTTATCGGAATAACCGGCAAAGTCTCGTACAAACTCGAAGCAGGAAACGACATAGTACTATTGAACGACTAGAACGTGGCACACTTAAAGCGGTACTACTGCTAAGGTAGGAACTCAATCACTTTTTAATCATGTTGTAAACTGGACTATCATTTGCAGGTAAACGACCGAGGATGGATGTGGCTATTAGGTCCAAAAGCACGCATTGCACTCTTTTTCTCTTGAACCGGTCTAATCCAAAAATGGGTTTTTCGGTAAGATTTTTAACGAGGCAACAGTAAAATATGCTAACTTATATTCAAAGACTGATTTCAAACCGGAGTCAATCATCGTTCTCTTCAGATCAAGGTCTTATGATATTGGGGGTCGTTACCCTCGGATTAAGGTCTTTAGCGAGGAAAAAAGAAAAATTTGTATGCTAAAAGCTAAGGCTTGGTGGTAAGGATTCATTGTAAGAGCCAAACGGTCTTATGATACGTGCTCACGTAGTCCACTCTAGCCATGACACAAGTTTTTATACGCTTTCGATCGTATACCTTGCATACTAAGAAATGAAAGAAATTTCTGCTTTGCTGTTACGCATTTTTGCTTCTTCAATCCCGGATCCTAGAGACCATGGGCTACGCCTAATCGGTGACTATCGATCCCAAGGGCTACCCCTATTGGGGACTATCAAACCCAAGGGCTACCCCTACTCGGGGACTATCGCACGAAGAAAAATTGTACGACCCGGGCTACCGAATCTCGGAGGCACAAAACCTATTAGGTGGTGCCCAAATATAAAAGGTTATAACCACCCTAAAACCGGCTCAGAGAAGTCTGAAGCCCGTAACCAGAAAGTAAGGCCTTTACGAAAATTCGAAACCTACTAAAATATTATCCTCAACAAAAATATCGTCTAAAAACACTTAAGCATCTTGGGAACCTACGGTCTCACCGAGGGTCCAAAGCCCCGAGCAAACAAAGATGCATGAAAGTCGGGCTTTGTTCAAACTTCTGAAAAATAAAGGCCATGGAACTACATCTAATTCTATGCTAAGGCACCAAAAACAATACATGAATAAAAATTGCAAGAAAATGCTGGAAAGGTAAAGACACGATGTTGCTAGAAAGGGAAATTTTCATATATATATATATATATATATATATATATATATATATATATATATATATATATATATATATATATATATATATATACACACACACACACACACACACACACACACAACGACCTCTAAATAAATAAAAAGAAATACATAAGGAAAAATAAAAAACTGAAAAAGTACTAAGGCATCTACGCCTGGTCTTCACCGGGGCTCGACTCGTCGTCGGAATCGTCGGAGCCCTCAAATCCCTCAGAGCCTTTGGAACCATCAGAGCCTTTGGCACTCTCAGGCACGTAGAGCTCTTTTGCCTTAGCCTCGAGCCTTTTAGCTTCTTCGATCTCGGCCGATAGGTCAAAACCTCGGGCGTGGATCTCTTCGAGGGTATCTCTTTGGGACAACCGCTTCATGTATTTAGTATTTGTCTTTAAGCGGGTCTCGGCTGCCTCCACATTGTCCTTGTACTGGGCCACCATATCCTCGGCATCACTAGAGGTTGTGTCCAATTTGGACCTTAGTGCCGCATATTTTCTTCTGAGAGCATCCCGGAGTTGGTTCTAGATTGATACCACCTCCGACTTCGCAGTTTCCTTCTCCGAAGCCAGCAAGTCCATCCTGCCCTTCCACCATTCGGCCATGGCCTTGACCTCGTCCATCTTGGCCTGGAGCTGGTCGATTAGGTCTATCTTCAGTTGGACCTGCGAAGTTGTGTCGTTAGGCACCATGACTAGCTGCTCATTTTTAGCCTCAAAGATCTTTACCTTCTCAACCATGTTGGCATGTTCCCGCTTCATGGTAGGGGCCTCCTTCTGAGCTTTTTCCAGCTCGTCCTGAAGAATCGGGAGATCTTTAAGGGTCTCGTCCTATTTCACACTAAAGAGCATGTACATGTCATTTGGAACTGTTCTTTGAGCTCGATTTGGCTAATTTCCAAGCGGTACCGGAGGAAGATTTTATGGTGAAGCACTGAAGCCTGTAAAATAATGAAAGTAGTAAAAGACATCAAAACCTAAGTGGGATTCATAAAGAGGTACAAAACATTTGACGCCTTACCCGGTTCAGCATTTGTTGTGCCTCATTATAAAGACTTGATGTGCCTACCTCGTTCATCTTTGCCTGGTCCTCCTCGTTCACTAGGCATCGGAGGTAGTTGGCTATTCTTGCCAGAGCATATAGGACTCGAGCATCTTCCGTGACTGTGAGAACGACTGTTCTCTTGCGCTCGGGGTCCACGCTCGATGCGGGAAATTGCTTCACCAGTTTTGGGCTCAAACTCGGCCCGCCAGCCCCCTAGGGCACGTCCTTCTTCGGGATCTTTAGGTGACCCAGCTCGAAAAAATCCTCTAATGTGGACATGTCCATGCCGTCGAAAAAGGAGTTGTGGGGATCATCAGAACCCGGCACTCCCTCACTTGACTTTTCTTTGTCCGCTTGGGCCTCTTAGAGCATGGACTCGGTATAAGAGGGCGTCTCTATGATGTCAATCACACCGGTTGCCTCCTTCGATACAAGATCGGCTTCCTAGGAGGTCGCAACCTCCATATCCCCCTCAAGTTCCCCGTGCCAAAAGGGGATCGATCTCGTGGTCCCCTTTCTCGGTTGTCACCTTCTCCCTAGTGGGGGTCGATCCATGGGCGACGAAGATGTCGTCTTCTTCGGCCTCATCCTTGAGCCGATAGAGATATCCAGGGTCCGGTCCCCTGGACTTGGTATTATTCTTGGACTTCCGGGCCCGGGTGGCTGCCTTCTTCTTCTTCCCTTCGGGGTCCAGGGAACCCGAAGACTTTTTATTTTTCTCCTTCTTCTCCTTTGCGGCAACCCCGGGTTGTCCCGAGATGGAGGGCTCGGTAGGCAAAGACGGATCCTCATCCTCATCAAGCGGCCTAAGTTCGGTGGTCTTAGGGAAACCTGTGAGAAAAAAGAAAAGGTTAGCACTATATAAGTTAAGCGCATGATGGTAACTATTTTAGGGAAGAACCTCAACATGAGAACGGGCCTCCCATTTTATGGTGAAGCACTGAAGCCTGTAAAATAATGAAAGTAGTAAGAGACATCAAAACCTAAGTGGGATTCATAAAGGGGTACAAAAAGGTTGATGCCTTACCCAGTTCAGCGTCTACTGTGCCTCATTTAAAAGACTTGGCGTGCCTACCTCGTTTATCATTGCCTGGTCCTCCTCGGTCACCAGGCATCGGAGGTAAATGTCTATGCCCACCGAAGCACATAGGACTCGATCATCCACCGTGACTGTAAGAACGACCGTTCTCTTGTGCCCGGGGTCCACGCTCGACGCAGGAAATTGCTTTACCAGTTTTGGGCTCGAACTCTGCCCGCCAGCTCCTTAGGGCACGTCGTTCTTCGGGATCTTCTGGTGACCCAGCTCGGAAAAATCCTCTAATGTTGACATGTCCATGCCGTCGAAAAAGAAGTTGAGGGGATCATCTGAACCCCGCACTCCCTCACTTAACTTTTCTTTGCCTGCTTGTGCCTCTTTGAGCATGGACTCGGTATAGGAGGGCGTCTCTATGATGTCAATGACACCGGTCGCCTCCTTCGAAATAGGAGCGGCATCCAGGGAGTTCGCAGCCTCCATCTCCCATTAAGGTTCCCCGAGCCAGAAGGGGATCGACCTCGTGGTCCCCTTTCTCGGTTGTCGCATGCTCCCTAGTGGGGGTCGATCCATGGGCGATGAAGATGTCATATTCTTCGGCCTCATCCCTAAGCCGGTAGAGATATCCAGGGTATGGTTCCCTGGACTTGGTATTCTTCTTGGTCTTCTGGGCCCGGGTGGCTGCCCTCTTCTCCTTCCTCTCGGGATCCGGGGAACCCGAGGAATTTCTCTTTTTCTCCTTCTTCTCCTTTGCGGCAACCCCGGGCTGTCCCAAGACGGAGGGCTTGGCAGGAAAATACGGATACTCATCCTCTTCAAAAGACCTAAGTTCGGTGGTCTTAGGCATATCTGTGAGAAAAATGAAAAGGTTAGCACTATATAAGTTAAGAGCATGATGGTAACTATTTCAGGGAAGAACCTCGCCGTGAGAACGGGCCCCCCATTTTCCCTTCGAAAGTTTGCGCCATCCGCGCTTGGAGTACAACATCTACCTTACAAATCCCTTCGATCCACTCCTTGAATCGAGGGATTACATTGGGAACTTGGGCAACAGCTGCAAGACCACAAACACAAGCGATGAGAGAAAGAACAAAAAGGAAGAAACCCTGAAAGACAATACTTACGGGATGCGTTCCATTCCTCGGGGAACGAAAAGAACTCGGGGGGAATCAGGTCTTCGATTTTCACCCGAACGAACCTACCATGCGAGCCTCGATCTCGGTCCTCGTCAATGCTCGAGAAAAGAGCCTTGCTTGCTCGGCGGACGAGCTTGATCAGTCCCCCTCAAAAGATTCTGGGACTGTACAGGCGGAGTAAGTGGTCGAGGGTGAACCGAGGAGACTCGGTGTTGTTCACGAAATGGCACAAAAGGATCACAATCCTCTATAAGGATGGATAGATTTTCCCAAGGCATACCTCGCACATCTTGTAGAAAGCAAGAACTACGGGATCCACAGGGGCGAAGTAGTTATATCATCATTGGGCCTGGTGACGACCACGTCCTTACCCTCCCACTTACAGTCTGCTCGGACTGCGAAAGGGTTTCTCGATGACAGAGCATATGTATCTCCATGTTCCCTCGCCTCGGTCTTGTTGTCTAGAGGCCTTCTCTACCTTGAAGTCATCCCCGATGGAGTAGCCCACGGGTATGAAGCTCTTTATGGGGGCTTTGGAGCCACCTCGGGAGCGGCCACCTCGGCATCTGCGGCCGGGTGGGAAGATAAAGGGGCAGCTTGCTGAGGCACTGACTTGGAAGTTTTTGCCATCGTGATCTGGAAAAATATGAAGATTTACAGGGAAGTATGAAGACTTGTAGGAGAATATGAAGATTCGAAGGGAAAATATGAAGATTTGAAGAAAGAGTATGAAAGTTTGAAGGTGGGATGAAGATATGAAGATCTAGGTTGGAAATCCAAGAACAAATATGAAGGTTTGAAGATCAGAGATGATGATATGAAGACTCAAGAAGAAGGGTTTGAAGATTTGAAAAAGTTAAAGGCTGTTTGAAAATTCGAAGGTAAAATCTAGGATCGAAAGTGAAAGAAGTGTAAAAGGTCGAAGCTTTTATAGGGGAAAATGCAATCAATGTGCGATGTTTCACATTCGAAGACAACAGCCGATGATCGACACGTGTTCGAAGTCAGAATGACATGACTGATGGGACGTTTTGATTTACTCGACATCTCAGTTATAACGTACGAGGGAAGAAGCCGGGGTTCATCTATTCGTTTTCCATCGATCCGGCGAACCTACACTCCAAAAAACGAGGGGACTATCTGTATACGGGTAAAATCGGGGACAATGCACACCCCGATTTCCCGATGAAGAAGACGGAAGAAGGGCATGAACACACGAGGTTGAAATCGAGGCTAGGAGCCTTTCGAATAGAGACTCATGAAAGGTGAACAATGTGCTCATCTTCGGGTGTGATAAAACAACGCTCCCCGGACCCGAAACAAGCTCTAAGACCTCGAAAAATATGGCAAACGGTTACGCATAACTAATAGAGGGCCGTGATATCCGTACCTAACCATATATCACAGTGTAGATCTCGCCCGATGTCGGTTACATATCGGTAATTAACAAGAAACGAAGATTTTTACCTTTTGTAGACTTGTACTAGGGATGAAATTCTGCTACTATATAAAGGGGAAGTTTTTCTTTGATAACACACACTATAACACGCAAACAAAGGCAATATAAATTCATATTTTTGCTTTCTAGCTCCTGCAAAGTTTTTACTTTATTGTTTGTTCTTCATTCACAATTGGCTTCGAACCAAGAGTCTGATCGATGACAAAACTATTGTTGAGCCTGATTTCGAGCTAGGCCGTAACATTACAATTGATTGGATTATTCATTTTTGTCTTTAACTCCTTTATCTAATATTCTTAATTACTTGTGTTGAATATATTCACATATTCTTAAAACCGCGTACAAATTTAATTGTTATCCGTTTTAAGGGTAAACAAAGGGGTCCGGAACCAAAGTATGATCTTTTTGGACTCAAATGACGAAAATAGGTGAAAAAATAACTTACTATCATTTTATATATAGCGCGGTTATACCTTAACGGCACGTTTGGCCGTTAAAGTAGAGCGTATATATTACATGCATATATTACATTCGCTATATTCAGCATTCGATGCGCTATCCATCTAAACTTCACTTTTCTCCTTATTTTTCTAGCGTCTTGCATCAGCTACTTGTTCGCGTTTGGCTATATATTTCTGATGCTTTTCATACAATAAGAACGAGTCTTTTGCAATGATTGAAGTATTCATCATCTACTTAATTTAAAAAGAAAATATCTTCGTAGAGAAAATATATACTGAAATCTGTAGGGTAGACTTTCAAGAAAAAATATATGATTTTGTCCAGGCAAAACTGAAATTTGCAAAAAAAAAAAAAAAAAAAAGGAGTTGGTATGAATCTTCTTGCAATTGACAATTAATTCTCCTTTAATTTTCATTTGAAATTTTAAGAGCGATTTTCTGTACTCCTAACGAGCAATTTCATGGCGCTTTAGTTCAACGAAAAAGGTCCAAATATGCCTTTATATTATACGAAATTGAGCACATTTGTCCTTCGTTAATACTTTAGCTCAAATATGTCCTTACCGTCACATAGTTGGTCCATATATGCCCTTAGAGTTACACAGTTGGCTCATATATGCCCTTTTCGAAACGAAATCCACCCAAACTAATTAGCTCTTTCGTTAATTGTATTAAAGTGTATTACAAACACTATTTCGTTTTTATTAGTACTTTTTTTTCTTTACCTTTCTCTTTTCTTTCTTCTTTTTTCTTTTCTTCTGATTTTTTTTTCCTTTTTCTTTCTCCCTTATCCGATTTCCTCCATTACTGATGTCTTCACCATTTTCATCATCAATTTCACTTGACAAAACTCATTAATTCCAATTACTAATAAAATTCTCCCATAAGAATATTTTTATAGATCATATATTTTTTAATTTTTACTAAACATATATTTAGTTCTAAAAAATTTAAGAAAGTAAGATTGAAATAATATTTATGTAACAAAAAATCCGAAAATCCAATAAAATCGAACAATCCAAACCGATATAATTGATTTGGTTTGATTTTGATAAAAATCAAACCAACCCGTTCCATGTACACCCCTAATTTACATAGTTAATAAAAAAAATAGAAAATGTCCAGCTGAAAAAAGACTAACAACTCAAATTTATAACACTACAACTTGAACTCTAGGCTTTTAATCATTAAATTATCTTTCTGGAAATAATTTAAATATTTTGGTCTTTTGAGTATTGTTAAAGGTTGAGATATTTTTATTATTTTAAAGTTTAAACCATAATTTTTGGAATAATTTAATTTCATTTATTTAGAGGGCCAGTGAAATTGGAACTTGATTACCTTATGTGAGAATTTTCTTAGTAATTAGAATTCATGAATTTTGTCAAGTGAAATTGGTGACGAAAATGGAGAAGACATCAGTAATGGAGGAAACGGATAAGGGAGAAAGAAAAAGGAAAAAAAAGAGAAGAAAAGAAAAAAGAAGAAAGAAAAGAGAAAGGTAAAGAAAAAAAATAATAATAAAAAAGAAATAGTGTTTGTAATATACTTTAATACAATTAAAGAAAGAGCTAATTAGTTTGGGTGAATTCCGTTTCGAAAAGGGCATATATAGGCCAATTGTGTAACTCTAAGGGCATATATGGACCAACTATGTGACGGTAAGAGCATATTTGAGCTAAAATATTAATGAATGGCAAATGCGCTCAATTTTCTATAGTACAAGGGCATATTTGGACATTTGCCCTTAGTTCAATAATACCAATAGAGCATATTATATTAGTTGAGGTTTGATGTTTATTACAATAATATTGTCACACCCCTTTGATGCCCCCTAAAACGATAAGCGTGCGTTATGGATGGTGGGTTAAAGAGTTTCTCCAATTAAAATGACAAATTTGAATAGGGATTATTTTACTTACAGAGTCGCCACTTGGAATTGAGTTTTGGGGTGTTCCAAGTCACCTTCTATTTGAATCCCTAGTCAAAGGAAGGTTTGATTCTATTATTATTTGTCGGCGAAAACAAAGTTCGGGTAAGGAATTCTGTTGACTAGGAAGAAGGTATAAGGCATTTTTCGAGTCCCGTGGTTCTAGCATGACCGCTTTATTAACCACAACTTGGCTTGAATTAATTTGGAATAAACTGTGATTTATTGGTTTCCATATTTTATCTATCCTCTTTTAATTATTAAAATATGGATTTGTCTTTGAAACAAATCACGTGTGTGAATCAGTTTTGTTTATTGTGCCAAAATCATGTCACGCGTACGTATATACAATTAATGGCATTTTATTATATTAAGATTATTTTGGCCCAAAATTACGCAAACGCATACCTTGATTTTAATTTGGAAGTCGTAATTATGTCACGCGAATATATACATGATCACGATAATTCAATTAATTAGCATGCCTAAAGCAAACTAATGTGTGTTCTTGAATTAATTCTATCTAAGTTTGTTGTGAGGCATATAGTTATGGAAGTTATTTTTTAATAGAAAACTTATGCAACTAAACAAATCACGAAATTCATATTCTGCTTCTCGATGTCACCCAAATATTCTCTAAGCTCACTTGCATTAAAAATTCATTTCCAATTCATCTTTTACCTTCTTTAATCTTAAATCACATAGACCCAAAAATTCTTCTAAGTTCTATTAAACAAACATTAAGGTTCAATGCAAATTTCTTTTGAAAAAATTAATGACTAAACTTCTTTTGAAAAATTAATTAACCATACTCTACAATTAACGTACAGAAAGCAATGAATCAACATGACACTTTATCAAGCAAAAAATAGCAAAACAAGATGCAAATCACTCAAAAATTGCAGCCAAAAGAAACATAATGTGAATCAGTAATGAAAAAAAGCAAAGGGAATAACCTTAATTGTCTTTTATATCTGTAACTCAATTTGAACCGAGGGTCTCACATTTGAACAAAAACTCGGAGCAAAACTGTCTAAACTCAAAACCAACGTGCAGAGAAATTGATTCCAACGAACAGAGGCGGGGAACCAAACGTCGACCTCAAAAAGGACCTCGCCGGCGACCTCAAAACCTGTCGGAAAACTCGAATCTCGACGGAAACGAAAACTAGAAGAAAGAAACTATTTATAACGGGGTTTGGTGGTTATTTGAAGCTGATTTCGAGTCATTTTTGGCTGCTTTTCATGGCTAGATTTTGAGGTCATTTTTACTGATTTTGGCTTAGTTTTGACGTGTTTGTTGGGCTGGAGATAAAGCTGGATTTTGGCTGCGTTTTCAGCCGCCTTTGGAGTGATTTGGAGCTATTTTTGGCTAGTTTAGAGGTGTTTTGGAGCTGGAATTCTACTGAGTTTTGGAAGTTATTTTTAGGGTGGTTGTTGGCTGGTTGAAGGTGGCCTTTACAGCGGGGTTTTGGTGTGAAAACAAGGTTGATCTTGATGGAGGTTTTTTGAGAAGGAAGATGAAGGTGTGGTCTATTAGAGTTGATAGAGGGAATGAGGGCATCGACTGTCTTCTCTTTTGGGGTGAGGGATCCTCCTAGGGGATGTTCTGTCCGTCTCCTCTAAGAAGAAAGGAATTGAGGGTTGTTTTTAATAGGTAAGGAGAGTGGTATGGAGTTTGTGAGTGGGGGACAAGCATGGGGGACAAGGGAAAGTAAAGAGGGGACAAAGTGTGGGGGACAAGCATGAGGGCAAGCATGGGGGACAAGAGAAAGTGGAGTGGGGACAAAGTGTGGGGGACAAAGAGTGGGGGCATGCGTGGGAAGATGGGAGCGAGAAATATTCAAGCACGGTAAAAAAATTAGGTGCTCACAGCATGCCCCTCTTTGCTTGAAAATATTAAAAGTTTTCAAGCAAAGATAAAGTGAGTCGTGTGACTAAGTTTTTGACCTTATCGTTATTTAAAAGAGGAAAAACAAATAAAATAAAAAGGTGCAACCGAGTCCTGGTTTTGGACAGCCTACATATCCCGGGTTATAAGGGAATCAGGTCGCGTGTAGTTCAAGAAGAATGATGGAGTGATGAGTTCGAAAGTCGAGCTAGGTTCCGTCGAGGCTCCGGTCCGTGGCCCTGTTATTACATCAAAATCTAAAGGAACTAAACAAGCTTATCAGCTATAAGTTACAAGATTCCTATTTATAAGTCTTCTGAACCTTAATCTTGAGTCTTGACTGGTTGTTCATGCAGACTCAGATCTGAACCTTGATGCTCGCTAGCTGTAGGTGCTAGTTCATTTTTCTACGGCTTCTTCTGAGCAAAACGGGAAATGTGAATCTCATAACTTCAGTCATGTTTTGAGCAGTCCATATCATTTCCATCTGCTTCTGCATTTGGATTCACTTTTTTTTCCTTTTCTTTTCTTTATTTTGGATTCAGACTTCTTCTTTTGTTCATCTCAAACCTTGTGCCTCGAGGTAAAATCTGCTCAGACATCACAACAAACAAACAAACAAACAAAATTTTTCTGTCCCAATTTTCACTAGGAAAAATTTCGTGAGTTATTATAACAAAATTCTAAACTACTTCTTTATTTAAAGAAAATTAAAAAAAAACAGTAATGGTGTACCCTGAAAAGGTCATGATAATTGTTTTTTAATTATTGTCCCAAAAGAATGTCTCAACTAAGGATTTGTGTACCTTATGTTGGGAAAATGTGGTCAGAGAATGGGATACCCTATATTGGCAATGATACCAGGGAGTGGTGTATCCTACATTTAAAATCAAATCAACTAGGGAGTGGTGTACCCTATGTTGGAGAACACAGCTAGGGATTGGTGTACCCTATACTGGTAAGGATATTAAGGATTGGTGTACCCTATGCTGGTAAGGAAATATAATCAGGGGATTGGTGTACCCTTTATTACTGAGAAGAAAATATAAACAGAGGTTGGCACCCTGTATTACTGAAAAGGAAATGTAACTAGGGATTGGTGCCCTGTATTACTGAAAAGGAAATGTAACCAGGGGTTGGCGCCCTGTATTACTAAAAAGGAAATGTAACCAGGGGTTAGCGCCCTGTATTACTGAAAAGGAAATGTAACCAGGGGTTGGCACCCTGTATTATTGGAAAAGGAAATATAACCAGGGGTTGGCGCCCTGTATTACTGAAAAAATGCTGAATCCCCAGGGCGAAAAGGGTCTACCTGAGTTAAACTCCGAAAAGCAAACCTGGGCGAAGTGTACTTCTACTCGGAATATGAGATGTATCCCCCTAGGCGAAAAGTTTCTACCCAGGTTAAACTACGTAAAACAACATGAGCGAAGAGTACTTCTATCCAGAACTATGAGCTGGATCCCCTAGGCGAAAAAGGTTCTACCTGGGTTAAGCTACGTAAAACAACCTGAGCGAAAAGTACTTCTACCCGGAACTATGAGCTGGATCCCCCTAGGCGAAAATGTTCTACCTGGGTTAAGCTACCTAAAACAGCCTGAGCGAAAAGTACTTCTACCCGGAAACTATGAGCTGGATTCCCCTAGGCGAAAAGGTTCTACATGGGTTAAGCTACGAAAATGAGAGGTATGGACAGTAGTGATGCATGCTGAAGATTTTAAGGAGCTTACATTTGGTGACATTCATCCTTTGAGAATCGCCATTCTGCTCTGGTTTGTTCCTGCTTCATAAATTTCCACTTTCTTTTACTTGAGTTAAGCTACGGTAAAATAACTTGGGCGAAGAGTACTTCTACCCGGACCTATGAGCTGGATCCCCCTAGGCGAAAATGTTCTACCTGGGTTAAGCTACCTAAAACAGTCTGGGCGAAAAGTACTTCTACCCAGAACTATGAGCTGGATCCTTCTAGGCGAAAAGGTTCTACCTGGGTTAAGCTACAAAAACCAATCCTCGGCGAATAGTACTTCTACCCGGAAACTATGAGCTGGATCCCCTAGGCGAAAAGGTTCTACCTGGGTTAAGATACGAAAACCAGCCTGGGCGAAGAGCACTTCTACCTGGAACTATGAGCTGTATCCCCCTAGGTGAAAAGGTTCTACTTGAGTTAAGCTACTGTAAAATAACCTGGGCGAAGAGTACTTCTACTCGGACCTATGAGCTGGATCCCCCTAGGCGAAAATGTTCTACCTGGGTTAAGCTACCTAAAACAACCTGGGCGAAAAGTACTTCTACCCGGAACTATGAGCTGGATCCCCCTAGGCAAAAAGGTTCTACCTGGGTTAAGCTATAAAAACCAATCCTGGGCGAATAGCACTTCTACCCGGAAACTATGAGCTGGATCCCCCTAGGCGAAAAGGATCTACCTGGGTTAAGCTACGAAAAACAGTCTGGGCGAAGAGCACTTCTACCTGGAACTATGAGTTGTATCCCCCTAGGCGAAAAAGGTTCTACCTGGGTTAAGCTACGAAAAACAGCATGGGCGAAGAGTAATTCTACGCGGAACTTTGAGCTGGATCTCCCAAGGCGAAAAGATCTACCTGGGTTAAGCTTCGTAAAATAACCTGAGCGAAAAGTACTTCTACCCGGAACTATGAGCTGGATCCCCCAAGGTGAAAAGATCTACCTGGGTTAAGCTACATAAAACAACCTGAGCAAAAGGTACTTCTACCCGGAACTATGAGTTGGATCCCCCTAGGCGAAAAGGTTCTACATGGGTTAAGCTACGAAAATGAGAGGTATGGACAGTAGTGATGCATGCTGAAGATTTTAAGGAGCTTACATTTGGTGACATTCATCCTTTGAGAACCGCCATTCTGCACTTCTTTGTTCGTGCTTCAAACAAAGAAAATTTGTGAGTTTTTAAAGTGGTGGTCAGTTTGTGGCCTTGATGCACTGAGGAGTTTGAGTTCACTGACACCCCGTTGTCGAAGAACTGATTCTATCAGAGTGGTACCGAGATATTCGGATACTTGGTATCATTTTTTGGAGACTTTGTCTTTCTGATGTCTCCCCTGGCTGTTTCATACCCGGATGTCCACGGTACCGTTAACCCTTGTATCTAAGGCAAAGCAATTTTTATTTAAAATCAAATTTAGTTGTCTTGCACTCAAAACCAATTTGTGTCTGTAGAGATTATCAACTTTTCCCATGAAGCAAGTCTTGCTTAGGCGACCTTTTCAGTTTCTTTGAGACACTTTGTTCGCCTTATCAAAAGAGATCACAGATGGATTCCTGCCTTCGTCAATGCCGTATATGCTCCAAATTGTGCTCGGTATTACGGGAAAACTGTAGACAGTTTTGCAGCCATTTTTGCTTTGCTTTTGATGCAAGATTAGACCGAAAGGGAATCTAAGAAAAATATGGAAAAGAATAGAAGAGCAATTGGAAGTAAAAAAGGAATTGTGTCTAAATAAAAGGTGTCCCTTTCGGGGAGAGAAATAAGGGGACTTATCTGGAGATATGTGCCGACTTCAATGAATCATGACATGCATTTTGGACTGGACGCACGATCTGTCTGAGTTGTCTAATTCTCAAAATACGTCACAAATATTCATCTTGAAACTGTCTTGGTTGTGCTCATGCCGGAGCATCGAAGACCCTCATTCAGCTAGTAGCACCCTTTGCGGGTTTTCGCTAACTGACCTCTATCATTTCTCTAATCATTGTTGCCTTATGGTGCCCATCTGGTTTCACCAATAAGACTCTTGCATTTCTCTGCTCACTGTCGCCTTACAGTGCTCATACGGGTTTTCACCGATAAGACTCTCTCATTTGGTTTTTTTGTTTTTTCATGCGGAAGGTTGGTCAATGCCCCTGGCATGGGGACTTCAAGTATTCTCAAAGATCAATCAGAAATTCTTAACAGGAAAAGGCGAAAAGAACCTTGAACTGAATTACAACTTTAGGAACTGTTTCTACGGGAAAACCGTAAGATAAAAATAAACGTCTGCCCCAGTTTTGGAGTATTGGAAATATGAATTTTTGTTGCAATGGGACCGAACCCAAGGTAAGGCTGCCTACGTATCCTTTCGGAATCAGGTCAGGCGTAGTTCAATGACTCAAAAAATTTATTGTTTGACTTCTTCTCTTTCTTTTTTTTGAGTACACACGTTCCAAAAAATGGAAAACAAGAAAGAAAAATACAGCTTAAAAGGGGTAACAAAAGGGTGACACTTGCTTGCAATAGCGAGCAATGGTAGCCTTCGTCATCTCGATCTAAGAAAATCATGTGTGAAAGTTCCACAATGGGTATATATCAGACATAATATCCTTTGACTGCATCTGCATTAATAGTCATGTCTGGTACCCGTCCTTCTTCATCTACCAAGTGCAAGGCCCCTTTTGTTAACACTTTCTTGATGATGTAGGGTCCTTTCCAGTTTGGGGCGAACTTTCCTTTAGCTTCTACTTGGTGTGGAAGAACGCGTTTCAGAACGAGTTGGCCTACCTCGAAATGCCTTGGACGCACTTTCTTGTTGTAAGCGCGTGCCATTCTTTACTGGTATAACTAGCCAAAGCACATTGCTGCTAGCCGTTTTTCATCAATCAGCATTAGTTGTTCTAATCGGGTCTTTACCCATTTTGTATCTTCAATCTCCGACTCCACAATGATCCGAAGAGAGGAAATTTCGACTTCAACTGGTATTACAGCTTTCG
Organism: Nicotiana tabacum; assembly: GCF_000715075.1. Taxonomy (NCBI): domain Eukaryota; kingdom Viridiplantae; phylum Streptophyta; class Magnoliopsida; order Solanales; family Solanaceae; genus Nicotiana; species Nicotiana tabacum. The sequence continues at coordinate 74,785,751 of NC_134096.1, read as the reverse complement.
TCCCATATACCAACAGATAAGGAGTTGCACCAACAGAAGTGCGAGCAGTCATGCGGTATCCCAAAAGAGCAAAAGGTAACTTTTTATGCCATTGTCTAGAACCTTGGATGGTTTTTCTAAGAATCTTCTTGATGTTCGTGTTCGCCGCTTCAACAGCTCCACTGGCTTTTGGCCGGTAAGGGGTAGAATGGCGATGCATAATTTTAAATTGCTCGCATACCTCCTTTATCAAATGACTATTGAGATTGGATGCATTGTCAGTGATAGTGATATTTGGGATACCGAAACGGCAGATGATGTTGGAATAAACAAAGTCTACTGCTGCTTTCTTGGTGAGTGCTCTGAAAGTGACGGCCTCTACCCACTTGGTGAAGTAATCAATGGCAACCAAAATGAATCTATGCCCATTTGAAGCCTTTGGCTCAATTGGCCCAATAACATCCATTCCCCAAGCAACGAAAAGCCAAGGAGAGGACATTGGATGCAACTCCGAAGGTGGCGAGTGAATCAGGTCACCATGAATCTGGCATTGGTGACACTTGCGAACAAAAATTGAAGCAATCTCGCTCCATTGTAAGCCAATAATACTCTGCCCGTAGAATCTTCTTTGCCAAAATATATCCATTTATGTGAGGTCTGCATACCCCCGAATGCACTTCACTCATGATCCGCTCAGCTTCTGTGGCATCTACGCATCTCAACAAGTTCAAATCTGGGGTCCTTTTGTACAAAATTTCCCTATTCAGGAAGAAACCCCTGGCGAGCCTCCTTATATTTCTTTTTTTATCTCCCTTGGCGTGCTCTGGGTATTCTCTCATTTTCAGGAATCGTTTTATGTCATGATACCATGGTTCACCATCTGGTTTTATCTCAATTGTATTGTAGTAACTGTGTTGATTCCGAACATGGATTTCTAGTGGATCGATATGGGTGTTTCCCGGATAAGGGAGTATTGAGGTTAAAGTAGCCAAAGCATCGGCTAGCTCGTTATGAAACCTGGGAATGTACCTGAACTCGATGGATTTGAATCTTTTGCTCAAATCTTGTACACATTGTCTGTATGGAATAAGCTTGATGTCTCGAGTCTCCCATTCGCCTTGGGCTTGCCTGATAAGCAAGTCAGAATCTCCCATAACTAATAGTCCACATCCAGATCGAGGGCCATTTTCAAACCCATGATACAGGCTTCGTATTCTGTTGTATTATTGGTACAGAAGAACCAAAGCTGGGCTGTTGTAGGGTAATACTGTCCAATAGGTGAGATGAGGATTGCCCCGATCCCAACTCCTTTGATATTGACAGATCCATCAAAATACATTTTCCATAGAGGGTTGTCCTCTGGAACTACTTCCTCTATTGAGTTGACCTCTTCGTCTGGGAAGTATGTGGTAAGTGGCTTGTACTCATCATCAACTGGATTCTCTGCCAAATGATCGGCCAAAGCCTGTGCTTTCATCGCGGTGCGAGTGACATAGACGATGTCGAACTCTGTGAGCAGGATTTTCCATTTTGCAAGCCTGCCGGTGGGCATTGGCTTTTGGAAGATATACTTCAGAGGATCCATTCTGGATATGAGATAAGTAGTATAGGCCAAAAGATAATGTCTCAACTTCTGAGCGACCCAAGTCAAGGCACAACATGTCCTTTCTAAAAGGGTGTACTTAACCTCATAATTGGTGAACTTCTTGCTCAAATAATATATTGTTTGTTCCTTTTTGCCTGTCGCATCATGTTGCCCCAGAATGCATCCAAAGGAATTATCCATCACCGATAGATATAAAAACAAAGGCCTACCAGGTTCAGGTGGGACCAGTACAGGGGGTTTTGATAGATAATCTTTGATCCTGTCAAAAGCATTTTGGCAATCGTCCGTCCACTTGATTGCAGCATCCTTTTTCAGCAACTTAAAGATGGGCTCGCACGTGGTTGTGAGCTGAGCAATGAACCTACTGATGTAGTTCAACCTTCCGAGCAAACTCATGACCTCCTTTTTGTTCTTCGGGGGTGGCAAATCTCGAATGGACTTTATCTTAGATGGATCCAATTCGATGTCTCTCCGACTGAATATAAAACCGAGGAGTTTCCCAGATGGAACCCCAAATGCACATTTGGATGGATTGAGCTTAAGGTCATACCTTCGAAGCCATTCGAAGAACGTATTCAAATCATTCACGTGATCGGCCTGTATCTTTGATTTTATGATGACATCATCGATATATACTTCAATCTCTTTGTGCATCATGTCGTGAAAAATGGTGGTCATGGCCCTCATGTAAGTTGCCCCGGCATTCTTTAAACCGAATGGCATGACCCTGTAACAATAGGTACCACACGGAGTGGTGAAAGCGGTCTTTTCTGCATCACCCTCATCCATTAGAATCTGGTGGTACCAAGCATAGCAATCCACAAACGACTGTATCTCATGTTTTGCGCAGTTATCTACAAGAATATGGATGTTCGGAAAAGGAAAATTATCCTTCGAACTTGCTTTGTTCAGGTCTCTGTAGTTAACACAGACTCTAGTGTTTCCATCTTTCTTTGGCACGGGCACAACATTTTCCACCCAGGTGGTGTATCGTACGGCTCTGACAACATTGGCACTCAATTGCTTCATTATTTCCTCTTTGATTTTATCACTCATATCCGTTTTAAATTTTCGCTGCTTCTGTTGGATTGGTGGAAAATCAGGATACGTGGGAAGCTTATGAACCACTAAATCGGCCCTTAAACCAGGCATATCATCATAAGACCAGGCAAACTCATCTCTATACTCAAATAAAAGTTGAATCAAGGCATCTCTGATTTTTTGTTCAGTGTGAATGCTTATCTTTTTTTCTCTGACTTCTTCATGACCTCCGATATTAATTGGCTCAGTTTCATTGAGGTTGGGCCTAGGCTTGTTTTTAAATTATTCCAACTCTCTTTTTATTTCATCAAAAACCTTATCTTCATCATATTCGACCTCTTGATGCATTATTTTGAAATTAGACAGCTTTTTGAGATCTGGGCGTGAATTCCGCATGCATGTCATGTTATTAAAGCCGGCATTAACAAAACTGAAATGGAAATAAAATGGCAGGAATTAGGAAAAGGAAAAGATACAAAGTTTAATACGAAAATGAACTGCATTTCATTGAATTTGAAAGGATATAAGGGTTAACGTCAAAATAAAACAATCATACTAAGATATTTGGATTACAACCCTGAAAGTAACCCAAAGTACAAAAGAAAGAAGCTGCAAGAGTCAACTACCAAGACTCCTTCCTTGTGGGGAGAGGAGTTGCTTCCCAGTTATTGAGCATGGTTTCTGGGCCAATTAGTTGCATATCGGCACGACTAGTGCCTTCACCAGCCTGGATCATATTCACTTCAGAAAACATCTGCCTGAGGCCATGGAAAATTTCATCAATGTTTGCATGGCCGAGGAATTTTGACCATGTTTGAATCGTGGCTCGACAAAAGTGTAGAAAATGTGAGGGATAGGTTGCTGCAAGACCCACCCGTACTTTTTGCGGCTCTTGGCTTTGTCTTTGTCCGCTTGTGCTGGTCTAAAGCCTAAACCAAAAGTACCCTTGTTACTGAACGGAGAAATGGGTTCTGAAATTCCTTGCAATAATCCCCCCAAGCCTTTTTCTGGCTCATAACCTTGTCTCATCATAAGTGCAGCCATCATTACAGATGTGGCGGAGAGACGAGGATGCAGAATGGGCTTACTTTCCTCAACATGGTCCACAGCAACCACTTCGAAAGCCTGATAGACAATAGACTCACATCCTTCCTTGGCCTCAATACATGGGATTAACGGGTCTTTATAAATGGATGACTCGTCTTCTCCGTGAACAATAATTTCTTGCATGTCGTGCTCGAATTTGAGCATCTGATGCAAGGTGGATGGCACAGCTCGGGCCGTATGGATCCATGGCCTTCCAAGAAGAAAGTTATAAGAAGTTTCCATGTCCACTACTTGGAAGACAATTTCAAAATCAACAGGCCCAATTGTCATAGTGAGGTTGATCTCCCCAATGGTATCTCTCACTGAGCCATCAAAAGCCCGGATGCGAGCATTGCTGGGTCGGATCCTGTCTGTATTGATCTTCATACTTTGCAAGGTAGAGAGGGGGCATACATCTACACCCGAGCCTCCATCAACCATGACTCGCTTCACATAATGCCCCTCACATTTGACAATCAAGTGCAAAGCCCTATTGTGATCGGATCCCTCCTCAGGAAGTTCATCATCAGTAAAGGAAATTTTGTTCACCTCAAAAAATCTATTAGGCATCTTCTCTAACTGATTCACGGTGGTATTCTCTAAGATATGTGCCTCGTTCAGGATTTTGATTAGTACACGGGCATGCTCTCCTAAGTGTATGAGCAAAGATAACAGAGAGATTTGGGGAGGAGTTTTTCTCAGCTGGTCAATGATTGAGTAATCCTGAACTTTCATCTTTTTCAAAAACTCCTCCGCCTCTTCTTCAGTGACCGATTTCTTTATTGGTATTTGACCTTCTCTAATTTGCTTAGCCTTCCTCAACTCTTCTGGAGAGTACCACCTCCCTGATCGAGTCAAACCTCCAGTTTCCCTCACTTCTTCTATGATTTCCTTCCCTTTGTAGGTTACTACAGTTTTGTTGTAGTTCCAAGGGATGGTTTTTGTATTTGTTACACAGGGTTGTGTGGCAGGCTTGATTATGATCGGTTCTATTATACCCGTCGTATCGCCGTGATTCTACTTTGTGATGGGGTGACCTCCAAGGACGTATAACTTTGGGTTTGGAACATTGGAGGGAACTTCCAACCTCGAGATTTTTGGAACAAATAAAGTTGCCCTCTTTGAGCTCTGGGTGCCTTTCACAATCAACGGTGCATCTAAGCTTGGACTTACTTCCAGTTTGGTTCCCTCTTGAATCGTTACCACTATCATTTATGCTCGACCAACCGGCTTGTATTCATGATCTCGGCCAATCATTCCCACAAAATGAACATCATTGTGTACTGGCAACGGGTTATTGGTCACATTAGGAGGGTCCTCGCCATTCGTGACTACAATCAATTTTTCAACAATGAGTCTTTCTATGGCTCTTTTCAGGGTCCAACAGTCATCAGTGCTATGCCCCGGAGCACCTGAATGGTATTCACATCTAGCATTTGCTTGAAATCCGTGTGAATCAGGATGCATATGGTGGGGAGCGATGGGTCCAATCACGCCCATTTGCTTTAACTTCTGGAACAGACTAGAGTATTATTCAGCCAATGGAGTAAATTTTTCCACCGGCCTCTACTCTCGACCATAATCCTGCCTAGGACGAGCATTGTAGGGTGCCCGAAAATTTTGCTGCTGAGGTCGAGGGAATCTTGGAGCTGGTGCCCGTACCTGTTGATTGGGAGGACGAGCATATGATTGAGCATTAAACACTGTATATTGTGGCGGTCCCACAGAGTACTGAGGAATTGGCGGGGTATAGTAATGTTGAGGGTAACTGGATTGCCCCTGTTGAATTTGCACATAAGGGTGCGATGCCCCTCTTTGAACTTCCCTGGATCCCGAAGTCATCATGGACCCTTCATCTCTCTTCTTTCTATTTGCCAAACTTCCCGACCCATTTTGGATAGCTTGGGTGGTGGCTTTGAGAGCGGCTTGACTTACAATTCTGCCAGTCTTGAGGCCATTTTCGACTATTTCTCCTATTTTGATCGCTTCCGCAAAAGGTCTACCCATTGCAGACATCATGTTCTTAAAGTAATCAGGCTCTTGGGCCTCCAGAAAAACAGTGATCAACTCGTGGTTATCCATGGGTGGCTTAACTCTAACTGCTTGCTCCCTCCACTTGATTACATACTCCCTAAAGCTTTCAGTCTGCTTTTTCTTCATATTAGACAGGGAATTGCAATCCGGTGCAATATCTATGTTGTATTGAAATTGTTTGATGAAGGCTTGGGCCATGTCGTCCCAGACATGCCAGTGAGAGATATCTTAGTCAATGAACCATTCGGAGGCTACCCTCACAAGACTTTCCCCAAAATAAGCCATCAGTAATTCTTCTTTTCCACCTGCATCACTCAGCTGGTTGCAGTACCTTTTCAAATGGGCGATAGGGTCGTCGTGTCCATCATACTTCTCGAATTTTGGGGTCTTGAACCCTGGTAGCAAATGGATGTGAGGGAACATGCATAGATCACTGAACGAAACACTTTTGTGACCCCCTAGTCCCTGTATGTTCTTTATGTTCTATTCAAGACTTTTCATTTTCCTGGCCATCTCATCTAGCTCAACCGTCTTGGCAGGCTTTTCATTTTCCACTGGTGACTCATACTGAGGAGTCTGATTACATGGAGCCAAGACCCCGAAAGCCATATTTGGAGAGTAGTATTGGCCATCATAAGCATGAGATGGTGGCTCGTTGATTGGCCTCGTCAGAGGAGGTGGAGGCGGGATTGTGTATGTCGGTGCGCCCGACACGACTAGAGGAGTGTTCCTGACCGGTGCGAGTAGAGGTCGCACATTAGAGGTACCAGGAGCAACGTGGAGGCTGTAATTTGGCACATACCCTGGTGGTAGAATGTGGTCGCTCGTTGCATGGAGCGGTGGTTGAGTAGCCAGGGGTACGGTGGAAGTTCCCTCTAAGGGACCCTGGGGTGGAGGCTGACCAGACACCCAAGCTTGATATACATCAGACAATTGATGTCTCAATTTTCTTATTTCCTCCGACTCTTGTTCAACTGATTGACCCTGGGGGTTATCACTGATCAGCTCGATCTCATCATCGTTGGCCATTACTACTGCTCCCTTAGATCTAGTGAAGTAATGGCGTGTTGCTAGTTTCACCACAAACCAACCACCTTAAGCTTACTACGTAAGAGACAGCAAACGTGTTAGGGTTAAGTATTTTATAGATATGAATCACACATAATGTGACATGCTCCTATCATTGTCACTATTTCTAACATGCTTTTGGAGGCTTCATGTTTCATTCCGGCTTATGAGGTAGCTTCTTATTGACGCTCTTATTTTCTTCTCATTTTTTTTTACTCACACCTCATTTTGATCACTCATTTTAGAATCATTGAAAAATATTTTGATCGAACCTTTTGTGGGTTGCCTAGGTATCATGCCGCCGCATGAATCAGATCATTACGCAATTCAGGAGAATTGGGAATAGACAGACCCATTTTTATTTTATTTTCTTTTTTTATATATAAAGACTTTTAAATATATTTTTTTGAGTTTTTTTTTTCTTTTTATGAAATTTTGAATTGTTTTTTTAAAAAGAAGGAATTCTAAAAAATAAAATATTTTGGATTTTGATTTGAAGATTGTTTTTGTTCATTTCTTTTTTTTTTCGAATGAAAGGCTTCGGAAAAGAAGGAAAATATTTTTAGATTTAATTTCTTTTTGGATTTTCTAAGGAAAGAATTCTAGAGAGGGAATCAAGGAAAGGAAAATTATTTTTGATTTTTTTTTTTTGAAAATTGGGGCCGGAACCGATGAGGTTTACCTACGTATCTCAAATCCGGTGAGAATCAAACCTGCGTAATTCGGTGGATGAAAAATAAAATAGATAAACTAACTCTTTTTTTTCATATACAATTAATCCGACAAAATCTCCTACCAAAGAAAATATTTTCAATTTTTTTTTTTCGATTTTGTTTTTTTTTTTTTTTTTTTGGAATTGGTGAAAGAAAAACTTCTAAAGAAGAAGAAGAATTTTTTTGAATTTTGATTTTTTAAAAAAAAAATTCAAAAGAAAAAAAATATTTTTTTGGATTTTGGGTGAAAGACTTTTTTTTTTTTTAAAAAGGAAGAAAATATTTTTGGATTCTTGGTCTCAAAAAAAGAAATTTCTAAAGAAGCAATTAAAGAAAAATATCTTTTTGCATTTTTGAAAATTGGGGGCCGGAACCGATGAGGTTTGCCTACGTATCTCACATCCAGTGAGAATCAGACCCGTGTAGTTCGGTAAAATCGACTATGTTCTTTTTTTTTCTTTTTTTTTAATGAAAATTAATCTTTAAAAACCATATGCACTAAACCACATCATTTTTTCTCTCTTCGTTCAACTGATATATGCTAAAGCCAGTTGACATGCAAGCCTCCCAAATAATACAACAAGTAGCACGTAACATGACATAATGGTCTCAACAAAGCCTGTCCTAAAACAGAACTCGACCTCTGTGTCGAGCTCTGCTAAGTCAAATGCACATGATGCAAATAAAGCGTAGCCTACTAGGGATATCCATTGCTTATGGCTTATTCTTCTAAGTTTGTAAATCCTAAAGGAGATGGTATCTAGACCTGGCTTACCCGGGCGGACAACCCGAGCCGAGGAGCGTCAAGCGTCACCAGTAGTAGAACAGCACTGGCTAGCTAACGGCTCTTCCGCCGAAACACGTGTGACTAAATCCTTCACCAAAAGTTGGTAGGCTAACTGGCTTTATCTCAAGACAGAAAATTTGTGATGTTGGTAGAAAAAAACACAACATAACTAATTATCAAAATACTCATAGGGATGCGAGAGAAGATACAATTTATATGTACAGTTCAACAATATCAAAACGGTAAAAACTCGACAAGTAACACATTAGGCCCAAATAAATCACAATATATACAAAAATTAATAAAGTCAATGTACAAGCTCGAATTCTTGAATTCCCCAGCAGAGTTGCCAGAGCTGTCACACCCCTTTGATGCCCCCCAAAACGATAAGCGTGCGTTATGGATGGTGGGTTAAAGAGTTTCTCCAATTAAAGTGACAAACTTGAATAGGGATTATTTTACTTATAGAGTCGCTACTTGGAATTGAGTTTTGGGGTATTCCGAGTCACCTTTTATTTCTAATCAAAGGAAGGTTTGACTCTATTATTATTGGTCGGCGAAAACAAAGTCCGGGTAAGAAATTCTGTTGATCGGGGAGAAGGTGTAAGGTATTTTCCGAGTCCCGTGATTCTAGCATGGCCGCTTTATTGACTATAACTTGGCTTGAATTAATTTGGAATAAACTGTAATTTATTGGTTTCCATATTTTATCTATCCGCTTTTAATTATTAAAATATGGATTAGTCTTTAAAACAAATCACGTGTGTGAATCCGTTTTGTTTATTGTGCCAAAATCATGTCACGCGTGCGTATACACAATTAATAGCACTTTATTATATTAAGATTATTTTGGCCCAAAGTTACGCGAACGCATACCTTGATTTTAATTTGAAAGTCGTAATTATGTCACGCGAACATATACATGATCACGATAATTCAATTAATTAGCATGCCTAAAGCAAACTAACGTGTGTTCTTGAATTAATTCTATCTAAGTTTGTTATGAGGCATATAGTTATGGAAGTTTTTTTTTTTATAGAAAACTTATGCAACTAAACAAATCACGAAATCCATATTCTGCTTCTCGATGTCACCCAAATATTCTCTAAGCTCACTTGCATTAAAAATCCATTTCCAATTCATCTTTTACCTTCTTTAATCTTAAATCACATAGACCCAAAAATTCTTCTAAGTTCTATTAAACAAACATTAAGGTTCTATGCAAATTTCTTTTGAAATATTAATGACCATACTTCTTTTGAAAAATTAATTAACCATACTCTACAATTAACGTACAGAAAGCAATGAATCAACATGACACTTTATCAAGCAAAAACTAATGAAACAAGATGCAAATCACTCAAAAAGTGCAGCCAAAAGAAACATAATGTGAATCAGTAATGAAAAAAAAGCAAAGGGAATAACCTTAATTGTCTTTTATTTCTGTAACTCAATTTGAACCGAGGGTCTCACATTTGGACAAAAACTCGAAGCAAAACTGTCTAAACTCAAAACCAACGTGCAGAGAAATTGATTCCAACGAACAGAGGCCGGGAACCAAACGTCGACCTCAAACAGGACCTCGCCGGCGACCTCGAAACCTGTCGGAAAACTCGAATCTCGATGGCAACAAAAACTAGAAGAAAGAAACTATTTATAACGGGGTTTGGTGGTTATTTGAAGCTGATTTCGGGTCATTTTTGGCTGCTTTTCATGGCTAGATTTTGAGGTCGTTTTTACTGATTTTGGCTTAGTTTTGACGTGTTTGTTGGGCTGGAGATGAAGCTGGATTTTGGCTGCATTTTCAGCCGCCTTTGGAGTGATTTGGAGCTATTTTTGGCTAGTTTAGAGGTGTTTTGGAGCTGGAATTATGCTGAGTTTTGGAAGTTGTTTTTGGGGTGGTTGTTGGCTGGTTGAAGGTGGCCTTTACAGCGGGGTTTTGGTGTGAAAGCAAGGTTGATCTTGATGGAGGTTTTTTGAGAAGGAAGATGAAGGTGTGGTCTGTTAGAGTTGATAGAGGGAATGAGGGCAGCGACTGTCTTCTCTTTTGGGGTGAGGGATCCTCCTAGGGGATGTTCTGTCCGTCTCCTCTAAGAAGAAAGGAATTGGGGGTTATTTTTAATGGGTAGGAAGAGTGGTATGGAGTTTGTGAGTGGGGGACAAGCATGTGGGATAAGGGAAAGTGGAGAGAGGACAAAGTGTGGGGGGACAAGCATAAGGGCAAGCATGGGGGACAAGAGAAAGTGGAGTGGGGACAAAAAGTGGGGACACGCGTGGGAAGATGGGAGAGGGAAATATTCAAGCACAGTAAAAAATTAGGTGCTCACAAATATTATTTTACCAAGAATGAGGATATATTGGTTTTTGGTTGAAAAGAAAAATAGAAAAGACAAACAATTCACTACTATTAGGGCGATTAGTAATTTACTAATGAAACAATTTAAAATCTGACAGTAAGTTTATAGTTTTTAAATAAAGGAGACAATTAACTACGAGAAACCTCGTGTCAAGATAAGGAGAAGTTAACTACACATCAACTTTATAAATCCTTTTGATTATGCTTCATAGGCACTATGATCACCCAAAATGTCATCTTTAATTTTTATAAATAATTTTATGTTCTAAGACCTCGAAAATCATAATTTATTATTTCTCGACTTGCGTGCGCAGTCCGTACAATTTTTCAAAAAATTTTTATGTGAAAAATAGATTAAAATGTGAAATCGAACTTTAAGAACTCAATTGAGTTGACTTTAGTCAATATTTTGAGTAACCGGACACGGATGAGTATTTTGACAATTTTGGTAGGTCCGTATCATGATTTGGGACTTGAGGGTATGCCCCGAATCGAATTCTGAGGTCCCTAACTCGAAATATGGAATTTTGATAAAAATTTAAAAGCTTGAAAGTTTAATGATTTTTAAGAAATTACTGATGCTGGATTTATTAACCTCGGGTCCGTATTTTGGTTCTGGAGCCCGATATAGGTCCACTATAATATTTATGACTTTTTTGCCGAATTTGGTGAGAAACAAAGTAGATATTACGTGATTCGGGCGTCCGGTTGTAAAACTAAAGGTTTTAAAGTATTCTTGAAAATTTCTTTTGATTTGGTGTCTGATTCGTAGTTCTAGGTGTTAGTTTGGCTATTTGATCGCGCGAGCAAGTTCATATGATATTTTAAGACTTATGTGCAAGTTTGGTTTGGAGCCCCGAGGGGCTCGGGTGAGTTTCGGATGGGCTACGGGATGATTTCGGACTTAGGAAATCTGGTTTTCTGCAGACTTCAGGTTTCTGGTGTGTTCTTCTTCGTGTTCGCGAAGAGCAAATTGGGGCGGGCACGTTTTATGCTTCGCGTTCGCGACAGAGTGACCGCGTTCGCGAAGGCTTGAGTTTCAAAGCTTCGCGTTCGCGATCGAAGCCTCGCGTTCGCGAAGGGAAAGGGGCTGGCCAGGGCAATTGCCTTCGCATTCGCGAAGTAGCCCTCGCGTTCGCGAAATGTAAAATTGGACAACACAAATTTGTAATTCCCGAACACAAGGCACTGACCGCGTTTGCGAAGAGTAAAAATCCCAGAAACAAAACTTAGGTTCTAGAAAATGTGATTCGTCTCATTTTCAACCATTTTCCATTTTTGAGCTCGGGTAAGGCGATTTTTGAGCGATTTTCACGGGAAAATATTGGGGTAAGTGTTCCTTATACTATATTGATTATATTTCATGATTTCATACTCATTTATATCATGAATCCGTTAATTTATGGAAGAAAAAATAGATTTTTATAAAATCTTTCAAAAACAAAAATTAAAGATTTGAAGGTCCATTTGACATCGGAATTGGATAATTTTTGTATGGTTGGACTCGTCTCGGAATGAGTGTTCAGATTTGGTAAGTTTTTTTGAAATTTCAGACGTGGGTCTCACTGCCAAATATTTTAATAAATTTCGGATTTTGATCCGTAAATTTTGTAAATTCATTGGAATTAATTCTTATGATTTGTATTGAGTATATCGAATTGTTTGTGAATAGATTTGAAGCTTTTGAAGACAAATTTAAAAGAAAAATTTGTGGTCGAGTAATTGATTGAAATTTGCAAAGTGAGGTAAGTGTCGTAGTTAATCTTGACTTGAGGGAATAAAATCCTTAAATTAATTGTTATGTGAATTGCATGTGAATGATATATAGGCGAGGTGACGAGTGTCTATACGTCGTCAAATTGATTGTTTGCCTGCTTACTTGAAAAATCATAAATTGTCTTAAATCATAAATTAATTATTATTATAATTATTTCTCTCCTATTCTTTGTCAAATATTAATTCTTGAATTTCTGCATTAACTGTTACATGCTATTTGAATTATGTGCCTTAATTGTTATTCGACATTTAGCATATTAAATATTAAACCGCATATTTTCTCTCTGATTTCCATAATAATTTGATATTTGCTTTTGTTTGTTTCATAATTAAATCATAATTATTGTATGCTTGTTGTCTTATAATTTTATATTAATTGTTGTATTTATTGGAGAAATTTCTTCTATAAGAATTGGTAAATGAATATGTTGGAGGAGCGGGTTGCACGCCGCAACAGAATTGATTATTATGAATATATTGGAGGATCGGGTTGCACGCCGCAACAGACTTATTAAAAGTCTATATTTGAGGATCGGGTTGCACGCTACAACAGACTTATTTAAAAGTCGACTTATCATTTTCATCAATTCTGTTGTAGCGTGCAACCCGCTCTCACAATATATTCACATTCAATTCTGTTGCAGCGTGCAACCCACTCTCATAATATCTTCACATTCAATTCTGTTACTGCGTGCAACCCGCTCTCACAATATATTCATATTCAATTGTGTTGCGGCATGCAACCCGCACCTCCAATATATTCATTTTAATCAAGTCTGTTGCAGCGTGCAACCCGATCCCCCAATATATATGTATGTCGACTTTTTAATAAGTCTGTTGTGTGTGCAACCCGATCCTCCAATATAGACTTTTAATAAGTCTGTTGCGGCGTGAAACGTGATCCTCCAATATATACTTTTAATAAGTTTGTTGCGGCGTGCAACCCGACCATCCAATATATTTATTATAATCAATCATGTTGCGGCGTGCAACCCGCTCCTCCAATATTTTCATTTACCAATTCTTATAGAAGAAATTTTCCCAATAAATGTAACAATTAATATAAAATTACGAGACAACAAGTATACAATAATTATGGTTTAATTATGAAGCAAACAATGACAAATAGCAAATTATTATGAAAATCATGGAGCAAATAGGCAGTTTAATATTTATTATGCTAAATGTCAAATAACAATTAAGGCACATAATTCAAATAGCATGTAACAATTAATGCAGGAATTCAAGAATTTATATTTGCAAAGAATAAGAGAGAAACAATTATTATAATAATTAATTTATAATTTTTCAAGTAAGAAGGAAAATAATTAATTTGACGATGTATAGACACTCGTCACCTCGCCTATACATCGTTTACATGCAATTCACATAACAAACAATTTAAGGGTTATATTCCTTCAAGTCATGGTTAATCTCAACACTTAACTCGCTTTGCAAATTCCAATCAATTATTCAACCACAACTTTTCCTTTTAAATTTGCCTCTGAAAGCTTCAAATCTATTCACAAACAATTCAATATATTCAATACTAATCATAGGAATTAATTCCATATGAATTTATAAATTTTTCGGATAAAAATCCAAAATTTATTAAAATATTCGGTAGTGAGACCCACGTCTCAAATCCTGAAAAAACTCATGAAATCCGAACACCCGTTCCGATACGAGTTCAACCATATAAAATTTGTCCAATTCCGATATCAAATGGACCATCAAATCTTAATTTTTTATTTTTGGAAAGTTTTACAAAAATTTCAATTTCTTCCATCTAAATCCGAGATAAATGATGAATATAGACATGAATTTGTGAAATATAATCACTTTTGGTTAAAGAACACTTACCCAATTCAAAGTCGTGAAAATCCCCCCTGAAATCGCCCAAATCCGAGACTTAAAACTCAAAAATGAGTAAAAATGGCGACTTCCGAATTTATGGGTTCTGCCCAGTCAATTTCACATGTGCGGACAAAAGTTCCGCATTTGCGAGACAAAGCTCGCATTTACGATGCCAGGCTGCCAGGTGAAGTTTCGAATCTGCGAACACCCCTGTCGCACTTGCGCATCCGCATCTGCGCAAAAAGGCCGCACCTGCGAAGACCGCATCTGCGATGGAAGTCTCGCTTCTGCGAGCTCGCACTTGCGGTCAAAATGCCGCATGTGCGATTACTCCAGAACCCAAAATTTCAGATTTTGCTTAAGTCGAATTCTTATTCTGATTTCGATTCGAATCACACTCATGGTACTCGGGACCCATTCCGAATATACCAACAAGTCCCGTAACATAATATGAACTGACGGGGTCTAAAATCACGTCAAACAATACTGAATTTACAATTCACACCCCGATTCGAACTTTGAGTTTTAAACTTTTCAATTTGCAAATCTCATGCCAAAACATATTAAATGAATCCGTAATGACTTCAAATTTGGCACACAAGTCATAAATAACATAACAGAGATGTTCAAATTTCCAGAATTAGATTTTGGCTCCGATTTCAAAATGTCAACCCCGTGGTCAAACTTGGAATCTTTAGCCTTTAAATTGCTAGTTTCGTTAAATGGTCATAACTTGAGCTAGGGACTTCCAAATTAAATTTTACGCATACGCCCAAGTCTCAAATCACGATACGGATCTACCGAAACTGTCAAAACACTGATCCGAGTCCATTTGCTAAAAATGTTGACCAAAGTCAAGTCAGTTAAGTTTTAAAGCTCTATTTCACATTCTTATTCATTTTTCACGTGAAAACTTTCAAAAAAATCATACGGACTGCGCACGCAAGTCGAGAAATAATAAATGATGCTTTTCGAGGTCTTAGAATACAAAATTACTTATTAAATTTAAATATGACACTTTGGATCATCACATTCATCCTCCCAGACCGTTTTATTCAGCACTTCATGTATCTCCCGGTGCTTCAGGGAGTAACAGTCATATTATGCCTTACTCTAGGCAGCCATCATTCAGTGCACATTCAGCTCCTATGAGTGCATCACCACTCTAGAGTTACTATAGCGGTTATCCGGCCCATTTGGATTAGCTTCAGCTTCAGCAGCCACGGCATCAGGATGGGTGTTATGAGTGTGGGAACATTGGTCTCATCAGAAGGTATTCCCCTAGATTGGTGAGTAACAGATCTCGGCAAGATTCTCGTGCCATCATACCGGCACCGGTTGCTTCACCGCCTACTCAGCCAGCTAGAGGTAGGGGTTAGAGAGCTAGAGGTGGAGGTTAGGCTATTAGAGGTGGAGTTCATGCCATTATAAATAGAGGTCAGACCGTTAGAGGGGGAGGCCAGCCAGTCAGAGGCCGTCCCAGGGACGCAGTTCAGAGTGGTGTGGCCCATCCCCGATTTTATACTTTTCCAGCTAGGCCTGAGACCGAGTCATCTGATGCTGTGATCATAGGTATTATTCTAGTTTTCCATAGAGATGCTTCAATTCTATTTGATCCAGGATCTACTTATTCCTATGTGTCCTCCTATTTTGCTTCATATTTGGTTGTGCCTTGTGATTCTCTGAGTGCTTCTGTGTGTGTATCTACACCTCTAGGAGACTCTGTTGTAGTAGATCATGTTTATCGTTCGTGTGTTGTCACTAATGGTAATCTTGAGACTAGTGTGGACCTTCTACTTCTTGATATGGTAGATTTTGATGTCATCTTGGGTATGGATTGGTTGTCCCCTTATCATGCTATATTGGATTGGCATGCAAGATAGTGACCCTAGCTATGGCGGGGTTACCTCGATTAGAGTGAAAAGGAACTCCTGGCCATTCTGCCAGCAGGGTTATTTCTTATATGAAAGCTCGTGATAGCATCCTAGGAAGCTCAAATCTATTCAAGGATAATAATGAAGCTTTGGAATCTCAAAGAGGGCCTTTAACAAGATGTCAAGCTAAAGAGTTGCAAAACAAGGTCATTAGACTTCAAGTGCAAATAAAGAAGTTGTTAATTGGGATGGAGAGCTCAAGGATAAAGAATATGAGTTGTCTAGGTATTATAATTATTTTATGGTCCAAATTCATGTCCAAGAAAAGGTGGATTAGATCCCAAGAGACATCCTCTGAAGAAGGTCCAAATCAGGCCACTATTGGACCTATTTGGCACCTAAATATGTGTCCAAACTTGCAGCCCAATAAGTCCTACATGAAGCCACGTTTTTATAACATAAAAAGGAATTACTTGCTGCCCAAGAAAGGTTCAATAGGCGTGATAGAAGTTGGGTACAAGTTGGTGCCAAGTTGTTTGCAAGTTGCCTTCAAGATTTCCAAGATCCTATCCATGATTGGTTTGCGACTTTCAAGATTCTATCCAAGATTGGTTTTAACTTATTTTCATATATTTTGGTACTAGATTTATTGCTTTCCTAGTTAGTTAAGGTTATGTTTTCCTTTTCCTAAGATTGTTGGAGTTACTTTCCAAGATTGACTTGGTTTTTGTTTCCTAGTATTTTTCTTTTTCCTAAGGTATTTGGACTTGTTGTCCAAAGTAGTTTAGAATTTTATTTCCTTGGTTTTATGTAGGAATTTCGTGACCCCCTATCTATATAAAGGGGTGTCTTCTTTGTTTTTAGATTTTAGATTATGATAGACTATTATCAATAAATATTGTGAGATTTTTCTTGCACTCTTGTGTGTGGCTACTCTTGGATTTATTCTTCAACCTTCAAGACTCAACTAAAGGTGGTAAGATTAAACTCTTTCGAAATCTTAGATCACTTCTAGGTATTCAAGAAAGGTGATAAGCTTGGTCTTATTGTTGTTCTTGTTATTCTAAAGGGTCGGGTTTCACAATCTATCTCTTGTTTTTAATTCTCTACCAAAGGCGATTAGTTCTTTGTTAGCTAATTGTTGTTGTTAGGATTCAACTTCAAGAATAGACTTCTTGACTTCAAGAAACTCTTTCTTGAATTCAATCTATCTTTAATTTTCCGTTGTTTTTTTGTTTCTTTATTTTCTTTTAGCTTCCGTATATTTCTTGATTTTCTTTAGTAATTCTTGGACCCCTATCGTGTTGTTATCAGCTCGGCGTATGGTAGAGAAAGGATGTCTAGCCTATTTGTCTTATATTCGCGATCCTAGTGCGGATGTCCCTTTTATGGACTCAGTACCAGTTGTTCGTGAATTTCTATAAGTATTTCCTGCAGATATGTCAGGGATACCACCCCACAGAGATATTGACTTTTTTATTGATTTGGCTCCGGGCACTCAGCCCATTTCTATTCCATGATACCGTATGGCCCCGCCGGAGTTAAAAGAATTGAAAGAGCAGTTACAAGACTTGCTTGATCAGGTAATCATTAGACCCGGTGTCTCGCCTTGGGTGCACCAGTATAATTTGTAAAGAAGAAATATGGCTCTATGCGGATGTGTATAGACTATCGGCAGTTGAATAAGGCCACTATCAAAAACAAATATCTGCTGCCAAGAATTGATGACTTATTTGATTAGCTTCAGGGTGCCAAGGTATTTTTGAATATCGATTTGAGGTCTGGTTACCATCAATTGAAGATTAGGGCATCTGATGTCCCTAAAACAACTTTTCGAACTCGGTATGGGCGTTACGAATTTCTAGTGATGTCATTTGGGTTGACAAATGCCCCGACAGCATTTATGGATTTGATGAATTGGGTGTTCAAGCCTTATTTGGATTCTTTTGTGGTTGTATTCATTGATGATATCTTGATTTACTCCAGCAGTCGAGAGGAATATGAGCAGCATCTTCGAAGTGTGCTTCATACCTAAAAGAATAATTAATTATATGCCAAGTTTTCAAAATGTGAGTTTTTGTTAGACTCAGTTGCCTTTTGGGGCATGTTGTATCGGTAGAAGGCATAAAGGTGGATCCTAAGAAGATTGGGGTTGTTCAGAATTGTCCTAGACCTACTTCATTTACAGAGATTCGGAGTTTCCTAGGTTTAGCAGGTTATTATCGTCGGTTCGTGGAAGTGTTTTCATCTATAGCAAGCCCATTGACCAGATTGACCCAGAAAGGTGTCCCATTCAGATGGCCAGACGAGTGTGAGATGATCTTTCAGAAGCTCAAGACCGCTTTGACTATGGCGCCAGTGTTGGTATTACCCACAAGTTCAGGATCGTATACGGTATATTATGACGCATCTCACATTGGGCTTGGTGCAGTATTAATACAAGATGGCAAGGTAATTGCATATGCGTCGCTGCAGTTGAAAGTTCACGAGAATAATTATCCTATTCATGACTTAGAATTGGCATCCATTGTTCATGCGCTAAAGATTTGGAGGCATTACCTCGACAGTGTCTCGTGAGAGGTATTTACTGATCATCGTAGCCTTCAGTATCTGATCAAACAAAAGGATCTTAATTTGAGGCAGAGAAGATTGTTGGAGTTGTTGAAAGACTATGATATCACCATTTTGTATCACCCCGGAAAGGCCAATGTGGTGGCCGATTCTTTAAGTAGAAAGGCTCTGAGTATGGGCAGTCTTGCATAGATTCCGGTTGGTGAGAGGCCATTAGCTGCAGATGTTCAGACTTTGGTTAATCAGTTCGTGAGGTTAGATGCTTCAGAACCCAATCGAGTTCTAGCTTGCACAGTCGCTCGGTCTTCTTTATATGAGCGCATCAGAGAGAGGCAGTATAATGATCCTCATTTACTTATCCTTAAGGACATGGTGTGGAACGGTGATGCCAAATGGTTTGTTGTGGGGGAATATGGAGTTCTACGAATGCATGGTCGTATTTGTGTGCCTAATGTGGATGGGCTTCGTGAATTAATTTTTGAAGAGGCACACAGTTCCAGGTATTCTATTCATCCAGGTGCCGCTAAAATGTATCAGGATTTACGACAACATTATTGGCGGAGGAGAATGAAGAAGGATATAGTTGCATATATAGCCCGGTGTCTGAATTGTCAGCAAGTTAAGTACGAGCATCAGAGACCTGGTGGTTTGCTTCATAAGTTAGTAATTCCTGAGTGGAAGTGGGAGAGTATCACTATGGAGTTTGTTCTTGGGCTCCCACAGACTCAGAGAAAATTTGACACAGTTTGGGTCATTGTGGATAGGTTGACCAAGTCAGCACATTTCATTCCAGTGGTAGCTACCTATTCTTCAGAGAAGTTAGCTGAAATTTACATTCGTGAGATTGTCCGCCTACACTGTGTGCCCGTGTCTATTATTTCAGATCGAGGTACGCAATTTACCTCACACTTCTGGAGGGTTGTACAGCGTGAGTTAGGCACGCGGATTGAGTTAAGTATAGCATTTCATCCACAGATAGACGGACAATCAGAGCGCACCATTTAGATATTGGAAGATATGCTTCGCGCTTATGTTATAGACATTGGAGGTTCTTGGGATCAGTTCTTGCCACTTGCGGAGTTTGCTTATACTAATAGCTACCAGTCGAGTATTCGAATGGCTCCATATGAGGCATTATACGGAAGGCGATGTCGTTCTCCAGTTGGCTGGTTTGAACCGGGAGAGGCTCGGTTGTTGGGTACCGATTTGATACACGATGCCTTAGATAAGGTCAAGATTATTTAGGATCGACTTCGCACAGCTCAGTCTAGGCAAAAGAGTTATGCTGACCGTAAAGTTCGTGATATTGCATTCATGGTTGGAGAAATAATATTGCTCCGGGTTTCACTTATGAAAGGTGTAATGAGGTTCAGAAAGAAGGGCAAGTTGAGCCTTAGGTATATCGCACCCTTTGAAATTCTTGAAAGGGTGGGTGAAGTAGCCTACAGGCTTGCATTACCGCCTAGTTTATCAGCGGTTCATCCGGTTTTCCATGTGTCTATGCTCCGAAAGTATCATCGTGATCTGTCCCATATGTTAGATTTCAGCTCAGTCCAATTGGACAAAGATTTGACTTACGAGGAGGAGTCGGTGGCTATTCTAGCCCGGCAGGTACGACAGTTGAGGTCTAAGAGTTATCCTTCAGTTCGAGTGCAATGGAGACATCAGCCGGTAGAGGCATATACCTGGGAGTCCGAGTCGGACATGCGGATTAAATATCTACACTTATTCACCAGCTCAGGTACTTTTTTTCTAACTCCGTTCGAGGACGAACATTTATTTTAGAGGTAGAGAATGTGATGACCCAAAATGTTATTTTTAAATTTTATAAGTAATTCTGTGTTCTAAGACCTCAAAAATTACCATTTATCATTCCTAGACTTGCGTGCGCAGTCTGTACAGTTTTTCAAAAAGTTTTTATGTGAAAAATGGATTAAAATGTGAATTAGAGCTTTAAGAACTCAACTGAGTTGACTTTAGTCAACATTTTGAGTAAACGGACCCGGATGAGTGTTTTGACAATTCTGGTAGGTCCGTATCGTGATTTGGGACTTGAGAGTATACCCGGAATCAAATTTCGAGGTCCCTAGCTCGAAATATGGAATTTTGATGAAAACTTAAAAAGCTTGAAAGCTTAATAATTTTTAAGAAACTACTGATATTGGATTTATTGACCTCGGGTATGTATTTTGATTCTGGAGCCCGGTATAGGTCCACTATAATATTTATGAATTATCTGCCGAATTTGATGAGAAACAGAGTTGATTTGACGTAATTCGGACGTCCAGTTGCAAAAATAAAGGTTTTAAAGTCTTCTTGAAATTTTTCTTTGATTTGGTGTCTGATTCGTAGTTCTAAGTGTTAGTTTGGCGATTTGATCGTGTGAACAAGTTCGTATGATGTTTTAGGACTTGTGTGCAAGTTTGGTTTGGAGCCCCGAGGGCTCGGGTGAGTTTCGGATGGGCTACGGGATGATATCGGACTTAGGAAATCTGGTTTTCTGTAGACTTCAGGCTTCTGGTGTGTTCTTCTTCGCGTTCGCGAAGGTACTCTCGCGAACGCGAAGAGCAAATTGGGGCGGTCACATTTTGTGCTTCGCGTTCGCGATAGAGTGACCGCGTTCGCGAAGACTTGAGCTTCAAAGCTTCGCATTCGCGATCGAAGCCTCACGTTCGCGAAGGGAAAGGGCTGGCCAGGGCAATTGCCTTCGCGTTCGCGAAGTAACCCTCGCGTTCGCGAATTGTAAAACTGAACAGCACAAATTTGTGCTTCCCGAATGCGAGGCACTGACCGCGTTCGCGAAGGGTAAAAATCCTAGAAACAGAACTTAAGTTCTAGAAAATGGGATTCGTCCCATTTTCAACCCTTTTCCCATTTTTGAGCTCGGGTAGGGGTGATTTTCGGGCGATTTTCACGGGAAAACATTGGGGTAAGTGTTCCTTATCCTATATTGATTATATTTCATGATTTCATACTCATTTATATCATGAATCCATGAATTTATGGAAGAAAAATCAGATTTTTATAAAATCTTCCAAAAACGAAAATTTAAGATTTGAAGGTCCATTTGACATCGGAATTGGATAATTTTTATATGGTCGGACTCGTCTCGGAATGGGTGTTCGAATTTCATAAGTTTTTTCGGGATTTGAGACGTGGGTTCCACTGCCGAACATTTTAATAAATTTCGGGTTTTTATCCGAAAACTTTGTAAATTCATATGGAATTAATTCCTATGATTTGTATTGAGTATATCGAATTGTTTGTGAATAGATTTGAAGCTTTTGGAGACAAATTTAAAAGAAAAAGTTGTGGTTGAGTAATTGATTGGAATTTGCAAAGCGAGGTAAGTGTCGTGGTTAACCTTGACTTCAGGGAATAGAATCCTTAAATTATTTGTTATGTGAATTGCATGTGAACGACGTATAGGCGAGGTGACGAGTGTCTATACGTCGTCAAATTGATTGTTTGCCTGCTTACTTGAAAAATTATAAATTGTTTTAAATCATGAATTAATTATTATAATAATTATTTCTCTCCTATTCTTTGTCAAATATTAATTCTTGAATTTCTGCATTAATTGTTATATGCTATTTGAATTATGTGCCTTAATTGTTATTCGACATTTAACATATTAAATATTAAACTGCATATTTTCTCTCTGATTTCCATAATAATTTGCTATTTGCCTTTGTTTGTTTCATAATTAAACCATAATTATTGTATGCTTGTTGTCTTATAATTTTATGTTAATTGTTGCATTTATTGGGGAAATTTCTTCTATAAGAATTGATAAATGCATATGTTGGAGGAGCGGGTTGCACGCCGCAACAGAATTGATTATAATGAATATATTGGAGGATCGAGTTGCACGCCGCAACAGACTTATTAAAAGTCCATATTGGAGGATCGGATTGCACGCCGCAACAGACTTGATTAAAATGAATATATTGGAGGAGCGGGTTACACGCCGCAACAGAATTGAATATGAATATATTGTGAGAGCGGGTTGCACGCTGAATGTGAAGATATTGTGAGAGCGGGTTGCACGCTGCAACAGAATTGAATGTGAATATATTGTGAGAGTGGGTTGCACGCTGCAACAGAATTGATGGAAATGATAATTGGTTTTAACTGTTGAGTTGGCTTCAATTATTATAAATGAATTACCTGATTTATTTCTATTATTGTTGTTGTTACTAATATTGCGTACAGGTAATGTAAGTGACCCGCCTTAGCCTCGTCACTATTTAGTCGAGGTTAGGCTCAACATTTACCAGTACATGGGGTCGGTTGTACGGATACTACACTTTGCACTTCTTGTGCAGATTTTGGAGTTGGTCCCAATGGCGTACCATAGACTTGTTCGGATTTCAGCTACCATAGGAGACTTGAGGTATAACTGCATGGCGTCCGCAGTTCTGAAGTCCCCGACTATTTTACTTTAGTTGTGTGTTTATTTCCAGACAGCTTTATTTTATTCAGACATTTATTTGTATTTATTCTAGAAGTTCGTGCACTTGTGACACCAATTCTGGGATAGTATTTAGACATCGTTATTTTTATGGATTATTCACTATATTTTAGACGTTACTTCCGCAATTGTTCTCTGTTATTAATAAATTTTAAAATTATTTTAAAAATGGATAATATTATTCTAACGTTGACTTGCCTAGCAAGTGAAATATTAGACGTCATTACGGTCTGAAGGTGGGAATTTCGGATAATGAAGTTGATAGAAATTTTCCATAAGAAAATTACTACTTCTATATAATGCAAGAGATAAGAAAAATAAGGAGAGAAGTGATTAATTAGTACTGCTTTTAAGAGGTTAATTATTAGATAGTACCAGGGGGAAAATTATTAGATATTACTAATATTTATCAAATATTTATATGCACCTGATATATTTTTACACTTGCATAGAATTTAAAAGTTTATTAACTTCATCCACTCTGCTTTTCATTCTGTGCATTTAGATATGTGTTACAAAGTGACGTATACAAGATAAACTCGATCTTATGATATGTTTTTTCAACTTTTTCTTCTTTCCTTTTAGTGCATTTGATAGCTGGCTACGCTGCAGCCTTCTCACTTTGCAACAGTGTCAATGGTGACACGTTAAATGCCACGTCCTATCTGGTTTCCCAGTTCTGAGTTCACAACTCAATGGACAAGTAGCTAATGCAAGAGACAAGAAAAATAAGGAGAAAAGTGAGGTTTAGATGGATAATGCAGGTCATTGATGCGCCATGCAGTCAAGCTGCAACAAATGTGTCATTAAAGTATAGTACAGTAAATAATTGTGTTATATATAAAATAGTCAATTATTTTTTTTATTTATTTTCGCCATTTGAGTCAAAAATGACCGCACTGTTCCCGCACCTAAACAAAGTTGTTCTCATGAATCATGACTATGACCAGTTAGTTTCACTCTATACGCCAAAAACTATAAAGTAGTGTACTCATAAAATAAAGATAATCAGGATAGTACAATTCCCTTCACATGAATACGCCGCTATGTAGAGTAAGTTATATTTCACTGATAAAGTAAAACGCTTAATTAATAGAGTTTGTTGTACGTTTTGATTAGAGGAGTACCCTTTGCATTTTGATATCTTCTTTTCGTGTAGATTGCAGATTGCATTTTTCCAAACGCAAAACCTTCATACGTGCACAATTTGGTTTACATCAATTTCAGAAATTCTAAACGGAAAAAAAAAATTAGTGACTTCTTTCTTCAGTTTCCTTTTGCAGATAAAGAAAATCTTATCCTTAAGCATCTTATATGTAGGAAAACTTTCATATTAACTGCAACAACTAATCTATAGCTTACAAGTTTATTGAGTTGACCTCAACTTGATCTCTTTCTCTTTTTACGTGTACATTTGTCTTGAAGGAAATTTATCCAGAGGGGTAGAAAATCACTTTACCCAATGGCTGCGTTATCGTTAAGGGGTCGTTTGGTTTGAATACGTCTTATGTCGAGATAAGTTATGATGAGATTAGTTATAATGTGATTAGTTATTTTTATATTATTTTTTATCTACTGTTTGGTATGTTGTATTAAAAATGACAATTGCATAATTTCTAAGAAGAAGGTATAAGTTATCCCGACACTAATTACCCCACCCTTTACAAGGTATAAGTTATCTCGGTATTAATTTTAAACTCAGGATAACTTATACCAGATTTGATAACCAAACAAAGTATTAAAGTGATATTAAATTTTTATACCAGCACTATACCTTCTTATACCTCACGCAAAATGAACCCTAAAGGTCCTTTAGATATAGAGGAGGACATTGATATTGAATTTACCATAATTAATTTTATTAACTAAACTCCCTACTGGAATGAATTCTTCTACAACTCGACCTTTAACCTTTTCTAGAAGCAAAATCTCTTGTAGACACAATGGTAAAAAGAACAAGAAAAAACTAACAGTATTTGTCAGCACGTATTTGAACATATTTATAAATAAATACAAGTAGGATTTATTGAAGTTGTAAATCATCTTTTGAATGTTAGAGAATACCAAAAGGAAAAAAAGGGGTAAAAGAAAACATGTGGCCAACCTTGGGAGCTGAAATGATGCATGCTGCTACATATTTGACATAGTAAAACAAAATTCATCAAGAAAGTTTATTGCATAGCGATTAAAAGACCAGACACAAATCACACAATTACAAAGGTTGAACGGTGGTGAATATAGTACTCTAGATTAATTATGACATTGTACTAAAAAAAATTATTCTAGTCATTATGAAAAAAGAGAGACAAGGTAGAATCTTTCAAATTAAATCTCATTGAGCACTCTTTTTATATGCTTTACAGTAATAATAATTTATAATTCCCGTGCACAGGAAATTATGAGTACGAATATGAAAAGGAAAGACCAGCCCTTGGTCGTGCAAAGGGCCAACTTTGAGAATTGTGAGTATGAATATGAAAAGGAAAAGATACTAGTCAACACCATGGTTGAGGTTTGCCAATAACTTTGAAACCACTCAATTGTCAAAATTAAGGCTTATATTTTACACGATGTCAGATTTAGGAACTAAAGCTGTAGCAATAGATTAAGTACTCCCTCATAATGACAGAAATAATATAATAAGTGGACGGATAACTTACGGAAACCAAATTGGAAAACTTCAACCATTTGATATGTTTAGTAGCTATTGATATCGTAATTGCGACAGTAGCACCCTACTCTTTGATTAATCTATTCGACTCCTAGATATTAGTAGTTTTAGCAACCAAAAAAAAAGAATTTTGTTTAAAATACTAGGTGTTTCTCTTAAAAAGTCAATTGTTGCCTTTTTAAAAAAAATTGGCCTTATCGTTTTTCTTTTATTTTGGAGAGTTAATCAAGTGAGATACTTAAGATCGATAAAGGATTACTATAGTTTATACTAATCTATCTATCTATATTTATTTCTATATCTATCTATCTATCTATATTATTATAAAAGAATGAATACAATATCGATTTACAAAAATAACCTTATAATATTAAGCATAATAACTCATTATAAAATGATATTACTGAAATTCTAGCTATTAGCCTTATAATCCTATTAGTTTTAGGAATACTACACGTTAGGATTCTTACACGATTACCTTTAGGAATCTTATTAGGATAATTACTTTTGTGTTATCTAATTCATATAAAATTGAACAAGTTAATATCTTTAGTCATGTAATTCTATTACTTTTAGAATATACTTCTTAAAAAATTCTATTACTAATTTAATTTGAAAACGTATTATAATATCCTATTACTAATTTAAATGTATTATATTGTCCAAATCCATTTAGAAAAAGGAGAGCCTATATTATTATAAAAATATAAATACAATATTAATTTATATTATATAAAAGCATGAATACAATACCGGTTTACAAAAAATAACCTTATAATAATAAGCATAATAACTCATAATAAAAGGATATAATCGGAATTCTAGATATTAGCCTTATAGTCCTATTAGTTTTAGGACATAATAGTACACGTTAGAAATCCTACATGATTACCTTTAGGAAGCCTATTGAAACGACCCGACCGGTCGTTTTGCTTTCTAGATCCTCGTTCTCCTAAATAAGACTCCTAGTATGTGCTTTTACTATTTTATGACTTGCGGAGATGGTTAGTTCGGGATTTTGAAGGGTTTCGGTTGAAATCGGAACACTTGGTTCCTTAGTTTGGCTTTAAAGGGTATAAGTTTGACTTTGGTCAATATTTTAAGTAAACGATCTCGGAACCAGGATTTGACAGTTCCAATAGGTTCGTATGTCAATTTTGAACTTGGGCGTATGTTCAGAGCGGGTTTTGGATGACCCGGAGCGTTTCGGCGCTTAATGTTGAATTGTGGCTTATTGAAGGTTTAAAAGTTCTTTGAATTTGGTTTGGAGTAGGTTTTGGTGTTATTGAGGTCCGTTTGTGATTCCGAGCATGGGAATAGTTTCACATGGTAATTTAAGATAGGCACGCAAAATTTGATGCCCTTCCGAGTAGTTTAAGTATGAATCGGCGCGTTCGGAGTAAGTTGGAAGAATTTAAAGTTTATAAGTTGATTCTATTGCTTTTGGGTTGTGATTCTTAGTTTTAGTGTTGTTTTATGCGTTTAGAGGGTGCGAGCAAGTCTTACAAACTTGTTGGTATGTTTGGACGAGGCCTCGGGGGGCCTCGGGTACAATCCGGACGATGCACGGATCGATTTGGAGCTCAAATGGGCTACTGGTGCACCAGTTCTAGTGTGCTCGCAACTGTGAGCCCGCAGATGCAAGCTCTTGGCCGCAGAAGCGGCTTTGGGCAATTGGCCAGTGGTCCGCAGAAGCGGAGAAGCACGCGCAGAAGCGGCCTCGGTTCTGCGATGAGTAGCCCGCAGGAGCGAGGGGGCCGCAGATGCGCTTCACCATCCGCAAAAGCGGGATCCAGTCCGCAGAAGCGAAGCCAGCCAGCCTAGGCATTTCCGGAGAAGGGGGCCTTTTTCCGTAGAAGCGGTTCCGCAGATGCAGCCTTGTTACCATAGATGCGGAAGTCCTAGAGGTAGAAAGCTTCATTTATTACGGGACTTAAGCCATTTCTAACCTATTTCTCTCACTTTTTGGGCGTTTTTTGAGCTTATTGGGAGGGGTTTTCACCTAGCAATTTGAAGGTAAGTAATTTCTATCCAATGTGAGTTAAATACATGGATTATGGGTAGATTTTAATATGTAAATTTGTGAAATTTATGAATTTAGATGAAAAACCTAGGTTTTGATAAAAATGGAATTTAACAACGAAAATGGTTATGGAATGGGATAAAAACTATATATTTGAGTTCGTAAGGTTATGGGTAACGATTTTCTTCAAACATTTATGGAATTCGAGCACGTGGGCTCGAGGGCAAATTTTAAGAATCTTTTAATTTGGGGTTGAGTAGTTACTCTAATAGCTAAATTATTAACTTTTGAGAATATATTGAATAATTTATACAATATTTGACTAGTTTCGGATTGTTCGGCACCGAGTTTAGGCTTTAGGATAAATTTGAGGTCGGAAAGCGAGTTTTGAGAAAAGGTAAGTCTCTTCTCTAACATTGTAAGAGGGAATTTGCCTCATAGGTGATTTAAATTGCTATTTCCTTCTAATTGTGGGGGTTACATACGTACGCGATGACGAGAAATCTGTGCGCAGCTACTAACTATGCTTATGCCCGGGTAGTTTAGGACCCGAATCATGAAATACTTGTAATATTGCGTCCTACTTGTTAATTAAAGTGCCTAATTTATAATGGAACTTGATATAGCAATTGTAAACGATCGAATTTTACTTACTTGAGTTTTTATGTTTCGCTGTACGTTAGCCTTGTATTAGCTCTTAAACCGGTTGTTTATAAAGTAACATATCTTCTTGTGGAGCGGGCCGCACGCCTCGGCAGTAGATAGATGCATCTATGGTTCATGCCGCTCGACCCTCGGCAGTGTACACATTATTCTGAATCGGGTCGTACGACCTCGACATAATCGTGCGTGATAACACTCGAAGTGTAATTATATATTTGATATATTTTTCCAGCTTGAGAGGCTAAAATTATATAAGACGGAAATTTATTTGGGACTTACCATGAGTGAAAGAATTATTTATTCACTGCTTGTTATTGAGTTATTATTATTATTATTTACATAACTCATGCTTATTTAGAATTCTGTATTTCTTTACTGTTAGCCCATAACAAGTGTCAATGTCGACTCTTCGTCACTACTTCTTCGAGGTTATACTTGATACTTACTGGGTACATGTTATTTATGTACTTGAGCTACACTTCTGCACTAACAATGCAGAATCTGAGGCAGATGCATCTGGTGGTCACACCGGCACGCATCCCCTAACCTTGAGGCCTAGTGGTGAACTGCTTCCTGAGCAGTTCTGCAACACCTAGAGTCATTCTTTTGTACTTATTTTATGTCTATGTTATTTCAGACAATAGTTAGAGTTTTGTATATTCTACTAGTGCTCATACACTTGTGACACTAGGTCTTGACACACATTCTAGTAGACTTCATGATTTTTTTGGAGTATTTATATATCTATGATTGCACTCAGTTGCTATCGTTTTGTTCATTAAACTTTCTACTTCTTGAATCTCTTAATAAATAAAATTTAATTACTTGAAAACCTATTTAAAAGAGTAATCACGTAGTTAGTTCATCGCTGGCTTGCCTAGCGACGTCGTTGGGCGCTATCACAGCCTATAGGAGAAATTGGGCCGTGACACATATTAGTATAATTACTTTGGGGATGTCTAATTTATATAAAATTGAACAAGTAAATATCTTAGTCATGTAATCCTATTGCTTCTTAAAAATTCCTATTACTAATTTAATTTGAAAACGTATTATAATATCCTATTACTAATTTAATTTTAAAATATATTATATTGTCCAAATCCATTTAGAAAAATGAGAGGCTATATTATTATAAAAGCATAAATATAATATTAATATATCAAAATAGCTCTAAAATATTAAACGGAAAAACTCATTGGGAAAGGGCATAACTATAATAACCTATTTTTTGGACTATAATTCCTTTCTATGCTAATTTTAAATATTTAAGATTTTAAAATTAATAAAATCTTGTCTATTAAATTATTATTAAAAATATTCAGGAAGGTTTAATAAAATCAATTTCATAAGAATCTTTTGTATTGGCATTACATTACCACTCCATAATGTCCAAGACGAATAAAAAAAAGTAATATTAAATGGACTGCATAAAGAGTTGAAATTGAGAAAAAAAAATACCCCCACGATAATATATTTTTATATTATATTTGAACTATTTATTTTTTCGTGTAATATTAAAAAATACCTAATTATTAAACAACAACTAAGAAAATATTTAAGAATATAAATGTGTGAGAAAGAAAAAAATATGGTTGGTAAGAGTCAATACCACTAATGATTCTACAAACATAAAGATCTACAAGTGAAATGCCATATCAATCTTTTACTCTTTGAAAATAAAATTTATGGTGGAAAAAATTATAATTAAGATTAAATATTTTAATTATTTATTTAGCAAGAGAATCCAATTCAATTATTTTTTAAATTCATCATATGAGTAAAATTCTTATTCAAGTTAAAAAAAATCTTAGGGTACATAAATTTATTCTATAAAAAGAGCGTTAGAACACAAAGTAAAAATGTTAGTATATTATTAAGAATCAAAATGCTATACAAGTGTGTGAGTAAGCACAATCAAAGCTAAATACTAAACAAGAACAAACTTTCAAGACTATTTTATAAAGAGTCGACTCTAGTATAATGGATTTATTTTCTTGTAGATTCCTCCGGCGGAATCGAAATAATATTTGTCTGTTATACATTACTTGCAAATATCATATCAAGAGGCATGACATTGTTAGCAATAATAGCAAGTGGTATACCAACAATAATTTTATTGTGAGGCCACCCACTTTAGATTTGATATACCTCTTCAAACAACTTAAATAACCATCACAAATATATCAAAGCAGAGCAATTGTGCTAAATTTATAAGGAAAGCAAAATTGATAATATGGGATGAAGCACTTATGGCTAAGTGTCAAACGATCGGAATAATTGCCCGAAGATCTAGAGATATATTGGATATTAATGAACTACTAAAACTTCAGGTTTTAGCGACGGACAAATTTTGTAGCTAAACAGAAAAATTCGTCGCTAATCTCATTTAGCGACGAATTATCAAGAAATTCTGCTAGCTACGAGCATTTTAGCGACAGATTAGCGACGACGTTCGTAGCTAATTCAAGTTTTTTTTGTAGTGGTACCGTTTGGTGAAAAATTAATGGTTTGGGAGGTGACTGTGAAGTACTACCAGTAATTCCAAAATCGACAAAAGTAGAGACTGTAAAAGCTAGCTTGCCAAAGTTATACTTCTGGCCTCAAACAAAAAAAGATCCAACTGACAAGAAATATAAAGTAAGAACAGATCCAGTATTCAGTGTCTTCTTCTTCGTGTGGGAAACGAAGAAGAGCATTAAATAAAAGATGATTTGGTTATTCCTAAACACTTAGTTATCAATTCTAATGGTAATAGTAGTCATTTAATAAGATAAATATTTCAATCATTAGATTAAAATGCAATTTATACAAATCGAATGATGGAATTAAAAAGATATCTTAGTTAGCATAAATGATTGTGTTGATCAACTAAATAAAATGTTGATTGCAAAATTTTATTGTAAAAATAAAATATTTTTCAGTTTTTGACTCAACGAAAAATAATACCAATAATTACTTCCAAGAAGAATACTTAAATACTTTAAGACCAAATGATCTTCTACCATACATGTTTGTTATCAAGTTTCTTATTTCTTACGCATGTTAGTGTCACCGTATATATAATAGACTACGTTAAAATTGATCTTCCATTATATATAGGTTACTTTTGAAGAAAAATATGTCTGGCATGCTACTGAAAAACTTAGATATATCGAATAGTTTATGTAATTGCACACATATGGTATATAGAAGTTTTGACAATAACGTCATGCACGCAAAAATTATCATACTAGTTAAAGTGCTTCTAAGTATATTCTTATCCCTGAATTCAACTTTCGTCTTACGAAACTAAGGAATATCCTTTTAAATTTGTGTGAAAATAATTTTTAGTATGGTTATGCTTTGCAAACATAATAAATAAAGCATAATGACAAACATCCTAAATATTGGACTATATTTACCGCAATATGTTTTCTTACAAGAACAACTGTATGTTGCACTTTCAAGAGGTATATCAAGATCGACAACAAGAGTTCTGGTTAAGGCAGAGTAACCAACACATTAGAAGGAAACATACACAAAAAATATATTGTCCATAAGGAAGTGTTCGTTAAGATACCATCACAGTAATTACTTTTAAACTATAATATATAATTATCTAATTAACACGACAAACTAATCATTTGTGTAAGATTTGATGATGCCCTTTTATGTTAAATTCATGTATTATGTTAATGTAATAATATTTTTCGGCATTTAGATGATTGTTGTATTATTATACATAAAATTTCTCTCATTAATTAAATTTTATTGTTCCTTCATATAAATAAATATTTAAATCATCACGTGTTATTATTAATGTGCAACGCACGTTCATAGATACTAGTATTCCTATAAAAGCTATAGAGAGTAGTATTTTTTAAAGTGTAAGAAAATTCTAAAAAATTAATAATATGAATTGGAGGAGTATACATATTGGTGGTACTTATGAAAACTGATGAACGACAATTGTCACATACTATTAAACATTTTAATTTGCATCATGATGACCATTGATTATTAGTGGAACTCATGAATGAGCACAAAAACAATCGAGTTGGTGGAGCTTCTCTTCTCTCAACTTCCCCATGCTATATATGTTTATTGACATTAGCTTTGGACCACTTCATAGGGAACGAGATCGAAAAGAAAGAAAAGCATATACCAATAATCATCAAACTTATTGCGTTGCAACTACGTTAGCTCAACAACTAAAACGGAGCTTATAACTTTGCAAACACAACCATGGAAAATCATCATGAGTGTAGTCAACATGCATCCCCTAACATGTGTTAGCATAGGAAAATAATCAAATATCTCGGTTTGAGGAGGAGTCGGCCTTGTTAAAGATTTTCCATGTGAATTTGGATTTAGTCGGATCCCAATACAAATTTCGACACTAAGTAAAAAATCAAAAATAATAATAGACTTAAAATGTGCATGATACACTACAATGTAGGGGCGTCTATACCTTGTCTTATATGGTGCCACGGGATACCACTTCGTTAATTTTTTTGATATATATAAAAAAGAAAAATATTGGAGATAATATAGATAATAATATTGCTTTCACTATAGTAATTTATTTAAATTGTGACATCACTTATGTAAAATTCTGCATGTTACTCTACAATGTCCACCAATTGAGCTGTTAGCTTCATGAAATTTTGTCGCCAAATAGCCTCCCAAAGAGTTTAAAGAGGAGTACCATTTTTTATCCTTTCTAACACCGTTACGAGGTAAAGTAAAATCTAACTCCATTTAAAATTAAGAGATTACGTGAGGAACTTTTCCTGTTTTTCTTTCAGTCCCAACGGATTAGTTTAACCATTTATGACACTTCTTTACCAACCACCCATGTTTGGAAATTATGAAGAAACAAAAACTAGGGAAATGAATGAAAGAAAACAGAAAAGTACAAATTTGAAAAGATAGAAGTAAAATAGAAGAGCACATACATAATAATGGGATTAAAAAAGTAAACTGGTACGATGTATTTATTTCCACGTCACTTTGTTGGTTTTTCTGTGATTGAGAAGACAAAGAAATGTCTTTGGAAGGTAAAATAATTCTTAAAAGATGCAAATTCTAGAAAAGCCTTGCTAGATATAAGTGAGATGATTGGAAAAAACATGGATTATATCTTATGCCAGGTTGAACCAAGATTTGAAGGTTGCGGGTGTACTTTTACATTCACCAAAATATACTTTATTTATAAGATATCCATTATTAATATATCATCATTTTTTAAAAACATATACATATACACGTAAAATTGTTGCCCCACTTTATGGGCACCAGTAATCTCTATCTTTATAACATAAGTCCGCTTTTGCTTATATATATTGATACTGTAAAAAGTTTGCTTACTACTACCCGTGGAATTAATATATCGTAACAGATAATATATCTCATCTTTCGGTTACTTACTCTGCTTGTTATGTACAATTACTTATACTTTCTCCGTTCACTTTTATTTGTCAATTATGAATTTTGCACACCTCTTAAGAAATAATAAATGAAATGCATAATTTACTATGATACTTATATTAATTGATATATATTTTTAATGAATTTGAAAAAATAATTTGAGATGTAATTAATACTATGAGTATAATAGGGAAAAAAATTGTCTTATCTTAATATGTTAAAAGTGACAAGTAAAAGTGAAAATCTATTTTTAGAATAGTGGATAAGTAAAAGTGAACGATGAGAGTAATTATTACAATTTAAATAATATAAGAATTATATACATATATATAAAAATTAAATTAAAAACACATATATTGCCAAATACGTGGGGTAAAGTTGAAACAAGACAAAAGTCAAGTCAGAGGGTGGAATCAACCTAACCTGAGCATGCGAGAAATTTGGTGTTTTTATTACGGTCTATTATAGTCTCTATGAATTGGACATGGACAATGACAAAAAAGGAGAAACAAAACCTAAAACATAAATAAACTAAATAGTAAAGTACTTACCATACATATTAGATTACGGCATTCCCTTAAAAAGTACGATGACAAGTAATATACCCAAACACAACAATTAGTGGGACTGCACCGAAGAAGCACCCCACCACTATTCTCTCTTTTTCTCCCCTTTGGAAATCAGAATTGAAAAAGACCAGCAAAACAAGCAAGTAAACCAGCAAAAATAGACAAGTCTGGTTCTTGAAGCTAGAGCTTTGGACTGTTGACCCCTTTAATGTCCTTTGTTCTGCACGAGCAACTTTGCTCAAACTTTCTGCTTTTCTATTACATACTGAGCGGCTGATAACACCAGGCATTTTGAAGTGGTCTTTAGCCTGCTGAGTAGACTGTGAATGAAGAATACTAGTTCAAGATTTTGAGGCTTCTGTACAAAGACCCTTTTGATTTTTGTTAGCTTCTTTGCAAATAGGAACTAATAATGGCTGAGGAAATTTGTTTCTTTACAAAGGTTTGTCTTTTTAGCTTTCCCTGCTTGTTCTTTCCTTCTAATTCATGTGCCTATGTTCAGCAGAGATCCAGCTAAATATTTGTTCTTTGGTTGCATTTACATTCTTGTTTAAGCTGGAACCCTTCCCCCCCCCCCCCCTCTTTTAAGTTTTGTTGGGTTCAAACTTCAAAGATTTCTTGGGGTATATTCCTCTACCCAAAAATTTCACTATTATTTGTACAGTTGAATTTTTTTTGCATTTCTTCTATTTGTTCTTCCAATTTCTAATAAAAAGTTGTCAACTTTAGCAGATATTTGGAGCTTGCAAACTGCAATGTAAATAAAAATTTTACCTTTTCATTACTTTCAGAGGATGAGTCTATTTTTGGCCTGTTTCCACGGAATGTAAATTGTAGAGTAATGTGTATTCGGTTGACATGTGTTTGATCTATCTTATCTGTACTCTTAATTTGTGCCGGTGCTAGTTGCTTTATGTCGAATTACCTGCTGCTTTTCCGATAACTGTTACGGATAGTTTTATCTTTTCTTTTCTTTTCTTTTTATTTAAAACAAAATCACATTTCTTTGCAATTTGGTTCTGTTTCCCTTTTGTTCCTTATGTAGCATGTACTTAAGCTTATTTTAATTAAACCTAAAAGAAACTAGTATCCTTCTTAGTCAAAATGATTAGTAACTTGGCATTTTTCTGACCACGGATCATTTGCATTGACTACTGGCTTGTGTTTGAATGGCAGGATAGTATTATCATAAAACCTCCCAAGAAATCTCCAGCATTGTTAAGGATGGTTGTTGTAGTGTTCACACTGATATTTGGTATTTATATCTGTTCAGTTTGTCTTAAACAAACTAGCACCGAGAAAACAAGTAAATACTTGAACATTGAAGTCATACAAAGGCCTTGTCATAACTATGACATTGATCGATCCCAAATGCCGTACGTGCATTATCCCAAGCCGAAGACCTTTAGCCGGTATGTGCTTGAGAAATTTCGGATTGGTTCTTAAGCTTCCGTCTTACATGAAATTGCCTATAGTCATTTCATCTCTGTTCTCAGGGCTGAATGTGCCTGTAATCCTGTACGGCTCTTTGCCATTCTCTCAATGCAGAGGTCTGGGAGTGGATGGTTCGAGACACTATTGAATAGTCATATGAATGTAAGCTCCAATGGTGAAATATTCTCCGTCAAAGATAGGAGAGAAAATGTTTCTTCAATCCTGAGGACATTGGAGACAGTTTACAATTTGGACTTCTTCACGAGTGCTTCCAAAAACCACTGCTCAGCTGCAGTTGGCTTCAAGTGGATGCTTAATCAGGTAATAACTCTTTCTTACCTTAAAAGGTTCTCGTTGCATGCTTCAAATAAGTTTGGATAAGTTCTAGGCAGGGATCAATATGTTGTGCCAAGGGTAGGCATGTATTGAACTTCTTAAGATTCACAGTGTTTGAACTTAGTTAACTGCAGTACAACTTCCGATCGCCAAAATAAATCTTTTACTGTTTGGCGCCTGATGGTCAGTTTGGAGAGGGAAAAGTTCTCTTGTACTTGATGCAAGGTTATGTACTTATCAGGAATTACTAGCGTTTGCGCCTATTTTGTTGGTGTATACCTTACATTTCTCTTATTTCAAGCTGTTTTAAGCATTGGACAAAAGTACCTTTATCTATTACAGCTTCTAGAATTAAGCTTGACAATTTCAGAATATTTCAAATACAAACATCAGGAGAGTATGCCTTCCCTCATGAAACTGGGAAAGCTTCACCAAACTGTTAAGACTAGCAGGTGATACATAGCGTGTACCTTTTTGTTAATTATTGATCTGAGATATGAAAAGGGCTATAAGCACATCTATCACTTCAAGTTGCAAGTTAGAGATGATTTTTTCACGTAGAACTGTTCTTATGTTCTCTTTATCAGAAATAAAAATAAAAACAAATATATAGAACTGTTCTTATCAATCACAGAGGTATTGGTGTTTTTTTAATTTAAATTATTATTTTCCTCATAAACAAGAAGCATTATATGTTTGCATAAAGCACAAGAATTCTGCAAGAAGGCTTTATTTCATGTAATGGTTATAAAGAATTTGATCTAAATGTATCTCTCTCTCTCTCTCTCTCTCTTGATGATTTGAAGAATCGATGTGACCTCTTGAGATCTGTATCTTCGTATTGTTCATTGTTTAAATGGATTCTTATCTCCATGATTCTTGAAAAAAGGGTGCCATAGGATTCTGTCAGTTCTAATTGTATCAAAAGGTTTTTCCATCGTCCAATCACAATTTGTATTGTTCGAAATAAGATATTCGACGAATATCATAGAAATATAATTTATGGTGGAGATCCATTTAGGATTAGGTTCTTCTCTGAGGAACTTGTAATCAGTGCCCTCTTTGTTCAACTTGATCGTGCATCAAAGTCAGGTTTAAACAGTGCGTTTCAGATTGAACAAACCATGTTCAATTCTTCGGGGTTTAGTAGTTCAGCTGGTGAGAATGTGAGTACTCAACTCTGTGTGACACAAAAAGAAAGAGTATGCATGGCTGAAATGGTCTTTGCTTTTCTCCTTGAGCAATTCCTTTACATTTCGAAAAGAAGTACATTTGGATGTTCCTGCACCCAAGGCTGTAGCCTAGTGGTCAATGAAGTGGGTGGAAAACCATGAGGTCTCAGGTTCAAACCCTAGCGAAGACAAAAACATTAGGTTACTTCTTCCCCTCTGTCCAAGCCATGGTGGACAAAGTTACATGGTACCTGGTACCTGTTGCTGGTGAGAGTTGGCAGGTATCTCGTGGAATTAGTCGAGGTGCGCGCAAGCTGGCCCTTACACCATGGTTATCAAAAAAAAAGTACATCTGGATGTTCCTTCAGGTTGTCATATTTTTCTATGAAAGAATATAACAATATGAGACAAGTTGTGGGAGTTCTCAAATTTGTTGAAGATGTCATCTTGTTCTTCCAATGATATTAATATCTGTTGAAGCTTTATACAATTTGAAACTGAAGTTTGTGGTACATTCACAAGGTAGGTTATAGGAATCCAAATCTTCATTAAAAAGTTAGGAAATTAGGCTTTTGGCAGCTAATAGCTAACAAGAGATCTTTGTTAAAGAGCAGAATGTCTTTCCTGCAGGATCAATTTTTGTGATTTTTATTTTTTATTTTTGTTGTTATTCCTTGTACTGTTTCTTACTTCATGTAAAGATACACTTAGTTAACTGTGTATGGATAAGGATATTATTTGTGATAAATAAGCAAATGGTTTTTATGTCACATCTTCAGCACATAAAAAGCAAGTTGTGTGAATAATGCTTCAGTGGGCTGCTAGAATTTTCTGATTCTTATGTATGACCATTGCAGGGGCTGATACAACACCATAAGGAAATTGTTGAATATTTCAATGAAAAAGGTGTTTCTGCTATATTTCTCTTTAGAAGGAATCTACTGCGGCGTATGGTTTCAGTGCTTTCGAACTCCTATGATCGATATGCCAAACTCTTGAATGGAACACACAAGTCTCATGTGCACTCACCTGACGAGGTATCTTCTCGAACCCATCCCTCTTTATCACTGCAGGCACATGGACATATAATGATACAATCTAATCCCTTTGCTGCTATACCTAGGCTGGTACTCTTGCAAAGTACAAACCAGAAATCAACACAACATTGTTGATCACGGATTTGAAGAAAATGGAGGTAGCAGCCGGTGAGGCACTGGAATACTTCAACAGCACTCGGCATATGATTCTGTATTACGAAGATATTGTCAGAAATCGAGCTGTAAGTATCTTCTTTAAAAATTCTTGAACTTGTAATTACTTTTGTCCTGCAATACTTCCTGGGAGTTTCACTAAATACATACTCAAATTGCTAATTTAGTCGAGCTTCTTTAACTTTCCCTCTTCGGAAAAAAAAAAGGCTTTTTCATTAGATTTTTGTATGACCAACTTCCAAAGCTTTCTATACTGGAGAAACCAAGACCAATTTTCCATCGTCTAACACAGTAATATCTTGCAATCTTGTTTCATCTACGTTGCTCATACTTCCTGCTTTTATTACAGAAATTGGTAGACGTTCTCAAGTTTCTAAGATTGCCTGAGATGGATTTAAGTAGCCGTCAAGTTAAGATACATAACGGGCCATTGAGGGAACATATCAAGAATTGGGATGATGTGAACAAGACCTTGAATGGAACAGCCTACGAGAGATTCCTCCAAGCTGACTATTAATTTCTCACTTTCAGTCCCTAGGGCTTTGGTTCAGTGGTAAGAGCGTAGCACCTGATGTGTGGATTAGGCACACGTCACGAGTTGGATTGTGCTGCGAACTATTAAGCTTGGTATTTACATGGAGAAGAGTAGAGTGGCAAGCTCATCATAACTAACTGTCCATCTTGCTAGTCCGGGGGGATTTCTCCATCATCTAATAGAAAAGAAAAAAATTCTCACTATCATTGATCGATGAAGGAGGTGCAGATGTCAACTGTTTTTCTTGCAAAAGCTGACTGGTATACTCTCAACTTGGAAAAGCTTCCTGTTGCATTCGACTCTGTAAATCAGTCGAAACTCAGCATAATACCAAGTTTTACTCTCTCATGTATCTGTAGGTTTTATTCAACACTGAAGTGTATAGTGAAGTAAGTAGAGTTGGGCAGTGCCAAAGGCAAGTAGTTGAAGATCTGCAGGAAATATTTTTCTCCCCTTGTTTTCCTTATTTTGTACTCCTTATCAAAATATATTTTTCTCCCCTTGTTTTCCTTTCCTGTTGCCTTTATTTAACAAAGAAACGACTTGAAATGTGAAAATAGATGCATTGTAGGGAGGTTAAATTCTACCTGTTAAACTTGTAGTAATGATTCTGGTTGGTCCTACTTCAACGGTACAGCAATTTTTGGAACACTTGTGTTTGACAAATCTTCATTTCTTTCATGTGTCTCCTGGTTACTGCATAGCTGAACGGAACTACACAATATTTTAAACTTATTTATCTTTGTAGTAGTTTCTAAAAAGATGTCATTTTCCTTAAAATTCATTTAAAACTTTTGGAAGACTTGATTAATCTGAAAGACAGTTTTCAAAATTTTCTCTTATTGTGAAACTTCTAGATTTTGCTGTTAACCATTTTAACAAACGCCGGATTGTGAAACTCCTGGTCCTGGATGTTGCTAGTAACGATTTTAACAGATGGAAGCAAAGAGGGCTAGTTTTTACAGCTAGTCAGAATAATATATACTAGTATCATTTACGTGCAATCATGGAACTGAGGATTTGCAAATCAAATATATACTATCTTTTTACAAAAAGAAAGCAAAAGAAGCATACGCACTAAACTATTTTTATACTTTGTAAAATAAAAAATATATACTACTATCATTTTATAAAACACATAATCAATGATGTGGCTAAGGAGGGATACAAAACAGTACAAATTT
This sequence comes from Nicotiana tabacum, assembly GCF_000715075.1. Taxonomy (NCBI): domain Eukaryota; kingdom Viridiplantae; phylum Streptophyta; class Magnoliopsida; order Solanales; family Solanaceae; genus Nicotiana; species Nicotiana tabacum. Next base: position 74,745,319 of record NC_134096.1, on the reverse strand, counting down.
TTTTGATTCTAATTCTAAAAAACTGGTCGTTTTCCTACCTCACAAAGGTTGGGCAATGTTCAAAAATAGGAAGAGATTCAATTCGAGTCAACTACCATTTTCATCGAGGTAATCTTACATAAATGTCCCAAATAAGTTCCAACTTACCAACATTTAGCCATTAATCATAAATTTATCGAACTTAGCCAAGCATATATAAAAATTGAAAACCCAAATAACTAAGGTTCTTTCTCTCCAAGAATCACATGTAAAGATCTCATTCCATATTTTTAAGCGTGATCAGCAACATTAGATGCAAGACGGAAAGATAATTTCATGGATAAGGTCAGTGGCGGAGCCAGAATTTTGGTTAAGGAGTGTCAAAATATATAAAAGTAAACATGCCAGGAAATTAAGGAGAGTCAATACATAGTAATTTTTTTTTTTGGTAATTAACTTTCATTTGTATTAATCACCAAAGATGATACTTTACAATTCCATAGTCAAGCAAACTCAGCTGACTAGCTCAAAAGAAGTAAACACTACCACACACCTAATTACATATTACTACTGATCTACTCCTCTATAAGAAATTGTTGTATATGATTCTTAGCTCGAGCCGCTACTCTAATATTGCCAATATATGCTATTTCTCTTGCCAAAGCAGCACTGTCACGATATCTTTGCTCAAATGTACGTGTGTTCCTTTCAATCCATAGTGCATATGAGGTTTCAGCATAGATCATTCTGAATATTCTAGCCTTGTTGGATCTCCCTTTACCTTGCTTGATGATCCACTAAAGGTGTTGATCCCAACAGGATGTTATCATTTGGTCTCCTTGAATCCATTTCATAATTTTCTTCCATAGCTCTATTGCATATGAGTATTGCACAAAAAGATGCTCCTTTGTTTCAACCTGATCTTGGCACATAACACAGTGAGGGGTGACATTTAATCCCCAGTTAGCTAGTCTGTCTTTAGTAGGCAACCTTCCATGCAATAGCAGCCACATAGTGAACACTGCCTTTGGTCGAGCAGAATTCTGAAAGACTAGACATTTCCAGCTCACTCTTGGTAATTCTCCTAGCAACTGTAAGTATATTTGCCTGATACTACTAGTATTATGATCACTGGAGTTCTGAGCCTGCAACATGGTACCTCTTGATCCAATTATTCTTCTCACCATCCAACTAGCTTGTTGTGGGATTGGCCATATGCTGGAGTTGCTGCTGTTTGATGTAATAGGCATTAATCCACCTTATCCATAACTTATCCTGTTTGTGAGCTAAATCCCAACAGGTTTTAGCAATTGCAGCTTTGTTCCACAAAAGGAGATTTATAAGGTTTAGCCCACCAGCTGACTTAGGAGTACATATCTTCTCCCATGCCACTAATGCCTTCTTAGTTATTGTGTTAGTTCCTGACCAAATATAACTTCTGCAGAGTGCCTCAATCACTTTCAAAACCTTAGCAGGTAAGATGAATAGTTGATCCCAGTAGGCTTAGATACCAAATATAACAGATTGCACCAACTGCACACGACCAGCATAGGATAACTTTTTAGCAGTCCATGAGGATATCTTGGCTGTGATCTTTTCAATCAGAGGTTGCCATTGAATGAGAGCTATTTTCTTAGTAGAAAGGGGGATGCCTAGGTACTTGAAAGGCAAAGAACCTTGTTCAAGTCCCAGGTGATCCAAAATCTGTTTCTTCACATCTTGTTTCACTCCACCAAAATATACTATACTTTTACCTAAATTAGCCTGTAAACCTAATGCTTCAGAGAACTGAGAGAAGTATTTGTATAATGTAGTCACAGAAGATAGGTTACCCTTGGCAAACAACAATAGATCATCAGCAAAACTCATATGAGTTATGTCTAATTTCCTGCACCTGGGGTGGTACTGAAATGTAGGATCCTTCTTAAGTTCATTGAGGGATCTACTCAAGTATTCCATCACAATTGCAAATAGAAAAGGAGATATAGGATCTTCTTGTCGAAGACCCTTATCAGCATTAAAAGGCTCAGTAGTTTCTCCATTTACAAGGACAGTGTAGTTTACTGTCTTGATGCATTCCATTATCTATTTGGTAAATCTGTCAGGAAAACCTATCTCCTCCATCACTTGTTGTAAAAAGATCTACTCTACTGAATCATATGCTTTTGAAGGTCAATTTTTATCATACACCTAGGGGATATCTGAGCTCTAGTATAGGATTTAACTAATTCATAAGCTAGAATTACATTGTCTGCAATCTTTCTGCCAGGGATGAAACCAGCTTGAGCTTCACAAATTATGGTTGGCATGACTTTCTGCAATCTAGAAGCCAAGATCTTAGAGATCATCTTGTATAGAACTGAACAACAGGCTATTGGTCTATATTCTTTGACTGTGGCAGGTTTGGTCACTTTAGGAACTAATGTGATAGTGGAACAATTGATTGCTTTATAGATCTTTCTAGTTGAGAAGAACTCCTTTATAGTCACTGTAATCTGAATGTTGATAATGCCCCAAGCTTTTTTGAAGAAAACTGTATTAAATCCATCAATACCTGGTGCTTTATCATCACCAATGGCTTTAAGACTTTCAACAATCTCTTGGTCAGTTACCTCTGCACACAAATCCATCATTTGTTGATGAGACAATGTAGGACCATTCTTCATGTATGATCTGTTTATGGAAAGTAAGGAATTGGCAATTGATCCCATTAAACTCTTGTAGAAATCCATGATCTCTTTTTTGATAGCTGCAGGGTCAATCAACTTGTCTCCTAGTAAAGTTGTGATTTTTGTAATCTACTTCCTTTGAATTCTATCCTTCATTACTGCTATGAAGTATTTTGAGTTGGAATCTCCAAGCTGTATCCATCTTGCTCTAGCCTTCTGTTGTAGAACACTCTCCTCAATTAAGAACCACTTCTCAAGATTGAGTAGTGTTTCCTTCTCCCTATCTAACAAAGCATCAATACAAGTTATTGATATCTGCTCTTGTATGGTCCTCAGCTCTAGTCTAGCCTTTTCAATTCTTTGAGTGATGCCTTTGAATTCCCTAGAATTCAAAGCTTTCAGAGCAGGTTTCAAGTCTTTCAACTTTATCCATACTGATTTCAAAGTTCCATGAGTATTGTGAGAGTTCCATATGTTTGCCACTATTTGAGAAAAGTCTTCATGTGCTGCCCATATGTTGAAAAATCTGAAGGGTACTCTACCAGTCATGTTGAAGATGACAGTGTTAACAGCATATGAGCATGATCTGATATTTGAGGCAAACCATAGTTAGTTTCCACATGGCCCCAGGACATCATCCATTCATAGTTACCAAAAACTCTATCCAGTCTACTGCTGACCCTATCTACACCAGGTTGTTTATTTGTCCATGTATAATAGTCACCCTTCCAATGTAGATTTGTCAATGTTCTTTGTTGAAAGCAAGTAGCAAATTCTTGAGTCTCTGAATAGCTTACTCGGTTACATGATAGTCTATCATTTGGATATAGTACTGCATTGAAATCTCCTGATATTAGCCATGGAACTGTTATACTTACTGATAGTAGTTGTAGGTTATCCCATAGAGCTCTTCTTTGTTCTATCCCATTATAACCATAAACTACAGTGAGTAAGCAATCTATATCTCCCCTTCTACTTTTCACCTGACAATGTATCATTTGAGCATCATCTATAAGATACATAGTATATATACATATAATTTATTTTTTTACCTACCTACACAATGTATTTTTTCCGCGAAGGGGTGTCATTTGACACCCTTCTTATAAGGTGGCTCCGCCACTGGATAAGGTAGCAAATAAGGTGATGAAATACAAAAAAAAAAATTGTATATATATACAAGATTCCAAAAATCTAAGCAAAAAATGACTTTTTCAATGAGTATGGTTAAAGTTCATTGAAAACATATAGATGAGTCAATATACAAATTTTTAGGAAGATCGGAGGTGATTTGGACTAATTTGGTATCAAAATTCGTGGTTAAAATCGAGTCAATTTTTTTTTCTGCGACACATGTATCATGCATGCATCACATACACACACACACACACACACACACACACACACATATATATGTGTGATGCATGCGTGATACAATATGATACATATGTGATACACAAATAATACACAGTGTGATACACATATCATTTTTTTTCATGTTTCATCTTCTACTTCGAAATTTTAATTCAAATCACTCAAAACTCCGCCAAATCATCCCAAAACTAAGATTCAAACTCTTTAAGATACCCAATCTATTCTAATAACACCTACTCAAAAGAATGCAAAAAATTAATTTTTTTTTGTAATAAATTACTTATAAATGGACATAGCAATTTAGGACCAACAACTACGTGAACGGAAAAGAACGAACGACGAGAAAATCAGCGCGATTGGCGGGGGAGGAGGTTGGCGTACAGTTTTTCAGTTTGATTCTGGGCCAAGGTTGTACGTAGCCCAACCAGTTTATCTTTCTTGGCCCAATAAAGATTTCTAGTTAGAGTAAAGGGAATTGATCCCCTAATATATGCAAGTGCAACTATATTCATCTTGACTGATTGAACTTTGCACAATTTACTACCACCAAAATCTTCAAGCTCAAATGAACTCTTTCACATTAATCGATTTTGGCAACTAGCAACTAGAGCTAAATTGTAATATACAGTAGGTAGGCCGCAAAGTAAAGAGAATATTATCAGATTCTCCAGTTGGAAAGTGAGCATGCTTGACTGAAAATATAAAGTACTAACAAAAGAGGGAAACCAGTGGAGCATGTATGAATAATATAATAATCTATATTATATTAGGACAACATTTTGATATACCGTACGTGACGGGTGGGCTCTCAGAAGTCTAATTAGCTCACTAACGTATGCCCTTTAATATATAACATGAAGTTTTTCAACTTTCTCCAAATGTTGTGAAATTGAATCTTCTCCAAAAAAGTTTGTTTACCCGAAAAATGGATAGAGTTGAATTTATACGTAGTTCCGAGAATATGTGGCGTAACTTAACACAAAATGTAAGGATAAATAGAAATGTAAATATAGATTGCAGAGAATGCGAAATAGATAAGGTTGTCAGGAACAATGAATCTTAGGATTCAACAAATAGAATCAATCTAAGAAATCTCAAAGAACGATTCTTTACTGTAGAAGAATATAGCGCTTTTATTACAATGTAAGCCTGAGAAAAATTTGTTCTATAGAAATGGTAACCAAGCCCTTTTATAGTGGAGGGATTTAGCTCTAAGCATAATAAAATAAACATTCAGTGGGAGACTCATGATAAGTCAGCTTTTTCACAATTTCTGCCAAGATTCTCTCTAGTGGGATTGCAACGGCTTTTGTCTGCAAGCTCGATCTTGCTTAGAACCCTAGATTTTGGTTTGAGCTTGATTTCGACTCGAGCTCTTGATCTTGGTTCGAGCCCGATCATGGCTCGAGCCCTCGAATTGATTCGAGGTCAATGTTGGTTTGTCTCTAAATTATCAGCATGATAGATCTACTCTGCCTCATGGTTCAATTTCGATTCGAGCTTGATAATGATATCGAACTCGACACGGATCGGCCTCCCCGGGTTCGAGGTTAGTTTGTTCCACCTTCGGGATCTTACTTCGATAGATCATCGTTCGAACTCGATCGGACGTGCTAAGGCCGAAATCTATTTTGACCGTATACAAAGTTATCTTAGCAAAGAGGGCAGCAAAGAAGGGATATAAAATCAATAGCCCTCATGTTGCTTGCTTTCCATCTATAAATAGCTACAGAGAATGAGTTTAAGCATACAAATAGCATCAATTGCATTCTGATCTATTATCACTCTCTTCATGGCTCAAATCAAACTGATCATTGCTAACCTTTTCCTCTCCATGATCTTATTCTCTCGCATTATTCGATCTATTGAGGGAAGATACTTGAAGTTCGAGAATGCAAATGATCCCTCTACACCCTATGTTCACACAGTAGCATTAACCAAAAGAGAAACTGAAAAGATGAAACAGTACAATGGAAACATGCAAGTTTATGCAACAGAGAAGGCACTAATTGACAATGTGGCCACACTTGCAACCCCCCTAGCACCAACACCACCAAGTCCGGTTCAGATAGTGTCTCAGCCCCCTCCCCCTGGTCATGCCGACGGCTTCACTCCTTCGGGACCTGGTCATAGCCCTGGGATTGGTCATTCTCTTAAAGGGAACTAAGAGCTGTAGCTACATGCATCAATTATTATGCTAGACATAGGTTTTCATGTCTATTTATAAAAATGTAATTCATATTATATCATGACATTAAATCTTGGCTTTCGAATTATATCAGCAGTTTACCTATTTATGTCTCATAACAGAAAAATGTTCAGAGGACTATATTTAACACACATTTAACTTTCTCAACTGTGCTCATATCACAGTTCCAAACTTGCATTAATAAACAGTCACTTGACGTTAAAATTGACCAAGATCCTGGCAAATTCTTGAAGGAAAAACAGGCTTTCTGTTTTGCGAATTAAGACTTTATTTACATTAACAGCATTTTAATACGGTTGCATGAAAGTATGATTAGTTACATCACATTATATCAACTTCTAATGAAATTCTTTACCTCGTAAAGTTAAGTTGTCCACCATTCTTCTTAATTAAGTTGGTCCAAATCAACTTATACACTAACAATATTCAAAATGAAAATATTGGTCTTAGTTCATAATCTTCAAAAATCCATGTTAATAACATAAGTTAATAACATGCGGTCTTACTTATTGCAGTGACAAATTCTGTAACCTACTATGAGCAAAGAGAACAGTGAAATTGCATGAAGTGCATAGAACTATATTTAATTGGTGATCGAAAATGTCTAATACTTATACAGAGATGAAGAAGTCTACCAAAATATTACTAACATTATGCGAACGTATTGTCTTTAGACTATAAAATCTCATTTCATTGCAAGAAATTAGTTCCTCTCCTCAACTTAATTCTATGACAAAATGCGAAATTAGGAAAAGAACCAACTGCAGGCTTAGGTTAATGCAGACATCTTTTAGTATTTCTTCACATAATGTTAGCACATTAACAGTATATTATGAACTGCTGATAGTCGAGAATATTTTTTTTTAGCCAGCACCCTCACAGTTACACTCTTACACTGATTCATGACACTGCCTCCATGTCATTCTTTTTCTTCCTTGACTTCTAATTGGACAGAGTCTGAATTCCCTTCCAAAATTTTCCTTCTGTTCCTTTTTTTCCCCTTCTTCTAACTGTATTTTTATCCCTTAATTAAGCCGTGGTCGCATAGCGATCAATCTGTTTCATTGATGATCTTTGTCAGTGTAAATACCATGATCAACATGTATCATTCTACATTAAGATGTATAACCTTGTCAGTGCAAATACCATGTCTCTAAGGTTAGAAGACTAAAGCAATTACCCGAAGATGTGGGAAAAGAATCTCTTGGTAATTCCAGCGGAGGCACAAAACACTAGGTGATTTCTTCCCATCCATCCAAGCCTTGGTGGATAGAGTTACCTGGTACCTGTTGCTGGTGGAAAGTGGCAGGTATCCCGTGGAATTAGTCGAGGTGCGCGCAAGCTGGCCCGGACACCACGGTTATCAGCAAAAAAAAAAAAAAAAAAAAAAAATCTCTTGGTAAATGTCTGCGTAGTTGTCAAAATCTGCACACTCTCCAAAATTCTAACATGTGCCTTGGTAGTTGGCGCATCTCTGAATATTCAACAAAAAAACTGCAAGGGTAACTAACCATCTAACTTGAGAATATGCAAAAGGAGGAAAAATGAATTATAATGGTAAAAGCAACTACTACATTAAAAAATATATAAACCTTTTTTGTTCAAAAGACATGCAAAAGATCCTTTATACCGTCTTTTTTAGGTGATTTATACTATAATAACCATTTGAGCTACCAACAGCACTCATGAATCACAGCCTAGCAAAAGCTGAAACAAAATGCTCTTTGTTTTCTAGTAGTAATATATATAGTCTATCATTTATGTCTTCTGCAATTTGGTGGGCCAGCACTAAAGAGAGGCTTCCAGGACTCGAGGAGCCAACTTAAGATGTCCTTACTGAAAGAATCTCCTTTTCCAATTTCAGTTTATAGAGAGAATGAGGAAATGGACAGTCAATGAATTGCACATCCCACTTCTAAGGTATCATTTGGTTTATTTTGACTTACTTAATAACCTATTTGAGACAAAGAAGAGTGCTAGGGCCCTCACAAGTTGGTGGCTTCTGTAGTTACCAAATTAATTTAGTATTCACTAGACAAAAGATCTTCACCCCACCCCCTAGAAAAACAAGGGAAAAAAATATGAGATGATAAGCCAAAACGAGAAAGAACAAAACAATATCAGAGACAAAAAGAAAGAAGTGGTACATAGTGAAAAGAGAAATATGGGGTAAAGAAAAAGAGGAGCTTGGCACCAAATTGAGCATGCAAAACCCAACATTGAAGTTCAGGAAGAACCAGGCAAATTTGCTGCAAAATTGAACTATCTAGTAGAAGCAAGAGTAATAACTTTATTTTTATTTTATTTCATATAATATTGGACTAAGATGAGCTAAATAGAGCTAAGGATATCAAGGAAGAGCATAATCACAGCTATATCTATTATCCCTTAGACCACGAATCCACGATATACCTCATTAGGGAAAGCAAATTAACCAGCGACAACAACAGAAAGCTAAAACAATTCTATTAAAACAAATAAAACTAATACTATAGTACTAGTAAGTAAAAGTATTAGAGGTGTCACATCAATTTGAAAATTCCTAAAAAAGATAAGTGGTCATGACAGTTGAATATATTACTACTCTGGACAAGAAAAAGGAAGAGTCAAAGCGTAGAAGATATAAATGAAAAGGACCACAACAAATCAAAATCCAGACTAATGATCACTTAGTTTCAGTCAACTATCCGTAGCTTATTTAAGCCATCCATTAGCAATCAACTTTTTTGGTTAGTGGTTGGTGCTCTTTTAAGCAGAAATCATATTCCAAGGCACCCGTGCGTGCGGCGCATCTTGGTGCTTTTACTTTTCAACAGAATATTATTTGATCCCACGAAAACATAGAGCTCCAATTTCATACTAATGCAAAGAGAAAATGAATAGGAGTAGCCAACAAATGAGAAGCAACTAGCAATTAATGAACATTATAAGGGAATTCCCAAGATCCAAAAGGAAAATATAATTGGATTTAACAGCAGTATGAAGAATATCCTTTTCAAATGCATATATAGTTATGATTGAGCATAAATAAGTATGCAGCAAGCTATAGAAGAAATACTTATTTCATAAGTTCTCTTCTCCAGCCGAATTTGATACAAAAGGACTAAAATAAGAATGAGCTCAAAATATAGAGAGAAAAGGAGCAGAAAAGGCTTTTTAATTTTCTGGAAAGCAACTTTTAGCAGATTATAAGAAAACGACCTTAGCCGCCCTTCATAGGTTTTTGATACAGCTGAAATAGGAATGATCATGATTATCATAGATTTGGAATCTTAACAGCTAACTAATCATGAAGTACTCTCTCAAAAGCATAAGTGTACCATAAACAAATTAAAATGAACTAGAATAAGATGGGTTTCACTTAAATTTGTGTATTGAAAAGAGTCAAAACCTACATATAAACCACCCATATAAAAAACATTAAGCACAGACAAGTGGGAAGTACTAAAGAATCCAATCTTTCAAGTTAAAATTTCGGTGGTGGGACGGCTGGCTGAACATATTTTGTTATTATAAGCCTAAAATCTGAAGATCTTTAGCTATCTTTGCTATTTAGAAACAATAAAGCTGCATCAATAAAAAGAAAGGTTACTGTACACCCAACTATCAGCCTTACTGCAAGTCTAAACACTATACAATGCAATAACTACTTGCCAGCCAAACGACCACATGACTCAAGCAGGTCAAAGCATTATATTTTTAGTGTAAATTGGGTGCACTAACATTATATAGATTCTTTACACCATAATTTAATGTTGACTTATGAGTTATGACCAGAGATGGATACTGAATATAAACTTAATGAATTCATTTTATAAGTTCTTACCATTGAAATTACTGCACTTTTGAAATATAATTATAGGTTCACAACTTAATATTTGTTAAAACTTTAGTAATAACTTTTCACATATATTTAAGCCCCATGTTAAGAATATTGGGTTAATTTAGATCCAGTAAACTAAGCTCCTTATCCTTCTTCCTACAACAAATAACTCTTCATAGCAACTATAATAACCTGAAAAATAGAGTAAATCTACTACCGCCTGATAGTATAATTATATTTTACTATGTTGTAAAAAAATTTTGCTATCATATAACTTAAATCCTATTTTTGAAAAATATATGTATAGCAGCAACTCAAGTTGTAAAGAGGACAAAGAAATGAAAGAAGCACTGATGGACCACAAAAGAACTAGGAAAGAAGTAACAACGAAATACAGTGCTAAAGATCAGTGACGAGCCATTTACAAAACAAGTTAAAAGCATTCCAAACTTATTGAAGGACCATGAACCATCCAAATTGTTCCTATAAGAGGACAATTTTAAATTTTAGAAAAAGTACAGAGTAATAAAATATTGATGACCTTACATGGGTAGGAAGTTCTCGTTCCTATATATACACAGGTACCACAATAACGGAAAACATTCTTCACCCAAAGACCAAGCTAGATATCATCTCAATAGAACACTTGAAACCACATTACTTTTCTCTCCTGTGGTGTCTAGTTCTCTTTGCTTCTTTCACAAGCAAAAAAATTAAGCATTCAAAGAGCCATTTCACCTTTAAGTACCTCTACAGAAATTGCCTCTCTAGTTATGGCATGTATCAAACATATCTGTGTATTTAGTTTCCTTCTTGCAGTAATTGCTTTCCACCTAGTTCTAATGACTGAGGGAAGACAACTGAAAGCATTGAAGAAACACGAGTTTCACTCTGCTGATAACACGATGGAAAAAGAAACTCTTGGGAGGCAAAGTTTTACTGGTGATACTTCACCAGTTACGGGAAAAATCAACTACACACCAACAGGAACAGGAAATAGTCCAGGTATTGGACATTCTTCTTCAGGACCAAAAGTAAATTATCAACCAAAGCACACTGTTGAAGGAAGCGTAAACGATCTCAAAGCCGGACACAGTCCGGGTATTGGTCATGCTTCTCAGAATAAAAATATTGGCCCAAATGTCTAGACATGTTGATATGTACATAAGATTTGCACTCTTATGTGTAATTAGTAGTAGTAGTAGTAGTAGTATAAATTCAACTGTTCGCCACAGGTTGAAATATAAGCCTGGAAGTTGTATTTTCAATAGTATCGTACATGTATATCCGAACGTCTAGATTTCATTTTAGAGATGCTAAATAAATTGAAGTTATTGTACCTTAAGCAATTATTCGTGCTCTTGATCCCTCCTCCTTCTTTCCCATATAACATTACTTGAAATTAAAAGATATGAAGGGCTAAACACCTCTCTGCATGTTAAAGCCCATTGTGCATGCAGATGAACAGTGGGAAGAGATGGAAGCTATATATGAAGTTCAGCTATCCAGGTCTACACCAGAAGGTGCTTGCTAATATATTACTACAAAGAAAGGACCATAATGTGCACCTACTTTATTGTGACATTTATTTTTAAGAAAATCTCATCTTTGTACAATAATCAAGGGGTGCTCTTGTATCTAATGAAATCTCCAATTTTTACATATAAAAGAGTATGATCTTAGAAAGCATCACAGAATACAGTATAAGTTAACGAAGATGTTCAATTACACACAAGACAGGGCATTTGGAATTGGAGCATGGACAACGTAACAATGAGATCCCAATCATTGGGTAAACAAAGAATAGGAACGGGTCTAGATCTGATACCATATAAAGAAAATGAAGTTTGCGCCTAACTTTACTGCAAAAGCTAACTCATGAAGTGAAAATTACCCAAAACCATATAAGGAGACAACAGATCATTCACTCAACCATGTGAAATATTCTACACCTTTTACAACTTGGAAAACTTAATACACATCCGAATACTTAGCTCTGTTATTCGGCTATCGTTCTGGAAGAATTTAGATCACTTAAAACCCAGCTATAGTTCAAGTTCTAAAGTACAAAGAGATGGATATCTCAAATATCCTCCATAAATTTACTCCACCCTGTATCATTCCACGTACTAGTGGTAAATTGTTGATGATTCTCATATGAACCCACTAAAATATGACTAAATATTTAATTAGTACTATACATAGACAATAGAAACGAACAAGTGGAGTTGACAGTGACAGCTGAGCAACGAGGTTTCCGAATGGGGCAACGCACAACCTTAACCTTTGGTTTAAAAATGTTATTATATCAGTCAGGCCAACTAAAAGAGGAAGGAGAAAAAAGAAGAAAGGCAAACTCCGTGTGTAGGGATTAGGGAAGAGCCAATTAAGCACTTTTCAATTGCAAATTGCAGAGAAGAAATATGATTAAATTAATGTAAAGGCACATGCGACCCACCGTGAATCCCTACTTTTTGTTCAATAAATTAAGTACTAAACAACAAATGCTGCACCGTGATTAAAATAAAAACTGACCTTTGATGCGCAAAACGAAAAGAAATTCGACCTTACTATGACCATAATCGGCATAACCCTGTAAATCATGAAAGGTGTGATGAATTAGTGACAACCGAAATAAAAATTTATAAGCCTCGAAAGAGATGGCGAGAGATAAACTATGAGAGCGTAGATACGCGACTTACCAGCTAGTTCTTTTCCCCTTTCGAATTTGTCAGTTATATGAAAGGAATTCGCCATCGGGCATCCTTTTTCTGTCAAATAATGAGAAAAGGGATTACATTTCGTTATATCTAATTCCATGCTAATTACTTGCCAATCAAACAATTCAAAATTGTATAATTACATCCAATTATATCCAGATCAAATATTATTTCCCAATAGAAGTGTCATTTTTTTCTTTTCAATAATCAATTTAGCTAATCTTCAAAGCTAAATTGAATAGAGCAACTCAATACTTTAAAATTAACCAGTAGAGGAAGAACCTAACACTAAACCATCATTATTTGACAAAGTTGTGGCAACATATTTGATTAATGGCATTACAGAAGAGAGATCAAAACGTTCATATTAACCACCAGTTACTGTTATGATTACAACGTCTGAGAAAGATATCTGAGAGAGACTGAGAGGAACAAAGCAATGGATTAACAGGACATTCAACTCATAGAATTCACCATTTGCAGATCATCCAAAAGTACGCTTACAATCTTCGTGTAGAGCTCTTTATCAACTTTATAAAGGTCACAAAAAATGGTAGAACCCAATTATCAAGTGTGAGCTCACATCTTTATGATAAACAAGAGAAATTTAATGATCAAAAAGCCCTCATAAATTATGGAAATGTATGAAACACTTCCAGCAAACAAAATCATCCATCACCATTCAACTACTGAGCCTAACAAGTATGATTGACCTTCTTATCACCGGCTTCTAGTTTAGCCAGACCAAGCTCCTCCTCTAGCTTGGTCCAAGCTTTTACCAAGTTAGGAGGGAACTTCTTCTTCACTGTCCTGCTCATCCCTTTTGCATCTTTCAACTTTGATCTCTGCACCAACCCTTCCACCAAATACTTTAGTGTACTGAAATCCGGAATCTTGTGAACTCTCACACTCTCCTTGAAAACTGTATACCCTGTCTCAAACCGTCCCTTCTTACACAAGTAAAAGATCAAAGTCCTAAACGTTGCAGCGTTTGGATTGCACCCCTTTGACTCCAAATCCTCGTAAACCTTCTGCGCCTCATCCATCAAGCCATTCTTACAATAACAAGTCATCAAGTAATTGTAGCTGATCGTATCGGGTTTTAACCCTGCATCACTCATTTCCTCAATTAACGCTTTCACGCCCTCCGGATTACCACCCTGAATGTTCATAATCTTTACATTGTATGCACCAACATCCGGTCCACGCCCTCTGATCACCATCTCATTCCAAACTCTTTTGGCCTCATCGCTCTTCCCCTTCTTATAAAACGAGTGCAATATAGTAGTGAAAGTAACAGTAGTAATCTCCACGTCTTTCTCTTCCATCTCCTTAAGCCTTTCCATTGCCATTTCTGGCGATCCATTTTCACAATATGACCTAATTAATATACCATATGAGACTTTATCAGGTAAAAATCCATACTTCACCGGAATTTCATCAAACAGCTGGGGGACACGATCATATTGTTTCGAGTGCACGCAAGCTGTTAAAAGCACATTGAAAGAAATTGCTGATCTGGGGGTGCCTAAATCATCCATCTCATGATAAATATTAAACGCGTGATCAAACATTCCGGCGACTCCATATGAACGAATTATGGATGAAAGAAAAGGCTCTTGAGTAATTTGTGAGCTATTCTTGTGAGAGTCGAGGAAACTTTCAATGTCGGAAAAACGATGGGATTTAGCGAGGCGCTTGACTGTGTATTCCTGAGCATAACGGGAGGACAAAGGGGAAATGTAACGGTCGGAAACGGAGGAGTAAATCTCTAGGGCTTTGTCTGGGTCGTGCTCGGCTTTAAGCTTTGATTTTGCTTTGGATATAGAGATGGTGGCGCTGAAAGCTGACAAAGGAGCGGCGGTTGAGAGGTGGCGCGCGTGGCGCAAGGCGACGGAAGAAGACATTTGTTCTGGGGTTTAGGGGATGAGCTTTGATGTGCTGCTCAAGGGTGAAAATGAGTAGGGTTTAAGGAGGCGTTCAAAGATTTGACTCCAGCTTCACGCTGTCACTTAGAAATTGTAATAGAAAAGTATTTGAGAATTCATTTTCCAAAAGTTTAATTTCCTACTTACTATTTTATTTTATTTTATTATTTTTGCTCTTCTTCACACTTTAAGCAAATGCACAGGGTTTTTTTTTTTTTTTTGTATACAATTTTAGTGTAGAAATTAGTTGTGCCCATGATCATTTAGGCTCTTTTTTAAATATTTTTTTATGTAAATGAAATGAAGCTATCCTGCTCCTTGAACTCTATTCATAGAGTTTTTCTGGCTTCTCTCTTTCAAGAAGTTAGAATTGTGAATTGTTCTCCGTCAGGTAATACAAAAATTGAGTATTAAGGGTCGTTTGATTGGAAATAAGTTATCATATTTTTAATTATTTTGAGATTAGTTATCTTGGAATTAGTTATCCATCCTCCCATAGATATAAAAAAGTACTATAATCTCGGGATAATTAATCTCGAGATTAGTTATACCAGATTTTATCTCAACCAAACATGAGATAAACTCATCTTAAATTTAATCTCGGTATTAATTATTCGTTATCTCTCATACCAAACGAGCCCTAAGTTTCATTCAATAGGCAAAACTATTTGTGATGCTATTTGTTAGCTAATTTGCACAATGACATTTAATTAGCAGTTTTGACGCTCATGTTAGTATACACGAGTAGAGGATGTGTTTGTTGCACCATCACTTGTACCATAGCAAATAATGTGTAGGTTAAATTGAATGATTGAAGACTTGGATAATGTTGTGCCAGTGGTACAGTAGAATAACAATATATAAAGATGTAACGCGATTTGTATATACTCGCGAAGACAATTATTATATTATTTTTGGAATATCAAAGTCTAATCCTTCAAAATATAAGGCAATAACTATATATAATAAACTAGCTTTAGGGTAATTGGTAAAGTTGATGCCATGCGACCAGGAGGTCATGGGTTCGAGCCGTGGAAACATCCTCCGTACGATAGACCTTTGTGGTCCGGTCCTTCCTCGGACACCGCGCAGAGCGGGAGCTTAGTGCACCGGACTGTCCCTTTTTTTTAAGTGTACGTGCGTTGCACGTGTTTATAACATCAATAATACAAATTTATGAATAAATTATATTTTTTATCATATAAATAAATTCCTGAAATCCTATGCTATGACATTATTACATAATAAAAATATGGTTAGTAGATAACTATTATCTGTTAATATTGTGTTTAAATGAAATTAAAATAGTATTTGACGTAAAAACATAGATCAAGTGAAAATTATAAGCTAAATATTAAATGTTGTGTCATCATAAGTTGCTCCTTAATTAAAATAAAATTGCACTTGGACAGGAATAATTAAAGCTTATACTAATTAGAGAATGTTATTCCATTAGTTCGTTTCTATTTTAATACTTTTTTTAATATAATTTATTAGTCTTCATTGTTAAGATTGTTCGCTTATATAACTTCATGTTTAATTTTTATTTCATTAACTATTACAACTTCGTATAACTCCTCTGCAATTAAACGTTTTCCAATCTAGTGGTCTCCATTTATATATTAAGTGAAAAAATAAACGGGAGTTCTTTATTCACACTAAATACCAATTAATGATAAATAGAATATTCTTCTTTCTAAATTGATGATAATGATAAATAATGATAAGTAAATAAATAAATAAAAATTGGATTGGGTCAGGAAAATAATTTATTAGCTAAAAGTAAGAACTATATATTTACTGTGTTGTAAAAATTTAATAAAAAGATGACATAACCATTGAGATTAATTTTTATGTATGTTGTATTGTCACAACCAAGCATCGTATAGCTTTGAAAATACTATTTCTATGTTCTTAATCTTTGACATCAGTCAATTTTATTTTAATTTTATATATATTTATGTATCCTATCATAATGATAAAACTAATGAATAATATATATTTTTAAAATTTTTAACTTTGTTTTGTGGGTGATTTAGGTGGTTAGAAACTGATCGTAATAGTAGTAATACTCCATACATTATATGCCAAAACAATAAAATTCGTTTAAGCTTATATATATACTAGTCTTTACGTTTGTGCGATGCACGAATATCATTTGTCAAATATTATAACGTATACCATAAATAAAAAACTTTTAATTGCATATATACTATAAAATTAATCATGGATATGAACGAATTTTAATAACCAGTTCCTTAAAACAAAAAAATAACAGAATGGTCTAATAAACTCATTAACCTTAAAAAAAAAAATAGTCTATTAAACCCATCAATAAGGTTTTGACGCAATCACAGGACAAAACGAAACTATTTGGAATCACATAGTTAGAGTTTAAAGTTGTAAAATCACGTTAAGAATACAACAATACCTTTTTTTTTGTGATGTAAAAATTTACTTTGGTTCAGCCTTAATGATCCATGTTGTTATTCTTCTTATTTTAAGATTCATTAATGACAGTGTCTAGATTGATTAATTGTAATAGGTCTCTAATATAAAATTTGATTTACTATTTAGAAATAAATTTCACTAACAACTACCTAAAAAGAAGCAGTTTAGTGCAATCTTAACTTATTTATTGTACCACATCAGTTTCTAAAAGCAGTTCTTATTTGGACTTTTTTTCTTCGCTTGTTTGATAAAAATTTTAACTGCTTAATCTATTAACAATGTAGTTAACGTAAAAATTTGTCTCTGGGATAGAAGTCTTACATTTGGAATAGGATATGACTATGTTAGATTTAGTCCATTGTTGATTCACCAAAATTATGCACAATTCTAGATGAATTAAAAATTAGTTAAGTTTAAATACTATAATTTTATCTGACATTGAATAATAGTTGATCAATAGTTTGATGATATATTTGTATATAACAAAAAAAAAAAAATCTAAGTCTATGTAAATTCAACAATAGATGAAATCGCATATTCTATTAGACAATGAAATTTATGTTTGTCCTGCAATTTCTTCATATTTCTTTTCCAAATCAAGTGAGTGTCAAGTTCTTTACGTTTCACGATCAGCGGCGGATTCAAGATTTCAAAGTCGTGGGTGCTCGGGGATAAAAATTCAAAAAAGAGAGGGAAAACAAGTTTAATTGTGTGTCACGACCCGAAATTTCTCATCGGCGGGATCGTGATGGCACCTAACATTTCACTTGCTAGGCAAGCCAACGTTAGAGAGTCATTAAACCAATTCCTTATTTCCATTCATTAATTAATAATAATTAATTAAAATAAAATATAATAAGTGCGGAATATCATAAAACTGAATTAATTACTACCACCCGAATCTGGAGTCACAATTCACGAGTATTCTAGAATTTACTACAAGTAATAGTGTGAAAGAATATAACTGTCTGAACGAAAGAAACAGTAGAACAGAAAAGATAGACGGGGACTTCAAGGTCTGTGAACGCCGACAGATCTACCTTGAGTCTTCGGACAGCGGACCAATAGCAAAATCTCGATCAACCCGAGCCGGTATCAAAGTCTGCACATAAAGTGCAGAGTGAAATATCAGTACAACCGACCCCATGTACTGGTAAGTGTCGAGCCTAACCTCGACGAAGTAGTGACGAGGCTAAGGCAAGGCACCTACAAATCAACCTGTACAATTTAACAGTGTATATACAAATAACAGAAATGAAGAACTAAACAGAAAATGTCGGGAGGGGAACATGCTGAGGGAAATACGAGATAAAAAAATACAACAGAATGATATCCGGGGCAGTCAACATACCATGAACCAACAAGAATAGTGAATACAGTAAAGGAAAAAATGCACGGCATCACCCTTCGTGCTTTTACTCTCAATCTCACCATAAAATCAATAAAAACGGCACGACATCACCCTTCGTGCATTAACTCTCATATCAGGGCACAGCATCACCCTTCGTGCATTAACACTCATAATATGGTACGACATCACCCTTCGTGCATTAACACTCACAATTTGGAACGACATCACCCTTCGTGCATTAACACTCACAATATGGCACAACATCACCCTTTGTGCACTGTCACTCACAATATGGCATGTCATTACCCTTCATGCATTAACACTCTCCCTTACCATAATGAAATGCATAAATAACAACATGGAGATAGAATAACAAGTACAAACCTTACTTCAACATTTGGTTTCACAATATAAATCTCAACTTTTAAATAAACACTCGATTACCAACAGAAAATCCGTAAACATGATAATGATGATCAATTTAACAACACTGGTATAAACATGTAGCAATTAGGCATAGGAAAGAGACAATATAAGAAAAATAGAGAAACATGGAAAACATGTAACTTGGCGGCGCATAAGTACTCGTCACCTCGCATATACGTCGCTCACATGAATTTCACTTAGCAAGTAATCTAAGGTTCCTAATTCCCTCAAGTTAGGGTTAGACACAACACTTACCTCGCTCCGAAGGCCACTTAATTCTCAATCACAGCTTTTTCTTTGGAATTCACCTCCAAATCACTCGTATCTATTCAAAAATGACTCAAAAATATCAAATATTGATAAAGGAATCAATTATATTGCATAAATTAAATTTCTCAAATTTTCCTCCATAGTCGAAAAATCGACCCCAGACATGCTTGGTCAAAACCCGAGGTTCTTACCAAAATCCATTTACCCATTCACCCCCGAGCCCCAATATGTAATTAATTTTGGAATCCGACCTCAAATTGAGGTCTAAATCTCCAAATTTCCGAAATTCCTAGTTTCTACCCTAACCCCTAATTCTACCATGAAAACTCTAGATTTTAGGTTGATAATTCAAGAAATGTAATGGGTAATTGAAAGAGAATGGTTTAGAATCACTTACCAATATTTTGGGGAAGAAAATGACTCTTGAAAATCGCCTCTACCTGTTTGGTTCTTGAAACATATTGAAGAAATGGCTTAAACCCGTGTTTGATTCTGATTTATGCACTGGGCGACAGTGTGCATCGCATTCACAAGGCCACTGTCGCGTTCGCGAAGGATACTGGCTGCCAAGACTTTGTGTTCGTGAGACCCTGCTCGCGTTCGCGATGGTTTCTCCACCCTGGCCTTCACGTTTGCGAGGCATTGCTCTCGTTCGCGATGAAGGAACGACCAACCCTCCCCCAGGTCCCAAAGTGCTTCGCGTTCGCGATGAGCCGGTCGCGTTCGCGAAGGGTAAATCCCCCATTACTTTGCGTTCACGACCAGGCCTTAGCGTTCAAGAAGAAGAAGTCTCAGCCTCATCAGTTTACTCTTTGCGTTCGCGAGAGAACCTTCGCGAACGCGAAGAAGGATATGCAAAAAATCAGATTTTTCCCAAGTTCAAAACATCCCGTGGCCTATCCGAAACTCACCCGAGCCCTCGGAGCTCCAAACCAAACATGCACACAAGTCTAAAAATATCATACGGACCTGCTTGCGCGATCAAATTACCAAAATAACACCTAGAACTCCGAATTTAGTACCAAATCAAATGAAATTCTCAAGAACACTTTAAATTTTCTATTTTCTCAACTGGACGTCCGAATCACGTCAAATCAACTCCGTTTCTCACCTAATTTCACAGACAAGTCTTAAATATCATAATGAACCTATACCGGGCTCCGAAACCAAAATACGGGCCCGATACTAACAATGCCAAACATCAATCAATTCTAAAAAAAAAAAATTCACTTTTAATTTTTTTTTTTTCCGAAAATTCATAACTCAAGTTAGGGACCTCCGAATTCGATTCCGGACATACACCAAGGTCCCATAATTCGATACAGACCCACCGGGACCATCAAAACACCGATCTGGTCCCGTTTACTAAAAATATTGACCGAAGTCAACTAAAATTAACTTTTAAGGCATAAATTCTTATTTTCATCAATTTTCAACATAAAAGCTTTTCGAAAATATGCCCGGACTGCGCACGCAAATCGAGGAGGGTAAAAATGTGATTTGTAAGGCTATAAGAGCGCAGATTCGAGTTCTAAAATATAAGATGACCTTTTGGGTCATCACATTCTCCACCTCTAAAATAACCGTTCGTTCTCGAACGGACATAGAAAAGTACCTGGGCTGGTGAAAAGGTGGGGATATCTACTCCGCATATCGGACTCAGACTCCCAAGTAGTTGCCTCAATAGGCTGACCTCTCCACTGCACTCGAACTGAAGGGTAATTCTTTGATCTCAACTGGCGAACTTGCCGGGCTAAAATAGCCACCGACTCCTCCTCGTAAGTCAAATTCTTGTCCAACTGGACAGAGCTGAAATCTAACACATGTGACAGATCGCCGTGATACTTTTGAAGTATGGACACGTGAAATACCGGATGAACAACTGCTAAATTAGGTGACAACGCAAGCCTGTAAGCCATCTCTCCCACTTTCTCAAGAATCTCAAAAGGTCCGATATACCTAGGGCTCAACTTGTCCTTCTTTCCGAACCTCATTGCACCCTTCATGGGTGATACCCGAAGTAACACTCTCTCTCCAACTATGAATGTAACATCACGAACTCTACAGTCGGCATAACTCTTCTGCCTGGACTGATCTGTGCGAAGTCAATACTGAATAATCTTGACCTTATCCAAGGCATCATGTACTAAGTCTGTGCCCAACAACCAAGCCTCTCCCCGCTAGAACCACCCAACTGGCGACCGACACCGTCTACCATATAATGTCTCATAGGGAGCCATCTGAATGCTTGATTGGTAACTATTGTAGGCGAACTCTGCAAGAGGCAAGAACTGATCCCAAGAACCTCCAAAGTCTATAACACAAGCACAGAGCATATCCTCCAAGATCTGAATAGTGCGCTCAGACTGCCCGTCCGTCTGAGGATGGAATGATGTGCTCAACTCGACCCGCGTACCCAGCTTACGTTGTACTGCCCTCCAGAAGTGCGAGGTGAACTACGTACCTCAGTCAGATATAATAGACACGGGCACACCGTGAAGACGAACGATCTCCCGGATGTAAATCTCTGCCAAGCGCTACGAGGAATAGGTAACTGCCACAGGAATGAAATGCGCTGACTTGGTCAACCTGTCCACAATGACCCAAACTGCATCGAACTTCCTCTGAGTCTGTGGGAGTCCAACAACAAAATCCATAGTGATACGCTCCCACTTCCACTCAGGAATCTCTAACCTCTAAAGTAAACCACTAGGTCTGTGTTGCTCACACTTTACCTGCTGGCAATTTAGGCACCGAGCTACATATATAACTATGTCTTTCTTCATTCGCCTCCACCAATAATGCTGCCTCAAGTCCTGATACATCTTGGCGGCGCCCAGATGAATAGAATATCGGGAATTGTGGGACTCCTCAAGGATCAACTCATGAAGTCCATCCACATTAGGCACACAAATACGACCCTGCATCCTCAAAACTCCGTCATCTCCAATAGTAACCTGCTTGGCACCACCATGCCACACTGTGTCTCTAAGGACAAGTAAATGAGGATCGACATCCTGCCAATCTCTGATGCGCTCAAACAAAGAAGACCGAGCAACTGTACAAGCTAGAACAAGTCTGGGCTCAGAAACATCCAATCTCACGAACTGGTTGGCAAAGGCCTGAACATCCAAAGCAAGTGGTCTCTCACCAACTGGAATATATGCAAGGCTACCCATACTGACTGACTTTCTACTCAAAGCATCGGCCACCACATTGGCCTTCCCGGGATGATATAATATGGTGATATCATAGTCTTTCAATAGCTCCAACCACCTTCTCTACCTCAAATTAAGTTCCTTCTGCTTGAACAAATACTGCAAGCTCCGATGATCGGTGAATACCTCACATGGCACACCGTAAAGATAGTGCCTCCAAATCTTCAGCACGTGAACAATGGTTGTCAGCTCTAAATCATGAACAAGGCAATTCTTCAGGTGAACCTTCAGATGCCGCGAAGCATATGCAATAACCTTGCCACCCTGCATCAATACCGCACCCAGACCAATACGAGATGCGTCACCAATATACAGTATAAGATCCTGAACTTGTGGGTAACACCAATATCGGTGTCGTAGTCAAAGTTGTCTTGAGCCTCTGAAAGCTCGCTTCACACTCGTCTGACTACCTAAACGGGGCACCCTTCTGGGTCAATCTGGTCAACGGGGCTGCTATGGATGAAAACCCCTCCACAAATCGATGGTAATAGCCCGCCAAACCCAAGAAACTACGGATCTCTGTAGCTGATGTGGGTCTAGGCCAGTTCTGAATTGTCTTAATTTTCTTAGGATCCACCTGAATAACCTCTGCTGATACAACATGATCCAAGAAAGCAACTGAACTCAACCAAAACTCGCATTTCGAGAACTTAACATATAACTGGTTGTCTCTCAGGGTCTGAAGAACGATCTGAATGTGCTGCTCATGCTCCTCTCGACTGTGGGAGTAGATCAATATATTATCAATAAAAACAACCACAAAGGAATCCAAGTAGGGTTTGAACACCCAGTTCATCAAATCCATGAATGCTGCTAGGGCATTTGTCAGGCCAAATGACATCACTAGAAACTCATAATGCCCATACCGAGTCCGAAAAGCTGTCTTAGGAACATCGAATGCTCTAATCCTCAACTAATGGTAGCCAGATCTCAAATTAATCTTTGAAAATACCTTAGCACCCTGAAGCTGATCAAATAATTCATCAATCCTCGGCAATGGATACTTGTTTTTGAAAGTGACTTTGTTCAACTGCCGATAATCTATACACATCCTCATCGATCCATCTTTCTTCTTCACAAACAACACAGGTGCACCCTAGGGCGAGACACTAGGTCTGATGAAGCCCTTATTAAGCAAATCTTGCAACTGCTCCTTCAATTCTTTCAACTCTGGCGGGGCCATGCAGTATGGCGGAATGGAAATAGGCTGAGTGCCCGGAGCTAAATCAATGCAGAAATCAATATCCCTGTCGGGTGGTATCCCCGACAGGTCTGCAGGAAACATCTCTGGAAACTCACGAACAACCGGCACTAAATCCATGGAAGGAACCTCCACACTAGAATCGCGGGCATAAGCCAAATAAGCTAGACACCTCTTCTCGACCATATCCCGAGCCTTCACATAATAGACAACCCTGCTGGCAGAATGGCCAAGATTGCTTCTCCACTCTAATCGAGGAAACCCCTACAAGGCTAAGGTCACTATCTTGGCGTGACAATATAATATAGCATGATAAGGTGACAGTCAATCCATACCCAGTATGACATCAAAATCAACCATTTCGAGAAGTAGAAGATCTACACGAGTCTCAAGACTCCCAATGGTGACTACACATGAACGATAAACACGATATACAACAATAGCATCTTCCACTGGTGTGGACACATACATAGGAGCACTCAAAGAATCACGGGGTATAACCAAATAGGAAGCAAAATATGATGACACGTAGGAGTAAGTAGATCCCGGATCAAATAGAACTGAAGCATCTCTACTGCAAACTGAAACAGTACCTGTGATAACAGTGTCAGATGACTTAGCCTCAGTCTTGGCTGGGAAAGCATAACACCGGGGTTAGGCCCCACCACCCTGAACTACGTCTCTGGGACGGCCTCTAACTAGCTGGTCTCCATCTCTAACGGCCTGACCTCCACCTCTAACAGTGTGGCCTCTACCTCTGGCTGCCTGACCCCTGCCTCTGGCTGGTTGAGCAGGTGGTGCAGCAACTGTTGCCGGAACCATGGCACGAGAACTCTGATGCTGTGAGTTGCCCGTTGCTCGAGGGAAAAATCTAACAATGTGCCTCGGATCACCACAAGTATAACATAACCTCGGCTGGTGTGACTGATGACCCTGTCGACTTGAATAACTACCCTGCTAACTCTGGAGTGGAGGTGCACTAATAGGAGCTGGTGGTGCATTGTAGGCTAGCTGGTCGGAATAATGCATCTGAGGGCCACGACCACCTGAGGCACCGTGGGATGCCTGGAGCGCTGAATGAAACGGCATGGGAGGATGGCCTCTACCAAAAGTACTCATGCCTCTAGATGAGGCCACTGAACTCACAGGAATGACGAGGTCTCTTGTCAGACCCCTGACATTAGTAGCCGCCTGAAAAGAAATCTCACTCCCAGTCTCCTTAGCCATCTACAATATGATAGGCTAAGAAAGTCCATCAATAAACCTCATCACCCTCTCTCTCGGTGGGAAGCAGAAGAATAGCATGGTGGGCCAAATCCACAAAACGGGTCTCATACTGAGTAACAGTCATACTGCCCTGCTAGAGACGCTCAAACTGACGGCGACGCTCCTCTTTCAATGTGATAGGTTGAAACTTCTCTATGAAGAACTGAGAGAACTGGTCCCAAGTAAGAGCAGGCGACCCAGCTGGTCTGGTCAACAAGTAATCTCTCTACCATTTCTTGGCAGAACCAGTTATCTGAAATGCAGCAAAATCGACCCCATTGATCTCCAATATACCCATGTTTCGTAGGACCTTGTGACAGTTGTTAAGATACTCCTGGGGATCCTCTGAAGGAGCACTACTGAAGTGAACAAGAAAGATCTTGATAAACCTGTCCAATCTCCATAAAGTCTCAAAAGACATAGCTGGCCCATCTCCGACCTGTGCCGCAATAACCGACTGAACTAATCCGACTGGCTGAGCTACTGGAGCCTGATACTGGGGAGCTATCTGCTCCGGAGCGAGAGTGGTGGGAGTCTGGGCTCCTCCTCCAGCCTGAGAGACTGCTGGTGCCATGGAAAATGCGCCAGTCTGGGCCACACTCTCTATAAGTCCCACCAAACGGACCAAATCGTCTTAAAGTACTGGGGTAGCAATGAACCCCTCCGGAACCTAAGCTAGTCCGGCAGGAACAGTCTGGGTTGGAACCTCCTCGCCAAGCTCTATCTGAGGCTCCAATGCTAGGGCTGCTGCTCGGGCTCTAGGTTGAGCCCTGCCACTGCCTCGGCCTCGACCTCTGCCCCGTGTAGGAGCTACCACTGGAGGCTCTGTCTGCTCCTCAGCTGAGGAAACGGTGCGTGTTCTCGCCATCTGCGAGAGAATAAGAGTAGAAGAGTTCAATCAGTATTGAGAAAGTAAAATCGCACGACAGAGAAGAATAGAAGTGAAACTTGTTCCTAAACTTCATAGTCTCTAGAAGATAAGCATAGACGTCTTCGTACCGATCCTCCAGACTCTACTAAGCTTGCTCGTGAATCGTGAGACCTAGGCAACCTAGTTTTGTGATACCAACTTGTCACGACCCGAAATTTTCCACCGACGGGACCGTGATAGCACCTAATATTTTACTTGCTAGGCAAGCCAATGTTAGAGAGTCATTAAACTAATTCCTTATTCCCATTCAGTAATTAATAATAACCAACTAAGATGAAATATAATAAGTGCGGAATATCATAAAACTGAATTAATTACTACCACCCGGATCTGGAGTCACAATTTACGAGCATTCTAGAATTTACTACAAGTAATAGTCTGAAAGAATTATAACTGTATGAATGAAAGAAACAGTAGAACAGAAAAAAAACGGGGACTTAAAGGTCTGTGAATGCCGACATATCTACCTTGAGTCTCCGGACAACGGACCAATAGCAAAATCTCGATCAACCTGAGCCGGTATCAAAATCTACATAAAAAATGCAGAGTGAAGTATCAGTACAACCGACTCCATGTACTGGTAAGTGTCGAGCCTAACCTCGACGAAGTAGTGACGAGGCTAAGGCAAGGCACCTACAAATCAAACTGTACAATTTAACAGTGTACATACAAATAACAGAAATAAAGAACTAAACAGGAAATGTCTGGAGGGGAACATGCTAAGGGGAATACGATATAAAGAAATACAACAAAATGATAACCGGGGCAGTCAACATACCATGAACCAACAGGAATAGTGAATACAGTAAAGGAAAAAATGCACGACATCACCCTTCATGCTTTTACTCTCAATCTCACCATAAAATCAATAAAAATGGCACGGCATCACCCTTCGTGCATTAACTCTCATATCAGGGCACGACATCACCCTTCGTGTATTAACACTCACAATATGGCATGGCATCACCCTTCGTGCATTAACACTCACAATATGGCACGGCATCACCCTTTGTGCATTAACACTCATAATATGGCACGGCATCACCCTTCGTGCATTAACATTCTCCCTTACCATAATGAAATGCATAAATAATAATAGGGAGATAGAATAATAAGTACAAACCTTACTTCAATATTTGGTTCCACAATATAAATCTCAACTTTTAAATAAACACTCGATTACCAATAGAAAATCCGTAAACATAATAATGACGATCACTTTAACGACACTAGTATAAACATGTAGCAATTAGGCATATGAAAGAGACAATATAAGAAAAATAAAGAAACATGGAAAACAGGTAAATTGGCGGCGCATAAGTACTCGTCACCTCATATATACGCCGCTTACATGAATTTCACTTAGCAAGTAATCTAAGGTTCTTAATTCCCCCAAGTTAGAGTTAGACACAATACTTACCTCGCTCCGAAGGCCACTTAATTCTCAATCACAGCTTTTTCTTTAGAATTCACCTCCAAACCACTCGTATCTATTCAAAAATGACTCGATAATATCAAATATTGCTAAAGGAATCAATTATATTGCATAAATTAAATTTCTCAAATTTTCCTTCAAAAAGTCAAAAAAATTGACCCCGGGCCCGCTTGGTCAAAACCCGAGGTTCTTACCAAAATCTATTTACCCATTCACCCCCGAGCCCGAATATATAATGGGTTTTGGAATCCGACCTCAAATTGAGGTCTAAATCCCCAAATTTCCGAAATTCCTAGTTTCTACCCTAACCCCTAATTCTACCATGAAAACTCTAGATTTTAGGTTGATAATTCAAGAAATGTAATGGGTAATTGTAAGAAAATGGTTTAAAATCACTTACCAACACTTTGGGGAAGAAAATGACTCTTGAAAATCGCCTCTACCCGTTTGGTTCTTGAAAAATGTTGAAGAAATGGCTTAAACCCGTGTTTGATTCTGCTTTATGCACTGGGCGACAGTGTGCATCGCGTTCGTGAGGCCACTGTCGCGTTCGCGAAGGGTACTGGCTGCCAAGACTTCGCGTTCACGAGACCCTGCTCGCGTTCGCGATGGTTTCTCCCCCCTGACCTTCGCGTTCGCGAGGCATTACTCGCGTTCGCGATGAAGGAACGACCAACCCTCCCCCAGGTCCCCAAGTGCTTTGCGTTCGCGATGAGCCGGTCGCGTTCGCGAAGGGTAAATCCCCCATTACTTCGCGTTCGCGACTAGGCCTTCCGTCACTGTTCACGATTGTTGTCTGCGGTATAATTGGTATTATTTTGTATATTACACTATTTGAATTCATTATGCCATTGAAGTGTTATAGCCTTGTGGTTTGAAAATAATTAAAAATAAAGAAAATCATTGACAATGATCAATAGCTTAAAATTAGTCAATTTTTCATTAACGACATTTGAAAATCTATCGAGTTCCTTTTGATAGATGATAATCCTAATTCCTTTGAAAGTACATGCTTTATTAGGCGTTATTTTCAGTGGAAAAAAAAGTAATTGATTAAGGTGCTTCGTAATAGTAATAAAATTAAACAAATTAGTAGCTCCTGAATTTCTAGCCTAATGTTTTATGGGAACAATAACGTGCACTTTGACAAGGACTCCTTAAAATCTTTTGTTTTACTCGGATAACTCATATTTTAATAGAACTTTTTATTCTAATGACAATTTTGGCCTTTACCAGTAGAAATAGGCATTAATGAGTCAAGGATATTTTCGTATATTAACATTATTATTTGTACTTTTATAATATATATAACAGTTAATGTTGTCTTGCACTTCAACAAGAAGGAATATATATATATATATATAACAGTTAATGTAGTCTTGCACTTCAGCAAGAAGAATGATAAGTATAACAGTTAATGTTGTCTTGCACTTCATACACTACTAGAAATTCGGTCAAAATCGACCGCGATCGACCGATCGACTTCGGTCAGTTAAAAATCGGCCGACCTTGGTCGGTTTTTTAAAATATTTTTATTTTTATTTTTTTTTAACGAAATCGATCAACTTTTGTCAGTTTTTTCTGGCGCAAAAATGTGGGAAACTATTTTTGCTTCCCGTGAAATTTTTTTAAAAAGAGAAACCCGGTGCACTAAACTCCCTCTATGCGTCTCGCGAAATTTATTTATTTAAAATAAATTAAAATTAATATTCAAAAAACCGGCCGAAATCGGTCAGTTATTTCGGCTGGTCATTTTAAAAAACCGACCGATTTCGGTCGGTAATTTTATTTTTTAATAAAACCGACTAACATCAGTTGGTTATTTTCGAGTGAAAATACAATTAAAGAGTATAAATTAAATAAAAGATAACCTTAAAACAAAAAGCACTAATGTTCTAGTGGTCGAATAGTATCTTGTCACAGTATAAATCCTGGTTCGATTCTCAGATGGTGTATTTTTTAATTACATGAATAAAAATACCGACCAACTTCGGTCGGAAAATACCAACCGACTTCGGTCGTTTTTTTCGATGATTTTTTATTTTTTGGAATTTAATTGACCGACCGAAATCGGTCGAAAAATACCAACCGAAGTCGGTTAGTTGGCTCTACCGACCATACAGTTACCGACTGCCACGAATCGGTCGGTTTCCAGTCGATTTTTGTCAATTACCGACCAACATCGGTCGGTTTTGATCGTCGGTTTTTCCCTTTTTTAATAGTGAAAAAGAATGACATAAGATCCATGATAGTAACGTGTTACCCTATAAATTAAATTACAACTTACTTCTACTAAATTATAAGAAACATTAAATGTTATCGAAAAGAGTTATTTAGAGAGACAAAAGCAACGAGCATGAGAGAAATTTGAAACTTTTTACTTTTTAGATTTCACTTCTTGAACATACTGAATTGAGATGAACTTCACCTAATGCAAAGATTCACGGGTTAAAAGTTCAAGCATTAAGGTTTTGAATTAATATCCTCCATGCCCTTTGTGCTTTTTGCTACCTATAAGGGAAAAAAAAAAGGGGAGACAAAAGATTAGAGAATTCTTGAATTGCATATACGATATGTTAATACCTTTATACCGATAAAGTGTCGCTTATATAGAATTAAAAGTAGTGCAAAAGTACTACACAAAGAGAATATATATATATATAAAAGGTGATGTGGCACCTCTCTATAACTACCTTTGGTATTTATCTTTTTTGTCAATTTTTTGACATTTTCCTCTTATTTTCCCCTTAAAATATTTGTTTAAATACAAACGACACTCTTTTAGTTTCTATCTTTAATTTTTTTTCATTAAGTTCTTTGTTATTACAAGACTTTAAATGCATATACGTTACAGTATAACCGAAGAGGCAAAAGCGTGTATCAGTTACATTTGGAGCATTTGATATTGTCTTCAACTTTCTTTATATATTCATATATTTTGCAAGTTTTCAGTTAAATTTGTTGGCAAATTTCATGACTTATGTGAGCATCCATGGGAAAGAAATTGTGATAATTTTACTACGTATCTTTTGGATTCTCAGTTCTCATATGCACCAATGAAATACAAGATAAAGATCTCTACTTCTTGACAATTTTATGTGATTTTCGACAAAAATAAGTGTTGTTATTTTGGCTTAGTACTTATTTTTATTTTGTCCCTCCTCTTATATAATTGTCTGTGTCTTCTTGGTAAATCATGATCGGGATAGCGAACCAAAAGCTATGGAACATGGGTGTAGGTCTTTTGTCGAAATGGAATGGCTTTTCTTCTTCTCTTTTTATTTATTATTTATCGTGAATGGGGGAATCATTACACATAATATTCCCGATCAGCGTATTTTTTTATTTTACACCCAGTAACTCTTCCTCAGCCAGCCAGGCTTGGACAGAATATCAGAGCAAGTATTAGTAGCATAACAAAAAAAGCAACCTATTTTGCATCGCTCAAAATTGACTGGTTGAATATTTTCATCAAATTACGGTCTATATCTAGGCCACTAGCTTTATTTCCTTTTATAATTTATACAACTATGCCACTTAGGAGTTAAGGTCTAACGGCGCTAGACAATGAGATTATATTGCACTCAGCTATGTCTCTGCTACATCGTCCATCCTTTTACATATATTTTATAAAATTCAATCATTCAATTTTCATATTTTGTGTCATTTCTGTTATTGCAAAATTTATCATAGTAGTATTGCAGTGATACAATATTCAAGAGAATAAAAGAAATTTTCAATATTCATAAGAGTTACCAAGAAATATACTTATGTGTTAAGGAAAAGAGATCTAGAACATAATTGTATTATTGTACCTTTGTTTGGCTATTCGTACATTGCAACAAATGATTCGTATTGATTTTATGATCTTGGTATTCATGTCTAATGTTGATTAGGTATTAATGTCTACACATTTATGTTACTTATCAACAATAAAAAGTTTTTTCTGTATTTGTTTTCTCTTTAAAGTAAATTTACAATTTATAATTTGTTAATTTATTATTTTACACTCAGCGCGAAGCGTTCACTAGTCTCTATACATATATAAAGCAGGGGAATACAAATCTGACGTGACATCTATCAAATGTCAGGCTTTGTATTTATCTCTTTTCTTAGAGCTTTCCCTTTTTAAACGAAGAAAAAATAGTTTCCTGATGAAAATTAAAGTCCCGTCTTTTTTCTAAATTCCATCGATTACACTCATATGTCAAAAAACAAAAAACCCAACCGTCGCTTCTGCTTAAATTCCTTCCATAACATCGCTCACTCTCCTCTCTTAATTGCCATACGTGTTTTTCTCTTCAATCCTCTGTGTTTTAGTACTCTTCTTTTTTCCCAATCGCCACAGAAGAGTTGTTTCTCTCAATTCTCAAGGTAAATCTCTTCTTTATGATTTTGGAACATATTTATTCTCTTTCATATTTGGCTTGTTTTCTCTACGTTATACCTGCAACATGAATGTATCTCTATTTATCTATTTTCAATTTTAATATTTAGATTTTATCTATTTGTTATTCAACTTCTGGAATATTTCGCTAAATTTTTAACCGTTGCTTATCGCAAGTGCTTACCAGGTTTATTCTGTGAAAAAATAAAATTAACAGAGCATGTTTATGTTGATGCCCATGAAGTGCTCGACAAAAAAGCCCTATAGAGGTACAATTCAAACGGCTGCAGGACAAACCACTCAACAAATGCAGGTCGGTTATTCTTTTACACCTTGTATAGTTAATAGTTGGGACAAAAAAGGAACAAACGACCTTGAATAATTGTGATCATTCAATTATACAGTGTCTTTAAATGTTCATTACAGTTTAGTCATATGGAGTTTCGACTATTAGATTTTCAACTTCCTGTTAGTTCATATATTCCTTTTGATTATAAAAATATCTTGTATATTTCTATTTCTATATTTGCCCTTCTCTCATATTATTTTTCGCTCCACTCTTTCATGCTTTGATTTACGAGCGACTTATGCATTTAACATACAAGCAACATTTTAATAATCAGAATACGACTTATTTGCAGTAGCATTGCATTGCTTAGGAAATCTGTTTTTTAATTTTCTCATATTCTTGCCTTTTTATCTAAGTATTCTTTCTCTTAATTATCATGTTGTTTCTGCCTTTTTGGGGTGTTTGACATTTAAATGAAGCATAAAGTTAGCTTATACTCTGATCAGTTCTTATACGGTTGAGGGGAATAACGGAAATACCTATCTATCAGCTATTGGAATGGTTAAAACTATTAAAATAAAGGTGACAATTAAAGTTGCAAAACCAATAGTTTCTCTTCACACCCCACTTTAACCTTAGATTTCAATCAACCCACCATAATTGCCCACCACAATGCGGCAATATTAATCTAACGGGGACAACCGTTGATTTCTGATGCTGTTAAAATTGACAGAATGAAGCTTGTGAAGAGAACACTCAATGGCACGATGATATAAATTACATGCACTTACACTTGCAAAAGATGCAGTATCAATATTTGGCAAATTTGAAGCAACAACTTGCTTTTCTTACTTTCAGTATCAATATTTGGCAAATTTGGAGATTCCTTCTAATCTTTTATCATACAGGATTTGACCATACTTGTCTTTCTCTTTATCCTCTGTTTTTTAGTACTCTTCTTTTTTCCAATTGCCACAGAGGAGTTGTTTCTATCAATTCTCAAGGTAAGTCTTTTTTTTGTCATTCTCAATGTAAATCTTTTTTGTGTGATTTTGGAACATAGTTATTCTCTTTCATGTTTAGTTTGTTTTCTCAGCTTTCTGCCTGCAAGACTGAAGGTATCTCTATTGTTGTCTATTCCCAATTTTAATATTTAAGATTTTGTCTTTTTGTTATTCAACTTCTGAAATATTTCACAAAATTTTTATCTGTTGCTTTTCATTGTTTTTGGGTATTGGACTTTTTAGTTTCCATTGTCTCCAACATTCTTTTTCAACATATACTTGGTGGTGGTTGATAAGTTTATCATTTGATTATTGGTAATTGGTGTTTGGATCTTTTAAATTAGCCGTCATGCTTCCTACTATTTTTTAATATTCTATTTCGCGAAGATTTGATTTTTTGGTTTCTTTTTCACTTTGTTCTGTTGGAAATTTAAATTTACTGTGAACTTGGAGTTCTAAGATGTCAGACACAAGCGTAAGGCCTTAAAGCCAGTCTCTGCGATTCCGGGTACTGAAATAGTATAAATTTTCTTAGTTTGTCACCAATCAAGATTTAATTCTTAATTGGTACAAAACATTAATGCTTCAGCTCCAATTTTCATGCTTTTCTTTTTCCATACAAGTTTGTGAATAATTTAGTTGTTGCGTAATCATTATCACTAATAATTTATTATTCAAATTCTCCAGCTGTCCCCCTTTAGCTATCCTTGGAGCATTTTCTGTTAGGTATGCATCTAACCTATCGTATATAGTCTATATTTTGTTAACCTGCAGTAGAGTCAATCTGAAGCATTGATTGAGTCCATGGTATATTTTACTCCCTATATAGTTTGTTAATCAGTCATTTATAGAATATTATGTGAAATTGAAGTCACTATTTGTTAGTATTATGTGAAACTGAAGTCACAGTTAGTTTTCTACCTCGGGGCAACAGAGTTTTGTAGAATTGAGTCGCCCGAAGAGAAGTAGAGAATCAAAAGTATATACTTTTTCTCTGAGTTTGTTTTTATTTTTAAGTTTATTTTTCCCGTGGTCTATAACCGCTCCATCAGTCCATCTAGAGTATTTTTCATTCTTCTCAACTTGACATTTTAGCTTTCATCACTTTCAGTGACCATATTTACTAATAATTTGTTATTCAAATTCTCCAGCTGTCCCCATTTAGCTATCCTTGGAGCATTTTTTGTCAGGTAAGCATCTAACCTATTGTATATCGTCTATATTTTGTTAACCTGCGGTAGAGTCAATCTGGAGCATTGATTGAGTCCATGGTATTATAGTTTGTTAATCAGTCATTTATAGAATATTCTGTGAAATTGAAGTCACTATTGGTTAGTATTATGTGAAACTGAAGTCACAGTTAGTTTTCTAACTCGGGGCAACAGAATTTTGTAGAATTGAGTCGCCCGTAGAGAAGTAGAGAATCAAAAATATACTTTTTCTCTGAGTTTGTTTTTATTCTTAAGTTTATTTTGTTTTCATTCTTAAGTTTATTTTTCATGTGGTCTATAACCGCTCCATCTAGATTATTTGTCATTCTTCTCAACTTGACATTTTAGCTTTCATCACTTTTAGTGACCACATTTAGAGGTTAATACTAGAACAAATGAAGTTGGAAGCAATTGTGTGGGAACCCCTTTGCTAAAGAGGTTGAGTTTGAGAATAGGAATAGATTTCTGAGGATCAACTATCGATAGTTGACGTGTGATTAGTTTTCTACATGTTACATTTATTCATTGAGGTATATCATAATCTAACAACTTTGTGTTTGTATTTACCAAAATCTTTCAGCAATGACATCTTTGGTAGAATTCAGTTTGCTAATTATTGAAAGAAGCCAACATTTGTATTCCTTATGGAAAGAAGATAGAAGCTCATATCTTTTATACATATAAGAACTAGGTAAGCTTGGCAATGAGGGAGCAAGAATCGTGTTTACCCTTTGAGGCGGAAACAGAGATAGAGGTTCAACGTAGTTGGAGCTTCCAAGGTCATAAATGTCTTCTACATAGTCGAGTGTATCTTAGTAGTAGGATTTAC
Organism: Nicotiana tabacum; assembly: GCF_000715075.1. Taxonomy (NCBI): domain Eukaryota; kingdom Viridiplantae; phylum Streptophyta; class Magnoliopsida; order Solanales; family Solanaceae; genus Nicotiana; species Nicotiana tabacum. Next base: position 74,710,348 of record NC_134096.1, on the reverse strand, counting down.
AAGTTTGATTCCTTCTCTTCTTTAAAGTCTATTTGTAACCTGATAGGACTATCTTTTAAAAATTGATTAAGTTCTAGATTATCTGTCAGCCATTATCATTTTTCTTTTAGTTTTGTGATTTTCACAGTTTTCATTCCTTAATTTAACTTTTGTGTGATTATCTTTAATGCTGAAGTTACTCAATTGAATGTGTGGATCATCAAAAAAATATTTTAAATAGTAGTGTAATACATGAAATAACATTCCAACTGCAAAGGGTGTTATAAACAAAGGGTAAATGGTAGTAACTTGAGTTCTTAATCAAACCAATAAGTGCAAAACCATGTGTTGGGTAAATTCTTAACAGGGGGGTAATTATACTGTTGATTCTTAGGAATTAGGTAATATAATAAAAGCTACACCTTCATATCCTTGGTTTTGTTTCACTAAAAAATAAGTATTAATCAACAATATTATATATATATATATATATATATATATATATATATATATATATATATGAATTTATTTTGTTTTATTATAGTATTTTGCTTTTGTTTATCTCAAATACTAAGTATCTACCTTTTCAATACCAAATTTTCATTTTTGTTGACGTTGATCTTTATGAACGATTCTTTGTTGCTAATAGGAAAGTTTGTATATCATTTATATAAATCTGATCTTCTAATAATACTTTATTTATTTGTTTCATCAGTAGTCTTAAGATGAATTTTCTATAACTTTAAGGAGTATTAGATTAATTTTTATTTTATTTTAATACTCCTTTGAATTTTTCATACATAGATAAATCTTAAAATGCTTCAGAGTTATAACTTATATGGAAGTATATGTTTTAACTTCTAACTAAACTAAAGTTATGAACTACGTAAGAATTAAGCCAAATATGTGTTGTTTCACTAATGCAAATTCATTAGTTTGATATAAAAAGGGGAGAAAGCACCCAGTAAATAAAAAAGTTGATGTGTGCTTTGGTAAATGAAGGGTAGTTGTGGCTTTAAAGAAGTGAGTGGTCGGGAATTCGAACACACTCGTGACATCATCTTATACTTTCTTCCTTTTACCCTAATTAGGTCCTTTTTTATTTTATCACGTAGCTACTTTTTAATACAAAATACTACTACTTTATTTATTTTTCTAACTACTTATTCCTTGAATTTTGCTTTATCTTTCCTTTTTTTTTTAATTTTCTTTTTCTATTTTACCTAATAATTCTCTATAGCATAGCAAAAAAGAGGAAACTCCAAAGTTCGACCCCATTTAAAAACTAGCAGTTTTTCTAGAGTGGCAAAATTCATCAAAAAAAAATTTCTGGTTACACCCATCCATAATATCAATATGAGTCTTTCTATTAACTTTTTTTTTTTTGTCGTCATGTTCAAATAGTTGTGCACTTATACTATGTGATTGGTGGTAACTATACGTGAAAAAGTTAAGTATCCATAAACTTAAAATCCTAGATCCGCCACTGGGCTTAGAAGATTTATCGTGGAATTCCCTAATCTTTTTTTCAGTATTTTTTCTCTTTAATTTCTCTATCCCTCGTTAATGATCAACTATTTACATACAGAAATAAAAAATTTATAAGCTACCTCAGATTATCCTTTGTGCACATGTATAAATAGCACTATAAAATTTTAGTTGATGCTAGTCTTAATAGTTAATGCTGATGTTGCACGTAGTCCATACACAAAAGGAGTTCAAATATAATTAAGAAAAATAATTCTAATTCAAATAAGGAAAAATTTAATAAGAGAATTCGAGTTGATTTAAAGTCCTAAATTTTAGGGGGAAAAAATAAATAACTATTCCTAAATATTAGAAAACTAAATAAATGATTATTCCTAAATATTAAGAGAATAATTAAATGACTATTTTGTCCAATATGAACTCTATTTTAAAAAGATAAAAAAAGAGAACGACATTTCATTAAGGATTTTCGTGCTTTTAATATATATATATATATATACATCCAAAAAATTATATGAAAAGTGTGATTTTAATATATATTTTCATTTCAATTTATATGATACACTTTGACTCGCCATAAAATTTATAAAGAAAAAAAATTTAAAACTTATGATTTTTAAAGCATAAAGGGTAAAGGTTTGTGAGACCATAAAATTTGTGTGGCTATAAACTTTTCATTAAAGATAAATATAATAAAAATTTTAAAACTAAATTATTTTTAAATATAGAAATATATTATTTTTTTTGTAATGGACTAATAACGAAAGTATGTCACGTATAAATTGCGCTTCTCATATTAAAAAATATATTTTAATATCTCGAAAAGCGAAAAAGGATATATAATTGGGAAAAGAGGGAGTACAAGGTTTCCTTCGAAAGAGGCTCTGACTTTAGTCAAAATTAAAGTCTTGGTTTCAATGTGAGCTCAATAGCTCATTCCATCAGCTTCTCGACTTTCACTTGGCAGATGAAAAATCAGCCGCAATAAAGGGAATACTGAAGAATCTCGCTGGTAGCTGAGCTGTATATAATCGTTATATTCTTCAAATAATATATTGTGCTCAGACAGAGTCCGGAACCTAAATGTAATCTTTTTAGACTTAAATGACCGAAATGAGTTAAAAAAAAATATTGTGACCAAACTATATTCGCTATACCTTAACGTCCGCCCTTTAAAAAGGCGCTATATATGAAGTTGATTAGACGTCCAAGTATAGTGCAGTTTATTAATGCGTTATATGTATAGCGCCTTAATAAACGGCACTATACCCCTTCAAATATCCGTCCCTTCCCTTTCCCCTGTTACAGAAGCAAAACAACCCCCCCCCCCACCACCCCCATTTTTAAATCAAACCAGCGGTCCCCCCATTAACGACCCAAAAAAACTAGAGTGGACCCCACCTGTCCCACAAAAAATAAAGATTATTGGTCCCACATCCTAGCTAAGCCTTCTCTCATTGTGGGTTGCTCGTTTCGGATTCAAATCCTCAACATTACAAAAAATATAAATCGAGGTATTCCGATTTAGTTTTTGTCGAAACTCGTATAAAAAAATGCATATTAGTTGTTTTAAATGTGTTCTATATTATTTTGTATTTTTTTTGTGATTAAACTGGTATGTTATTTTTATCCGGACTAAGATATTAGTGTGCTAAAATAATATGTAAAAAATGAGAAATTATTATTATTTGTTAAAAAAAAGTTAATAAGTTACTTTTTACTGTTGTATATGTATTTTCGTGAATGTTTTGTGATTAAATGTATTTGTTATTTTTATCTGATTTAGATTATTTATTTGCTTAAAGATTAGTAACATAGTTCCCTTTTAGAGTAGTAAAATGTAGTGCCTTTTAGCGTAGTATCCCTGTAGTTATTGAAATTAATCATTTAAGTTCTCTTATACCCAAAAATACGTCAAAATAGCTGATAGAACAAACACAAACTCTGTCCAATTCTAGTCAACGATCGTAAAAAAATAACATGAGAAAACAACAATATTTTTCAGATATCTTGGTGCTACTGGGCCTCAAATATCGAGCTCGGAACCCATTTGTGAATATTTAATAATTAAATCTTGTATAATTATAAAAATTAATTATTTAATTTTATTAGATTCAAAAATAAGTGAGTAACAAACAAACGTATAAAATAAAATATGTAAAATAATAAAATAATATATAAATTAATAAGACTAACACATACAAGAATTCATGATATCTTGGTGCTACTAGGCCTCAAATATCGAGCTTGGAACCCATATGTGAATACTTAATAATTAAATATTATATAATTATAAAAATTAAGTATTTTATAAGAATAACATGTAAAATAATAAAATTAACACATACAAGAATTCAGGATATCTTGGTGCTACTGGACCTCAAATATCGAGCCTGGAACCCATATGTGAATACTTAATAATTAAATCTTGTATAATTATAAAAATTAATTATTTAATTTACAAACAAACATATAAAATTATAAAACTAACATGTAATTAATGTTGTTTAATTTACAGTAGACGACATGGAGGTTCCGCCTATGCATCCCAGACCTTCCAACGATGAGCTACTATCTTTACAGGGCGATCATAGGTCCTCCCACATATGGGAGGGAGAGTTACTAGCCCAGACTCTCTTCGTCAGGAGAGTGGACGACATGTGGGATTTTCTGAAGGGTAAAGTTCTCCATCCCCGTATAGTCAAACGCCTGGAGGATACAAGCTTCTGTAGGATTTTGGAGATCGGGCGGCTGCAGCTCGATTGGTTTTTGATCACGACCCTGATAGAGCAGTGTCAACCGGAGACGCACACATTCCACTTGCCCCATTGGCGAGGCCACCATCACACTGCGGGACGTGGAGGTTATATATGGGCTGCCTGTTGATGGACACCCCGTTGCTCTGCCGCAGGCCATGAGAGAGCTGACAGGTGGGTAGTATCTAGACATGCTGCAGCAGCTCACTGGTTTTCGGCCATAAGAGAAAACTGCACTGGCTGGGGCCAGTCGTCTGCAGCTAACGACTATGCGAGACCATTTGAAGATATTGCACCCTGACATCATAGGCGGTACACCGGAGCTGCATATTCACCGGTACACGAGGTTGCTGCTGCTCCTTATGTTTGGAGGGGTCTTGTTCCCGAACACTTAAGGGAACCTAGTCAGCTTGAGATTTCTTCATCATCTTGAGCGGCTAAATGATTTACCCAGTACAACTGGGGTGTTGCTGTTCTTGCCTACTTGTACAGGCATATGTGCCGGGCTACCATAGGCACCCAGCGTGACGTTGCTGGATTTTTGCCGCTGCTACAAGTGAAATCATATTCTAATACTCTATTCATTATATCATACCCAGTAAAAATATATCTTAAATTTTACGTCCACTTTGTATGTTAGGTTTGGGCCTTGGAACGGTTCATACAGTTGCAGCCACCACTACCACCATTAGCTTCGGGTGTACCACCTCTCTTTATCCCTCTAGCTAGGAGGTGGGTTCTCCAGCGGGGATATGGACGAGAGTACGTGACTCGACATAATCTCCCATTGTGTAGGAATTTGTTGGATTTGCTGGAGGGCGCATGGGTAAATGTATACCTAAGTTTACTTGGCCTGGCTTCACATGTGTTGCGTATACTCATATTTTCTGTTGTTACTTAATAGTTCATCTGGACGCCATACAACGACGAGCTGATAGCTGGCTTGCCCTATTATTGCTCGGCCGACCGACTTATTTGGAGCTTTTCCGTCCCATTGATGTGCCTTGATATTGTGGAGCATCATGCCACAGAGCGGGTACTTCGCCAGTTTGGCCGTCCGCAGCTTGTACTGCCACCACCCACCTGGCAGACTACACATTTCCAGCAGGATGATCGTTCCAGGGTGGACCGGGCATATGTGGCATGGCTAGAGGCGCAGATCAATACTTGGGACCGACGACTTGACCTGATTCCGCCCCACTTTCACTTCGCCAGACGGATACTAAGCATGATTATATGGGCTGGTACCGCGGCGTTACCCGACTTTTCGTCGAGAATCCCATTCATCGCGCTGGTGGTCGGTATGTTCTATACATCGGGAGGCACGAGGCACTGGTATATTATTTGGTATTATTACTTATAACTGTAACCTAACGTTCCGTAATTTATATTTTACAACCCTTTGCAGAGTGACAGAATACAGATATCTTTCGGTTACTTTAAGGTTCACCGAACGTTTGCTCACACTTATTTTGTTACACAACAACGATACCAGTCTATCGTACTCCATTATAAGTGGCAACTTAACATGATACTGTGGAGATAAACTATAGCTCACTGAGTTATTCGCCACCACAACCTTACTCCCCAATATAATGAAACCCTTACTTTTTGCTCTTCAGACATTATGACAAAATGCTTGAGAATTTAACAAGAAGAAAAATTTACAGGAGTTTGAGAATATTTCTGAATGGATTTTTGCAAAATCCTTTAACGCCTTTAAATAAGGCAATGCCCAATCCGGGGGGTCGAATTTGTTGAGGTATAGCTCCCTTTTAAAGGGCGCTATACCCATTTGGATTATTGTTATGTCAGTTAAGCGCAAAAGAGTTATTGGTGGGCCCATAAAATATGTATAGCGCCGTTTATAAAGGCGTTGTACCTCGCAGTCTTATTAAAGTCAGACCATAGCACCTTTATAAAAGACGTTATACATATAACGTCCTTTAAAAGAGCGCTATATATAATTTGGTCACAATATTTTTTCACTCATTTAAGTTATTTGAGTCCAAAAAGACCACATTTAGGTTCCGGACTCGCTTAGACACGGTAGGAGTTGTCTAAGTTGTAATTACACAAACAAACCAAAAGCAAAAAAACAATTGTTATAAAGAGACACGGTAATAGTAATATAAAGATAGTTGGTTAACCCCATGTTACTATCTCTAAATGTGGGCAAAATGGCAGCTATTTAACAGTTGGAACCTTTCCATGTGAAGAAAAACAGAGTTTTCAAAAAAAAAAAAAAAAAAAGAGTTGAAACCGATCAACACCGTTGAGTTAGAGTAAAATATTCAATCTAATGGGACAAATACGACAGGCAAACAATAGAGAGGTGTGTACTTCATTCTTACAAAAGGAATTTGACAATATAACGCGCACCTCCTCCTCATTGTACCTTTCCTAAGTTGTTTTTGTCGGGAATAAATCCCCAACAGAAATAATATTCACGATAATAAAAACGGAATAATAATGTAATACCGAGATACGATAATTAACAAGAATAAAAAAGTGACAACGATACCAAGAATTTTAAGTGAAAAACCTTTTTGAATAAGGGAAAAAATCACAGTCCTTAGACGAGCAACTCATATCATTATAGCAAAGAATTTTATACTTTGTAGGTCCGAGTAAGATACTCCAAAGACCATTACAATACTCAAAAGAAATAACCCCCTTTTGATATTCCACCTCACTACAATATCGCTCACTCTCTATTTTTCTCACAAACTATTTTCTTACACCCTGTGTCTCTAAAACCTCACTCTTTCTTTTTCTTTTGTTGGTGTGTAAAAATGAGAGCCGAAGCTCTCCTTTTATAGGCGGAGTCTCACTCTCTCACGCCTACTATATTTGACATTTTTCTTATGCAGATTTGCAAATCCCATAGCTTACCATATTTGACATTATTTCTTCTCTTTCATTTATGGTCTGCAGATTTGTAAATCCCATAGCCTACTATATTTAACATTTTTTCTTCCCTTTCATTTATGGGGATGGAACTCACAAATCTCCCCCTCCAGACCCATTCAACTGAAGGAGATAACACCGGACTTCTAGTTTGAGCACATGCCGACAAGTTCTTTGCACAATTCAAACTTGTCTCTTGGTGCCACCTTGGTCAGCATATCTGCGAGATTCTCACTTGTAGAAATCTTCAAGATTTTTAGAGATTCATTCTCTACCATTTCTCGAATCCAGTGATATCTCACGTCGATGTGTTTGGTCCTTGTACGGTACATGGAGTTCTTGCTAAGATCTATTGCACTTTGGCTGTCACAATAGACGACATACTCCTTCTAATACAATCCAAGCTCTTGAAGGAACCGTTTCAACCATATCATCTCCTCGCCAGCTTCAGTAACGGTAATATACTCCGCTTCAGTTGTAGAGAGTGCGACACACTTCTGCAACCTTGACTGCCATGATATAGCTCCCCCTGAAAATGTAAATAAATATCCAGTAGTGGATTTTCTGTTATCAATGTCACCTGCCATATCAGCATCTGCATAGCCCTTCAAGATTGGATTAGATCCTCCAAAGCATAAACAATCTCTCGCGGTACTTCTCAGGTAACTGAGTATCCACTTGACTACTTCCCAATGTTCCTTTCCAGTATTTTCAAGAAACCTTCTGATAACACCAACCGCGTGAGCAATATTAGGTCTAGTGCATACCATTGCATACATCAAGCTTCCGACTGCTGAAGAATAAGGAACTTTAGCCATGTTCCCTTTCTCCTTCACTGTTGTAGGACACATCTTCTTGCTTAACTTTAGATGACTAGCAAGAGGTGTGGTTGCTAACTTAGCATTCTTCATGTTGAAGCGTTCCGGTACATGTTCAATGTACTTCTCCCGAGACAACCACAACTTTCTGCTTGTTCGCTCTTGAACTATCTTCATACCGAGAATTTATTGTACTGGGCCCAAGTCCTTCATATCAAATGACTTGGACAAATATCCCTTCAACTTTGCGATCATCCCTTTGTCTTTTCTTACAATCAACATGTCATCCATATACAACAACAATATAATAAAATTATTATCAGAAAAACTTTTAAAGTATACACATGGATCAGAATATGTCTTTGTGTAAGTTTGACTTTTCATGAATGAGTCAAACTTCTTGTACCACTGCCTTGGTACCTGCTTCAACCCATAAAGACTCTTATTCAGTTTGCACATCATGTGTTTCCTTTCAGCTACTTCAAATCCTTCTGGCTGCTCCATATAGATCTCCTCTTCCAAATCTTCGTAAAGAAATATAGTTTTTACGTCAAATTGCTCTACTTCAAGATCTAGGCTAGTTGCTAAGCTCAAGATTGTTCGAATAGAACTCATTTTGACAACAAATAAGAAAATTTCGTCAAAATCAATACCTTTCTCCTGCTCGAAGCCTTTTACCACCAATCGAGCTTTGTATCTGACAAGCTTGCCATTTCCATCTTTCTTGAGTTTAAAGACTCATTTGCATTTGAGTGGTCTTTTTCCTTTTGGAAGTTCAACCAGCTTGTATGTACCATTTTTCTGTAGAGATTCCATATCCTCTTGCATGAATTTCATCCACTAGTTCTTTTTCGGATGAGACAACACCTCCTTAAGACTTTCTGGCTCCCCTTCATCACTAATGAGGACATACTCTGTGGAGGGGTACTTGCATGACTCTACCTTTAGCCTCTCTGATCTCCTCAGAGGTTGAGGTTGTTCTTCTTCCTGAGTGAGGTACTCCACTTGCTCGACATCATCATCAAGTTGCTCCCCCTGCTCAATAACCTCACCAGGTTGCTCCCCCTACCCGGCAACCTCGTCGGTCTTACTTTTTGCAGTTGTGGGATTGTTAGAAGTAGAAGGAATAGTAATAAGGTTAGGAATTATACTATTCTTGGTCTTCTCTAGTATATCATCAACAGTTCCAACTTCACTTTCTCGGAAGACTACATCTCTGCTTCTGATGACCTTCTTCTTTACAAGATCCCACAATCTGTATCCGAACTCTTCATCTCCATATCCGATGAATATACAGGGAACAAATTTATCATTCAGCTTTATTCTCTTCTCCTTTGGTACATGTGCAAAAGCTCTACAACCGAACACCTTCAGATGCGAGTAAGACACCTCCTTGTTGGTCCAAACTCTCTCTGGGATGTCAAACGCCAACGGAATTGATGGACTCCTATTGATCAGGTAATAGGTTGTTTGAACTGCTTTACCCCAGAATGACTTAGGGAGTTTAGCCATTATGAGCATGCTTCTCACCTTCTCCACAATGGTGCGATTTATCCTTTCAGCTATGCCATTGTGTTGTGGGGTTCCAGAAACTGTCTTTTCATGTTTGATCCCATGGATTGAATAGTACTCTTCAAATTCCCTTGAAGTGTACTCACCTCCATTGTCACTTCGGAGGCACTTTAGCTTTTGGCTTGTCTCCCTTTCTACCATAGCATGAAACTTCTGGAAAACTTGAAACACCTCATCTTTGATTTTCAAAATATAAACCCATAATTTTCGTGAAGCATAATCAAAACAATAACAAAATATTTATTACCGCCCATCAATTCAATTTTTATTGGACCAAAAATATCAGAATATACCAAATCAAGTATATTCAATTTTCTTTTAGATGATGTCTGAAATGAGACTCTATGCTGCTTATCAAATAAACATTAGTCACAAGGTTTTATCGTTGTACCTTTGGCATAAGAAATGAGTGATTTCTTGTCAAGAATCTACAATCCATTCTCGCTCATATGACCCATTCTTTTGTGCCATAAATCTGCAGAAATCTCATCTTGTGCCGCGTTCAATTCACCTTGGCATATTTCTGCATTTGTCCTGTTTAACGTGCCACGAGCAACTCCCTTTGCAATCACTAATGATCCCTTGGTGAGTGTCCATTTTTTATTTGCAAAATAGTTCTCGTATCCATCTCGGTCTAAAGCAATTCCCGAGATCAAGTTTATCCGCAAATCAGGTACATGCCACACATCCTTTAGTTTGCATCCGACATTTGTCTTGATACAAATATCACCGATCCCCACAATCTTTGAGTAACTCGTTCCAAAATCACCTGCTACATATCTGTAAAGAATTTCTCTTACCGGTGTAGCATGGTAAGATGCTGTTGTATCAACCACCCATTCCGAATCTGGACCTGATAAGTGCATACATTCCTCTTCCTCGTTTATAAAGAAGACAACATTATGATTATTTTGCACCATGGCGACTATGTTGTCGTCATTCTTCTGGCCACTAGTTTCACCTTTGCCCTTCTTTGATTTGGGCAATCTCTTTTGAAGTGACCTGGTTGATCACAATTGTAGCAATTTCTAGCTTTTGATTTGGATCGGTTCTTAAACTTCCCACGAGCTCCGGATCTACCATAGTTGCTCGAACTCCTTTGATAACTCCTGCCTCTACCTTCTATGATGGGAGTTTATCCTTGATTTTCAAGCTTCTTTCTCATCTTCTCATTGAGTAGAAGAGCCGATGTGACATCTTTCAACTCAATGGTAGTCTTACCGTGCATGATGGTTGTTGCCAAATTATCGTACGAAGATGGCAACGAGTTCAACAGCAAGATGACTTTATCTTCTTCCTCGATTTTCACTCCGAGATTGGCGAGCTGTGTGATTATTCCGTTAAACATATTTAAATGTGACAAAAAATTCGTACTTTCACCCATGTGTAGGGCGTATAGCTGCTTCTTCATGTATAATTTATTTGTCAGCGTTTTGGACATGTATATGCTTTCCAACTTTGTCCAAATGCCACATGCGGTGTCTTTATCAATGATGTTATTTACCACATCATCTGATAAGTGCAGCCTGATTGCACTAGCAGCCCTTTCATCCAAGTGAGCCCAATCCTCAGCTTTCATGGTATCAAGCTTTTTGGCATCAACATCTAGTACCTTGTGTAATTCTTGTTGGATGAGCATATCCTTCATCCTTCTTTGCCATGTTGAAAAACTACTATCTCCGTTAAATTTTGCTACCTCGTACTTTACTCCAGACATTTTTATTTTTCACCGAGTATAGTACTACCGACAGTGAATAATATTTCTGTGAACGAGCAAAACCTGTGCTCTGATACCAGTTGTTGGGAATAAACCCCCTACAAAAATAATATTCACGGTAATAAAAGATTTCATTATTAATACATTTATTAATTATTTTAAGTTAAGATATTATTTATTTAAAGATTTTTTTCTTAAAAATATATAGTTTAAATTCCTAATTATAAATAATATCTAGTATTTCTTATATATACATGTACATATCACACAATGAGATAGTAAAAAATATATATTTTCTTATCGTCAATTTTAATTAATTAATTAAAGTAATGATATTATTTATTTGGAGGATATCTACTACTTTTATGATATTATTTACTAATTTATAATTATTTAATATATATATATATATATATATATATATATATATATATAGATATGTTAATCTTTCTTAAAAATATTTAACTATGTAATTGCACTTGTCAAAAATATGATAGTGAGAATTACACTATAATTACATTCCGGCAAACAAATAAGTCATTGTGAGTACTATACTATGTAATTATCAGGTATGTAATTACTACCTTAATAATTACATATTCAAATAATTACCCATGGCTTTCCAAATAGATCCAAAGTCTAAGTGATCCAACTCGTTCTGCAACATATACCCTCCGGATTTTCTTAGGTTTATATTTGAACGAGTGGCACTTATTATATTTACAAAGCAGTAAATCATACACTGGTTGAATGGCAAGCTAACTTTGTTCCATTTTAAAAGTATGTATGAAATGAATTGTTTTTAATTTACGCAGGAAACAATTCATTTTTCTCTTCGCTCGTGATCTTTTACCACAGGAACTGTGTTGCAAATTAAACACATAAGTCGAGACCCTTAAATGACCACCCTCTACTTTTAATTTTAAAAGGTAGGTTGCAAAAAAAAAAAAAAAACTGTGGGAGATTATATCATTTCTACGATTAGGATGCAAAAACTTTTAAGTAACGATTACTATCATTTAGGTCATAACTCGTTACTTTAAAATAATTTTATATTTGAATGTAACTATATAAAAGAAAAAAATGGTTAATCTAAATATAAAATAGTTCACACGAAGCGTAACAAAACGAGTAACATCTTTTCTATAATGGGTACACACTACCCTTTATAGTGGGGTCTGCGTACACACTACCCTCCCCAGATCTCACTAGTGAGATTATCACACTAACCTCCCCAGACCCCACTAGTGATATTATAATGGGTTATTGTTGTTGGGCAGGGGCGGCCCAACCATAAAGCAAGTGAAACACTTGCTTTAGGCCCCAAATATTTAAGGGCCCCAAAATTACTAGTATTCTCTATATATAGTAGTATATTATTTATATAATTATTTTTTATTATTGATAAATTTATTTTTTTATTGTCATATTAATTTTTAATAACTCGATTTCTTCCTCTAATTAATATAACTAAAATAGTTTTCTGTCAATCTTATTTTACTTTTTTACTTAATTATATTTCTCTATTCATTAGTTGGTCACGTAACTATATCTAATAATCTAACTTATTATTTATTTTCCTTACATAAATTATACTCTCTCCGTTCCATTTTATATGAAAGTGTTTGACTGGACATGGATTTTATGAAATAAATGAAGGCTTTTGAAACTTGTAATCTTAAATAAATCATAAAAGTTTTTGGGCTAGAAAGCATCTCATTAATGGTAAAAAGAAAAATCTAAAGTGGAATTGTTACCAAATATAGAAAGGGACTTACTAAAAAAAAAGAGTCACTTATGTTTTCTGGTTCTCCCATTTCAGTTGTGATGCAATCAACGTTAAATTTATTTAATTTTCTGTATTTTATAAAACTAAGTTCTCATTTTTTTTAATTCTACATCCTCACTTGTCTAATTTTTTTAAAAACGATGTTCATTAAATAATATATATATATATATATATATATATATATATATATATATTAAGGCCTCTTATTAAGATTTTGCTTTAGGCCTCCGATGAGATTGGGCCGCCCCTGCTAGTTGGGGTAAGGTCTGTGTACACACTACCCTCCCCAGACCCCACTAGTGAGATTATAATAGATTGTTATTGTAATAAGCTATTAAGTATTACACTAATTTAATTAAATCGGCACTTGAGTTGCGGTGGCATCTAAACGCATCACGTGGCGTGTTATATTTAAGCTCATAAGCTGAGTTGTTTTGAGCATTTTACAGACAAATTTCGGAAGGCAGCATCAGGCTGGGGATTTAATTTGCTTTATTAATTTCGGCAACAGACAGCAAGGCGAAAACGCTTTCATGAAATGTCCCTGTAACATGCATGAAGTTGTTTGAACTCCAAAAGACGACACTCATAAATTCTACGAGCTTTCACGCAATTTGCTAGTCACCAAAAACGGAAATCTCTCTAAGTATAGTGTAGGAAATATGAGGTTTTGACCAATATTGTTCCTTATCTTTGAGGGTAGGTCTATTTTGGTCCCTCAAATATAACTCTGACCATATTTAGTCCCTTAAGTATGCTAAAGTGGAGCATCTGTAGTCTCACTGACAGAGGTTTTGACCAATATTGTCCCTTATCTTTGAGGGTAGGTCTATTTTGGTCCCTCAAATATAGCCCTGAGCATATTTAGTCCCTTAAGTATGCTAAAGTGGAGCACCTTTAGTCTCATTGACACAATGTGTTCAAAAACTAACGGTGTTACCCAACTCTGATTCATGAAGCAAATCTTCTGCTCTGAAGCAAACGTTGCCTATTTTTTTTATTGGATAACGCAAATTATCACTTTAATTTCTCATTTTTAGATAATCTCTTCTAAAATTTCGATCTTGAAAATATCTCCTTTTGTGCCAGTTTTCAATGAGAAAATGACACTATATAGCCGCTATAAAAATAATAGCCGAAAAATATATAAAGTTTGTATATATATATATATATTCCTTTTTAATTTTTTTTTGTATGTTAATATATAAAAAATATACCAACTTTATATACTTATTCCGCTACCAGATGTAAATAGTTTTTGGCACGGACTAAAAATGATAATACAACCTGGTTATTCGTTTGCTTCAATAATATGCCTAGAAGTGATCCTGGCAGCTCTATTTTTTTCAAATTTAACTTTTCTTTTTGGAAAAATCAACCGAAAATTTTAAATGTATATATATATATACACAAAACAATTTATAAATTTTATACATTTTTCGGCTATTATTTTAACAACGGTTATACAGTGTCATTTTCTCATTGAAAACTGGCACAGAATGGGATATTTTCAAGAGACATTATCTAAAAATGAGGAATTAAAGTGATAATTTGCGTTATCCAATAAAATGAGAGGAAACATTTTGCTTTAGAGCAGAAGATTTGCTTTATGAATCAGAGTTGGGTAACACCGTTAGTTTTTGAATATATTGTGTCAGTGAGACTAAAGGTGCTCCACTTTAGCATACTTAAGGGACTAAATATGCTCAGGGTTATATTTGAGGGACCAAAATAGACCTACCCTCAAAGATAAGGGACAATATTGGTCAAAACCTCTAGGAAATATATACGTTTAAACTATTAGAATAGAATCTATTTATATAATGTAATATACCATTTCCGATGCGGGCCTTTATTAATTATTTTATTTTAAGTTTACCCCATCATGATTTCTTTTAAGTTAAACATATTGAGATAATTTGTTGATGGATGACAGCGCAACTTAAACCAAAATTAAAGAGCTTTACGTTCTTTAATACTATATATTGAATTAATTTAATTAAAAGTTTATATTGATTAGAAGAAATATGTATTGCTTCCTCTGTTTTATTTTATGTAACATTATTTTTTATTAGTTCTTTTCGCAAAGCATCTTTATACAAAGGCGGATTTATGCCCAAATTATAGAGTACGTGAATCCATAGTCTTTATGTCAAATTAGATTTTTTATATATATATTTCATAGAATTGAACTAATATTACTTGGTGGTCTCCATGCTCTAGAAAAGTTGAATGCTGCACTTAGTTAAATGTTGAGTTATTTCCCAAAGGGAGAAATATCAATTTTTCACTTAATACTTTTTTTCTCCTTTATTTAATTGTACACCCATGTTCAGAGATATATATTTAAAAATAATTTAACTTAAGCTTCTCACGTATAAGGTATGCTTTTATAGTCACAATAAATAATCTCAAAGAATATTTAGAACCACAAATTAAAAGTCTTTCTTTTATTATTTTTTAAAATCTATGCTCAATTAAACACTACCATATAAATTGAAACAAAAAATTTATTTACCTAGTTTAGGTCTTTGCTGCTATCCGCCGCTAGTTTTTCCTAACACGAATTTGATGGAGTTGGCAATGTGAGGCTTTAGCACCAGGGGCGGACCCACGTGCTATTAAAAGGGTTCAACTGAACCCGCTTCGTCAAAAAATTATACGGTATATATTGGTAATTGTAATTAAAAACATCGAAATACACCTATAGAGGGTTTATTTGAACCCGACCGTTTCAAGTCATCTCTCTATTGGGGTGGTCATGAGGGTTCAAATATTACGTGAGGTCTTGTGTTCGATCCTAACTAGCGCATCTCCCTACTTCAATTTTTCGTTTTGTTCACATTGAAACAGAGGATGTGCAACCAGCTTTCCAAATTAAATTGGACTTTGCATGTTGATAGGTTATATGTATCCATGTTATGATCTAACAAACTTATTGATAAGAACGAGATAAGGAACCTGTTGCACATCCTCAAGTACTTAAAGAACAACAAGTCTCAGTTTGGGGACGTGATTCAACTCTTGAGAGCCAAAGGAACAACAGAGGGAACAGATGGCCACCAGTTCCCGTTGGTGACTGTACAAGTCAACTCCCCACAACTGTTAAGTTACTGCCTGCACACGCAACGGTACAATAGTCAACTTTATGGGGAATGGCCTTTACCTAACTTGCTTACATCATTTAAGTGATGTCACAAATGAGTTATTTACATCAAGCAAAGGTAAAACAAAACACTTGTACATTCAAGAATTTATCAAGCATTTTCTCTCAAGTCTGTGCCAATCTTGCAAGTGATTATCAAGGGCATCAAGAACAAAGAACAACATAACGAAGGACCAGTTTTATGTATTGAGTCATTACATGTCCTTAGTTGTGTTGCACCTTTGTTAAAATTCTTTACTTGTAATTCCTACTTAGCTTAGTTAGAAGCATTGTGTAGAAAATCTTTGTAAATCATAAACCCTTGTGTTTGTACCTTGGCTAGAGTTAGTCGAGTTGTAAAGTCTTTGTAATAGAGTTATTACAAAGTGGCTTGTAATAGAATGTTACAAGTTAGTGAGGGATTAAGAGGTTAGTTCCTAGGTTACAATAGGTTGTAATCTAAAGTTTGCTCAGTAGTGAAGTTGAAATCCTACAAGGGTAGGTCGTGATTTTTAATCCCGTGAGCTGGGAGTTTTTCACGTAAAACTTCTTTGTCTCATTTACCTACTGCAGTGTGCGTGTGTTCTGTGGGAACTAATAGAGAACCTGGTTCTCTATATAGTTTGGTAGACCCTTAAATTCTATCAATTGGTATCAGAGCAGGTTCTTTTTATCAGGCTAACACCTAGAAAGGATCTTCATCATAGCTGCTCCACCAAACTTCGAGGAAGGACAATCAACATACATACCACCTAGATTCAACGACCAATACTATGGTTGATGGAAAATAAGAATGCATGATTTCATCATAGGTGAGGATTCAGAGTTGTGGGACGTAATTTGTGACGAACTTTTTGTTCCGATGAAAACTGTTGATGAGGGAACAACTACAATCCCAAAAATGAGAAAAGAGTACAACAATATTGACAGAAAGGCTATTGAGAAGAATTTCAGGGCAAAAAAGATTCTTTTTTGTGGCATCGGACCAGATGAATACAACCGCATCTCAGCTTGTTAAAGTTCTAAGGAGATCTGGGAAGCTCTTCAAACAGCACACGAAGGGAAACTCAAGTCAAGCAGTCGAAGATCGACATGTTGACAACTGAGTATGAGCTCTTCAGAATGAAGGACGACGAGTCCATTCATGACATGCACACTCGCTAAACCTATATCATCAATGAGTTTCACTCATTGGGAGAAATCATCCCCAGGAAAAAACTTGTCAGGAAAATACTTAGTGTATTACTTGGTTCCTGAGAAAGCAAGGTAAACGCCATCACAGAGGCAAAAGATTTGCAGAAGCTGACCATTGATGAACTCATTGGTAATCTGAAAACATATGAAATGAAGAAGAAAAAGGATCATGAGAGAATAGAGTCCAAAAGGGATAAGAACCTGGTCCTAAAGACAGACAACAATGAATCAAGTGATGAGGATGCTGATAAGGCTTACTTGACAAAGAGATTTCAGAAGATGGTCCGCAAAAATGGAGGTATTCCAAAGAACGGCAACTCTAGCAAGCCAAGAGGCTATGACTTATGTCATAAGTGTGGAAAGTCAGGGCACTTCATCAAAGATTGTCCTCTTCTCAAGCAAGATCAGTACAAACACAATTCAGACAAAGCAGCTAAGATGAACTAGGTTCATGACAAACGATTCAAAAGAAAAGATATTGCCGACAACGTTGTGAAACAAGCTCTTGCTGCATGGGGAGACTCCTCAAGTGAATCTGGCGAAGATGATAACAAAGGTGACATCTCCATGATGGCAGTAGAAAGTGAAGCAACTGAATATGACTCTATCTTTACCCTGATGGCACAATCTGATGATGATGAAGATGACGATGAAGATGAGGTAAACTTTCTGGATGTTACAATGAAATTTGAAATCCTATTCTCAAAAGAAGCTTATATCTTTGGATAATGTTTTAATTGATGCTTATCACAGTCTCATTAATGATAAAAATGCGCTAACCACAGTACTAGGAGAAATAGAACACGAGAGAGATGATCTAGTGGTGGTTGCGGTTGATCAAAAAGAGACCATTGAGAGTTTAAAAAGGGAAAAAGATACTTTGACTGAGAGAATTGCAAATATAGAGCATGAGAGAGATGGCCTATTAGTAGTAGTCGTGGACCTAAAGGAAACAATTGAGGAACTAAAAAGGGAAGGTAGGCATGAGATTACCCAAAAAGGAAAGGAATTTGCAAGTGAGGCACACCTTAGGCTTGAAGATGAGCTAAAATCAGTGAAATCTAGTCTATGTGCTAAACTTGAGAGAAACAGACAACTTTAGGAAGATCTAGGCAGAGTTAAGAATGATTTAGAAAAGTCGAATGTCTCTAGTGAAGTCATTGACATGGCAAATGGAAAAACTGACATGATGAGTCAGGCCAAGGATTCAAATGACAATGGCACAGTCAAGGATTCAAATGACAATGGCACAGATAAATCTTTAGCTGACATAGAGGAACCCGGTTCCTCAATCACAACAACTGAAGCTGAAAATAGAGTTGCTGATGCAGATCAAAAGACCCCACATGCATAGAGAGAATCACATTCAGAAATACCTGGACCATCACACAACAAGATTCAGGTGTCTAACTGGAAACACAAAAGTTCACATCCTCTGGAAAATGTGATCACTCCTCTTGATTCAGGAATTCAAACCATATCAAAGGCAACAAACGCTCTTGTCTTCTCAGCTTTTCTCTCTCAAATTGAGCCCAAGAATATCAAGGAAGCATTAAAAGATGCTGATTGGATTACAGCTATACAAGAAGAACTCCATCATTTTGAGAGGAACAGTGTATGACACCTGGTTCCATGACCTGCTGACAGTACTATTATAGGAACCAGGTGGGTATTCAGAAACAAACTTGATGGTTTGGAAACACAACAAGGAACAAGGCAAGGCTAGTAGTTCAAGGCTACAATCAGGAAGAAGGGATTGACTATGATGAAACTTTTTCTCTAGTTTCTCGAATGGAGGCCATCAGAATTCTTATTGACTTTGCATCTCATATGGAATTCAAATTATTCCAAATGGATGTCAAAAGTGCTTTTCTGAATGGCTTTCTAAAAGAAAAAGTCTTCGTTAAGCAACCACCTGGTTTCGAGTGCCATGAGCATTCCGAGCACGTGTTTAAACTTGACAAGGCATTATATGGACTGAAATAGGCTCCTCGTGCATGGTATGAAAGGTTGTCCAAGTTTCTTCTAGAAAATGGCTTTGCAAGAGAAAAAATTGACAACACTCTATTTCTGAAGAAACGTGGAGGAACCTGCTCGTTGTGCAAGTTTATGTTGACTACATCATCTTTGGTGCAACAAATGATTCTCTGTGTGAAGAGTTTGAAATGAGCATGATGGGAGAATTGAATTTTTTCTTGGGTTTGCAAGTCAAGCAAACTTCTAAGGGCACAATGATAAGTCAGCAGAAGTACATCAAAGAGCTTCTGAAGAGATTTGAGATGGAGAGTTTAAAGATCATTGATACACCTATTGCCACTGCCACTCTCCTGGATATGGAGGAACCTGGTTCTCCTGTAAACGAGACTATGTATAGAGGCATTATTGGGTCACTTCTGTATCTCACAGCAAGTAGACCAGACATTGCTTTCTATGTGGGACTTTGTGCCAGGTTTCAATCCAATCCAAAGGAGTCTTATCTGAAGTCTGCAAAGAGAATTCTGAGGAAAAGGACTTCTGAAGCTGAGTATCTGGCGGTTGCCTCTTGCTGTGCTCAATTGCTGTGGATCAAGCAGCAATTAGAAAATTTCGAGACAATGTTGAGAAAGGGCTCATCTGCATGAAGTTTTGCAGCACAGAAGATCAAATTGTAGATATCTTCACCAAAGCACTGAGCAGAGAGCACTTTGAAAAGAATTGATTGGCACTAGGGTTGATGAAGTCTAGCTAGGTGTTACATCCTATGTTTCCGTACGTTAAAAGTTTCGTCTTAAGGTAATCGATGTAAGTTCGGGAATTATATTATTTTGAGATTATAAGCATTTTGCTATTTCAAACAAGTGACGAGTAAATTCGTAATGGTGAGAGAATAAGCGAATTGAAGAAAATGAGTTTCGTCGAAATTTAATATTTTGGGATAAAATACGGCCCCAGCTAAAATACCCGGTATTTATGGACTAGTATCGTACAAGGTACCACATGACCATGATAGTAAGGTGTATAAGGTGTGTTTAAAGTGAGTAGTATTTTAAGTAATTTGAGATAATTCTTAATTATATGGGTAATTGGTTGATTATTGGTTAATAGGGGATTAATTAGTTAAATAAGATAATAATAATTAATTAAGCCTCTAAGATAAGCAAAGAACGTGGCATCCCCCCCTAAAACTTAATATGACTCTTAAGTCATTAATATAGGTGGCAAGCGTAAAAGATGTGGGCAAGTCTTGTAACATGAGTCACATTATTCATTTAAGGAAAGAGATCCATTTTTTAAGTCTTAGGAATATGAGTCATTAGTCATATATTCATCTAAGGAAAGAAAGCTTCAGTCAAGCATATAAGAACGTTCCAATTCCAATCACTTTCTCATCCAAGGAATATAAGCAACGTTAATTTACTTTCCAAAATAGCAACGTTGTTGTTAAGTTCTTAAGGAAAGATTTCGGCCAAGATTTTCTTTGCATAGCAACGTGATTGCTTAGAGCTTTTCATACGACTTGTTCCGTATTTTGTTGCAATTAATCTGTGTTAGAGTATTGTCAAGAGAATCGACTCAGGTATGTTAAGGCTATCCCTTCTTTCTTTTTGGCATGCTCCAAATAATATAAATGAAACGAGCAAAATCCGCAACTTTCATAAATGACTCTATTCATAAAAATACTAGAGGTGTCTATATTATTGATTACCCATGTGAATTATTATTATATCATATGTTCATGGGTCTCAGAAAAATACGTATTTGATAAAGTTTATCCGAAAGGCATATTGATTTTATGACATTTCGAAAAATCTTATTAACGTATTTCATATGCATTTCTTATGCATTTCATGCATTTATACATGTACGTTGACCCATGACCAGATGGCGTTATATACGAGTATATTATATATATATGGGATACGAAAAAAGGTTACGGCGTTATATACGCACCACCACCTGATCAGCTGGTATACGTTGATGATTTGCTCACAGTGGCCGAAATGATATGATGGGATGCCCTCAGAGGCTTGATGATGTTATGAACACATATACTTATGCATGGTATGACATTTATACGCATATGCATGACGTTATAAAAATGAAATGATTCACAGAGCTATGCAGACGTACATGTCGAGTCTTTTGTTCCATGTTTCTCTCAGGTATATTATTTACAGATTTTTATTCCTTTCATACTCGGTACATTATTTGTACTGATGTCCCTTTTGCCTGGGGACACTGCGTTTCATGCTTGCAGGTCCCGATAGACAGGTCGAGAGTCCTCCAAGTAGGCTATCAGCTCAGCAAAAGATGTTGGTGCGCTCCATTTGCTTCGGAGTTGCTTGTTTGGTCAGTATGATTTAGATATGTATTGTTTGGTATGGCGGGGCTCTGTCCCGACCTTTATGAAAATTATGTATTCTTAGAGGCTTGTAGATAGATGTCATGTACGTAAAAGATTATATGACCTTGTCTGCCTATGTTCAGTGTAAGAGTGGTTATTTTGGTCTTATAGGCCCATATGTCTTATGTATAAGTTGGTATTACATGTTGTATTCTACTTATCTCACGGCAACCTCTCTGGCTCAGTTATATACGATAGTGTGATACGAAAAGATATGGTATGTTGGTACTCGGTTGAGTAAGGTACCGGGTGCCCATCGCGGCCCATCAGTTTGGGTCGTGACAAAAGTGGTATCAGAGCTCAACTTCCTAAACTCTATCTTATTCATAATACGATGATGCCTACATCCAGAAAGACAGTTGGTAAGAGATATAGTTGTGGAAGAGTTGAATCAGAGGAACTCAATTTTTGCATCATGCTTATGATGGATAAATATAAGGTATTCAACAGATCATGTGTGTACTAAGATGTGTAAACTTCTTGATAAGGATCCCTAAGGCAAGAATGTCTATCCACTCTTATGGTAAAAAGGAATAAGAGAATCGAAAGGTAGACACTAGTTTCAGCAAGTAAAAGAAGCAAGATGAAAAAGGGTACGAGCTACCCATCTAATGAAGATTATCGCAGAGGAATATAAGCTTTTTGAGTTACATTCAACAATAACAGAGGTATGTACCATTGGCCACATCCATATCATTTAAGCCCTATGAGGGCTAATAGAAGTAGTATAAGAGAAGGCAGATATCAGGATCCAACTGGAGTTAGAGTAACCCAAACCGGTTGATGGATTGTTTGCGTTAGTTGACATTTTCAAAGTATATTGCAAATGTGCTAATAGATCTCCTTGTGAGACACCCAGATAGTGCACTCTAAAATAGTGTAGCTAGATATGAGTACTACAAAGATAGGCACTAGAAGCCTTGAAGGGATAAATATTACCTTAGTGTGGCTCCCGTCCCTTTTAGAGAAAGAATGTTAGGCAACCCGAAGAGCCAATGGATGGAGCAAGAAGCGCTAAAAGCAAAAGAATGTTTTGTTCGAGTTTTCAGAATAAGTAATAGACATAAATGTTAGCGGGAAATAATAAGAGACTTAAGAAAGCATTATGAGTAAGATGTGATACATGGATGACAACGCTAGATAAAAAAAATGACAGTATTACAGGGTCTATAGTCAAGTGAAGGAAAAGACGAGTGGTGACAGGCCTTGAGACAACAAAAGAATATGGGCCATAAAGTCATACCTTCATTTCGAGAAATAAGTTCGCGACTCTAACATAATTACAAGAAGGAAAGGTTAGACCCCAGAGTAATATAAATCAGTATAGGCTGGTGAACAAGATAAACTAAACATGAATTAGGGACTGAGTGATTTGATAATAGTCGGCATCATGAGAATTTTAGAGATTGCATTCCACCAATAATAGAATGGACGAAAGAAGAATAATCTTTAAAGGTCATTCAGGAAGATGCTTCTCTAAAGCAAGCAATGTGAGAAAAGTTAAGCTTAATGGACTATGTGTGCTAGTTACACTAAGTGTCACCCTCGAGAGTAAGGAATTTTGTTATCCTTGGTACAGAAGGATTGCCGCAAGGCCAGTAAGGGTCATCGATGATGTGAAAAGACGCCAAATATGAAAAGGTAAAAACATCTATACGTAGATCATCGTAGCACTAACTCTTAGTACTCCCATAAATGGGAAATATAGAGTGATGTGGCATTAAGTCATAATTAAGTGGTTCTAGTAATTATGGAATATTAAAGGAGGAATGCGATAAAAATGAGAAAGGGATGAGATTGCACTTATTCAAATCCTATAGATATGCTATGATTCTAGAACATTATGCAAAAACGACATAAAGGAAAGGAAGTAAGGGTTCCTGCCCAGGATGTTATTGATAAATAAGGAGCCAGTGTGAAAGGTAAGTTAATACAAAGGGAATAACCCAAGAGGGATTACGCGGAAATACAACTATGAAAATGGACCAACGAGCAGTTGGTAGTTGATTCAGGAAAAGTCCAGTTATGGCTAGATAAGAGGTTACAGACAAATCAACAGATCGTGCAAGATAAACATAGTGAACCCCAACATGGGAATTCAGTCTCGCAGATATGATATCGTGATCCTTGAGATATATTCAGATAGGAGTTGGGGTAGTTAAAGGTAAATAAAAGAGAATACCACTGGAAAGACAGTTAAAACTTCAGTTTAGGAGCAACCCTACAAGCACAAGGGCATGGAAATAAGTAACTACGGATAATTATAGGCAAGGAAGAACATCAAAAATTCCGTCAAGTATACGATGTAATAAGATCGAAGCTTTACAAGACTCAGAAGGTCTTCCCTAAGTACTACAATGAAAGACTAGCTGAGAAAATAAGAAAGAAGGATCCAACCTAAGCACAATGACCTAAAGAGAAAATGGTCTTATAATAACAGTCTCACAACAACATTGTATGCACTCCATAAGAAAGTGGCACCTATCATGGTTAATTAATGGGAAGAAGAAAAAAAATCAAAATGGTGATATTCAAGATCATATGGGTTGTATGGAATTTCAATATGTGTGGGCACTAAGATAAGCCAAGTATTCATGCAACAAGTGGCAGAACGACTAGGGAAAATAATTGCTTACATTTAAAGAAAGCTGATAAGGAACAGAAGGAATTATTCGATCAATGATCCAGAGTTTGTTATGTTATGAATGCACTCAAGATTTCAGAGTATTATCCATGCAGCATATATGCTGACAATCATATAGCCGTAGAAGATTTCGGTATAAGTTAAAAGAAAGAATTGAGCCTAGGTCATAGACAAAGGATTGAATTATTAAAAGATTGTATCATGGATATTCCATAGAGCCCATGAGAGGCTAAAGTAATAACTAATACCAGGAGCCGCAGATCGGAAGATCGCTTAAGCCTACATAAAGGCTGATAAGAAGGAAGAGGAAACTAAAGAGTTACATCAACCAAGTAAATCAGCAGTCTGATTATTGGACCCAGAAAATTATAGACATCATGATTAAGAACCTTGCAGAATCACTCTTAATATAAGAGGTACAAGAGAGATAGTACATGAGCCATATTCTATAACGGCTCTACGCTAAAGCTAGTTAGAAGAGTACCGACCTCATAAGAAGTCAGTATGAAGCTTCCACTGGATTATGTATACACCAGAGGTGCAAGTATTATAATAGAGCTTCAAGTTATTGATGTGAATTGTACCTATGTGGAGGGGAGGTCATGAAAGAGATAGAAGATATGATGCAAGATTTTAAGGCAAAGGTAAACAACGTATGAGATACTCAAATGCAGAAGGTTGTGAACAGTTCATACTTCGGATATAAGGCTAGAAGCGTGGGGATTCAATATCCAGGAATAATAGCAGCGTCGTCAATGACATGTGTTCCAGCCTATGGTTTTCAGGTATTCAGAAGCCTGATTAAGAGAGCAAAGATGATTTAGACACGATGTGATGTCTTGCTTGATGTTCCAGAATAATATAAGGAAATCTATCGTGCAAGCAAGTTGAAGGAAGGTTACGAGTAATATAAATAGATATGTGTAAGTCGCAAGCTAAAGTATGGTAAAGCGACAAGGTTTTAGGAAGGCAGGGGTAAGAATAAGAAAGGGTGAGTGAGAAGGTGACGAGAATGGATAACTCCTCAGGATTAAGCCCATGAAAACAAGAAGAGTTGATGGTTTCTCTAAGTTATACAAAGCTCAGTATAGCCTGCATGAACTCAAAGGAGTCTAAGACTAATGTATTTAGAAGAGATGGAATGCTGCCCTGATAGTACAATGAAGGTGTAATTGTGATAGATAAAGGATGACGATTGGGCCTACGATTGAGTAATGATTTGAAGAGGATTTCATGACATGTACGGGATAAAAATACCCACGTAAGTGAATCACATTGGGATGCTATAAAATACGGTTATTGAAGTACAATATCACCGCTAAGTGGATCAGGAAAATCACTTCAAATACTCCTCGATGCAACGTAAGCCCTAGTGGCAAGGTATTACGTAATAAGTTTCAAGTTATCAGTGGTATATTGTAGATCAATATTGAGGTAAATCAACAATGGATGGACAAAAGTCACAAAGTATGAGATGAGATTAAGCCGTCATTCTTAACATGAACAGTAATGAGGAAGCATTAAAGGACTTAGATTTATACATATAGGATAAGTAATGAAAGTAACCTGGAGTTCGGTAGCATACCTCAGTAACGATAAATCGAAGTAAGCGTTATGGTATAGTATGACCTAACTAGATGCAGTAAAGTCATACGAATGGATAACCAGGTCTATGAAATAAGATATGGCAATATTCGTAAGTTTGACAAAGTACCGACCGAAGAACTTCAATACACCTATAGATGCCCAGAGGGACATATTATCAAGTTCTGTATATGTTTCCAAAGTGAGGCCTAAAAATTGGCTAAAAGCTTAAGGGAAGAGTCGCATAGGAGCACATGCAAGAAAAAAGTCATATAGGCTGCATGAAAAAAGGTAGCAATAGTTACGAGATTGGAAGGATTCCGACCACGAGTCGTGGTATGAGAAAGAGGCCTAAATGGGGGAATGCCTCGTCCTTTGGGATTCATTCACCTTTGGGATTCATTCACAGAACAGTTGCCTAGATGGAAAGAGAAGTACTAAAGTATTCGCAAGAGCTATGGGTTATAAGAATGATAAGTGCATCAGTCAACATTCGAGGACGAATGTTTCAAATGGGGGAATGATGTTACACCCCATGTTTCCGTACGTTAAAGTTTCGTCGTAAGGTAATAGATGTAAGTTTGGGAATGAGATTATTTTGAGATTATAAGCATTATGCTATTTCAAACAAGTGACAAGTAAATTCGTGACGGTGAGAGGATAAGCGAATCGAAGATAATGAGTTTCGTCAAAATTTTATATTTTGGGATAAAATACGGCCCGAGCTAAAATACCCGGTATTTATGGAGTAGGACAATACAAGGTACCACATGGCCATGATAGTAAAGTGTATAAGGTGTGTTTAAAGTGAGTAGTATTATAAGTAATTTGAGATAATTCTTAATTATATGGGTAATTAGTTGATTATTAATTAATGAGGGATTAATTAGTTAAATAAGATAATAGTAATTAATTAAGCCTCTAAGATAAGCAAAGAACGTGGCACCCCCCCTCCCCTAAAACTTAAGATGACTCTTAAGTCATTAATAGAGGTGGCAAGCTTAAGAGATGTGGGCAAGTCTTTGTAACATGAGTCACATTATTCATTTAAGGAAAGAGATCCATTTTTTAAGTCTTAGGAAGATGAGTCATTAGTCATATATTCATCTAAGGAAAGAAAGCTTCAGTCAAGCACATAAGAACGTTCCAATTCCAATCGCTTTCTCATCTAAGAAACATAAGCAACGTTAATTTACTTTCCAAAATAGCAACGTTGTTGCTAAGTTCTTAAGGAAAGGTTTCGTCCAAGATTTTCTTTGCATAGCAATGTGATTGCTTCGAGATTTTCATACGACTTGTTCCGTGTTTTGTCGCAATTAACGTGTGTTAGAGGATTGTCAAGAGAATCGACTCATGTATATTAAGGCTATCCCTTCTTTCTTTTTGGCATGCTCCAAATAATATAAATGAAACGAGCAAAATACGCAACTTTCATAAATGACTCTATTCATAGAAATACTAGGGGTGTCTATATTCTTGATTCCCCATGTGAATTATTATTATATCATATGTTCAAGTGTCTCAGAAAAATACGTATTTTATAAAGTTTATCCGAAAGGCATATTGATTTTATGACATTCCGAGAAATCTTATTAACGTATTTCATATGCATTTCATGCATTTATACATGCACATTGACCCATGACTAGATGGCGTTATATACGCGTATATATATGTATATGGGATATGAAAATGGCTACGATGTTATATACGCACCACCACCTGATCAGGTGGTATACGTTGATGATTTGCCCACAGTGGCCGAAATGATATGATGGGATGCCCTCAGAGGCTTGATGATATTATGAACACATATACCTATGCATGGTATGACATTTATACGCATTAGCATGGCGTTATAAAAATGAAATGATTCACAGAGCTATGCAGACGTACATGTCGAGTCTTTTACTCCATGTTTCTCTCATGTCTATTATTTACAGATTTTTATTTCTTACATACTCGGTACATTATTTATACTGACGTCCCTTTTGCTTGGGGACGCTGCGTTTCATGCCCGCAGGTCCCGATAGACAGATCGAGAGTCCTCCAAGTAGGCTATCAGCTCAGCGGACGATGTTGGTGCGCTCCATTTTCTTCGAAGTTGCTTGTTTGGTCAGTATGATTTAGACGTGTATTGTTTGGTATGGAGGGGCTCTATCCTGACCTTTATGACAATTATGTATTCTTAGAGGCTTGTAGATAGATGTCATGTACATAAAAGATTGTATGGCCTTGTCTGCCCATTTTCAGTGTACGAGTGGTTATTTTGGTCTTAGAGGCCCATATGTCTTATGTATAAGTTGGTATTACATGTTGTATTCTACTTATCTCACGACAGCCTCTCTGGCTTAGTAATCTATGATAGTATGATACGAAAAGATATGTTATATTGGTACTCGGTTGAGTAAGGTACCGGGTGCCCGTCACAGCCCATCGGTTTGGGTCGTGACACTAGGGACCTGGTCCCTCGATGATTGGCTATGAAACAAATGTATAGGTAAAATAACTAAAATGTGTTTTTTGGCAAAGTTTAACTCTCCTCTATACCGTTACAGGTAGACACGCATGACGATTATAGAGAAGACAAGTAGCTAATACATTGCACGTTGGTCAAAGGATGAGGCTTACATTTTCAAACTCTGTCACAGAACCTGGTTCATTTGACATAGGTTAGTAGTTCCTCTGTGCTCTCATGCAAAAAATTTTAAACGGCTGAAATGGTGCCGCATCATTATATTGTCAGTTTCTTTTTGCTTCTTGAATCAAAGCGCCTCACCCTTTATGAAGCAACCCGAATACCAAAATTTAATACCCAACCGGTCTCTAACTCCTCTCAAATAAATCCATTCACAGTCACTTTCAAAACTGTTCATATCACGAATCCAAAATTCCCCTTTTTCCTTCTTCAAACTCTCTTCTTCAACTAACTAGACTCCACCATGTCTGACAATCAGGAAACACAAAATGTTCCACGCATCATCTCCACTGTGTCCTCATTCGTTGAAACACCAGTGATAGAGCTCACACTCCCTGTTCCAACTAGTCCAAACCCTAAGCTAGAGTCACAACCACCCTCTGCTTCCTCTCCAACCCAGTCGTGTTCTGGTTCTCATCAGAGTCGCAAAACATCGGCTCCCAGGAAATTTGTGGATGTGACCTCTACTTCTGCCTCGCCGGAAAAGATGGTTGACGAAGACACAGTGGATGGAGAAGAAAATCAAGAATTTTCTAGTCTACCAGTGGAAGAGAGTTCTGCTAAAGAACAAGGTGTGGTTCATATCAGTGATGAATCAACAATGACAGCCCTGGGCTTGGATCCTACAGGTAATGATCCTCTTATGCCTTCTGAAGTTACTTTGGAGTTACAAGAACATGAAGCTATAGAAAATATGCTTTCAATCATGCTGAGGGAAGTCTGATCGGAGGTTATGAGGGTGTGTCTGAGTTTCAGGGGGAAGATAATGGTACAAAAGTCAAGGGAAGGGAACTGGTGCCTGTCAAAAATTTGGCACCAGACAGTACTACTGGGGAACTTCCTGAGGAAGCTGATCCCTCCACTTGGGATGGAACTCCCAGTTCTTCTAAAGAACCCCAGGTCAGCACTGATCCCGCTCCCTCTCCTCATTTCTATGCTGAGCCATTGGCCATTGTTCCTCCCGAGATGCGATCTCTGTCTGAGGAGGAAAATGAAGGGAGTGAAGATGACTATGACAATGTGGCTCTTACGAGCTTCATCAGGTCTAGGAGTGGTCAGGCAACTCCCCAAGAGTCAACT
Organism: Nicotiana tabacum; assembly: GCF_000715075.1. Taxonomy (NCBI): domain Eukaryota; kingdom Viridiplantae; phylum Streptophyta; class Magnoliopsida; order Solanales; family Solanaceae; genus Nicotiana; species Nicotiana tabacum. The sequence continues at coordinate 74,680,590 of NC_134096.1, read as the reverse complement.
TCTAAGAGACTTATCACTAGGTTACAGAAGAAGGAAGAATTTGAGTCAATTTTAAGGAAAATCAAAAAGGAAAAGAAGAAGAGGAGATTGGTGAAAGATGGAAAGGTTGTAAATGAGAAGGTAGTGCCTCCTGCACTAGTTGTTGATATTGATGATGAGGTAGAAGAGGAACCTGATTCCTTGGTTTGTAAGTACTCAAAGAAACCTATTGTTCCAAAGTCCAGAAGGGAGTCATATGTGAGTGAAATAGACTTGAGCAAGGTTGAGAATGAAAAATCTTGTGAAAAGGTAGTTGAGGAATCTGGGGAGCAAGTGACAGAAGAATCAGTTGAAAAAGTGTCTACGAAAAGGGTGTCTGGGAAATCTGCTGAGAAAGGAAAGAGTGCTCGCACATAAGTAAAAAGGAAGGGTGATGCTAGTGAGGAACCTGGTTCCTCCAAAAAGACCAAGATTGATGATACCCAGGATGATAGTAAGGAAAAATTGAAAAATCAAAAGGTGTTGTGGGCAGGGGCGGATCTAGCGCTATGGATACGGGTTCAATTGAACCCATAACTTTTGACAAAATCCGAGAATATACTGTGCAAAATTACTGAAATATGATCATATATTAGTGTTTGAACCCATAGATTAAATGAGGCTATGGGTTCAGTGGTAAAACTGATGGGCAAAGTTCCACTTATTGCGAGATGACTTGAGTTCAAATCTCTGTGTACACAACTTTTATTGTAATTTTATTTGAGTTACTGTTTAACTTCTTTATTATTTATGGGCTTTTTTGCCCCTTCCCATTTAAAGAGGTCCGTTTCTTATCCTTAAAAGATGAGGACCCACCTAATTAATTTTATTCTTCAATGTGTACTTCATTAACTTGTGGGGCTTTTTAATAATTATAAAAAAGTTGGTCTTCACAAAACTTTAAGAGATCAAAACCTTTCACTTTTCAGAAGGTTCATCGGTTCACAAAATTTTAAAGCTAGGGTTTCAAAAGAATCAAAGCAAAGGCTCTTCTTGAGTTCTTCTTGGACATAAATTACAATCAATCCTCTTCTTTAGTTTTGCTGGTATGCCTCTATTGTTCTTTCTCAATAATAATACAATAATATTTATTAATTATAAGTTACAAGATTTGTCACTGCTGTTCTTGGTTCTTGCATTTTGGTTCCATATAAGAAACGGGTCAAATGTTTTACTCTATGACTTCACTAATTAAAGACTTTCTTTTGGATTCATTTATTTTAACTGTTAAACTCATGTTTAGCTCACATATAGTAAATTTTAGTGATATACTGCTATGATTTGTTTTGTACTTCAACATTTGAGTTTTAAGGATAAATTTAACTTTTTATATCATATTAATTACTAGTCAATCCTTTCCTAAACTAATCTTACTTTTAGGCCTAGGGAATAACTCCATTCTTGTTGTGCTGAAGAAATTAGATATTGTATCATATTAACTCCAACTTCATAAGTAGTTACGTTGTTGAAATATAGATTTGGTTGAATTAAGTTTCAATTACACCTTGAAGTGTAATTTATTTTTTGTGATTTTTAGGATCTTTTTAGTGAGGGTGGATATGATCACGAAAATTTTCAAGGCTATTCCAACTCCTCAAAGTTCTGGTTCTGGTTCTAGTCCTCCTACGCCGAGTTCTTCTCCATGTCCAATTATTCATGACAATATCAATCCTTCGACGGTATCAAACAAAGAGAAAATATTGAATTTAAATCTTGAACCTGATCCCGCAGAAAGAAAGCAAATTTTAGAGTATCCTCTGAATTTACGTAACCGAGTGAGAAGATATTATATTCAAGAAGGACCTTGTCAACCTCGTAATTGTAGTTTTCCAAAAAGAGATTTTGGTGGATTTATGCGTCAATTTAATCTTGAATGGTTTAACACTTCATACTCTGGATGGTTAGAATATAGTGTTGAAATTGATGCAGCATTTTACTTATGTTGTTACTTGTTTAAAAATGAGCATGGAGGACATGAAAAAGTTGGGGATTCTTTCACAAAGAGTGGTTTTAGAGCTTGGAATAAAGCTACAGAAAGGCTTAATGCACATATTGGAGAGGTGAATAGTCTTCACAATAGATGTTTTATGATGATGAGAGATTTAATTAATCAAGAACAATCAATTCTAACCTCTTTTGACAAGTAGTCTGAAAAATTAAAAGTGATTATCGAGTTCGGTTGAATGCTTCGATTGATGTGGCAAAATTTCTTTTAAAACAAGGAATGTCTTTACGGGGCCACGATGAAGGTGAAACTTCTACTAAAAGAGGAAACTTTGTAGAACTCTTACAATGGTATGCAGATAGGGATGATGAAGTGAAAAAAGTTGTGCTACAAAGTGCTCCACAAAATAACATGATGATTGCTCCAAATATCCAAAAAGAGATCGTGAATGCTTGTGCGAAAGAAATAATTAAAGCAATAGTTGAAGATTTAAATGGAGATTATTTTGGAATTTTGGTTGATGAATCTAAGGACGTCTCTCATAAGGAACAAATGGCTCTTGTTCTGCGGTATGTCAACAAAGAGGAAAAACTTATTGAGCGATTCCTTAGTATTGTTCATGTTAAAAAAACAACTTCATCGTCATTACAAAAAGTAATCTATGATTTGCTTTTAGAGCACTCATTGAGTCCATCTCAAATACGGGGACAAGGTTATGATGGAGCTAGTAACATGCAAGGAGAAATCAATGGTCTTAAAATTTTAATTCTTAAAGATAATCCTTCGGCATATTGTATACATTGCTTTGCCCATCATTTGCAATTGACTCTTGTAGCCGTTGCAAAAAAAACATTGTGATGTAGATCGATTTTTTGATATTGTTGCTAATGTCTTGAATATTGTTGGAAGTTCTTTTAAGCGTAGGAATATGCTACGAGAGGATCAGGCAAAAAAAACTAGAGGAGCTACAAGTACTTGATGAAGTTCGTACAGGAAGTGGACTAAATCAAGAACTTGGACTCCAAAGGCCAGGTGATCCTCAATGGAGTTCTCATTTTAAGACAATGGATAACTTTATTGCATTATTCTTGTCAATCATTAATGTACTTGAGTTTCTTGCAAGTGAGGGTGCAAATAATCTTGAGAGATCAGTGGCAAAAAGTCTAGTGAATGACATAAGATCTTTTGAGTTTGTGCGTATGATGCATTTGATGTTAAAATTATTAGCAATCACAAATGATTTGAATATAGCTTTGCAAAGAAAAGATTAGGATATTGTAAATGCTATGAAGCTTGTTAGTTTAGCCAAGAGGTAATTGCAAGTGATGAGAGAATCTAAATGGGAATCTTTGATAGATGACGCCTCTTCATTTTGTTCCAAGTATGATATTGTGATCCCTGAAATGGATAAGAACTATCATCTTGGAAAGTCAAAGCATAGGAGTTCAAGTGTTACATATTCTCATCATTTGCGTGTCGAAGTTTTTAATACTATTATTGATTTGCAACTTTCAGAGCTTAACAGTCGTTTTGATGCGGTGAATAGTAATCTACTTCTTGGTATGGCTAGTTTGAGTCTGGATAATTCTTTTACAAATTATGATAAAGACAAAATTATGAAACTTTCTACACTTTATCCTCATGAGTTTAGTGGTTCAAAACTTGAAGATCTCAGTTACGAGCTTGACAACTATATTCTCTTTTGAAAGAAGACAATAATTTCTCTAACTTGAAAGGACTTAGAGATCTTTTAGAAAGATTAGTTGAAACAAATTTGTACAAGACTTGGAGACTTGTATTTTTTCTTGTGAAATTAAGTCTGATATTGCTTGTCGCTACTGCAACAGTAGAAAGAGCTTTTTCTTCAATGAAGTACATCAAAAATGACTTGCGTAGCAGAATTGGAGATAAATTTTTGAATGACTGTTTAGTTTGTTATATAGAAGATGAAGTATTTGAAAGTGTACCTAATGATGCGATTATTGATCATTTTCATAACATTACAACCCGTCGGGTACAATTGTAATGGTGATATTTATTGAATATATATTATGTTAAATGGTTTGGTACTTGTTACATATATGTTAAATAACATTGTTCGTATTTCATTCGGTTATTATTGTATAGTACCTTGAAGTATATCCTAGAGTCTAAATCTTGAACCCATAAAGTTAAATTTCTGGATCCGCCTCTGGTTGTGGGGTCATACATTTGCCCCTGATATTCTGGATATGGCTGGCATGCGCCAATTGGTGGAGATCTGTGAATTCCAACAGTGGACTCACTTGTTCACAGGTGACTATCCCAAAGTTTATGAGGACGAAATGCACAGGTTTTATGCCGACATCTTTACAGTTGGGGATGATTATATTTGTGTGATGATGAATGATGCTGCACAGGTTTATGCCAAATGTTTTTGAAAAAACAGTTCCAATTTAAGAGAACAAATGCAGCATTGTACAAAACAAGTTCTAGTAAGACGATTACCCATTAATACCTTCAACGGTTAAATCACCTATCTAACAGTTCTAGCCTTAAAACATCTTGGTGAACATACACAATTAAGGAAAGTTATTTTGGTTTTGCTATTACTCATAAAAAGATTAACTTGGCTTTGCAATTATCAAAAGCTTAACAGCACCACACATACTCAAACCAAGTACCTATATAAACACTGTCCCTCTTTCATATGCTAATATGTTTATGAGTCTTTGTGATCGAACATCACAAGCATTACATGTGAACGTCACTAGTAGACTTCTTCTTGGTAGTTTCAAGTTAATAGTTGCTTCCTGCCAGAAAAAATGACATTTAAGTGGCCAAAGAGCAAGTAGTAATTCTTTTAATTGCAAATTAGAAGACCTAGTCATTCTTCGCCAAATACGGGGTGTAAATGTCTCATCTTCCAATTGAAGCTTAAGTCGCTTCTTCGGCCTAATGTTTTTATCTGTATCTTTTTTTACCTTGATGTTATCTTCATGCTCTAACAATGTGATCTTGTATTTTTTTCTTTAATAATAGGGACAAGGTTCTTGAACAATGGTGACAATGAAGGAGAAGCTTAAAGCTAAGGCACTCAATATTTTGCTTTTTGGTTATATGTAAATGCGTACAATGACAATGAAGTATTACATAGTATATATGCGGAGGAACTTGAAGCTAAGGCACTCAATATTTTACTTTTTGGTTATATGTATATGCGTACAATGACAATGAAGTATTACGTAGTGTATATGCGGAGGAGCTTGAAGCTAAGGCACTTAATATTTTGCTTTTTGGTTATATGTATATGCGTACAATGACAATGAAGTATTGCATAGTATATATGTAACTGAACTTTTAGTAATGAAAGTATTTAGTATTTGGTTTAGAAAATTCTTTTGGTGTTTATTAAATACTATTGGATGATCTTAAACTTATATATTAATATTGATATATAAGTTTCAGTTGCTAGATTAATATTAATATTAATACTAGAGTAAACTCTAGTATTCAGTTGCTACTAGAGTAATATTAATGGCGAGTTGCCACTGATGGCTTATCATTGTCAGTAGCGTTGCCATTATTCAATAGCGTTATTAGAGTTGCCACTGATGACTTATCATTTTGTGTTAACTAAGTTGCCACTAAATGTCACTCTACAGTAGCGCTATTAGAGTTGCCACTGATGATTAATTATTTTTGTGGCGACTCAGTCGCCACTAAATATTACTGTTCAGTAGCGACTTCAATAAAATCAGTTTGGTGGAACTCTTTCTTGTGGCGAGTACATTTAGTTTTTATAGCGACAACATCGCCACAAAATGTATACATTCTGTGGCGACCTCATGTTGTCGCTACTAGTAACATTCAGTAATGGAAGTACTTGAAACAGTTGCATAGTCGCTACTGTAAACATTTAGTGGCGACTATCAATGATTTTGTTGCGACTTTGGTCGCCACTAAAAGACAAATTTCTTGTAGTGGTAGGTCGTGGTTTTTAATCCCGTGAGCTAAGAGTTTTTCACGTAAAACTTCTTTGTCTCATTTATCTGCTGCAGTGTGCGTGTGTTATGTGGAAACTAATAGAAAACCTGGTTCTCTATATAGTTTGGTGGACCCTTAAATTCTATCACATGTCAAATTATTGTCTTTTAAATTTATTAGTCTATTGCCTTCTAATTGTCATATTTCCTATTTCATTTCAAATTTCTTTACTTCTTCTTTGTTCTGCATTTGTCTTTACTTGAATTCAGTGAAAACCATTCTAAAGTTATTCTACTTCGAAAAAGTAAATCTCTCAACAAATTTATTTTGGTTATTAGTTTGTTATAAATCACTAAAACATGGAAGTACAGTTGTTGAAATTATTTATGACTTGTTAGTTTAATTTAATTTAGTTTATGTTGAAATCATTTATTTACTTTATATCATTTTTTTTGGTTTAGTGTTTGGCTCTCTTTCTTTAATTATTGGTATTTATTTTTTGTATATCTTTTTTTTTGCCGTCTGTTTGCAAATAACTGCTTCTTATTTATAAAATACAAGAAGTTCTATAATTTGTTAAATATATTAGAGCTAATAAGTTTTTAAACTGGATAAATTGATTTCTTTTGTTAAAGTTTGAAAATTTGTTAAATATGTTAAGTTAAATTGATAAAACGTTAAAAATAAAAATGAATAGGCTTTTATATTGTTTTTAATCTATGCACAACTTTTTAAAAATGGTTGATCGCCGACTTTAAAATGACTTTATTTCGAGATTGCGTTATGAACAAAAAGAATCCAAAAAGAAAGAAAACAACAACCAAATCCTATTTGTCATACTCGACACCGCTTATACTATTTATTATTATCGTCTTTGACTAAACCCGTTTGTTCAAAATCCTGTGTCTGTCACTTTTTAGTGCTTGTGCCTGTTGGAATCTTCCTAGAAGTTTGGGACCTCACATGCATTCTTCAGCTATTTTACTCCTTAAATACCACCCCTAACCCTTGGCAAACGCACCATCCTCTCTACTCTAAACTTCCAAAGTTCTAAGTAATTAATACTTCTAACTAGCTTTGCTTCCTCTTAAGTCTTAGCAAAGTCTTATACTCCCTATCCTTTTCTCCTCTCTATTTTTCTTTCCATATTATGGCTAACTTTTATACCTCAACTTCACTCTTCATGTTGCTAATCTTATCAAACCTATTTCTGTTCAGCGACGGAAGAAATCTTGCAACAAAAGAAAATTTGAACCTTGTCTATCAAGTAAAAGAGACATTTGGCGCAAAGGTCGAAAAAAAGGATGCTAGCCCTCATAAGCAGTTGGGGAGAGGTGGATTTAGATTTATGGAAGGAACAGTGGATGCATTTCAGCCTAGCACCCCAGGCCACAGTCCTGGCATTGGTCACTCTAAACACGACTAGCTTTAGCCCATGCAACTTGGTGACTTTGTAATGCTCTTAATTTTCCTATTACTATCATATATATCGCGTGCATGTAATCATATAGTACTATTTCAATTCGATTGGCTTAGTTTGTAGAACTCAATGATGTAAACTCATTCTTTTATTTCAAAAGTTAATGGTAATTTTTTTTTTTATTGTACTCAAGGTTTACACATGCTCAGTATTAACAAAAAAGCTAAATGCATTCCTCCAACCTACTGATCGATGAGTATGTGTTAGTTCTAGTACTACCGTCAATTGCCAATCAATTGGAATGTGTTTAATTTTTTCCGGTCATTCTTTTGCTTCTTCTTTTTTCCTTTTTAAAAAAAAAAATGTGTATCAGGTATTAGCGAGAGAGAATTCGGATACCAATTATCATCCACGAGAAACTTAAGTGTCAATATTAGGATAAACTCTGGTTGTATCGAGATTATATGGTTTTGACAAAAACAAGAAAGTCAGCACGAAAGTAATGGTTTGATAATGTTAAAATTTACTACGTACACCAATTAGTTCTGTCTGGGGAACATTGATACACCAAAAACTCTACATGCAATCTCCTTTAAGTCCACAACTATGGCAATGCCCTGATTTTATCGCCAAGTATTTATTTCAAAATTTAGTGCACTGCATTCCGAGATTTACGCTAGTGGCGTATAATGCTATGTTATGACTTTAGGTCTAAATCCTTACTCGAAATAGTCAGTGAGTTCAACTTATATATATAGATAACATGTAGAAAATATTTTTACACTATTTATCACGTCCCTAAAATTAATAACATGTAATTATCTATAATAAGCGAAAGTAATTTAAAAGTAAGATACGTAACTTCCTACATGAGATACAATGATATTGAAAAATCTCTATATGATATCACAAAAGGGATAACTAATATGCACTCACAATGTATAGAAGTTTTATGTTATCAGCCAATTACAAGTAATGTTATAGCAAGAATGTAATAGTGGTAATCTGCAAAATATTGAAAATGACCTGTAAAAATAGGTAAAATTACATTGGTGTTCTGAAATTTTTTACATTGTCGATTCATATAATTTAAATTGCGAAGGGCTTGTTGTTGGTATTATTTATACTTGGAAATGCAAAGTCAAAAGATTTCTTTGTGGTCCCTTTTTCTTCTTTACTTCTTTGTGATCTTTTGTGAAAGACAAAGTGTCCTGGTTGTGGAAAGTTGTTTTCTTCTCTTTAAATTGAACTGCTCTTTGTTGGGCTAGTAAAGAGCTAGTAAAAGAGTGTGGTCTCGCGCACATGAGAAATTAGTCCTCAAGGCAAAACGGGCCGACTTCATCTGTAACTGTCCAATAGCTTTGCCTATGAAAGGCAATCTTTTTTGTGAATTATCCAACACAGAAAACACTTTTATCTTCTCTTCTTTCTCGGCAATTGTTTTGTGTAGATTCCAAACTTCCAGCCACGACTGCACGTGTTTGGAGGTGCTGTGAAACCTTGGGGAGTGGCCGGTCTTAACGATTTGCACCGAGTCAGGCCGAAATCGCTTTCAAGGCAATGACTTGCCACGACACAGTATTTTTCGATAAGTTGTTCTTGTTTCCTTCTTCTTCTTCTTCTTGGTCAATATTATGAATCAATGTATTATTTTATGCGCGACCAAAGGTGGAATAAAACTATGAGGATTATTAATATATAGATCAAAACAACTAAAATGATCAAAACAACCCTCATGCGTTAAACATTTTTTAAAAAGTAATTAAACAAACACATTATAATCTATACATTATAATTCATGCATTATTAATTCTTGCATTACAAATTCTTACATTACAATCACTGCATTAACTATTGGTTCCTACATTACAATCCCTAAATTATTCAATAATTCATACATAACTTCTCTCTGAATTGAACGCCCTAAAAGTATTACTTACTTAATTATCGTTTTGGCCAATATAAGAAGGGAGATATATCTCTTTTTCCCTGTTTATGTTATTATTAGTATTAACATGGAAAAAAATATAATCTGGTGGCAACTTTGGATGAAAGAAAATTTGAGATCATAATCTCACTAGCACTGTAATTCCGAAGGTGATATATTCCAAACGCTAAAGATTAAGGGGAAATTAGGCGCAACTCAGATCAAAGTTTAGAGGGCAATCAACTTTCACTTATATATACTAGCGTCTAGCACCTAACCTTCATGCGTCACGAAAAGAGAGTGTTGAGTGTGCGAATAAAGTTTACATTGATAGCTGAAAAGATTGAAAGCCTACAAATAAGGTGTAGGAATTTCTTGAAAACCTACATATAAGGTGTATGAATCTCTTAATAATGTGAGACCTTTTGGAGAAAGCAGTAAAACTGGTATCAGAACCTAAGTTCGGGAAGAGTGTGATGAAGACTGATAAATACTCTGACCACTGACCATGTGTGTAACATTGAGCCGTTTTAGCCCAACAATTGGTATCAGGGCCAAGGTTCGGCAGGACGAGTATGGTGATGGCAGATAAATACTTTAACGATATGAGTGACACATAAAGTCCTACATTGGTTGCTGAAAAGATATATCAGGAGCCTACATATAAGATATAAAAATCTCTTAATGGTATGACGCCTTTTAGGGAAAACCATACAAAGTTGGCCGTAAGTGAACAATATTATACTATGTTAAAAATATCTTTGGACCGAAACGGTTGAACCGAACTAGGAGGATTTCTTTCTATGAGATTTGGAAATCCGTGAGAAAGCAGAAGATCTGAAGAAATCTTTCACCAACCGCATTGAGATTATCAGAACTGAAAAAAATGCACATGAGAGTGCAATGGAATGGTACTGAGCTAATTAGGGTCCACCAAATTTTGTCTGGGACAAGAGATTTGAAAAATTGTATGGTTCAGTTAAGTACCTCGTTAGCTTGCTCCATAGGGCATGGAGGCCACCTTTTCCCATTCTTTACATTTCTTTTTTTGCCATTAATTGCAAAAAGAATCAAGAATCTTCCCAATTTTGTGCTCAAGAATCTTGCTTTCACCCTACACAAGTTGGTATTAGGCAACCGCAAAGGGTCACCTAGGCCTTTGGCCTCTCTAAACTGTAAAGTTAAGTTCCTCTAATCTCTTTAGTACATGCTACAGTTGTTTAAGGACAAAAAGACCTTAGCAGGACAAGCACTTAGTCCCAAACAAACAGTATAGTACAAAATGTGTAGGTAACTACGAACGTGCATAGGTTTTTGTCTAACCGCTTGAGCGTACATTTTATGTTTTTTTATTACAAAACACATACGCTTTTAAAGTAGCTCTTGAGCTTCCGAAGGGTAATGTAAAGTTTTATAATGTAAAGGGAATGCTTTAAGACTGCCAATCCGATCCCCTTGGAAAGACTTTGTTTAGACAGTGCTACTGTTCTTTATGTGAAGCTTAGGGCTACTGAATTTTAATTTCTTTTCTCACAAAGGAAAAGGGCAGCGTACTATTTCATAACAAATACTTTTAGAATTTTCATAATATCATCTCATAACGTGAAGGGTCTTGGAGTGATAAAAAATATTAAGGTATATACAAAATATAATGCAATTGCCAGGCTGGTAAGATTTCATTCTGCCAGATAGATATATATAAGAATAAATTATGCGATTGGGTACCTTTCGGTCTAAAGCTTCTTTTGGTCGTAATGATTATTTTTGCTATTGAAAAATAGATAAATGTGTATTAAAGTATTCACAATGAAGCTACTTCCAATGGGTTGCGCATCAAGTTATTGTAATGATTGACAAAGAAACTCAAGCATGACCCAGGTCTATATAATTATACGTAATGTATACAAACACGGGCAGATTCGAGCATAAGGGATACACGCGAAGGAGATAAGCTTAAGTTGTTATATCCGATATTTCCTGATCGAAAATGTTGCATAAATGATAAGGAGAATGACTCCTTACTTGAAGAGAACTTTATCCAAGATAAGGGAGGAGTTAGAAGTTGAAGATAACTAGAAGTCTTCCACCATGGAAGAGTATAGCATTAGAACTCTAGTTATTTTCTAGTCTACTAACTCTATATACTGCAAGATATTCTCATTGTAGAGGCACGCACAAACGCTGAAGTTAAACGTGAGTTGAGAGCAAAATAGCAAGGCATTTTGCAAACAATTCTTGTGTGATTCAAGTGTGCGAATCTGGAGCTACACAAACTAGATAGAAGAACCAGTTCCAAGTGTCTGTTTTTTATTCTAGTTCAGTTATAGTAGGACTTTTCAAATTGTACCTTTCAGCTTTATCTAGAGCCAATTGTATTAGGTACTCTGAGTATTCAAGTTAGAGTTAACTTGAAGTTGTCGCAACAGTTAAAAGTTTTGTAAATAATGTTTTGGCTCAGTGATTTAGTGAAGTGTTAGGGAAAATCCTACTGAGTAGTAGGTCGTAATTTTTTTACCTTTTGAGCCAGGTGTTTTACATGTAAAAATACTTGTGTTCTTTACTTTCAGAATTTACTATTTCCGCAACAGTAGTATAAAGAACACATAGAAGAACCAGTCCCTTCTATAATCAGTGCACGCGAAAATTAGACACCATACAAATCACCCCCTTCTTATGTGGTATTGAAGTATAAAACATCAATTGGTATTAGAGCAGGTTCTCCTTGAATAGGCTTACACCTTAGGAGAAGATTAACATGAGTGCACCACCTGAAAACTGGGAAGGGCAATCCACTACTAAGTCATCACTCTTTAACGACAAGTACTACTCTTGATGGAAAAACATGATGAGAGATCACATTATAGGATAGGACTATGAGATATGGGACATTGTCACGATGGTCCATTGGCTACCTTGAAGACAAATGCTGAAAGAGTAGATGTGCCAAAGACAATAGCGGATTGCACTGCTGAGGACTTGAAGAAACGAGAGAAGAATACTAAAGCCAAGAAATGGCTTGTTTGTGGACTTGGTCCATATGAGTACAGGAGAATCCAAAGTTGTACCACTACTAAGCAAATTTGGGACACATTGCAAGTGGCTCATGAAGGAACACCTCAGGTGAAGAGGTCCAGAGGAACTCTATTGTATTCTCAATATAGGAACTTTGCTATGATGGAAGGAGAAACCATTGATGGTAGGCTGTAATCCCTTGTTTTAGTCGCTTATTGCACTCTAATTCACTGCACTTTACTTGTGTTGAGCTTTAATTGGTAGTGTTTTTGCACTTATTGTGTGTTTTATGTCTTGTAGTAGTGATTCCGAGTTATGTAGATGTTGTGGAGCTAATTCGAGCTATTTGGAGCTTTGAAGTCTGAGTAGAAGCTCAAACAATTAAGCCGGGATCACGTTCGGGGGTAAAAAATTAAGTCTGGATGTCAAAAAAATAATAAAATAAATTAACTCTGAGAAAAGTGCACTATCGTCCCGCAGGGCGCTAGTGCAAAAAGTGGCCAGAAATGATTTTTTGGCACGTTCTGAAATTTCCTACATGCGCACCGCATGGGGCAACGCGGGGTAAGGCGCGGTAGCACAAAAATGCTAGAGTGATTTCCTATTTCGGCTAAAAAAGGGTAGTTTCGTCCGGGGATTAATTAGGGACGACTTAAATACACTAGAAAATACCATTTTCGGGATTTTTGGATACACTTTCGACCTAAAGAGGCTAAGGAGGAGTTCGATTTCATCATTCCTTCCTCACTCAAGATCTGGGTTTGGATTAAATTTATGTTTTTCTATACTTTAGTTACATTTGTGAAGAACTTCTCCATGTCAATGGAGTAGATCCTTTTGGATTTTGATGGATTTGGTGTATTGATGATTGTTGTGGATTATAACTCTATTTTTATGTATTTGAATCATTTTTGGAAGATTTAATTGTTGCATCTATATTCATTTGTTCTTGTAATCGAAAGAAGCATAACTTGTGATATCTTTGCATTATATTGTTGGTTGAGTTCATGGATTCTTTTAAGTAATCGAAAGTGGCTAGTTGAATCATTGATTAAATCTAGTTAGGAGAATAATCGAAAGAGGTTTTCCTAAAGACCGATCCACTACGTATTCTTTCATATCTTCACAGTGCTTAAATTGATTCATCTCGTGAGGTTAAGACTTAATTGAGAGGGGAGTTTTGCTAAACGTTTGAACTAATAATAGAGTGAATTCGAGAGACTCACTTGAACATTGGAAGTGAATTATCTAGAGTTAGATCCCGAAAATATTTCTTGCACTTATACTGTCAAAACCCTATACTCTTCCATTGATAACTGATAAGTGGGGATTTTGACTACTTATTAGCGCCTTTTAACTTTTGTTTTAGTCTAAAAGCATTGAATTGTGCTCCCAGAACTAATCAAATTATACAAAATTGCAGGAATGCTGGAAGTTGGGTTTCCGAGATGAAATCCGACTAAAAAGGAGCAGTCTAAGAAAAAGGCAATAAAGGGGCACGGAAGCATAAAATAAGCGGTCCGCAGAAGGAATTCTGCGGTCGCAGAAGATATTGTGGATGCAAAATTCCATCTGCGGCCGCAACTAAAGAGGAAAAAATCTGCAGACAATTGTGCAAATTGTGGATCGCACATGAATTGTGCGACCGTAAAAGCTGGGCTAGAATTCAAGATGAGAGAGTATGCAAATTTTCAAGTCCAGTACCTCAGTGAATTGCGTACCGCACAATATTTGTGTGGTCGCAAAAGGTAGCCTTGCAGCCACAACCCTAACATTGCGGACCGCTGAAGATTATTTTGCGGCCACAGTTCTAAATCTGCAGACCGCAACTTCACAGCCGTAGAACTCCTGCTCCTGTCAGATGAAGAAATCTGGGGACCGCACATGGAATTGTGCGGCCGCAGAACCACCCGAGGGGTATTTTTGTCCGAGATTTTTAGCCTTATATAAATAGACGAGTTTCACAAAGTTAGGTCAAGTTTGAACATCAGCAATTACTGTAGTCATTTTTCTTTTCCATTTTTGGAAGTTTACTTTGCTTTGTGTATTTTACAATAGATTTAATCATTTTAAGTTTTCATTATGAGTTTAATTAGTCTTTCTTCTTCATTTTCTTCAAATCAGAGTATGAGTAGCTATATTTTTACTAGGATTGTGACCCAACCCTAGTATGTAAATCTTATGGGTATTTAATTTAGTGCTTGTTTATGATTAAGTATTTATTATTTAGCTTAGTTCATGCTTTAATTTGAGGAATTAATGGTTGAAAACATTAGTTCATGCCTATTTGACTTAGTCTCTTCTTGAGAAAGAGAGACCTAGTCTAGGATAACTTGGCTAACAAGGAATTGGGTCAATTGAGAGATTGATTTACCCAATTAAAAGGTTCAACCTAGAGATAGTAATAACCCGACTTGATCTTTTATCAACTGTTTTGTGTGATGCCTATTTGGTCTTGAGAAAGCCAAATTTGACAAAACCATTCTCTGACCGAGAGGTATTGAGTGGGTAATTTAGAGTTGTTAGCTATGATACACCCCAGGCAATAGAACAAGCATTAAAGGCTTTATCCCATTAGGTAAACACCTAGGTAATGGTCACAGCCCTAGGCTTTTTATCAATTTAGAAACCCCCCAAAAACAATTATTTCTAGTCTTCTTCTTTATTTTGCAATCAATAGAGTAAAATTAGAAATAGAAAATCAATCTTTTTTGTGGAATTGCAATCTAAATAGTTCAATTACGCGCATTGAAATATATATCCCTAACTCCCATCTTAGCTCCCTGTGAATTCGACCCCGACTCTTAGATGAGTTTTTATAATTGCAAATGACCGTTTCATACCACTTTTAAGGTGTGCATTTGGATGCGATCAATTTTTGTCGCCATTGCCGGGGAGTTAAAAATGGTGTTAGCTATATATTTGGGTGTGTTTTTGGAGTATCTTATTTTCCTTCCGTGTTACTAACTTGTTTGAGAAATTGTAGGTACAACCATGGCAAACAATAAGCTTGGAAATATTTCTTTTGGGGATATAGACGTTGAGGGTGACCAAGTGAATGAGGTTTCTTTTGAACCTTAAGCCAATAGAAGAGTCCGAGTTTCTCATGAAAATGTGCTCGTTTCACCCCCACCTCCACCACGGGCGGCTCCACACCGGGTATTGCCTAATGAAGGATATGCAAGTGCAATAGTACCTCCCCGTATTAGGACGGGAAACTTTCAAATCACCAAAGTGATGCTCACTTTGCTAGAGCAACGAGGTTTCTTCACCGGTGCTCCAAGTCAAAAGGCTTACAAACATTTGAAGGGGTTTATGGACACTTGTTGGGGAGCAAACAAACAAATGTCTCCAATGATACATTGAGGCTAAGGCTTTTTCCCTTCTCTCTACGGGGGAAAGCTTTAGGTTGGTTGGAACGTTTCTCGAACCATTCCATTCACACTTGGGATCAGTTGGCGAAAAAGTTTATTTCTAAGTTTTTCTCTCTGGGGCACATGGCTACACTTTGGGATGAGATTTTAGCATTTAAGCAAGAGCCAAATGAACCACTACACGAGATATGGGAACACTATCGAACAATGGTTAAGGAATGTCCGAACAACGATATGACGGAGAACATGATTCAACAAACTTTCTATTGTGGGATCAACACAACCAACCAATGTGTAGTGAATCAACTTGTCAGTGGGAACTTCATGAGTACGCCTTATGCAGAGGCATGCAAGATTTTAGATGAAATGGCAGAAACATCATCGGCATGGCAATCCCAGGCTAATGTTCCACAAGGTGATCCCAATGTGATCCACCTTCACAAAGAGTTGCATGACCATGGACAAGCTATAGCTGAATTGACTATCACCATGAATAACCTAGAAATGGCTAAACTTCAACAAGTGGAACATCCTGCAACATCCTAAGCAAGTCAATGCCATGGAGGGAGTGAACATGATGATGAATAAAAGAAGAACAAAGGATCCACAAGTGCAACATCGAGTGGATAATTTTGTGCAAGAAGGTAGTAGTTTTGATCAAGATGATTCTTACAGTGACCAAGAACAGGAGGTGTAATATGTGAACAACTTTCAAGGACAATGAAACAACTTCCAAGGCCCAAACCAACAATAATGGCGACCTCAAAACAATCAAGGCAATTGGAATTCTCATAATCAAGGAAATTGGAGTGGTGAAAACAATCAAAGACATTGAAATAGTGGCAACAATAAAGGGAATTGGCATAACAATAATAATCAAGGAAATTGGGGAGGTAACAATCAAGGCGGATGAAACAATAATCAAGGCAATAGGGGGTCGGGTTTTCAAAGGCATCCGATGTATCAACAACCGAATAACCCGCCTCTCTATCCTTCCCATGGTCCTAGTTCTTCAACTAATGAGATGAGACGTATTGAGAATATATTCAAGAAAATAATGGAAAAGAATGCCGATTCGGATGCCCAACTTGCCTCACACAACACATCAATTCGTAACTTAGAAGAGCAAATGGGGAAAATCTCTCAAGCTCTCAATTCTCGTCCTAAGGGGGCACTACCAAGTGATACGGTGGTGAACCCAAAGGGTGGAAAAAACACGGGGCATGCCATGGTCGTTACTATAAGAAGTGGAATAGGTGAGAATCCACCCACCTCAAGTCAAAGGCAACTTGTGGATGATGAGCAAGTGGTACAAAAAGAAGAGATCCCAAACAATGTGGCGCAAACAAATGATGAAGTTCGGATTGATATTGACGATAGTGTGGAAGAGACTCAAGAGGAAGTGAACCCGTCTAGGGATCACATTATTGACATATCGGAACTGGTAGTGCAAAAGGCTAATGCACCATTGCCTAAGCCTCCATTTCCATATCCTCAAAGACTTGCCAAATGAAATGTCGAGAATTAATTCAAAAAGTTCATTCAAATAATGAAAAGTCTCTCAATCAATGTGCCATTAGTTGAAGCTTTGGAACAAATTCCCAGTTATGCAAAGTTTATGAAGGATCTTGTGACAAAAAAGCGGCCAATGAATTTTTAAACTATCAAGGACACTCTTCAAGTGAGTTCAATTGTGCACTCAATGGCTCCTAAATTGGAAGATCCCGGTGCTTTAATAATTTCTTGTACAATTGGAAGTACCGAGTTTGCTAAAGCTCTTTGTGATCTTAGGGCAAGTATCAATTTGATGCCATATTCGGTTTTGAAGACATTAGGAATTGGGCAACCAAGACCCACCTCTATGAGATTGTAAATGGCCGATCGTACCATGAAGAGACCTTTGGGAGTGATTGGAGATGTTTTGGTTCGTGTTGATAAATTCATTCTTCCGGCGTATTTTGGCATTCTAGATTGTGAAGTTGATTATGAGGTGCCGATTATTCTTGGAAGACCTTTCCTTTCTACGGGGAAGGCTCTTTGTGATGTTGAAACCGGAGAACTCATCTTCCAAGTGAGTGATGAAAAGTGGTTTTCTATGTGTGTAAATCCATGCGGCAACCAAATAGCAATGAGGTGTGTTCTTTTGTGGACTTAGTGACCAATGTTATTGTTGTTGATACAAGTGCCACAATCAATGTTGGTGATATATTGGAGGTCGTCTTGGTCAACTTTGATGATAACGAGATGGATGGTTTCATGGAATGTGTGAACTCTTTGCGAGGAATAAGGTCATATAATTATGCACCCCGGAAACTATCCTTGGATCTCAAAAATAGGAAAACTCCTCCTACAAAGCCATCCATTGAAGAGCCTCCTACCTTGGAGTTGAAGCCATTGCCTCCACATCTTTGGTATGAATATCTTGGCCCTTGTTCTACTTTACCGGTTATTCTTTCCTCTTGTTTGACTAACGTGCAGGTAGATTCTACATTGGCGGTGCTGCATAAGAAGAAGAAGGCTATTGGGTGGACATTAGCAGATATTCAGAGAATAAGCCCCGCATTTTGCATGCATAAGATCAACTTGGAGGAAGGTGCCAAACCATCTATTGAACATCAAAGGAGACTAAATGAGGCTATGCAAGAAGTTGTCAAAAAGGATATTATCAAGTGGTTGGATGCCGGGGTTATCTACCCCATTTTTGATAGTTCGTGGACTTCTCTGGTTCAATGTGTCCCAGAGAAGGGGGCATGACGGTGGTCACCAATGACAAGAATGAGTTGATTCCTACAAGAATGGTGACTGGTTGAAGAGTGTGTATGGACTATCACAAGCTCAACAAAGTCACAAGGAAGGATCATTTTCCACTTCCCTTCCTTAACCAAATGCTCGATAGGTTGGCTGGCAGTTCTTTCTATTGCTTTCTTGATGGGTATTCGGGCTACAACCAAATCCTTATTGCTCCGGGGGATCAAGAGAAAACAACCTTTACATGTCCCTATGGTACTTTCGCCTTCAAGCGGATGCCATTTGGTTTGTGTAATGCACCAACGACTTTTTAAAGGTATATGATGGCTATCTTCACGGACGTGGTAGAAGATTACCTTGAAGTTTTCATGGATGACTTCTCGGTGGTTGGGGATTATCACGACCCATTTTCTGAACAAGCCGTGACCGGCACACGATCACTAAACTTGACCGAGGGAACCATCTGCGCTTATCAAATCTATTATAACTTCAAACTTTATATGCAACAAGGCAATACTTTAACCAAATACTTTAATTAATTTAAACATATAGAATAAACCTACTCCAAAACTTTGTTCATAGTAACTACTGAAATACTGCTAAGTTATTATAAAAAAATCTGAATCTTAACCTACCGACTAGGTCTATGAAGCCTCTATTGATAAACTGACGTACTACTCAGGACGTGAGATTGCCTGGCTGGTTCTCCAAGTAAACAAAGAAATAACTAAATAAATATGACTCTAAGGAATACTCCACGAACAAAAGCGGAGCTCACCAATAGCACTGGAAGAGAGGGAAGTCCTAACCAGCAACCTGCTCGCCTGCAAAATAGGTTCCTATGTTGTACCGCATACCAACGTAGGTTCCCAAAAGAGAACGTCAGTACCATCCATTGTACTCAGTGAGTCTCAACGACGAGGGATGAAACTTTAATAAAATATACATTAAGAGCAAAGATTCTAAATGCATGAAAAACATAAAGTTTCTAAGAACAATTCTAAAATAATTGCATAATAACAGTTTATGAATATTCTAAAAGAAATTCTTTTTTTTCTTTCTTATAAAAAAAATACTTCACTTTATACTTCGGGAGTTCCAACTATCCTAACTTATTTCCGTCTTAGTCACCATGTGATCGGCATGGGTTCGATCCCAACCTGATCGAATAGGCCCAATCCACGAGGTGCCATTCGCTTCATGGTTCTCAGCGCTCATGTATCATACCTTAGTCCGGCTAAGTAAATTCTCAGCAACGAGACCCTCGGCTCGTGTGCTCCCTACTTTAGCACAAGTAATTTTAGCAAGTCAACGCCTTGGTCAGGACCCTCGGCTTGGACGATGATCCCTTTTCAGAATAGAGGATACTCCCAAAAATCTTTTCTTTCTAAAGCTTATTCTTGTGACTTTTCAAGTCTAAATCTTTTATATATTAATCATGCGATATGTAGTTATTTTTGTAGCAAGATCCATTTAACAACATAGAACCTACAAAAGAAGTAATAACCAATTATTGAATGTTTACGTATACATAAAGTTTAGTTTGATCAAAGGCCACATTCCACAATATTATGAGACAATCACATTTGGCAGAACAATCAACTATCTCCATGAAGTTTAAAGCAAAAGGGAAAGCAACATGGAAATGTTATTTAATGTTAGATTCTTAAATAGTATTGCTATATAGCTAGACTTTCTTACTCTACCTTAAAGAACTTTTACCTTACCTTTTAATCGGATATTTGTCATCAAGGAACCTGACAATCAAATTGATACTTGAAAAGCATAACACAAACAAGAAATACAGATAAATAAAATTTTATAATTCCATAAGGTTTAATGCTTTTATTGCAAGAATGAATAAAAATTCACAGCTGCAAAATCCTTATATCGCAAAAGAACAACTCGATATAGCATTTAATAGTTCTGATTTCAAACTCACTCCAATTAAGTACATATTAACTCTTTTGAGCAATTCATCAAACACCTTGTATGCGTGCTTTTGTGAGTTAAACCACTTTAGTAAAGGGTTATATCAACTCACCTCAAAACTCCTCGAGCCAACACGTAAGCCCCAGTCCAATTTATACCCATCAAATAATTGATTCTACAACAACCAGTGCATTTTAATTAATTTCAAAGTTTCACTCCTAGACATGAAATTTAATGTTGATACAGAGAAAGAAGGGGATTAACTAATCAATTCTTACCTACTACTACTTTAGGATAATTGACAATAGGGGATTTTATATACCTGAGTTCAAGAATTAGTGATTTGTAAAGAACCCTAGAATTTTCGTTGCCTGCGTGAATAGTTTGCTGCCTCTGTTTCTCGAGCAAACAGAATGTTAATTCTGTTATGTTTTTATAAGGCTATTTACGCCTCTTGACTTCCAACAGCCCTTTATGGGCTTAGGCTTGGCACGTGCTTCTATTATTATTATTATTATTATTATTATTATTATTATTATTATTATTATTTATTATTATTATTATTATTATTATTATTATTATTATTATTATTATTATTATTACTATTATTATTACTAGTATTATTATTATTATTATTATTATTACTATTATTATTATTATTATTATTATTATTATTATTATTATTATTATTATTATTATTATTATTATTATTATTATTATTATTATTATTATTATGGTCAGTATATAGTTATACCTACTTTTAGTAATTAATAATATTAAAATTATTAATATTCTCCTAATTGTATATCTAATTATTTATAAATAGAGAAGTAATTCAACAATCAATCACAAGGGTTTAAATCCGTAATACAAGTATAATTTAAGATTAAAAATAAATAAATTCTATATTTAGCGTGTCTTGAAACTTTTATAGATTTGAGGGGTGTTACAATCTTCCCTCCTTATAAACATTCGTTCTCGAATGGTTCTAGGGCCTTATTTTTAAGTTGACAATCATCCCTTAGGTCCTTGAACTTCTTAAATTTTCTTAGCACTACTCACTTTCCCAAGGGACTCAAAAATTTGGCTAACTCCCTAAGTTTTTAAAAATTTCGGTAGAGTCTCCCCGGTAAATTGGATTGTCCAAAAGAAATCCTTGTCACCAATACCACAACTATACCAATAACAACCAAATATACCATAACAAGCCATTCATAGGCACCATACACAGCTCGTAAATTAATTATTCACACTCCGGCAAGTAGGTACCACAATAACCAATAAAAATCTAAAGCACAACACTTCAACAAAAGTAAATCACTTTAATTAATTAAATGTACTCTGGCATGGCACTGGATTATTTAATAACTAAATATACTTTGACAGAAACTAAATTACTTCAACAACAAAGTGTAATCTAGCAAGGACATAAACACATGCTAACTTGTACTTAATAATGAAATATAAATGCCAAGCCAAACCTAGGTTCACATACCTTGTTTCTCAAATAAATAAGGATACTTCTTCCTCATATCTTCCTCGACCTCCCACATAGCCTCTTTGAATCATGATTATTTCACAAAACATTTACCGATGCTATATCTTTTGTTCTCAACTTTCTCACTTGCCTATCGAGAATTTCTATAGGTACCTCTTCATAAGTCAAGCCCTCTTTAATTTCTACGGTGTCGGCAGGTATTATATGCGACTCATCATGAATGTATTTTCTAAGCATAGACACATGAAAGACAGGATGAACAGAGGACAACTCAACAGGCAGCGCTAGCTCATAAGCCACGTTTCCCTTCTTTTCTATAATCTCATAAGGTCCAATAAATCTAGAACTAAGTTTCTCTTTCTTACCAAACCTCATAACTCCTTTCATTGGTGAAAATTTCAAAAACACCTTATCACCAACCATGAACTCTAAGTCACGATGTCTCTTGTTCGGATAAGACTTTTGACAAATTCGAGCCACTTTCAGTCTTTCTCTGATTACTGGACTTTCTCTAAGGCCTCACAAACAAACTCTAGACATATCAACAGCACCTCTGCTGGTTCAAACCAACCCACTGGAGACCTACATCTTCGCCCATATAACGCTTCATAAGGAGCCATACCAATGCTGGCCTGATAGATGTTATTGTAATAAATTTCTATAAGTGGCAAGTGATCATACCAATTACCTCCAAAATCAATAACACATGCTCGCAACATATCTTCGAGTGTCTGAATGGTCTTTTCTGCCTGGTCATCGGTCTGTGGATGAAAGCGGTGCTCAAATTGACCTTGGTACCTAATCTTTTCTGAAATGCCTGCCAAAGATACGCCGTAAACTGAGGGACTCTGTCAGATATGATTGAAACTAGAGTACCATGCAATCAGACTATTTCTTTGATGTACAACTGTGTATACTGCTATGCGGAATCTATCTTCTTTACTGGTAGTAAATGCGCGGACTTTGTCAGTCGGTCTACAATAACCCAAATTGAATCATGCTTACGGTATGTGTGAGGCAGACCTACTACAAAATTCATATTAATCATCTCCCATTTCCACTATGGTGTCTCTATATATTGAGCTAGGCCACCAGGCCTCTGATGCTCGGCTTTGGCTTGGTGGCAATTCAAACATTTGGCCACATGATATGATATTTGCTTCTTCATGCCTTTCCACCAATACAGCTCTTTCAAGTCCAAATACATTTTGGTAGCACCTGGGTAGATAGAGTACCTCGAACTGTGAGCTTATTCCATTGTGGCCTTCCTAAGCCCATCTACATCAGGCACACATAACCGATCATTCAACTTCAAAACTCCATCACTTCCTAGAGTGAAAACAGTGATTACTTGGTTTCTGACTCATTCTTTTAACTTTACTAAGTACGGATCTTCATCTTGCTTAGCCTTAACATGCACAACAAGAGAGGATTGCGCTAAGGCATAAGCAGTTATACCTCCTTCTTCGATCTCATCCAATCTAATTCCATCATTTGCCAATTTTTGAATTTCTCGACCCAAAGTTCGCCTTTGTACTGCAAGATGGGCCAGGACACCCATTGACTTCCTACTAAGTGCACCTGCTACCATATTAGCTTTGCCCGAGTATTAAAGGATATTGATGTCATAATACTTCAATATCTCGAGCCACCTTCTATGTCTCAAATTTAATTCTTTTTGCTTGAAAATGTACTCGAGGCTTTTATGATCTGTAAACACATTAGAATACTCGCCATACAGGTAGCGTCGCCATATCTTTAACGCAAACACCACTGCTGCAAGCTCCAAGTCGTGTGGGGGGTAGTTCTTTTCATGATTCTTTAACTGCCTAGAAGCATAAACAATAACTTTTCCATCTTGCATAAGAACACAACCGAGACCAACTCTAGATGAATCACAATATACTGTGAACCCACACGAACCTGTCGGCAAGGTTAACATATGTGCAGTGGTCAACCTTTTCTTTAACTCTTGAAAACTCTGTTCATAAGCGTCTGACCACTGGAACTTAACTGCTTTCTGGGTCAACTTAGTTAATGGAGCTGCAAGTGAGGAAAACTCCTCTACAAATCTTCTATAGTAGCCAGCTAACCCCAAGAAACTCTTGTTTTTGGTTGGCGCTGTCGGTCTTGGCCAGTTCTTGACTGCTTCCGTCTTCTGAGGGTCTACTTTTATGCCTTCACTAGATACTACGTGGCCTAAGAATGCCACCGACTGTAACTAGAACTTACATTTTGAAAACTTGGCATAAAGCTCATTCTCCTTCAAGGTCTACAAGGCTATCCTGAGGTGTTCTGCATGCTCATCCTTGCTCTTATAGTATACCAAAATATCATCTATAAACACGATAATAAAGTTATCAAGGAATGGCTTGAAAACTCTATTCATGAGGTCCATGAATGCAGCTGGAGCATTTGTCAACCCGAAGGACATTACTAGAAATTCATAGTGTCCGTAGTGAGTTCTAAAGGTTGTTTTAGATATATCCTCTTCTTTGATTCTCAACCGATGGTACCCCGACCTCAAGTCTATCTTTGAAAAGTACTTTTCACCCTGAAGTTGATCAAATAAATTATCAATTCTTGGTAGTGGCTACTTTTTCTTAATGGTAACTTTATTCAACTGCCGATAGTCGACGCACATTCTGAGAGACCCATCTTTCTTCTTGACAAACAGGACCGGGGCACCCCATGGTGAAACACTCGGCCTGATGAAGCCTTTGTCAAGAAGGTCTTTCAAATGTTCTCTCAACTCATTAAGTTCTACCGGAGCCATCCTATAAGAAGGTATAGATATGGGCTGAGTGCCTGGCATGGGATCGATGCCAAAATCTATGATTCTTTCAGGAGGAAGTCCGGGAAGGTCATCTGGGAAAACTTCTGGAAATTCTCTAACAACTGGCATAGACTGAAGAGCTGGTGGTTCTGATTCTGGACTAATGATGTGAGCCAAATAGGCGAGACACCCCTTACCGATCATTCATTGTGCCTTAAGGTGAGAAATAAACTTACCTACAAACGATGCTGAACTACCCTTCCACTCTAAGACTTCTTCATTTGGAAATTGGAACCTGACTATCTTTGGCATGACAATCTAACATGGCATAGCAGGAAGACAACCAATCCATACCCATGATCACATCGAAATCCACCATTTCTAACTCTATGAGATCGGCCTTGGTGCTACGACCTTGGACTGAAACTATACAAATCTATAGACTCTGATGGCTTCCACTGACTCACCAACTGGAGTAGATACTAGGAATGGATCACTAAGTTGTTCGGGTTCTTGCCCGAGGTTAATTGCAAAGTATGGAGTCACGTACGAAAACGTTGAACCCGAATCAATTATGGCATAATCATTATGTGAGAAGACCAGAAGTATACCTGTAATAATTTTTGCAGATGCCTCTGCACTCTGACAATCAAGTGTAGCAAACAAACGGGGTCGTCCCCTCCCTGAGTAACTCGATCTACACCTCTCCCTGCCCCATGCCTGGTCTGATTATGAGAACCACGAGCCTGAGGTGGTGCAATTGTACTAGGTGGGGAACTAGAAGGACGAGTTGATCCCCCACTAAAATTATGTCGCAACTTTGGGCAGTTTGCCTTTATATGACCATTGTCTCCACAATGATAGCAACCGTGAAACCTGAACTTGCACTAACCTGAATGTTGCCGCTTACATGTACCACAAAGACGTTGTTGTGAATGTTGCTCAGCATGACTCTGGCTATGTGAGGATGATGTCCTAAAATTCTGATTCTAGTGAGACTAGTTTCCATAATTCTGAGTACGTCTAAAGGAAGATCCACCACCTGACTGATGACTGGATAGAGTTGGTGCTAATGACTCCTTATTGGAGGAACCCCTTCCTCCTCTACTGGATGTACCATTAAACCTGCCCGATGTCCAGGCTTTCTTGTTATGCTATTTTTCTTCCCTCTTTTGTTGTCTGTCTTTTTCTAAGTGCTTGGCGAATCCCACAATAGAGGAGAAAGTTATCATTCCTACCGCTACAGCTGATGTCGTATCCTTAATATGGTAAGCCAAACCGCCAACAAACTTGCGAATATTTGCTTTTTCTATCTTAACCATGTGAGGAACATACTTAGCCAAACTTATGAATTCCATGTAGTACTCTTTCACACTTTTATTCCCTTGCTTGAGCTGCTCGAACTCTATAGCCTTAGTTTCCCTATCCTCTTTTGGTATAAAATTAGCCATGAAGGCCTCTTCAAATTCTTCCCAAATAGGCGGACCATCATCTTCATCTCTTTCCTTTTCCTATATCTCAAACCAAGCGCCAGCCACATCTCTAAACTGGTAAGCATCTAGCTCCACAACTTCATCATCAAATGCCTTCATCGCTCGGAGGGCTTTCTTGACACCCTCCAGCCATAACATTGGATCTTCATCAACTATAGTACCACGGAACAATGAAGGACTCAGCTTTAAAAATTCATTCACTCTTGAGGACTCAGAATTATTCTGTCTATTTGATTGAGGTGGAATCTCATCTCTTCTCTCATTCTGATTGGCCATGAAGGCTTTAAACATCTCCATAGCACTGTTGACAACATTAAACATCTGACCCACCTCTGGAGATATAGATGTTTGAGCCGGAGCTGCTGTTGAGGGCGGCAATGGATCCTGAGGTACTTGCCCATCATGCTCTACCCCTTCTTCATGTTCAACCTGGGTACTTGAACCCCCTTTGTAGATTTACCCTTCCTCCTTTTCTGAGTTGAAGCCTTCTTAGTTCTAGCTTGAGCCACAATAGTAGCAATGTTTCTTGAGCAGCATCCTAAGTGTCGGTGTCGGAGTTGCGAGTACGAGCTATTTCTGCGAGTTTGGGAGAAACGAATATATTAGATAATTTCTTAGAGGTAGGCTCTACTACACGATCTAAAGTATGAAAAAAATGAGACTTTTTCTAAATGCTGGTAGCCTCTTATTTATAAGTATGGCGCGCTTCATACCCATAAATAAGACTATACTGACATGACTTCACAGACTCCAATGACTCCATAAACCAGATGCTCTGATACCAAGTTTGTTACGATCTATTTTCTGAACAAGCCAAGACCGGCACCCGATCACTAAACTTGACCGAGCGAACCATTTGCGCTTCTCAAATCTATTATAACTTCAAACTTTATATGCAACAAGACAATACTTTAACCAAATACTTTTAATTAATTCAAACATCTAGAATAAACCAACTCCAAAACTTTGTTCGTAGTAACTACTAAAATACTGCTAAGTTATTATAAAAAAATATCTTAATCTTAACCCACCGACTGTGTCTATGAAGCCTCTATTGATAAACTGACGCACTGCTCAGGACATGAGTTTTCCTGGCTAGTTTTTCAAGTAAACAAAGAAATAACTAAATAAAGATGACACAAAGGAATACTCCACGAATAAAAGCGGAGCTCACTAATAGCACTAGAAGAGATGGAAGTCCTAACCAGCAGCCTGCTCGACTGCAAAACCGGTTCCTACGTTGTACCGCAGACCAACGTAGGTTCCCAAAAGAGAACGTCAGTACCATCCATTCTACTCATTGAATCTCAACGATAGTGGACAAAACTTTAATAAAATATACATTACGAGCAAAGATTCTAAATGCATGGAAAACATAAAGCTTCTAAGAACAATTCTAAAATAATTGCATAATAGCAGTTTATGAATATTCTAAAAGAAGTTCTTTTCTTTTTCTTTCTGATAAAAAAAATACTTCACTTTATACTTCGGGAGTTCCAACTATCCTGACTTATTTTTTTCTTAGTCACCGTGTGATCCGTATGGGTTTGATCCCAATCTAATCGAATAGGCCCAATCCACGAGGTGCCACTTGCTTCATGGTTCTCAGCACTCATGTATCACACCTTAGCCTGGCTAAATAAATTCTCAGCAACGAGACCCTCGGCTCGTGTGCTCCCTACTTTGGCACAAGTAGTTTCAAGAAGTCAATGCCTTGGTGAGGACCCTCGGCCTAGACAATGACCCCTTCTCAGAATAGAGGATACTCCCAAAAATCTTTTCTTTCTAAAACTTCTTCTTGTGACTTTTCAAGTCTAAATATTTTATACATTAATCATGCGATTTGTAGTTTGTTTTGTAGCAAGATCCATTTAACAACATAGAACCTATGGAAGAAGTAATAACCAATTACTGAATGTTTATATATACATAAAGTTTAGTTTGATCAAAGGCCACATTCCACAATATCATGAGACAGTCACATTTGGCAGAACAATCAACTATCTCCATGAAGTTTAAAGCAAAAGGGAAAGCAACATGAAAATGTTATTTAATATTAGATTCTTGAATAGTATTGCTATATAGCTAGATTTTCTTACTCTACTTCAAAGAACTTTTACCTTACCTTTTAATCGGATATTTGTCATCAAGGAACCTGACAATCAAATTGATACTTGAAAAGTAGAACACAAACAAGAAATACAGACAAATGCAATTTTATAATTCCATAAGGTTTAATGCTTTTATTGCAAGAATGAATAAAAATTCACAGTTGCAAATTCCTTATATCACAAAAGAACAATTCGATATAGCATCTCATAGTTTTGATTTCAAACTCACTCCAATTAAGTACATATAAACTCTTTTAAGCAATTCATCAAACACCTTGTATGTGTGCTTTTGTGAGTTAAACCACTTTAGTAAAGGGTTATATCAACTAATCCGAAAACTCCTCGAGCCAACACGTAGGCCCTAGTCTAATTTATACCCGTCAAACAATTGATTCTACAACAACCAGTGTATTTTAATTAATTTCAAAGTTTCACTCCTAGACATGAAATTTAATGTTGATATAGAGAAAGAAGGGGATTAACTATTCAATTCTTACCAACTACTACTTTAGGATAATTGACAATAGAGAATTTTATATACCCGAGTTCAAGAATTAGTGATTTGTAAAGAACCCTAGAATTTTCTTTGCCTGTGTGAATAATTTGCTGCCTCTGTTTATCGAGCAAACAGAATGTTAATTCTGTTATGTTCATATAAGGCTATTTACGCCTCTTGACTTCCAACAGCCCTTTATGGGCTTAGGCTTGGCACGTGCTTCTATTATTATTATTATTATTATTATTATTATTATTATTATTATTATTATTATTATTATTATTATTATTATTATTATTATTATTATTATTATTATTATTATTATTATTATTATTATTTGAAGTTATGGTATATAGTTATACCTACTTTTAGTAATTAATAATATTAAAATTATTAATATTATCCTAATTGTATATCTAATTATTTATAAATAGAGAAGTAATTCAAAAATCATTCACAAGGGTTTAAATCCGTAATACAAGTATAATTTAAGATTAAAAAAAAATTAAATTCTATATTTAGCGTGTCTTGAAACTTTTATAGATTTGAGGAGTGTTACAAGGATTCCTTTGATGATTGTCTTGCAAATTTAGATAAAGTGTTGTCAAGATGTGAAGAAATGAATTTGGTGCTCAATTGGGAGAAGTGTCATTTCATGGTCGAGGAAGGCATTGTCTTTGGCCACAAAATCTCAAAAAATGGAATTGAAGTTAAAAAGGCAAAAATTGAGGTGATTTCTAAACTTCCACCTCCAACTTCGGTGAAAGGATCTGCGGTCGCAACAGAAAATATGTCGTCCGCAACAAGGATCTGCGGTCGCACACAAAATTCTGAGGACCACAGACAAAATGAAGGTTTAATTTCACCAGATAACAGAGTGCGGTCCGCAACAGGAATTCTGCGGCCGCACTATCCCCTTTTCCCTTTAAGAACTTCAAGCATATAAATAAGAGGGCTAGGGCTACTGTTACCTTTTTCCCTCTCTGAGCACACAACTAGTACTAAATTGAAATCTCTGGTTAAATCATGTGCTCTCACGCCTTGCATTCATTCATATCAGGTGTGCTTCAATTCCTTATTAGAATTTTTCATTTTTTAGTTTAATTTGTAGCTTTGTAAGTATTTTTAGGACATTTGTCATAGAACTCAAATTTAATAACCATGTGGGGGTAAATCTGTAGTGGGTCAACTAGCACATGCTCTATGGGGAATGGGTCAATAGAGTGTCATGCTTGTACGTTGTTTCCATGTCAAAATTTATGCAAAAATTGCAAGCCCTAGATAAAATTACTGACTTGTTCATATTTATTTGAAATCTGCGACCGCAAGAAAAATTGTGCGGATCACAGAATTTCCATTGCGGCTGCAAAATAGCTATTTCACTGTCTTCAGAGTAATGTGCATATTTTTGATTCAACGTGCGACCGCAAGAAACATATGCGGACCGTAGAAAACATGTTGTGGCTGCACATCAACCAATTCCCTATCATCAGAGAATTGGCATATTTGTGGTTCACGAGTTGCGGCCGCAGTGAAAAATGTGCGGACGGCACTTCACGTTTGCGGTCGTAAGAGAGAATTGTGCGGTCTGCAAGGCCCAATCTACGGCCGCAAGAAACAATGTGCGGACCGCAGATCCTTATCTTGCAAGCATGTTTCAACTGTGTTCCTCACTGTGTCTTCTAGTGTATCCTTATATATCTCATTGTATGTCTGAACTTGAATTGCAACTAAGGATTGCCTATGTTTGGTACAGAAAATGATTCGATCTAGAGACAGAGGTGACACTTCGAAAGGATGGGGTGAACCTTCTCGGGGACGAGGCAAGAGACCCTTACCTAGTGCCCAACAACATGAAATCGAAAAAAAGACAGTAGTTGGGAGAGGGAGAAGTGCATATCTGTCTGAGACAAGTTCAAACGCCCCGTCTAGGGACGTATCAGAGGGCAACTCAGTCTCTGTTCAGGAACAACCGGTAGTACAGTCCAGGCCGTCAGGGAGATTCCAACAGAGGGACGAGCCATCATCATCACACAACACTTCTGAGACATTTGACTTGTAATAACTTGATACTATTTTCTTCTTCTTCTCTCATTATGTATAGATCTTCTCTTTCTCCCTCATTATGTATATTCGTTATGCTTTCAATAGTTTTTGCTTTGTAGCTTCTTTATGTTTGTTTTCTTATTAGTTAGTGTTTAATTTAGTAGCTTCTTTTTGAATTAGTAGCTTCCTTTTTATTTAGTAGCTTCTTTTTATGTTTCAGTAGATAATAAGCCTTTGGTTTTCTTAATTCCACGGTTCTTTCCAAAGGTAGTTATTGTGTGAACCGGGTGACTCGTCCCAACAATGGATGGCGTGACAATCTTCTTAAGGGAATGAGTCCATTTTGTGTTTAGGTAATAATCATAGTAGTAATGAATAAAAAGACCTAATTGAGTCATGCTCGAAGAGTCAATCGTTCTTCATTTGGTACCAATACACTTAACTACGTGCTTATGGTTAAAAATAAGGTTTTTGAAAAAAATAACTCTAGTTAGTGACTTTGTGACTCTTGTGTTGACTTTGGCAACCATCGAGTGGTTTAATTGAACCATAGTGATTTTCAAACTTGAATGTGGTCGTTGTGGGCCCTCAACTCTGTCCTCTTTAACAATCCAATTGCGTGAGAGGTGAGTTGCTTTGTTGTTAGTCCAAGTACCCGTTTAAAAGGTCTAGAACTTGCCCCGAATATGTTTCAAGGAGAAATCCTAAGTTTTGCTTGGCTTGAGAAGTGATTGTGGGCTTTCCTTGGCCCGTTTGAGTTTTCTATTACCTACCAATGATGTCATCCCTAGTCAACCTCTTCAAGCCTTTAGCCTTTCTCATTTGAAAACCATGTTACAAGCCTTTACCCGTTCTATTGTGACCCTCTCTTGGCACCCGAGCTTTCCTTAACACTTATGTGAAATAAATGGCTAAAAACGTAAGTTTGGGGGATAGACGAAGAAATTGAAAAAGGTATGGAGGCACAAAAAGAGAAAAAGAAATGATGATAAGAAAGGCAAAGAAAAAAACAAAAAGAAAAATGCAACAAAATGAATAAGTAGAAGAGTTGGAGGAATTCAAAGAAAGGCAATGATCCTAAACATGGAGAAATATGAATGTAATGATCAAGAAAGAGTGATGTTAAGTCTCTCTAGTCGCCCAAGGAAAAGAAAGTGCCTCAAGGAATTGGCAAAACATGAGCTGAGAAATGAATAATGGAGTGCTTAAGGAAGGTGTAACCAA
This sequence comes from Nicotiana tabacum, assembly GCF_000715075.1. NCBI lineage: Eukaryota > Viridiplantae > Streptophyta > Magnoliopsida > Solanales > Solanaceae > Nicotiana > Nicotiana tabacum. Next base: position 74,648,604 of record NC_134096.1, on the reverse strand, counting down.
TCAACCATATTGTATCCAACCCTAATCCAAAAGCCTTCATTACATCCCGAAAGAAGTCCTATTTGATCTTGAGCCGAGTGAGCTTACATTAGTGGTAATCTACATGAGGGGTAAGCCAATGGTACTTGAAGCCGTACTTGCGACATTCTCTTGAGAGAGATGTGTGAACCTTTCATAAATCTTTGGATTGAGTGCTAAAATTCTCAAGTGAGCCAGGTAATCGGAAAGTAGAGGAGGAAGAGTTTGAAATCTACCATAACCTACATGATAGAGAAAGAGTCCTTGATGAGTAAAGTCAACTTTTGATGCTCAAATGTCACTCTAGAACTATATGTGAACAAATGTTTAACTTGTCGCCTTGTTGATAATACATAAGTAGTGTGGGTAATTGTTGGTCCCAAGTAATGTGTGGATGGCTCACCTTCGACTCGCTGAAATGACCCTTAACTTCTGAGGTGGGAACTAAATTATTTGCTTGAGGACAAGCAAAATCTTAAGTTTGGGGGAGTTGATAAGTGGGGATTTTGACTACTTATTAGCGCCTTTTAACTTTTATTTTAGTCTAAAAGCATTGAATTGTGCTCCCGAAACTAATGAAATTGTACAAAATTGCAGGAATGATAGAAGTTGGGCTCCCGAGATGAAATCCGACTCAAAAAGGAGTAGTCTAAGCAAAAGGAAATAAAGGGGCACGAAAGCATAAAATGTGCGGTCCGCAGAAGGAATTCCGCTGTCGCAGAAGAAATTGAGGACCGCAGAATTCCATCTGCGGCCGCAACCGAAGAGGAAAAAAAATGTAGACAATTGTGCAAATTGCAGACCGCACATGAATTGTGCGACCGCAATAGCTGGACTAGGATTCAAGATCAGAGAGTATGCAAATTTGCAAGTCCAGGACCTCATTGAATTGCGGACCGCACAATATTTGTGCGGTCGCAACCCTAACATTGCGGACCGTAGAAGATTGTCTTGCGGCCGTAGTTCTAAATCTGCGGACCGCAAAAAAGCTATTTCATAGCCGTAGTCCAGAACTGTGCGGTCGCAGTACTCCTGCTCCTGTCAGATGAAGAAATCTGCGGACCGCAGATGGAATTGTGCGGCCGCAAAATCTCCCGAGGGGTATTTTTGTCCGAGATTTTCAGCCTTGTATAAAAAGACGAGTTTCACAAAATTAGGTCAAGTTTGAACATCAGCAATTACTGTAGCCGTTTGTCTTTGCCATTTTTGGAAGTTTACTTTGCTTTGGTGTATTTTACAATAGATTTAATCATTTTAAGCTTTTATTATGAGTTTAATTAGTCTTTCTTCTTCATTTTCTTCAAACCAAAGTATGAGTAGCTAGAGTTTTACTAGGATTGTGACCCAACCCTAGCATGTAAACCTTATGGGTATTTAATTTAGTGCTTGTTTATGATTGGGTATTTATTATTTAGATTAGTTCATGCTTTAATTTGAGGAATTAATGGTTGCAAACATTAGTTCATGCTATTTGACTTAGTCTCTTCTTTAGAAAAAGAGACCTAGTCTAGGATAACATTGCTAACAAGGAACTGGGTCAATTGAGAGATTGATTTACCCAATTAAAGGGGTCAACCTAGAGATAGTAATAACCCGACTTGAGCTTTTATCAATTGTTTTGTGTGATACCCATTTGGTCTTGAGAAAGCCAAATTGGACAAAACCATTCTCTGACCGAGAGGTATTGAGTGGGTAATTTAGAGTTGATAGCTATAATACACCCCAGTCAACAGAACAAGCATTAAAGTTTTTATTCCATTAGGCAAACAACTAGGTAATGGTCACAGTCATAGGCTTTTTATCAATTGGGAAAAACCCCAAAAATAATTATCTCTAGTCTTCTTCTTTATTTTGCAATCAATAGAGTAAAATTAGAAATAGAAAATCAATCTTTTTTGTGGAAGTGCAATCTAGATAGTTCAATCACGCGTATTGAAATATATATCCCTAACTCCCATTTTAGCTCCCTGTGGATTCGACCCCGACTCTTAGTTGGGTTTCTATAATTACTAATGACCGTTTCATACCTCTTTTGAGGTGTGCATTTGAACGCGATCAATAACCTTAATTGCTTATTCCTTGTTTCGATAGTCACTAGTCAATAGCTGTAAATTTTAGATTCTTAGTTAAATTTTATTATTAATTATATAAATCTTAACTGTTGATCCTCCTGGATAACAATCAAGCTAGAAAGTACGAGAATACTATTTAAATCTAATCCATGTGGATACGATATTATACTATATTATCTTTGACTAGCAAGCACAACTTAAGTGTGTGTTTTGCGTTCGTCAACCATTCAAGAGATGTACAGAAGGTTCACTACACTGACAAATGAGCTAAAGTTTCTTGGAAGGATTATTCCTGAGGAAGATAGAGTCGAGAAGATACTGACTAGGGTTTTGCCTATCACTTGGGAGAGCAAAATCACTGCCATTCAGGAATTAAAGAATATTGCCACACTCCCACTTGATGAATTAATTGGAAATCTCACTGCCCATGAACTTAGGAGACAAACCATAAAAATGGATGTACCTAAGAAGGAAAGAAGCTTGGCACTAGGAATCACTGAAGGTTCTGATGTAAAAGATGATGAAATGGCTATAATCACCATGGAGTTCAAGAAGTACCTGAGAAGAGGAAAAGGTTCTTCAAGAAGTGGAAGCTATAGTAAGTCAAAAGCTCATGAAAAGAAAACCAATGATGGTTGTTACAAGTGTGGAAAGACTAATCACCACATCAAAAATTGTCCTTTATGGGAAATCGAATGGAAGAAGAAAAGAGCTGAACGAAGGAATAGGAAGAAGGAACAAGTTTAACCCAAGAAAAGAAACAACAAAGGATCAACCAAGACTATGGTCATTGCTTGGGGAGAAAGCACAGATGAAATCTTAGATGATGATAAGGTTGAACAAGCACATATGGCCATTGGAGTATCTGATGAAGAAACTGAGGCCCAAGTGAAGGGGATCAACCAAATATGGTACGTAGATAGTGGCTGCTGAAAGCACAAGACATGAAGCAAGAACCAGTTCCTTTCACTTGAGGATCTTAAAGGAGGTAATGTCTGCTTTGGAAATAGGAAGAAAGCTGAGATCATTGGGGTTAGAAAAGTAGGTAACATTGATTCTCACTCTATTGAGAACGTCTACTTGATAGATGGACTAAAATACAATCTAATAAGTGTATCATAATTGTGTGATAGAGGTAACATGGTAGCATTCACCTCTACAAAATGCTTTGTGATTAATCTTACCACTGACAAGATAGTTTTGCAGGGAAAAAGAGTGAATAACATATATGTTATGGATTTGTCCACACTTTTAGATAATGAACTCACCTACTTAAGTGTGTTGGATAATGATCCCCTCCTTTGGCACAAGAGACCTGGACATTCCAGTCTAAGTCAACTCAACAAAGTTCTCTCCAAGGACTTGGTGATAGGACTGCCTAACATTAAGTTCAATGAAGATAAAGTTTGTGAGGCTTGTGCAAGGAGGAATCAAGTAAGATCATCTTTCAAAAGCAAAAAAATGGTAAGCACCACCAGGACGATGGAACATGTCCATATGGATCTTTGTGGACCGATGAGAACATTGAGCAGAGGTGATAAGAGATATGTGATAGTGTTTGTTGACGATTACTCTAGATTTACTTGGACATTATTTTTAACATCTAAAGATGAAGCATTTTACATGTTCACTTCTTTTGTTAGAAAAACTCAGAAACAACTAGGTAATCAACTTGTATCAATTAGGTTTGATCATGGTACTGAATTTGAGAATGCTAAATTTGAATTTTGTGATGAGCATGGTATAAATCATAATTTTTCTGCTCCTAGGACTCCACGACAAAATGGAGTAGTTTAAAGAAAGAATAGGACATTGGAAGAAATGGCTAGGACTATGATTCTTTCTAGCAAACTGCCCTATATTTTTTGGGCAGAAGTTGTGAACACTGCATGTTACATCATAAATAGGTGAATGAATAGACCTCTTGTTGAGAAGACCACCTATGAGTTACTTAAAGGGAAAAAGCCAAGCATATCCCATCTTAGGTAATTTGGATGCAAGTGCTTTGTGCACAACAATGGTAAAGACTCCCTAGGTAAGTTTGATCCAAGAAGTGATGAGGGAGTATTCTCGGGATATTCTTCACATAGCAAAGCTTATAAGATTTATAACAAAAGAACTATGTGTGTAGAAGAAAGTGTACATGTGGTTTTTGATGAAACTAACATTCTTTCTGAGAGGCAGGAACATGATGATGAAGCAATTGGGCTGGTAAGAAACTCAAATGAAACCACAACCCAGACTGGAACTGCATTAGAGGAAGGAACAGGTGATGGAACAGGTCCTTCCACCTAGGGAAACTTGACATGGGGGAACTGAAGAAAGAGGAACTGATCCTCAAACCTCGATGGAACCTGTCCATGAACCTGTTCCTCAGAAACAAAACTTTAAAGGAACATCTATGGAAAACCAACTGGTTGTGTAACCTTACAAGTATCAAAGTTCTTATCCCATTGAGAATATAATTACTGATCCAACCTCTGCAATCAAAACCAGATCTTCTTTGAAGAATCTTTGTGCTTTTGATGCTTTTTTATATCTTATTGAACCTAAAAATATTGATAAACCTTTGCAGGATACAGACTAGGTGAATGCAATGCAAGATGAACTCAACCAATTTGAGAGAAGTCAAGTTTGGCATCTGGTACCAAGACCCAAGGACATATCAGTAATTGGCACAAAATGGGTCTTCAGAAACAAACTTGATGAAGATGAAACAGTTACAAAGAACAAGGCATGATTGGTGGTTCAAGGATATAGTCAAGAGGAGGGCATAGACTATGATGAGACCTTTGCTCCAGTTGCAAGATTGAAGGTAATTAGTCTCCTTATAGCCTTTGTTGCTTATATGAAATTCACTCTCCATCAGATGGATGTCAAGAGTGCCTTCCTTAATGGCTATCTAAAGGAAAAAGTGTTTGTCAAGAAACCTCTGAGCTTTGAAAGCAAGGAATATCCTGATCATGTGTACAAGCTTGACAAGGCACTTTACGGGCTCAAGCAGGCTCCAAGAGAATGGTATGAAAGATTATCAAAATTCTTGCGTGAGCATGGCTACAAGAGAGGTAAAATTGACAATACTTTATTCTTGAAAGAAAAAGGTAAAGTTCTCTTGGTAGTTCAGTTATATGTTGATGATATAATCTTTGGAGCAACTACTGATAAGTTAAGTAAAGAATTTGCTAAACTAATGGGGAGTGAATTTGAAATGAGTATGATGGCTGAGCTTAATTTCTTTTTAGGATTACAAATTAAACAAAATTCAAATGAAACTATGGTCCATCAACAGAAGTATGTAAAAGAGTTGCTTAAAAGGTTTAAAATGGAAGACTCAAAAGAAATTGACACTCTTATAGCAACAACCACAAAATTGGATGTAGATGAACCTGGTTCATCTGTTGATCAGAAGTTGTATAGGGGAATGATTGGCTCTTTGTTATATCTCACTGCTAGCAGACCTGACATTGTTTTTAGTGTAGGCCTTTGTGCTAGATTTCAGGCAAATCCAAAGGAGTCTCACTTGACTAATGTCAAGAGGATTTTGAGATACCTAAGAAGGACCACTGACCTTTGTCTATGGTATCCAAAAGGTAGTAATTTCAACTTAGTGGGTTATACTGATGTTGATTATGCAGGTTTTCTTGTGGATAGAAAGAGCACCTCAGGTATGGAATATTTTCTTGGCTCATGTCTTTTGTCTTGGGCCACCAAAAAGCAAAATTTTGTGGCCTTATCTAATACTGAAGCTGAGTATGTTGCTGCTGCCTCTTGTTGTGCTCAATTATTGTAGATCAAACAACAATTAATGGATTTTGGAATTGATTTAGGTTGTATCCCCATCTTTTATGATAACACTAGTGCAATTTGTATGACCAAGAACCCGGTTCATCATAAGAGAACTAAGTACATAGATGTTAGGCATCACTTTTTGAGGGACAACTATGAAAAGGGTTTGATCACTGTAGAATTTTATACTACTGACAAGCAAATAGTTGACATCTTCATAAAAGCTCTATGTAGAGATCACTTTGAAAGGAACATGTTAGAATTAGGGATGATTAAGATCACCTAAAAGGAACCAGTTCTAACTCATATATTTGGTTAGGAAATTTATAAATTTTGTACATAATTAGACTAGATTTTGTTCAGTCTCATACTTTCTCTAGTATACTCATGTGCCATGTGCTAAAATGTCTCATTAATCTCTAATAATATTATCTTTAATTTCTTGGAAAATTTAGACTTACACAAGAGATTTCTCAGTGAAGAACCTGGTTCGTCAAGATTACATGGTACGTACTCTCCACTCTGCATATTTTGAAAAAATTATATTTGGATTATGATCAAAAGGAGAGTCCCATTTAATCCTAACCTCCTTGAGCTTATCCGTTATGAAATGAACCAGTTTTATCTAAATAGAGTCCCAAAAACGCAATAAGTGCCTAGATTCTAGGGAGAGTCCTCAACGTCTCTTCAAACTGACTCCCAGTTTGATTAGACTCCTGAACTTCTAAAAAAGCTGTCGTTACCCACTCAAAGTATCTCTCTTTAAATTGATTTAGCCTAAGTCATTTCTTCATTTCTAATTCACAACCTCCAAACAATTCTCGCTAATCTTCTCTTATCTTCCAAACACACATAATCATTTTTTCTCATCATCTAACCATCAATGGCTAACACTTCTAAAAATACCTTATCACCACACAAAGAATCCACACCCACTCCTTCAACCACACCGTCAACCACACCTATTTCTAAGAAAGGTAGATTTAAGATGATTGCTCAAAAAGTAGTTGCTGGAGGAGAACAAACCAAGAAAATCAATGAGCAACTGAAGGCAAGTCAGGCAGATGAACACAAACAATTTGAAGATTCCTTCAAGTTTGCAACTGAGGGGGAAGAAATGGTTTCGTCTGAAATAGAGTAGGTAACATCTGGTCCAAAAATTACATCTGAAACTATCTCTCAAGTTGCTGAAAATCTGGATAATAGGTTTGTGTTGGTAGGAACCATGGCTAAGGTTGAAACAATGAAGTCTAGGAAATTAGGTGGTAAAAAAAAGAATAAAGATAAAGAGAGTGAGGGTGCTCAAGGCGATGTGAGGGGAATGGGAAAAGGAGTGGCTGAATCTTCACCCAATCTTGTTGGTTTGACGGAAGAAACATGAGCTATGGTAGTATGGAGTTAGGAATTTGCTGGAGGAGAAGAAAGTATGAGAGAAAAAAGCAGAAGTGAGTCTGGAGAAGCTGCTGAGGGGTTGGTTAGATTGAGGAAGAGGTTCCAAGAACCTGTTCCATCTGTGGAGGAACCCCTCGAAGACCTATTGAGAAGAGTGTCTGACACCTACAATCCTAAAAGGAAAAAGAGTTCAGGAGTTAAAATTCCTGGCACTACGAGGGAAAATAAGAAAAGAAAGGCTGCCTATTCTATCCCTGTAGTGACTCCTCCTACAAAAGGAAGAGCTACAAGGAGTTAGAAGAAGCAGGGCGAGGCTGAACTGGAAAATGCCCTAGAAGAAAGTAAGAGAAAAGCTTCTGGAAAGGGAAAGAAGAAGATGGTTGAGCCTGTTGAGGCAGTTGAAATTGAGGAGATGGACCTGGTTCTTCATGATGAAGAGGAGGCAGAAGAAATGGAGGTTGTGACTCCAAAGGCAAAGAAAACCAAGACTTTCACAAAGAAGTCTATTTCAAAGAAAAAGTCTGCAGAGCCCTTTACCTTGGCTAAAAGAACCAGGTCTACCCTAAAGTCTAGAAAAGTAAAAATGGTGGAAGAAGAAGAGAGTGAAGAAGAAGAAGAATCCGATGCAGAGAAGGACAAGATGGTTAAGTTTGGGAAAAGAAACGTCTTGAAAGGTAAACTCCTTAGGGACTTGGAGGAGGAAGGCATAATGATGCTGCTGGAAAAGTTACAACTGCAAGGTTGGAAGGAGATGGTCCTTCAGATGGATGGCAAGCTTGCCAGAACTGAGATTGTGGAGTTCATGCCAAATTGTGAGATCAACAATGGCAGAGTCACCAGTGTGGTGAAGGGGGTGACAATGAGTTTTGATGACAAGGAACTGGGAGAGATCTTAGGTGTACTTGTTGAAGGGTACAATGATTACAAAAAACTCAAATGGCCAAATTTAGAGAATCCCCCTACCTCCCTTGCCATTACAAGGAAGTTTGGTGACAATAAATAAGAGCTTAATCCCAACGCTATATACAAAAGTAAGATGAAGCCATCCCACAAAGTGTTATTCGAATTTGTTAATAAAGTTGTGCTGCCTAGGTAGGAAAGGAGGCACATTGCCACATTCATGGACCTGGTCCTTATGGAATGTCTGGACAGTGGAAGGAAAATCAATTGGCCTGGATTTATCATCCAACTTCTCGATAGGGTTCTGACTGGCACCAAAACTCATGCCATACCCTATGGTTTCATTCTCACGGCTGTACTCGTACACTTCAAGGTACCCATCAAGAAATAGGAAGTTGGTACAAGCAAGGATCACTTTGGGGCAAACACTTTGACTGTTTGTGACTATGAAGTCCACACCATTCCCAAAGAACTTGGTTCATCAAAGAAGGTACATGTGAACAGCAAAGTGCGAGCCTTAGTGCAAGAAAGTGGGGCTTAGGATGCTGAAATTAAAAGGCTGAAGAAGAGGTTGGCAGAAGAAGAAATTGAGAGAGATGCTCTCTCAGCTAAGCTTGCAAAAGAAAAGGAGAAGAATGATGGCATTCTTCATGATATACTGAAACTGCTTCAAGCCAAGAACCAAGAACCTGGTCCTTCTCAACCTTAAAACCTTCCTAACCTAGTTAGACAAACCAGTGACTCGGATGGGATTTATTTTTCATCTTTTTGCTCATGATCCAGTATTTTTATTTCTCCTTATGCTTTGTGGATGACTAGTATCAATGATAATCAACTATTTTTGTGCTCTAACTGTTTGTTAATGCTTCTTAGTAGACTAATATCATTAGATTGATAAATGATTCTTGACTCCATAATTGCATTTGAAGTAGCCCCAGTGGCCATGAGTAATTTCTATTAAAATCTAGTCATCTAACATAATTATACAACTTTTTGATGATGCCAAAAGGGGAAGATAGGTTGTGCTTTTTACTTTGGACTGTGATATTTATAACCTAATGAACCTGGTCCTTGATGATTTGTTTTTAAAATGAAAAGTGTTATAACATTGTGCTGATGTTGAGCTGAGTTAACACACGTCCTATGCTTATGAAAAGCACAGAGTTTGTCATCATCAAAAAGGGGAGTTTGTTGGCCCAAGTGAAGTTTGTTTTGATGATTGACAAAGGAACTCAAGCATGAACCAGGTCCATACATAGTGTACATAGATACGGGCATATTCGAGCATAAGGGATGCACGTGAAGGAGATAAGCTTAAGTTGTTATATCTGATATCTCCTGATCGAAAATGTTGCATAAATGATAAGGAGAAGGACTCCTTACTCGAAGAGAACTTTATCCAAGATAAGGGAGGAGTTAGAAGTTGAAGATAACTAGAACTCTTTCACCATGGAAGAGTATAGCATTAGAACTCTAGTTATTTCCTATTCTACTAACTCTATATATTATAGGATATTCTCATTCTACAGGCACGCACAAATGTTGAAGTTAAACGTGAGCCGAGAGCAAAATAACAACGCATTTTGCAAACAATTCTTGTGTGATTCAAGTGTGCGAATCTAAAACTACATGAACCAGATAGAAGAACCAGTTCTAAGTGTATGTCTTGTATTCTAGTTCAATTGTAGTAGAGCTTTTCAAATTGTACCTTTTAGCTTTATCTAGAGGCAATTGTATTAGGTACTCTGAGTATTCAAGTTAGAGTTAACTTGAAGTTGTCGCAACAGTTAGAGGTTGATTGCCACAATGGGATTAGAGGTAATCCTTAGGTTTACAAAGAGTTTTGTAAATACTGTTTTGGCTCGATGATTTAGTGAAGTATTAGGAAAAATCCTACTGAGTAGTAGGTCGTGGTTTTTTTCATCTTTTGAGCCAGGTGTTTTCCACGTAAAAATACTTGTGTTCTTTATTTTCCGCATTTACTATTTCCGCAACAGTAGTATAAGGAACACATAGAAGAACCATGTTCTTCTATAATCAATGCACGCGAAAATTGGATACCACACAAATCACCTCTCTTGTGTGGCATTGAAGTATATGTGTACTTGATTGCCCCCTAATATTCTTGTATAGTACGTTAAACTAGAAAAAAAGTCGGTAACATTCTATAATTAGAGTTGTAAAGTTGTTTTTTTCAGTTGTCTATTTTAGTTACTTAATATGCCAACTGTAATGATAAATTTTATAGATTTTAGTAATTCTTAGCTATTCCCAAAATTAATTTCTAAGAGGGGTAAAACTGATGACCAAAATTGTTTTTAAAAGGAATAAAGTGAAAAGTATAAATAAGTTTCTCTAGATGTTCCAAAGTACTAGAAGAGTGGTGTAACATATATACCTTCAAAAGTTTAGGAAGGAGTGACCAGCGGGAACTTGGAAAAATAACATCGGCAGACCGCAATACAGTGTATTTTTGGAGCAACTAAGCGAATGGGAAGATCAGGACTATTGAATAATAAGACAACACGTGGCAATAAATAGGTACAAAGTGAATATTTGGTTTATAATTAGGCTAATTTGTCAAGCAAATCCAAGGACATCACACATTACACAAACCAATTACCAGTTGATTTTGGCTGGAATCACATTCCTTGTTTCTCATCCCAAGCATATTTCCGATATGATCTTTCTGTTCTGTCTTCTTAATGTCCTCAGGCATAAAGGTGCGACTAGATTTTTTTTCCCCCTTTTCTCCCTTGGGCTAATTCTGAAAGTGTATATACTAATAGTGAAAATAATTCTTTGTACTATGAGATCAAGAAAAAATAATTACAGATAATCGTTTATAGAAAGTATTCTTATAAGGTTATAACATATTACATTACACTGTCCTAAAAAATGTTAGGTTGTTAGCGTATAAATAAGTTGAGTCCAACTAGAAAAGGGTAATCAAGACGATACTACAAGACAATATATATATATATATATATATATATATATATATATATATGGTGTCCGGATCAGCTTGCGCACAATCTACGCCTAAAGGTATAGCCTAATGGTCAATGACGTGGGAGTAGATGAACCATGAGTTTTAAAGATCCAAATAACGATGCAAAAAACACTAAGTGATTTCAGTCCATAAGACCTTGGTTTGCAAAGTAAGAAGTAGTTACACGATAAAATAGTCGAGGTATATGCAAGCTGACCAGCTTACACGAAAAAAGGTTCAATAAATAAAATAAGGGCCCAACAAATTGTACGGATGGACATGCATTAAGGTATAAAAAGTTACATACTTGGACTTGCAGCTGGGTATGAAGTGCCATGAGAGCATGCCGAATATAGACAACTAGCAATTTGAAGGTAGATAGTGTCATGTGAGCTTTATTTTGCTGCTTCTTCACTAGAGGTCGGGCTTAACCACCTAAAACAAACCATTCATTTTAACTTTACTTATTCATTCTTCTTTTTTTCTTTTCTTTATATCTCAACAGGAATCTTCCTACTACTGAGGAGTGAGAGGACACAATCACATGTTCCTCCCGTTCATGTTCACTGGAAAAGGGAAAAATATACAACGACAATGAAATTACATACTGTCCTCTTTTCCACCCTATATATACTACAGTTGTAAATACGTGTTAGCATACAAAACTAAAACCTTGTTCCATCTTTCACACTATTATATTCTCTTCTTTCCTACCACCCTCTATAGCTCACTCTTACCATATTGATATCTCATAAACATTATGGCAGCAACAAACACTAAAACCATTAGCTTCTGTATTTTCTTCCTTTTATTGATCTTGAGTCATGAGATTTTACATGTAGAGGCAAGGCACCTCAAGTCTAAACACTGCAAACACTGTTCAAAAACTTTGAAAGTGAAAAACAAGGGAAGTCCATCTTCAACCCAGGCAGCAGCAGTTAGCAGCAAGGCTGAGAATATTGATGATTTTCAACCTTCAGGGCCAGGGCATAGTCCCGGTGTGGGTCATTCGATTCATAACTAGAAGACATTATAACATGGTTTTCATTTCCTTTTTGTGCATGCAATAAACTAGCAAAAATGGAGTAGATGCTATATTTTTTCTTTATTTGCATGTATGACGTTATGTTGACCCGTTGTAAATATAATTCATTGCTCGTAATTAGTTGGAGCGCTTGTTTTGTATACCTATTGGAACTTTTAATCTTAGCTTATACTTGAGATATTTTGAGCTAATTGTTGAAATAGTTATAGCACATACACAAAATAGTACCTAAATTAAGGTAAAGCCAAGGATAATCATATAAAATAAACTCTTAAAGCTAAAATCTAAAATCTAAACTTCCCCTTCTTACTTACAGCATTAATTGACGAAGAACCCACTCAATCCAAAAAATTAATTATTGTTATCGTGAAAAATAATGGGTTATGTCCAACTACAAATTTGCAAGAGGATCTGCATTGTATTTAGGCCTGAACTTCACTTAAAACTAGTTTTTGTGAAAATTGAATAGTATTTGACAATAGAGATTAGTGGTCACTTGAAATAGAACTTCAAACTATTTTTTTAATATTTTCACTTCATACTAAAGCTTATTTATGCTAATACTTATGCCAAACTAATATTTGCAAATACTTGAATACTAATCTTGCTAGTACAGAATAGAGTTTTAGCGCAGCCGATTTCCCATTTTAAAATATCAAGAGCTTCATCTATTACCACTGTGTTACGGCTGAATGCTAGTAGTAATTAAAGAAATGCAGCCCCTCATGCGATAACTTGGCATCTTAGTTTCTTTTGTGGAAGGGCCAAATATACCCCCTGTACTTTTGAAAATGGTCTAAAAATACTCCTCGTTATACTATTGGGCTATATATACCCTTCCCGTCATACTTTGGAACAAATATACCCTTATTTTGGATGAAGTGCCACGTGTCAGCACCAGATGAAAACGACCAATTTCTTTTTTTTACCCGATCCGTTTTAAAAAACCACCACCCGACCCATTTTAAAATTCAGTTTTTTTAAAGCATATATTTTGTAACAATTGAATTTTTGTTTTTGTAAAAACTGAAGAAAAAAAAAATTGCAAAATATATATTTTTAAGTCTTTTCAGTTTTTTTAAAGTATTTCTTTTTTGTAAAAACTGAAAAAAAAAATATTTTTTTAAAAAATGCTGTTAAAAACTGAAAAATATATATTCTGTAAAAACTGAAGAAAAAAAAAGGAATTTGCAAAATATATATTTTTAAGTTTTTTCCGTTTTTTAAAGTATTCTTTTTGTAAAAATTGAAAAAAAAATATTTTTTAAAAAGCTGAATTTTTTTTTAAAAAAAAACTGAAAAAAAAAAGACTCTCTTAAAGCAGTGGACTACATATGCATTAGTTTTAAAAAAACAAAAAATATTTTGCAAAATCTTTTTTTTTCAGTTTTTACAAAAAAATACTTTAAAAAACTGAAAAAACTGAAAAATATATATTTTGAAAATTCTTTTTTTTTTTTCCAGTTTTTACAGAATATATATTTTTCAGTTTTTAAAGCATTTTTTAAAAAAATATTTTTTTTCAGTTTTTACAAAAAAAAATACTTTAAAAAAACTGAAAAGACTTAAAAATATATATTTTGCAATTTTATTTTTTTTCAGTTTTCACAAAAAAAAAATTCATTTTTTACAAAATATATGCTTTAAAAAAATTAAATTTTAAAATGGGTCGGGTGGTGGGTTTTTTAAAACGGATCGGGTAAAAAAAAAAGAAATGGATCGTTTTCATCTGGTGCTGACACGTGGCACTCCATCCAAAAGAAGGATATATTTGTTCCAAAGTATGACGGAAAGGGTATATATAGCCCAATAGTATAACGATGGGTATTTTTAGAACATTTTCGAAAGTACAAGGGTATATTTGACCTTCGCCGTTTAATTAATTGGAAAGACATGTATAATTACTTAACAATGTAATTATTTAGGTAGTAATTATACAACTTCATAATTAAATTATCTTTGTTTGTCATACATAAATTACAACTAGTATGTAATTCCTTGAGTCATGTTTGGTTTCAGCCGAAGAGCGAGCTTACTTGTGCCGTGCCTATATATTCCTAGTCAATCTAGCAAACGTTCATCACTCCGTCTGTTTGAAAAGAATCTCTGAGCAGTTTCTAGAGAGAACATCTGACGCATGAGAGATCAGTTTTCGTAATTTCAGACTAAAAAAGAATTATAATTTATTGCTTCTGGTCGAGAAAATAAGCCGGAATAAAAAGACTGTTTGAAAAGACTCTCTGAGCATTTTCTTGAGAAAAAGGTAAATGCGCAATAAAATCTTGACAAGAGGAATATTATTATTAAACAGAAATAGAGAAAGTTGAGGAGCGAAGAACAAAATAGAATCTCCTGATACAACAAAGGTGGTTAAGGTAGAAGTACCATTTGGCAAGTTTGTTATATTTGGTGTCATATCGCAGCCATAGACGACATATAGTTACTGGCTCCCTATAAAATGGACGGTACATTATACTTTAATTAGTTGGTGCGAAATCCTCGGTTATCATGGCATTGCGATATATTGTTCTTTGATAAGATCAAAAGCGAATCTATCATTTAAATTTTATGGATTCAACATTTAAATTTTTAGTATCGAACTTATTATATTTTTAAATTTTTGGGTTCAAACCTATCACTTATTGCAATTTTAAAAAAAATTTATGAACCGCGGCGAAAATTGTGAGTTCAGATGAACCCGGCGCTACTACTCTACATCCGCCCCGGATAAGAGGACATCATGTGTGTTGGGACTCTACTCTAATTTCCACCAAAATTATTGTTTGAATGTTAAATTGTGTGATCTGTAATTGTTCAATCTATTATCTTGAATTGTTAGACAAGTCATATTTTTATTCACTTAGTTACATTTTTAATATGATCGCTTACGTGCCAATTTGATTTTTTATTATGAGTTAAGCATTTATGAGTTCTATTTAATGAAATTGGTGAAGATAAAGTATATGAAGAACCTCGGCATGCTTTAATATAGGAGTACTATATAAGGGAAAACATAAAATAAAAAATTATTTTGATAGAGGACTTCACGTTCTCATTCCTTTCTGCATATGTACCTGGCGACGTAAAAAAAACGTACTGCTGTACTCAACATTGAACGTACCTAGACGTTCTTTCTGTCTTATGGGTGCGGAGAGGGGGTGCTTTGGCTAATTAGCTCCCTTTGGCCATATATTTTGGTTTTATTATCTTTAATATATATATATATATATATATATATATATATATATATATATATTGTTTGTTTATGAAATATAGGGTTGTTTTGGGGGAAAAATTCAAAAAATTTCAAGCTCCCAAAAACTGGTTTATGACAGTTTTCGGGTGAAATTTTTCATCCACTCACAAAATTTTAACTTTTTTTCAAATAAAATACATGTCCAAACACAATTTTAATTTTTCAAAATTATTTTTCAACGCAACTTCAAAAACTCTTTTTTTAAGTTTCAATCAAATTTACGTACAAACGATTAGCTTAAACTTACAAGTTGCACCCGTGTTCGGAAGAGACATTAATAACTATAGCTCACAATGCATGACTGAGGTGCCAGTTAAGCTCCATATCATGACAGTAAATCTCAGAGAAGAAAGAATATAATAAGATTACTGTTTTGTCTTCCTTTTTTTTAAAAGAATGAAACTAATTACTATTGACATTTCCTTTACCGTAAAGGCGTAAAGATGGAATCTTAAAGTTGTTATACAAAGAGTCAAAGGAAAAAATAGGTAGTATAGTATTTGCTAGTATAAGGAAAGTACACATAAAGATGGAGTTCTGACCCCACGATTGAATTATAGTAGAATTAAGAGATAGTGGTAGTTAAGTTAGTTTATGATTAAGACATAACCAGTCTTAAACCCCACATTGATTCTTGAATTGCTTTCTAATTAACTACAAAGATTACGCTTAATTCATTAAAAGGCTAGGTTAGTAGGTTCTCCATCCCTAGATGCTAAGTGTCGTATTTCCTTTTCCATTTTGGACCCGTCTCACATGGAGACAGGTACTCGTGGGTGGGTTGATTAAATAAAATCAGCAAGTTGAAGCATGCGTTATAGTACGGCTTAGATTTCTGTTTGTCCTTAAGATAATTTTAATATTAATGCTTTTCGATTAGGGCTAATAGTGCAATTAATTAATTAATTAAGAGATCGAGCTGAGAGTCTGAGACAATCCATAGTAATTAATTGGGAGGTTGAAAATGGCAGCGCACTACTAGTGGAGATTCTTGATTTGGCAAACCTTAAAAGGGGTAGTGAACTAATTCTTTTTCTAGTCAAACGAAAATCTATATTGAATTAGCAACACTTAGTCCTTTTCAAGATTAGTCAAAAAGTACTGTAGTGAAACCATGGTCAGCAGAGTTAAAATGTATTTGCTTGTTTCTCTCTTCCTAACTCTAATGATTTTTTCAGGTTGTGATAAACAAGAGGTTAAGGTATCCTTAATTGTGAAGCCATTTGAAGGAAGAAGAGGCCACAGAAGTATTAACATGCACCATAGAAAGAACTTGCTTACTATTAGCACTGAAGATGAGGGTCATAGTCCAGGTGTGGGACATAAGCTTCAAAATTAGGACATATGCTCAAAACTCGTCAACTTTTAATTCTCGGTTTTGTTCACTTTATTGTGTGTTCTTTATGAAATAGCATAAGTTGTTCGGTTTTGAGGGGATTGCTGCTTTCAGATATTGATCAGTTAGAAAACAGTGTATCATTCAGTACGTAAAATTTCGTTTCAATTCGCAAATTAAGCTTTAGTAGAGGAAAGTAACGCAAATTTTCCGAATCGTATACTCTGCTGTTATTTTTTTTTTATTTCTGTTATATATTTATGTTTTTGTCACAAGGTTTTCGTAACTGGATTGGGCAAAACAAGGTGAGAGGGTCAAACCTTTTACACTCATAGCCTCAAATAACAGTAGTACTGTAATAATAACCCTTCCATCTCATTTTATTTGGTACTATATTTGATTGGACGCGATACTGAAGTTTATATAATTTGTAATTTTATTAAAACTTATTAAAAAATTTAAAAATATTTTCAATAAAAAATAAAATCAAACATTTTGGAGTGGTACATATAAATTGAACTCGAGAAATTAATAATTGTGAAAAATGTATCCAACACAAAACCTTAAGGCAATGCGATATATGTTGCTTAGACATTATAATTATTTTTGAAGACCCTTATAAAACGGATGAGAGACAAGTATGTACTTCTATAACACCAATACTTGTTAAAATAGCACGGGCTAGTCAGTTTTCGGATTGGTCATTCAAAAATAGCCGGCGTTTGTCAAGTCATTGAAAAATAGCCATTATTTTGCTGCAACAGATACCGGTCCAGCATAATATACTGGAGTTCGGTGCACCTATGTATGAACTTTCAGTATATTATGCTGGACCGGTATACTTTGCTGGCTCCAGTATAATATACTGGAGTTCCAGTATACTTTGCTGGAACTCCAGTATATTATACTAGAGTTCCAGTATATTATGCTGGAGTTTCGTTCAGATTTATCTTTACATAAAAAGTGGCTAAATTTAGATAACTTTTGAAACTGCGGCTATTTTTGAATGACCACCGGTAAATCTGGCTATTTTTAAATTTTCCTCCCAATACTTGCCATCACCTAATTGGGAAACTTTGGGCCCTAAAGCCCATTTTCTTAGGCTGTTGGAGTCCATCGCTCCTCCGTCTCGGCCCAATGAATGAAAACAGGTGACTACAGGGTTCATTTGTACCTTAAGAAAAGAAAGAGGAAAGCATTTGTCTCGGTTCAAGGTTCATTTGTCTCAGCTCTTGTAAGTTGCTTTTGCAAGTAAAAAAATAAAATAAAATGCAAGTACATAACCAAAGGGTTAAAAAACCAAAGCGTACGATCTCTATACGGTATAGACCAATTTAACGTTTAGTTGTAAGATGCCAATATGCCATAAGATATAATGGGAGCTCTAACACTAGATATACTCATATACACTCCCCTTCACATGTTTGATTAGCCACAAAGTTTAAGAAACAAAAGAAAATTTCCGAAACTTATGATCTAAAATGAGTCATAGCTATTTGGGTGGTTATTAATCATCTTATTAAAGAGTAATATGGCCTAGGAGTGGCAAACGGGTTAGATTGGATAAGCTTCGGGTCGAACACGGGTAATGAAAAAATGGATAAATTATCCGACCCGACTCATATTTAATACGGATAAAAAATGGGTTAACCGACGGATAATATGGGTAACCATATTATCCATGACTTTTTGAATATGATCACTTTTGGGAGAATTCCTAGTCTCCCAAATTTGAGAAACCCCCAATTTGAGATTTTACAAATGTAAAAGTTAAACTCATTAGTTATCCATTGGTTATCTATTTTCTAAATGGATAATATGGTTCTTATCCATATTTGACCCATTTTTAAAAAATTCATTATCCAACACATTTTTTAGTAGATAATATGAGTGGTTAATTGTGTTCTTTTAATCATTTTATCACCCCTAATATGGCCATATAGAAAAAATTAAATCCCTGCAAAAAATATAACAATTAAATTATTACTAAATATAGAAAAATTTCATTCTTTAATTGACTAAAAGAAAAAAGTATTGCATAAATTGAGAGAGGGCTTAACAAATTACCATTTCTAACATTTTGGCTGCCCCAGCTATTGGAATAACAAAGACGGAAGTCCACTTCAATTTGACCGTACTCTCTCGCCTCTGTTTTTAGTGGAATTTTGCTTGTCTCGTGGTTAACTTAATATGTATTTGGCACCAATTTGTCCCCTGAAGGAGCTTAGCTATTCATCTGTATAATATAAGACTATAAGTAGCAAATAATTTGAGACAAAAATAGGCATGACCAAATCTACTAAGTGCCAAAAACATCCTAAAGCCTAATAGGGACATTCTAATGCACATGGAGAAACACGGAAGCATATTGAGTCCAAAACTACATACTTCTCAAACATTTATTTTTCAAACAGATCCTCCTTCCCTTTATTTAAGTGTCATCCTTCATTATATGTACAAATCTATTACAATTTAGAAAATTGGCTAGGTTATAAAAAAAACATAAAATTTGGTTAGCCACAAGTTCTTGTCACACCAGGCACAAAGTTATGGTGGTAATATCGGTTCATCTCAATTGGAAACAGTTTCTCTACGTACACAAAATAGGGGTAAAGTTTGTGTACACACTATCTTCCCCAAATCCTCACTTATGAAATTACACTGGGTATATTGTTGTCCATCTCCATGAACAAGTCTATTACTTTACTAAACTAATATTCTGGTTTTCAAGAATTGCAATTAACATATATTCCATCCCCGCCCATCAGCTCCACAGAAGAAAATGTACAACTAATAAAGAAGTCCGACCTATGCAAATTCTAGTAATTAATCAATACATTCAGGAGTTAATGTTCTTCTCGTTTGTAGTTATTGTTACTGTAATATATTTGACACCCAACCCCTTCCTTTACATATAATCTCATT
Organism: Nicotiana tabacum; assembly: GCF_000715075.1. Classification (NCBI taxonomy): domain Eukaryota; kingdom Viridiplantae; phylum Streptophyta; class Magnoliopsida; order Solanales; family Solanaceae; genus Nicotiana; species Nicotiana tabacum. The sequence continues at coordinate 74,628,882 of NC_134096.1, read as the reverse complement.
TTTCTAATGGTAGGCAATCATAGTTATTAGTTGAATTTGTCACTACAGTACTTGGCCTGCACTAAGGTGTGTGCATAAATTACTTGTAGTACAGGGGAACCGTTGGGCATAAAAGATACGTGGGAAGTTCAGAATTTATCAGTCCGTCCGTGGTGGTAGTTGGATTACATGAGTGACTTACATGTCACATGTTGTCCCTATAGCAGTTAGTCACTGAAAATGAGAGGATATATTAATACAAAAGCAGAAGATAAGGCAGATTGCCACCCCTTGATGTTAACGAGAGAGAGGAGTGCCGATGAAGTTGTTTCGAAATAGCCGGCAGTAAAGGAAATACAGTGAGTACTTAGTACACAGTAAGCAACCAACTTGGTAGCAATAATAACAACAACATATACACGGCATAATCCCACGTAGTAAGTTGTGGGGATGATACTGTATATGCGGACCTTATCCCTATCGTGTAGAGATAGAAAAATTATTTCCAATAGAAATTAACGTGGTGGCAATTAATGGTAATTTCCCGAGGACCATGCTATCTTTCTTTTCCTATAGTCCCGATCCGGCGACCCCCACCACTGCATATTAAACAAGCGAATAAGACAAATAGCAGATTGGAAGGACCAATTACAATAATTTGTTTACCTTCCATATATACACTGCGTGTTGGTTCTATTTTCTAATTTGTAATATGATGGCATGCGAGGTGTAAAAATATTGTGCAAGTTGACGCTGGTTCGAGTTTTAAATTATTTTACTTGAATCACTTAATGCATAATATAACAGCTAATGAAATGGACGTGTTTATCCTCAAAATCGGATAACAATTAGATTTATACGTGATTTTAAAGATACACGATCTAACTTGATACAAAATGATAAATAAGATTAAAATTGAAATAAACAATGAGAAAATAAATGCAAATCACACAGGTTGAACAGTCTTAGCCTTAGAAGGTTAGCCGCCCTCGAGCCAAAAAGTACTTTTATCGATATCAGAACAGAATGACAAGAGAATAATAGGAACTAAAATAACAATATATTGCTTTAGAATGCGAGTTACAGTGTGTTTCACAAGTAATCAGACCTTTTTTATATAGTAGGGAGTCATACTTTAGGTACAATTCTATAAAAGGTAAAAATCTTCTGGTTTGCTGATTTGCCAGATCCTTATTGATACGTGCCAAGATTCCCGCCGTGATATTCGACCGGTTACGGATATTTCGGCCTTCTGTTATTTCGGTCTTCTGTTGGTTATACAGGCTATGTTTCCTCGAGCTTATTCGGGGTCAGGGTCGATTCCGGGATCATGGACTCAATGTTCTCGAGGACGGACATTCTGACCTCGTGTTCTGATTCGATAAGACTCGGGGTCGATCTTCAACTCCTCGCGTTTCGAGCCCGATCTATCATGCAATAGTCGAGCCCGATTTCGACTGTATACAGATAGTCCCCTCATTTTTCGGAGAGTAAACGATGAGAAACGATATGAGCTTCTAATTCTCACCTTGGTACTCCGCGTCAGAAACGACAAAATGAACGAAACGTCTCGCCAATCACGTCTTAATGGCATTAAATGTTCGTCAGTTGCTGGCCGGCCATTCCTGGCTTTGAACCGTCATTTGGAAATTATAAATATCCTCTTCTTCGTTCATTCAAACTTTACATTCAAATCTTCTCTACTCTTGTTCTTAGAAATCTCTATATTTTCTAGCATTTCCATCCTGATTTCTTGAGATCTTTGTAAGAACTTCCGCTTGTCTTCATTCCAGACCATCAAGTGTATCTCTTTAACTTCCTCTTTTTCATATCTTTCCCTTCATTTTAAAAGAAAATAGCGAAAACTTCAAAAACAGTTCCCCAAAAAGAAACTACTTCTACATCGCGGACGGCCGGTGAGGAACCAGCGGCAGAACCTTCTCTTAGCACGTTCATTCCTGGCGGGTGCTCGGTGATTGCCGATTTTAAGGTTGAGAAACCTTCACCCGTACCTGGACGGTGCGAGAAGGTCTCGAGGTAGATCTGCTCGATCACAGAAGAAAGTCTCCCCGTGGTTAAAAAGGATTGCAACTGGGTTGGAAAAGACGTGGTGGTTCCCGGGCCCGATGAAGATATCACTACCCACGTCAAGGGATAGTTAAGTGTTTACACTTATCTCTTTACGCTGGGCCGTTGGACCCGGTAATCATCCACTTCTGCAAAAGGTACGTGGTGTACCTCGGTCAGATCCACCCCTCGTTCTAGAGGATCGTCATTCTTCTCCGGTTCTTCGTGAGCAAGATTGATGGATGCTCATTCACCGTTGACCATCTTATGCACCTATAGAATCCCCGATTCTTCCGGGGGGGCTGATTAAACTTGCGCGTCGGGCTAGTAAAGCCCCATTCTCGAGCATCAATAAAGATCGGGATCGAGGTTGGCTAGGCCGATTTGTCCGAGTGAGGACCTCGGACCTGATCCCAGCCGAGTACTTGCTGTTCCCCAAGAAGTGGAACACAAAACGTAAGTAAAATTTCATTTTTCCCAAAGTTTCATTCTTTACTCTCATTTCCTTCCTTCTTATAGATGTTTGATGGCGATGCAGTTGTTGCTCGGGGCCCGGATGTAGTCCCTCGATCAAGGAGTGGGTCGAGGGCATTGTGTCGCAGAAACCATATTCCAAGCACGCATGGCGTGAGCTTTCGAAGGCCCGGTGAGAGGCCCGTTCTCACGATGAGATTCCTTTCTTGAGTGGACAACACTTAGGTTTCCTCCGTGTTGTTGCGCCCTTAATCATTTCTTTTTTCTTTGCAGGTCTTTCCAAGGATGTTGCAATGAGGCCCCCATCCGATTATGGGGATTGCCCCACCGAGTCCCTTCTCCGAGACAGGGTGGGGATAAGAAGAGAAAAAAAGCTTCGAGTTCTCCGAACTCGGAGAAGAAAAAATCGAGGAGGAGGCGAGTGTGCAAATCCAAAGAAAGCACCAACGCCCTAGAGCTTCCATCGGACTCACTCCATCGGCTGAGGGATGAGTATGAAAAAGAAGAAGAAAAAGCTTCTGAACTAGTGGCCCACGTGTGAGGCGACATCGAACTGCCTCAAATCAGGGGGGCCGATGAAGAGGCAATGGTTGAGGCCTCCGAACCAGGGAGGGGCGAGGCCCTTTTACCCCAAGTTAGGTAGGCCAACAAAGAAACTGCGGTCGGTGCTTCTCGGGCAGAGGACAATGCCCCAAAGGACGTACTTGGAGTGATATATCTCTCCGAGTCGCCTTCGTTTAGTGATTCCATGATCAACGAGGCCCAGACGCTGAGAGGGCGCCCCAAGGGGTGGCAGACTCCTGTCACAACTCTTTTGATGGTTTAGACTCTACCTCATCGGAGGACGTCATCGGGTCGGGTGACTTACCGGTGCCAAGGAAGAGTCCGTCTTCAGGAACCAGCGGGCCTTTTTCAAGTCCGAAACTATTCAACCGGTTCCCAGATCCGAGTGTGAATCCTGACCGGATGCTGTCGATTATCATGTCTATTTCGAAGGATGCCCTGGTCCTCTCTGCCTCCGTAGGGGCTACCAGTTATTTTCGGTGCTTGGTGACCAAAGAGGATCAAGACAAGATGAACGAGGTGGACGCGCCCTACCTGTTCAACGAAGCACAACATGGGCTAAACCAGGTAACTTCGGATGCCTCTTGATGACTTCTATTATGTACTGAGATTAAGTCGTAAATAATCGTAACTTTTTTCTTTGTGTTTGTAGGCCTCGGTGCTTCACCACGAGAGTTTTCTCCGATATCGGGAAGAGTTAAACCAACATGAGGTCGAGACTCGAGGGCTTAATGAGAAGAGGGATGCTTACAAACTTCTCAGCGAGAAACTCCAGGCTGAGCTAGAGGCGACTCGGAAGGAGCATGTCGACCTGGTCGAGCAGGTAAGAAGAGCATCTGAGGTTAGTGACAATGAGTTGGACACGGTGGCTACCAGTCCGAACCTGCAGGTCCAACAAAAGCTTGATCAGATCGGGTAGCTCCGGGAAGAGGTGGATGCGGTAAAGGCCGACGCTGAATAAGGGAAACGCAACATGGACCGCTTGGCCTCGGAAAAGGAGACTTCCCGAGCATAATTGGTTTCGGCTGAGGTCCAGCTTCGAGCTGTAAAGGAAAAGGGCTTGGTGCAGACCAAAAAGATCAAGGAGCTCCAGTCTCAGCTGAGTTCGGTTGTCTTCGATCAAGCAAATATGGTCAAGGAGCTTGAGACGGCCAAGTCGGAGGCCAAGGTAGTTAAAGTCTATGCCGACGAGATGGTGGTCATTTATAAGGCCGATGCCGAGGCGACTGAGGTTTGAGCAAAGGCTATCATCGAGCACGCGAAGTTTCAATATCGAAGGGAGACCCACTTGGAAATTTATGCTCGAGGCTTTGACTTATCGGTTGAGATTGAGAGTACCAAAAAGCTCGAAGTCGAGGCCAAAAAATTGTCCTATCATGAAGATGATGAGGAGTCTGAAGATTCGGGCGAGTTCGAGGGTGGCGGAGACCCCGAAGGTGATGATGCGGTCGTTTTAGTACGGCCGTAGCCTTTTTAGTTTGGGTGTTGCCTAATGCATTTGTCACCTCGAATTATCCGGTCTTGCCTTAGATAATGATCCCCGAACGGGGTTAGCCATAGCTTTTTGAAGTTTGGTCAATGCCAAATAAGTTTCGTGCCCTTGGGTTTCGATATCCCAGAATGGTCGTAGCCTTTTAATTCGGAAAATACCCATTAGGCTTTGTGCCCTCGGGTTTCGATATCCCAGAATGACCGTAGCCTTTTAATTCGGGCAATGCCAAATAGGCTTTGTACCCCCGGGCTCCGATAATCCGAGCCGTCCGAGTTTATTTTCGGACGGTGGCCTCCGATTGGGAGTGATCGTTTGAACTCGGATAAAGGCGGCCATTGGGCTCGATACCTTTAGGGGATCGAATGTAAGAAATTCCTTAAAAGAAAAAAGAGAAATTCTTAAAGGACAAGATATTTATCCGCAAGGTAGAAACTTTTATTCTTGTGCATGATAGTTACACATGTGTACAAGTTTTGTGCCAGGGCTCGAGTATTCTATGCGGGCATGGTTTATCTGACCATTTGACCCTTACAGTAATTCTTATCGATCGAGCCATGACCATTGAATCATAAAGTTTCCTTCCTTGCTAAAGTTATTATCTGAGGGTAATGCCCCCCAGTGTTCGGGGTTGATCGAAGAGAGGCCTCGAATGCTGTTAAAATCTTTGTCACCGGTTCATAGCTGGCCTTTAATTATAAATTAGCACGATTTACTTATTGGCTCGTTAAAAACCTTGTCGGAAAACCCATTTGGGACAAAACCGGTTCAAGGAAAAAAGAGTGCAACGCGTGCTTTTAGACCTAAAAATTGTATCGTTCTTGATTGCCTGCAAGTGTTAGTTAGGAATAGATATTAAAGGAAATGAATGGGTCGTACCTTAGATATAGTATCGCTTCAAGTGAGCTATGTTCCAGTTGTTCGGTAGTTGCTCACCATTCATCGTTCCGAGTTTTTACAATCCTTTATCGGTGATCTAAATAATCTAATAAGGGCCTTCCCAGTTCGGACCCAACTTCCCTTCGTTCGGGTTTCGGGATTTTAGTGTAACCTTCCTTAGTACCATGTCCCCAACATTGAAGTGTCGAAGGTTGGCTCGTCGATTGTAATACCTTTCGATCTGCTACTTTTGGGCGGCCAACCGGACAAGGGTTTTTCACGCCTTTCATCCAGTAGACTTAGGCTCGCGTTCATAGCCTCGTCGTTTGATTCCTTGGTTGCATATCGGGGCATGAGACTTGGTTCTCTGACTTCGATTGGTATTAGAGTTTTGGCGCCATAGACCAGTGAGAACGGGGTGGCCCCGGTACTGGACTTCGAGGTCGTTCGGTATGCCCATAAGACTTCGGGCAGGATTTCATTCCATCTTCCTTTGGCATCAGTTAACCTCTTTATGAGGTTTTGGAGTATGGTTTTGTTTGTCGATTCTGCTTGTTCATTCCTACTAGGGTGGTAGGGTGTTGCTAGGATCCTTTTAATCTTATGATCCTCGAGAAATTTGCTTACCTTGTTGCCGATGAATTATTTGCCGTTGTCGCATTCAATCTCGGCTGGCATTTCGAATCGGCATATGATATGATCCCAAATGAAGTCGATGACTTCTTTCTCTCTGACCTTTTCGTATGCCTGGGCTTCCACCCACTTAGAAAAATAGTCAGTCATAAATAATATAAATTGAGCCTTACCGGGAGCCCATGGAAGGGTGTAATACTACACATTAAATAAGGGTATTTAAGTAACTAGCTTTAAAAAAAAATGGGCCTTAGCCCACAAAAACGTTAATAGTATCAGACAAGGGAAAATAAAGAAAATAAAAGGGATTAGGGTCCTTAATCTTTTAGGAATGAAATTATTGAATCAAAAATTGGGAAAACTTCAACAGAGCTTTAGAGCTCCTGCGAAACAGAGAAAGCAACCAAGAGTTTTGTGCAATACGAATTTTTCTTTTATCAAACAAGCATTCTAAACATATTCAAATAATTGAAACAGAGAAGTAAGAAGCTCTAATTATTTCAGATCTCTTTCGGCTAAGGAGAGTAAGTTCTCGATAATGTTCTTGCTCTTGTTTTCTGATTTATGAACATCGAATTGGGTACTCAAAGATTCAATAGCTATGAGAATTATTATGGAAAATTAATATTTTTTTTCTAGTTTTGGCTCATTGCTTAGAGTAGAAAAGAATCATATGTAAAGAAAAAAAGAAACAGTTTAGTAGTATTATTTTTACTTAAATGGGTATATATATATATTAATCTTTATCAGATTTGAGATAAATTACTATATTAAGATTTAGTTTGGTATATCACTGTAATGGAAAGAAACAAGAAACTTAAGGTATTCTTTTTATTTAGCACAATCATGGATTCCCTATGAAGATTGAAAAAAAACATATTCTATTAGTTTATACCAAGAGCTCTAATATACAGGTTAGCAATACTTGTAAAATACTACATGAGAAAAAGATTCAAATAAAAATTATAAGAACAAATAGAGAACTATAGTTTCTATTTATTTAAGTACTAATAAATTGCTTAGCAGAGAATCAATGGTCATATTTAAGAGGAATCAAAATAGGAAAATTAATTAAAGGTGACAAGGATGACCAATTATTTTGGTACTTCACGAAGATAATACATAGATTGATTTTGTTACAAGTAGGTAGTTGAAGAAGTGGGATGAAGTGCTCGAGGTGACGCGTTTGATATTCCTGAATGAGTACTGTGAGTAGTAGTCTTACCACAATATATGCTTTCATAACCTGCATGATTTATACATAATTTTTAAAATAAAATATTTTACCGAACATTTAAAATTTTTATGTGGGACAAGTCCTTTACTTGATATGGTACTGAACAATTTACTTGAGATGTTTAAAATTATCTAAGATGTTCTCACTATTACTAGACATGTTTTACTGTTACTTAAGATATGATTACCGTTACCGAAATTGGATTACATGATTTGATAAAAATTGAAATGCCTTGTACTATTTTGAAAATGCTTCCACGTGAAGATTTATTGTTTCCAAAGAAAAGTATGAATGGGAGGAGACTTTGAAGGATCCCGTAGCTAACGGCGGGTTCGTTAGACCTGGTGCACCTTGTATTTACTGATTACCGAGTATAATTATAGCCCTCGCTAGTGGGAAGGTAGAACTAGCATACAGTTACAGTTTTCCCTCGAGTAGGGACCTACCGTTAAAGTTGACTCCTTTTACGAAGGCGTGTACATAGTGATACAGATTACTTCCTTTCTTGGAAACCTCCCAAACATAAAGAATTGATATGACACAGTGCTTACCGAGTTTATTACCGAATTATTAAATTAATTTTTTTGTTACATGAAACACATGGTGAGAGTGATTATTGTTTATTATCTATGAAAAAGGGCATTTATTCATGACATTTTCTGATTACTACACAAACACGTTTTCTGACTTGTCCCCTATTAAAAACGGTTGTGGTTAAATATTATTACTCACTGAGCTAGCGACTCACTCCCCGTTATTTTCTTACAGAGACATCAGTTGGCACGAGTGAGGATTTCATTAATTAGAGTACACGAGTTGATAGTTCCCGGTGAGCCCCGCACTTGTTTACGTGGGTGAAGAGTTTATTTATTGTTGTTTTCTTTTCTTTTGAACTCCTAGAGTAGCTCCATAGTCATTTTTATTAGTTTTATAAGGATTCATTCGTTATAATGGAGTATTTACTAGTATTGCACATTCTTTTTGTATTTTTGAGATGAGTTAGTATTATTATGTTGGAAAGGTTGATAATGTTGGTAAAAACTTATTTTTGGTTAGTTGATGAAGGTAGTGACTGATTTAGGTGAATATTGGTTGGTTATTTGTTGATAAGACAGAAAAACTTTTGGGTAGTCCTAAAATAGGGAAAACTCTGTCCGATTTTTTGCAAAATACCGAGGAGGCTTACTTGGGGGAACTTGCTCCTAAGCGTCGGTCATGATCCTAAATTGGGTCGTGACAAGGGGGCCAACAATATCCATTCTGCACTTCATGAACGGCCATGGTGACAAAACTGAATGCAGCTGCTCCCCGGGCTGATGAATCATCGGAGCGTGTATTTGACATTCATCAAATTTTCGTACGAACTCCTTCATGTCTTTTTCTTTATCAATCCAGTAATAACCGGCTCTGATTATTTTTCAAACTTATGATTCGGCACCTGAATGATTTCCGCAGGTACCTTCATGGATTTTCCTCAAAATGTACTCAGTATCTCCTGGCCCTAGACATATTATTAGTGGGCCATCGAATGCTCTTCTGAACAGGGTTCCGTCTTCGAACAGGCTAAATCGGGCTGCCTTTGTATGTAGGGCCCTTGATTCTTTTGGATACAAGGGTAGTTTCCCGGTCCTAAGATATTCTATATATTTATTTCTCCAGTCCAGAGTTAGGCTCGTCGAGTTGAACCGGTGTAATGTTACCTGCAACTTATCCAGGTATCTTTGCATTCGTTCTTGTCTTACCTCGAATGTTCCATTAGCTTGGTTTACCACAAGGAAGGAGTCGCACTTGGCTTCGATCACTTCTGCCCCCAAGCTTTTGGCTAGTTCAAGGCTTGCAATCATGGCCTTATATTCGGCCTCGTTGTTAGTAAATTTCACATTCTTAATAGATTGTCTAACTATATTGCCTGTTGATGGCTTCAATACGATACCAAGTGCGGACCCTTTTGAGTTTGAGACGCCGTCAGTAAAGAGGGTCCAGATTCCCGAAGAGGTCCCTGAGTTAATTAATAACTCTCTTTCGACCTCGGGTATTAGGGCCAGCGTAAAGTCGGCCATAAAGTCTGCCAAGATTTGAGATTTAATGGCGGTCCGGGGTCAGTATTCAATAACGTACCCACTTATTTCCACGGCCCATTTGGCCAACCATCCCGAGAGCTCGGGCTTATGCATAACGTTCCTCAACGGGTAAGTAGTTACGACACATATGGGGTGACGCTGGATGTACGATTTTAGCTTCCTAGAGGCGCTTAGCAAAGTGAGCGCCAGTTTTTCTAGGTGAGGGTATCTAGTTTTGGCCTTACCTAGGGTCTTGCTAACATAGTAAATTAGAAATTGCGTACCTTGTTCTTCTCGGACCAGGACGCCACTTACCGCTATCTCCGAAACTGCCAAGTACAAGTATAGTTGATCGTCTGCCTTCGGTGTGTGAAGCAGCGATGGGCTCGATAAGTACCGTTTGAGTTCCTCCAAAGCTCGTTGACATTTCGGGGTCCATGAGAAATTATTCTTATTCTTCAATAGTGCGAAGAATCGGTGGCTCTTATCGGACGACCTCAAAATGAATCGTCCCAGGACGGCTATATGTTTGGTTAGTCTTTTCACGACCTTCACGTTGTCCACGACCGTGATATCTTCGATGGCTTTGATTTTGTCGGGGTTGATCTCGATTCTTCGGTTGGATACCATAAATCCGAGGAATTTACCCGACCCAACTCCAAACGCATATTTTTTCGGGTTTAGCTTCATATTGTATTGCTTCAATATGCTGAAGGTTTCCTGCAAACGTTTTAAATGGTCCTCTGCTCGTAGGGACTTAACCAACACGTCGTCAATGAAAACTTATATTGATTTTCCTATTTGTTCCTCGAACATCCGGTTTACTAGGCGCTGATAAGTGGCACCAGCATTTTTTAATCTGAGTGGCATCACGTTATAGTAGTATGTGCCGTACTTTGTGATGAAGGAGGTTTTTTCCTGATCATCCGGGTTCATCCGTATTTGATTGTACACAAAATAGGCATCGATAAAACTGATGATCTCGTGGCTGGTCGTGGCATCGATCATGCAATCGATGTTGGGCAGAGGAAAAGAGTCTTTGGGACACGCCTTGTTCAAATCCTTATAGTCTACACACATTCTTAATTTGTTCCCTTTTTTAGGGACTACCACTACTTTTGCTAACTAATTCAGGTATTTAACTTCCCGAATGGACCCTATTTTAAGGAGTTTAGATACCTCGTCCTTGATGAAAATATGTTTGACCTCGGACTGGGGCCTCCTCTTCTGTTTTATCGGATGGAATTTTGGGTCCAAACTTAGCTTGTGAGTGGTTATCTCCGGTAGGATCCCTATCATATCAATATGGGACCAAACGAAACAATCTTCACTAGTTATAAGAAATTGAATGAGTTTTTTCCTGAGCTCGGAGCTTAACCTCGTGCTCAGGTATACCTTTCGATCGGAAACCCTGTAATCATCATCCTCGCCTTCCCCTCGTTTGTCCGAATTTGCCGAGGCTGGTGTCAGTGATTGTAATTTGTCCCCGTTTTTTACCATCCAGTTCGGATCCTTCGATGTTAAGATTGTAGATGCCGGTATCACCTCCTCGACCGCGAACGTTTCCTTGGCAGTCGGTTGTTCACCATAGACTATTTTGACTCCACTAGGTGTTGGGAATTTTAGTGCCCGGTGTAGTGTCGAGGGCACTGCCCTCATGTTGTGGATCCATGGCCTTCCGAATAAAGTGTTATACCTCATGTTTCCTTCGATCACATAAAATTTATTTTCCTAGATGGTCCCGGCGGTGTTTACTGGTAACGTTATCTCGACCTTAGTGGTTTCACAAGCCATATTGAACCCGTTTAGAACTCGGATTGCAGGCACGATTTGGTCTTGTAGGCCGAGTTGCTCCACGACCCTCAATCGGATGATATTGGCAAAGCTACCTGGGTCAATTAACACACGTTTAACTAGGGATTTATTTATGAGTGCAGATATTACCAGTGCATCATTGTAGGGCTGCATGATTCCTTCCGCGTCCTCGTGGTTGAAAGACAAGGTTCCTTCCGGTATGTAATCTCAAGTCTGTTTCTCCCTTATGATGGATACTTTGGTGCGTTTCAACATAGGCCCCTGAGGAACATCGACCCCACCTATAATCATATTAATGATGTGTTGAGGTTCTTCTCGCTCATCCTGCTGGTTAGAATCCATATTCCTGAAATGATTTTTCGCTCGGTCGCTCAGGAATTCTCGAAGATGCCCATTGTTGAATAATCGAGCTACTTCCTCTCTCAATTGTCGGCAATCCTCCATTCTGTGGCCGTAAGTGCCGTGATATTTACACATCTGGTTAGGATCCTTCTGGGACGGATTAGATTGTAACGGTCGAGGCCATTTTGTATCCTTGATATATCTGATAGCTGATACAATGGCGGCAATATTGATATTAACGTTGTATTCCGATAACCTCGGTGCTACTTTAGGCCCGATGGGCCTATCAAAGTTGTTTTTGCTCATAAGTCCCCGGTTGCTATGACCTCTGTCTCTTCTCCTTTCGTTTCTCACAGGGTTCAGTTCGGGTCCGCTGCTTCTTGGGTCTCTATTATACGGCTGGTATCGATCCTTGTTTGGTCTCGGTTCATAATCGATGTCTCTCTTGACTCTGTCGATGTTTCTGACGGGATAAACAGACCCTGAAGGGGCCTCGAGTTGATCATCTTCCACTCTGATCTTCGATTGATACCGGTTATACACGTCGGACCAAGTAACGGTCAGATATTCTACCAAGTTTTGTTTCAAATATTGTGAGGCCACCGAGCTTCGGATATTGAGTCCCTGAGTGAAAGCTTGAATAGCCCAATCATAAGCAACCAACGGTAGGTCCATCATTTCCATCTGAAATCGGGATACGAACTCTTTGAGTATCTCGTTATCTTTCTGTTTTACTTTGAAAATGTCCGACTTCCTGGTCTCGACCTTGATGGCACCAACGTGTGCTTTCACGAAAGAATCTGCAAGTATAGCAAATGAGTCAATAGAATTAGGAGGTAAGTTGTGATACCCTATCATAGCCCCCTTTGACAGGGTCTCTCCAAATTTTTTCAGTAGAACAGACTCGATCTCATCGTCTTCCAAGTCATTCCCTTTGATGGCACATGTATAAGAGGTTACATGCTTATTTGGGTCAGTCGTTTCGTTATACTTAGGTATCTCGGGCATACAGAATTTCTTAGGGATCGACTTCGGAGCCGCTCTCGGAGGAAAAGATTTTTGCACTAATTTCTTGGAATCCAGGCCTTTCAATATCGGTGGTGCTCCTTGGATCTGGTCTACCCTGGAATTGTAGGCTTCCACATTTTTGTTATTAGCTTCAATTTTCTTCTCTCCTAATTCTATCCGTTTTGTCAATTCTTCGAGCATCTTTATGATCTCGGGGTTAGCCCCTGATTCATGTTCATTCGACCTTTATGCGACCGGTTCATCCCTACGGGTGCCTTCCCGGGGTAGATCGGGTTCAACTCTGCTCGGTGCACGACTTTGATTCTGTAACTGAGCTATCACTGCCTCTGGAGCCTGCAGCATTTCGAAGATCACCCGTAAACTGATCATGTCCCTTCCAATTTTTTGTGTATTTTGGGTTGCCGATCGGGCTCCACCACAGACACTATTCTTGGGGTCAGTTGGCAAGTTTGCGTCGATAGCCACATGTGAATTAGCGTCAATTAGGTCTGCGACCGAAATTTCGATGGGATCAGCGGGCGGTACCTCGTTACCAGGTGCTACATTGTTATTTTTACCGTGGTAACGGGACTCGTTATCAACATGTAGGGGCGCTGATTGAGAGTTCGGCATTTGTGTTTTAACCTGAAATCAGAGACACTTCAAAGAGCAAGCGTAAAGTAGTGTGTGTTATGGAAATTTGTATCAAATAACCACTATTATCCTTAGCCCCACGATGGGCGCCAAACTGTTTACCCTCAAAATCGGATAACAATTAGATTTATACGTGGTTTTAAGGATATGTGATCTAACTTAATACAAAATGATAAATCAGATTGAAATTAAAATAAACAATGGAAAAGTAAATGCAAACCACACAGGTTGAACAGTCTTAGCCTTAGAAGGTTAGCCGCTCTCGAGCCAAAAAGTGCTTTTATTGGTATCAGAACAGAATGACAAGAGAATAATAGGAACTAAAATAACAATATATTGCTTTAGAATGCGAGTTACAGTGTGTTTCACAAGTAATCAGACCCCTTTTATATAGTAGGGAGTCCTACTTTAGGTACAATTTTATAAAAGGTAAAAATCTCATGGTTTGTTGATTTGCCAGATCCTTATTGATACGTGCCAAGATTTCCGCCGTGACATTCGACCGGTTACTGATATTTCGTCCTTCCGTTATTTCGGTCTTCTGTTGGTTATACCAGCTATGTTTCCTCGAGCTTATTCGGGGTCAGGGTCGATTCCGGGATCATGGACTCAATGTTCTCGAGGACGAACATCATGACCTCGTGTTCTGGTTCGATGAGACTCAGGGTCAATCTTCAACCCCTCGCATTCCGAGCTCGATCTATCATGCAATAATCGAGTCCGATTTCGACCGTATATATGATGAAAATCATGGAAGACTAGAGAACTTAAATTCGAGTAGGGAAAAAAATAATAATAAATGATTTTCTTCACATTTTTCTAAACCTTGATGAGAGTGCACACTAGTATGACTGAATACCACCTTTATATATATGAAAAAAAGGACCAAATATCGTCTCACTTGACAAATGTGTGGTGATGTGCGTTATGTGCACAATTTTCTGTGAGTTTGGGCTCGAGTGACACATGGGTTGTAACTATTTGACTGATGGAGCAAAAAGCCCTTTTCAGGGTTGGAACCCGTTGGTAGTGGGTACCAATGCATGCATGGTCAAGAGAAGGTGGTCCAAATGGAAGAGCTTTTTAAATAAAATCTCAATCCAGCCAAGTGAAGGCGACCGGTTAGACTCCTCTCTATAGGGGACCGCTCAAACTAGCCCATTGCAAACGAAGTAATGGTTGTTAGCAGGGATGAGGAACTGTAATTGCCCAAGGGAAATACTATATCATTATTGGAAGAGTGACCAAAGAGAGCGGAGCAGACATGGCCAAGGATTTTCCAGGGAGGATTTGTCTGACTCTGAAAAGGTTTTCTCAGTTTTCTACTCAGGATTTAGTATTCGTTTTGAGTCCTAGACTAATTCGAATTCGCGTCGCATAAGATTTATTAAATTAATGAAAAAATAAATAGACACCAAAGATGTCTGTTATTTAAAGTTAGAGAGTTTAATTAGGCGAAGTGGGTAGAATGATTTTTACCATTATTTACTATTAAACAGTAAATGACACTCATTCCTATCTTTTCTTTGACAATCAACTTAGAACAAATTACCATTATTCTCTCCTCTCATTCCTTTTTTTAAATCTTAAGTACTTTCTCCTTTGTTTTATCAATCCAGAACATGCATAATAATATTTTGCAAGTGAGGGATGGAGCCCATAGACATCCTATCCTTTGTACGAAAACATTCTTTCAAACTTAAAAGTCTGTAACTCATTACATTCAATAATTGAAGACTTTCTTTAATGTCGTTGTTGCTCAATTATTAGTGCTTACCTAATAACACTTACAATAAGATTATTAGTCAATTACTACAAGTAACTAAACTCCATGCTGCCAATTAGGCAATTTATCTTTCAACATTTATGAATTTGCGGACTTTTAATTTATTAGTAATGATGTCGAAATTCGATTAGGTTGTTGGCAAGTAGCTAGTAGTAGATAAACACGAACAAATACTGGGCCCTGGGAGGCAGCTATTTGTGAATTGTCATAGGTGGGCTATACCGCTTAAGGGGTCGTTTAGTGGGATAAGGATAACAATGCCGGAATAAAATGCGAGATTATTTATCCCGCATTTAGTATGACTATTAGTTAGTCTCGGGAATCATTTTATACCAAAATAGCGGGATTAGTTATTTTATATAGAAGGTGAGATAGCTAATTCCATCAGATATCCCAACCTATAAGATATCCTTGTCTATCCCATCTCACCAACCAAACGACCCAAAATAATTTTAAGTTTTTTGGATATTCACTGCAAATTAAATACATAATTATTTTCACTGTGTTTTTCATTCTAAGATGTACTTAAACAAGCATACTTTTTTTACTACTACAGTTATTTTTCAGCCATGCACCAGGAATTGATTATTCTACTCTGAATATTGATTCTATATATAGTTCCATACATTGGCGAGTTAATATAAAAAAAAAAGAAGGCTGTACCTGTAGCAAAATACCCAATCTCAAAATCGTACTTTTGAGTTCTGAAGATAGTGTGTATTGGATGCCGTATATGTCAATATTTTAGGCAAATAGAGACGCATAGACCGGCTATCATTGATTAATTGTGTTGCTTTCATTAGTTATAACCACCATAAATATATGAAGCATTATTATACTGCAGTCACAGCATGATGAATTGATATAATATTGTAGTATATAGAATTGACCAATAAAATTAAATTATTTGCTCATTACCTATAGTTATTATTACAGGGAACTAGTGGCTGCTTAGTTGGATTTTGAAGTGATATTTCTAACAGGAAAAAAAGAAGAATACTTGCGTATAACCTCAAATAGAATCACACCAAGTCTTTAATATTTCTGGAGAGGCTGATCAAAAGTTTGACAACTTTAAAAATGAAAAAAAATAGCACAGCTCACTCCAAGAAAAGTGATGATACATTATTTAGCATAGGTCCTCTATTAACAAGGATACAACAGGAATGAGTCTTATTAACATGTTCAAGTTTTGGCTTTCTCTATATCTCTTTGGAAGTTTGCTACTTAAGATGAAAAGTTCTGACAACATTCTTGAGTTTCAACTGCTAATTAAAGTCCGATTAAACTGGATTAGGTAAAGCACTAATGCATGCCCGAGTATGAGAGAGAGAGAAGGACCAGGGAGAAGTTGGAGCAGGCTGGCACTATCACAATTTATCATAAAGAATTATTCTGTCACTTAATTAATCTGTTTTTATTTCATCACAATAATTTTTTTGAAGTAAAATGATTTTTGATAATAACCATGCATATGTCCATATATCATAGGCCAAGAAAATAAAATAGTTTAAGATACATTTTGAGATTCACTTATGTTTTTATCTTGTGAGATTGTTCCATCAAATTATGCCACATCAAAAAGCATTCATTAAAATATTTGGACCGATAAAAATAACTGATATTCGATGAAATAATGGTATGATCAGGGAATGGAAATTATTGAACTGAAAAGGGCACATGTTCACAATATAATATGTTTCAAAGCTAAAAATGTTGTATGAACAAGCATGGGATATGCCTTCACGTGCTTAGCTCAATATAATATAAGTTGTTTCACCTAATTGTTACTTCACTTTTCCTTAGTTCATGTTTTGCTATTTTATTGCATCCTAAATGCCTGGAACTGAAGCATTCTTTTAAAGCGACCCTTTCCTTTACAATATCTACTGGGGACAATATCTACTGATCCGAGTTTAAATGCTTTGCTAAAGTAGAAGCCCTTTTATAGGCTGTCAATAACATATATAATTGTAAAATTGTCCTATCTATTAATGCGAAGATCTCGAATGTAAACTACTATATGTTCCTTCCTTAATCTTTTAGTCCTTTATCAAGTTTTTTCAGTGTCTGCTGCTACATTGAACATACTTTAGGAACAAACTGAAGCAATATTACTTTTGCACTTAATTCATATTTTAGTACTAGTAGTAATTATTAGTACGACCTTCAAGGTGTTTGTTCCCATCTCTCATTAAAAGGGGATTGAGTACTTCTTATTTCTTTGTCAATTTTTCCTTTTAATTATGAGTTTTGATCTGACAATAGAGATCAAGCTTCATTCGACACAAGAGCCGATTTTCTTGTTCAAAACTTATGAGAAATGTTTTTCTTGAGCTGAAGGTCTATCATAAATAGCTTATACACATTATTTTTCCCAGATCTCACACGGTAGGAATACACTACGATATGTTGAAGTTGAATATTATGAGTTTTGATCCGGAAGGATTTTGGAATGGGTACTTAATTAGGAATTATGAATGAAGAAAAGCATAAGCCACGAGAAAACCCTTTTAAGATTTGAACATATATCCTCCATTAGAAGCAATAATCATTTATTACAGTTCTGAGATGAATTTGGTAGACTTATCACAATTTTCTGTTATAAATGAATGGTCTAAATCGAGACAGACGTATAATACACTACTAAAAATTCGACAAAAATCGACCTTTGGTCGGTCAAAAAACCGACCAAAAAACCGATCAAAGTTGGTCGGTTTTTCAAAAAAATTTTTTTTTTTTTTTTTTGAAACCGACCAACTTTGGTCGGTTTTCTTTGGCGCAAAAATGCGGGAAACTATTTTTGAGTCCCGCAAAATTTATGTTTCAAGAAACCGACCAACTTTGGTCGGTTTTTCAATTAAAATAAATAAAAATTAATATTAAAAAAACCGACCAAAATTGGTCGGTTAATTCGGCGGGTCATTTAAAAAAACCGACCAACTTTGGTCGGTAATTTTACTTTTTAATAAAACCGACCAACTTTGGTCGGTTATTTTCGTGCGAAAATACAATTAAAGAGTATAAATCAAATAAAAGACAATCTTAAAACAAAATGTACCAATGGTCTAGTGGTAGAATAGTATCCTGCCACAGTACAGACCCCGGTTCGATTCCCAGATGGTCAATCTTTTTATTACATAATTAAAATACCGACCAACTTTGGTCGGTTTTTTTTGCAATATTTTTTTTTTGAATTTAATTGACCGACCAAAGTTGGTCGGTAATTTCCGACCAACTTTGGTCGGTATTCCTTTCCGACCATAAAAATACCGTCCACACGTAAATGGTCGCATTTTGGTCGGTTTTTGGTCATTACCGACCAACGTTGGTCGGTTTTTTTGGTCGATTTTTACCGAATTTCTAGCAGTAATAATTACCCAAAAGGAATATAACCTAATTAAAGTTGTCCTTTCGCTACAGGCATTCTTGGATGAATTTGATACATGTATATCACACTGCTTCCTACTGTGGGACGCATGAAAAAGTTATTACTTTGGTAACAAATCAAATATACAAATCGATTGAAATATGTGTAATAGTTACCTAGAAAATCCCTAAATGTTAGTAAGTCTTTTACTACAAGTATTCTTTATGAATTTGGTACACATATAAAGCTGCTGTCTGCTGTGGAATGCACGAGAAGTGTACGTACTTTTGTATCGTAATTTTTATGACAAATGAAAAGTGCAAATTAATTAAAAAGAGTCGGATGATTACCCGAAAAATACTTCAAGTAATCTTGAAGGTCCTTTCTGCATGTTAGCAGTAATTGCTTCCAAACACTTCTTCTTTGCTTGTACTTGGAAGCAGTAGACGTTACTTGGCCTTTTTATTTATTTATTTATTTATATTTTTTTAATCTTCTTACTCCTGTTTTGTCTTTTTTTTTTTTTTTTTTTTTAACAATTATCTTTGGATTCAAGTTTGAACTTACTTAATTTACATTTGATAAAATTGAAATGGAAAACAATTCTTAAAATTTTTCCAATTAGATACTTTGAACAAATGTTTAAGATGATTTAATGAACTATTAAAACTGAGGAGCAAGAGATATATTTGGATTATGTGTATAGCTTTATGGTAACAATTGCATTTTGAGCATCGATCAAATTTTCTTGAAGCACTATCTTCTGATACATGTTTTTTACCCTCAATATTTTGACATAGAAAGAAAAAAAAAATCAAGTGAAAACATTATCCAAAGATATCCTTCGCTTTTTAATAATTAGAACATTGAATGATTATTTCGTCAAACATTCAAACGTGATAGTAAAAAAGCAAATAAGATATAATTATTCTACTTGTAAACACATATACTATATTTCATTTAAATTAAAGTAGAGCCAAAAATGATAGCTAAATTATCAAAATAAAGTAATAGCGAAAGTTTGTTGGTACATGGCCAATCCTAGCTATGTGACGGTTGGTTAAACGGAAGACCTTAGAGAAATACAATGGTTTCATCCTATCCATATACAGTATGCGGTTTGTATATACTAAAAGAAGAGAGCCGCCCTTCCCTCCCCTCACCCATAATGCAAAACAGCCAAAATAGGAAAAAGTAAGAAAATGAGGGGTGCAACAGGTCCATAGTGACGAGAGCTGGATAGAAATATTAGAGTGGCATGGAATATTTAATTTTATATTTTGGCATGACTTGTACATACACTACTTATGATACTATTTTTTACATTAAAAGAAAACAGTCATTAAATAAAGTATTTCGTATTCACGTAAAATTTAAAAATAATCGCGTATGAAAAAATATGATATAGATAGTTTACTCTATTATATATATTAATAATTTTTTTTATGACTCAAACTAGTAATCTATTAAACTTGATGTGTTAAAAATGGTCAGGTAAATTGAGTCAAACAAGTTGAGATGGAATAATTTGGAGTTATCGCAAATTGTAACGGGTGAGATAGATATAGCTTTCACCACCGCCCAAACCACCTGACCTATACACTCGCTCCGTCCGTATTCATTTTTACTGAAGTAAGAACCCTATCTCCTATTCTTGAAGTCTATGCCTTCTGCCATTTACGTTACTGTCTTTTTCCGTCTTTTACTCTAATTTAGTAATGGGAGGCGCCCAGCAATAAGCCACCCTCACTCTCCTCCACTTCTGTTAACACTCGCGCCCCCCAATACGAGTATTGTTTTTTTCTTTTTCTTTTCTCGCCTCTATATATCGATGGTATATTCATTATCTTTCAATTTATGTGAACATGTTTGATTGATCACAGAATTTAAAAAAAAATAAAAACTTTTTGAATTTGTGATTCTAAACAAGTTAAAAAAGATCTGCAGTATTTGTATGGTTATAAAAGTTTCTTATTAAGGATAAAATTGAAAGTTTAAGATAAATTATTTTTAAATTTAGAAAGTGATCATTATTTTTGGAATGAACAAAAAAAAATAAATTCACATAAATTGAAACGGAGTAGTACATACTTTCTAAGCTATTCAAAAGATAATTATACGTAACCGTTCATTAAAAGTGAGATTAGTTATTTAAAAAATTAAGTAAATTATCTATTACAAAATATTTAATATACGTTGATAATATAAAATATTTTATATTATTGTATTTATAAGTTACAAATTTCTTATTTTTTTTCTTTGTTAAAATTTTTAAAATTTTTGCAGAATTGAACTCTCTAATTAAGAATAATTAGATAAGATTCTCTGATAGAGATATCATACTAAATTACTAATATTACTTTACTACTAACAATAAGAAACTACTTCCACTTCAATAAAATATTAATATTTAATTTTGGATCAATATGACAATATCCTTCAATTACACACTACTACAAAGATGCTTACAACTATGCTCCTCTAGTCCCCCAATCCCACTACTACCTCTATCTCTATATCTCTATCTCTACTCTCTCTCGTCTTTACTCTCTTTTCTGTTTCCTTTAACTTTCCCGCTCTCTCCTCTTTTCCTGACATCATTCTCTCAATTTTCTTTCTTTTACTTTCTCTCTCTCATCTATGTTTGTGCTTTTTGATGTATGTTCTTTTTTCACCTGTCTGAATTTCTTATTCTTCTTTCAATTCTTTCTTCTTTTTCTTTCGAAAATCATTTGGGTTGGAATTTACCATAAAATTTGATGTTACCATTGGGTTTGCAGATTTTGACGAAAATAAGGAGAGATGAATAACAGAATCCGACCACCTATGCAACCCAAAAAAGTTCCTTTGCATCCTCAATATGTGAGTTGTGTTATTCAATTTTGGTATGCATGAGCTGATTATGCTAAATAATTGTGATTCCCCTTCTTTCCTGTCCCCTCCCTCTTTTTTCCCTGTTTCATTCTTTTTGGCCATTGTCTTGAGATAGTAAATTATTAACTGTCATCTGTAGTCTGTACTGACAAAAGTGGTCATCTTTGAATCCAATATATCTGAATTGGGTGCTTTATTCTTATCTTCAAGACCCCTTTTGCTTAAACAGCTCATTATAGTTAATTGACTCTGAAAGAATTGTTTCAATCGAATTCTTGATAGGAGAAAAAGATGGAAATACAGCAAACCAAATTCTTGTCTGCAGAGAAGTCCAGAGTCAATCGGCGTCAAGCAGCAAGAGACAGAAAATTAGTCTTACTTCAAGATGTATATTCTTATCTCTTCTTTTTATTCTTAACATTAAATTATTCATCTTTATTCTGAAATTAAGTTTCTATTTTTCATTTGGCAGGTTGATAAGCTAAAGAAGAAGCTGAGGCATGAAGAAAATGTTCACAGAGCTTTGGAGAGGGCTTTTTACAGACCTTTAGGAACTCTACCCCGCCTTCCTCCTTATCTTCCCAAATATGTTAGTAGTGTTCTTACAAATATTACTTCTTACAAACTTTATTTTCAATTTCTCTCTTTTATTCAAAACTAGTAATTCAGTGAATTATCTATAAAATTTTGCATTCCCTACTTTATAATTGTTAGACATTTTTTAGTTGAAGTGTAAATACAAGTGACAATAACAAAGGGCACAAGAAATACAGTTTGGTGTCTACCTCAGTATGCTGGCAAGTAAAATCACTAATGAGAAAGAAGTCACATGTGGAACTTCCCCTGTTCATCTTTCAAATGTTTCCATTTTGTTAACATGCAAGATTTCGAGTGTTCATATCATGTTTGTTGTTAGTTCTGGACTAAAAATTGACCTTCAAATTTGTGCGATGACAATAATGCAGACTCTAGAGCTTCTTGCTGAGGTAGCTGTTTTGGAAGAAGAGGTGGTCCGGCTTGAGGTACAGGTTGTTAATTATAGACAAGGTCTCTATCAAGAAGCAGTTTCCACATGCTCAAGGAGAAATGCTGACGACAACCATTTGCCTGATTCGTGCTCTCAATTGCGGGGTAAAGGTCCTAAACAAAGGCATTCAAGATCATTATCCTTGAGCGAAGTCAACCTTGGGTCATGCGTGTCCCGGCTTTCTCCTTCTCTACATAGGAGTGCTTCTAGTAGAAAGTTGCATTTAAAAGAATCAGTCTTTGATAGCTCGAGGTTTTCCTCTGATAACACATCAAATAGCAGACAAGCTGTTATTAAGTATTGCAATGACTCATTGGAAGATAGCCTAGGAAAAGAGAATCACTTGTCTGATACTTCTACTAAACATAAGCCATCTCCACAAAAGCAAGTCAACACGATAAAGACCTTGTCAAAAAGGCCTCCAGTCAAACCAGAATCAATAAGTAAAATATCAGATGTTCAGTGCAGAGTTGTAGAAGAGCCACAAGAGAGCTGTTTAGCTTCTTCAGATGAGAGGACATTGGAAGCTGAAACCACAGAAAACAAAATCTCTGAAGACATATTAAAGTGCTTGTCTAGCATCTTATTAAGGTCGAGTACATCTAAAGGGAAGATAGCAAATCCAGAATCTTTTTCCTCTTTAGGTGCAAAATTTTTCAGTGAAAGCAATGGGGAAAGAGAGTTACAAGATCCGTACTGCATCTGTTCAGAACTCAGGAAGCAAGATATTGGCGGATACAGATATATACTTAACATAGATGCTAACTCTGTTAATCTGAACCGGAAAACGAATGCTTCGTTTCTGATTCACAGGCTTAAGTAAGTTTCCGGCCTATCTTTCATTTCTAGTAATTACGAGTAAGGAGTCTATAGATTTGCATGTCCTTATTGTGCCTTCTTCCATTTTAAACATAAGGATACTCCTCGGCAAGTTATCATCAGTGAAATTAGAGGGTTTGAGCCATCAGCAGAAACTAGCTTTCTGGATAAACACATACAATTCCTGTGTGATGAATGTAAGGGGCATCTTTTTTAACCAAAAAAACCCAAGTAATCTCTTACTCGATTTAGGAAATAATTTCTTTTGTCATGAATTTCTCAGGCATTTCTAGAGCATGGGATTCCAGAGACTGCTGAACAAGTTGTCTCACTAATGCAAAAGGCAAGTTCTGCTGTCATTCTAGTCCATTTTTCTTCAAATATTGCTGATGCTACAATTGATTCGTTAATACATGTTTCTGCTTTATAAAGTTGTAAATATTAATCTCTGAGATGCATTTATGCCTTCTTGTGTTCAATTTTTTTCTAAAACTCCTGGATCAGTTAAAACTATCCGGCTTGAAGGTTATTCTGATACTGCAGCGAATGAATTCCAGAATCTGTTAACTTTCTGAATATTCTTCATCAGGCAACAATTAATGTGGGAGGGCATTTGCTAAATGCAATCATGATTGAGCACTTCATCTTGAGGCTACCATACCACTTAAAATATGTAAGTTACCCTTTCCATGTTCCTTTACGTGTTCTCCTTAAGTGTGAGCTTAGAGCACTTGTTTTTAAATCTTTCCTTCATTCAACAAACTCTTAAGCTATTTTCCATCACTTGAAAGACCTGTTCAAAGTCAACGAAAGACAACGAGCTGAAGGTTCGCAGTGTTTTTGGCTTGGAGTGGTCTGAACCTCTCGTCACATTTGCACTCTCCTGTGGAAGTTGGTCCTCACCTGCAGTAAGTTCGTTGACCATTTTTATAAGCTTCTCAGTTTTAGCAGAATCATAGGCTTGATTAATCATTTTTCTGAACTGGAAACTTCAAAAGGTGTAGCTTGCTGATGTATCTTGAGATTGTTTTTAGTTAAAGGTAATGTTCTTTTCAACATAATTAGAACTTTCTTCAGCAAATAAAATGGCTACAAAAAGAAATCAGGTAATTGCACTAATGAAGAAGTAAACAAGCATAATTTTTCATTGTGTAAGGTGTATAATGATTTGGTCAATCTTTCATCTTTTGAAGTCTCTCAGAGCTTCAAACTCTCTGACTGAGAAAGAAGTACGTCTTGAGAGAGAGAGAGCGCTTTAATATTCCTATCACTAAGCTCTTCATTATAAAAAAAGGAAAATTTTATCACTAGGTTCATTCATATTCTATTGCTGCAACAAGTTGAGACCAATTGTAACTAGCTGGTGTCGATCTCTCTGTCAGCCCTATTGTACTGCTAACATAATGTCTCAAGTCTCAATTTTATGTCCAGTAATGCTAATCGTATGTTGTAATTTTTTCTATGTTGAAGGTAAGGGTGTACACTGCATCTCAAGTTGAGACTCAGTTGGAAGCAGCAAAAAGAGACTATTTACAAGCAGCAGTTGGTATTTCAGCAACAAATAAGCTCATAATCCCAAAGTTGTTGGACTGGTATCTTCTTGATTTTGCCAAAGACTTGGATGCATTGCTAGATTGGGTGTGCCTCCAGCTGCCAGATGAACTTAGAAATGAAACTATTAAATGCCTCGAAAGACGAGGAAGAGAGCCTCTTTCACAATTAGTACAAGTAATGCCTTACAATTTCAGCTTCAGGTACCTTATACACCAATAAAGTGAAAAAATTACTAGCACATACGTATATGAGAAGCATACAGTTTCAGACTGAAGTGGTTTTGGACATAGTGAATGGTCATTGATATTGTTCCAGATACTAGTATAGAATGTAGGAAATTCAAAATTACACAATTTTTTGTATCCCCTGGAGAGTAAATAAGCTCAACGAGATCATACTGTCAAGACTCTAAGAGTCTAAATAAAAACATTGTGTTACTGAATCAGGACGGGGAATCAGAATATATCAAATCGACTACATCTTTTAGGCACTGCCGTTGTACATTACTGTCTCAATTCGTTTGACAGTATGAATATTTGGAGTTATTTTTTTCTTTGATTACAATTTGTCACACTTACTACAAAAATTAGTGACCTATACTCTAAGGTACTTATTTTATATTCTTGGAATATGTAAATTTTATTTCAAAAATAAAAATAAAAATAGAGATTAGATGCATCGATGCTGTTATTCTGAATCCCTTACTTTTGACATCCAATGCGAGCTCTAGCTTGAAAAATGTTCGGAAAAGGGTCATATTTGTCCCAGTACTTTTTAAAAAGAGTTATATTTGTCCTTCGTTATACTTTTTAGATATATTTATCATTATTGTTATACTTTAGGATTATATTTGCCTCTGAACTCTTCAAAAGGGTTATATTTGCCTCTGAATTCTTCAAAAGGGTTATATTTGCCCTTCGTTATATTTTTTTGACATATTTATCCTTACAATTATACTTTAGGATCATATTTGCCCCTCATCCATTAGATCGCCATGTCCCACCTTTTTTTCCTACATGGCGCCTATGTGGATTTTTTTTTCTTCCAATTTAAATATGGTCACCTATTTAAGCTAATTTAACCTGCCCACTCAATTTAAATAAGACACTAACTAAAATAAATGGAAATCCAATCCCCCTCCCTCACTCGTCCATCTCTCTTCTCCGGGTCAGCTCCATGTTTTTCGGAGAGCGAGAAAATTTTGGACAGTGAGTGAATGAAACTATAGTGTTATCTCTAATTGATTTATTTAATTATTTCACCTTTGTCTATGTTAATTTGTTTCCCTTTAATACTTAGGAGTTAGGAGACATTAATCACTCAATGATGTTTTGAAGTGTTTATAGAGATACAACTCTTTAAAGTCTAAACTTGGTCAATTGACCATGATTGATCCACGAAAAGCAATTTCCTTATACGACATTTACGAAGATTGTGTGAAATACAATAGCGATACAACAACATATTGGCAAACAATAACTTTGAACTCAAAATCACTAATCTAATACAACTCACAATTATTGCAGTAACCAAAGTAAATTACGAGAAGTTGCACAACAGTGGAGTTAATGAAGTCTTATTTAAATTGGGTGCGAGTTAAATTATCTTAAATAGGTGACCATATTTAAATTGGAAGGAAAAGAAATCTACATAAGCGCCATGTAGGAAAACAAATGTGGGACATGGCGATCTAACGGATGAGGGGCAAATATGATCCTAAAATATAATTGTAAGGATAAATATGTCAAAAAAGTATAACGAAGGGCAAATATAACCCTTTTGAAGAGTACATGGGCAAATATGATCCTAAAGTATAACGATAAGGATAAATATATCTAAACAGTATAGCGAAAGACAAATATAACACTTTTTAAAGAGTACAGGAACAAATATAACCCTTAACCGAAAAATGTTTATCGTATCATACAAAGTCAGGGATCTCATCTTCAAATTCACTATGCTTAGTCAAGAAGTCATGTAATTGAAAGTATTCGACAATATAAAATCATGTTAGTGAGGTGTCAATTTTTCCGCTTCACTTACTCTTTCTCCTGTATTGCTTTGGTTTAATCAAATTTGTTAGAATTATCTAAACTAAACCCTAAATATATACTATGAAGTAGTTTTTGTTTGAGTCAACAAAAGAAACAAACAGGTAAAATGAAAGAGGACAGAAATGGGAAGATGGAATATTGGATTGCAAAACATAACGACACAGTAGTAGGGTTGTGTAGGAATGAGTAAGTTTTGATGTTTATAACGACATGTTCAACTAGTACTGTCCTTTCATGTAAACTTTTTGGACCATGTTTTAAAGAAAGATGTGCTGTTGGTGGTCCGGATTCACTAAAAGAGACATTCACAGACAGACAAATAAAATCACGGCAAAATCGTTGAAGATGTACCAAAAAAGAAAAACAGAACTAAAGAGAGTAAATAACGACTTCTGCTCTCATACAGAAAACCAACTTTTAATGTGATTAGCCGCAATGGATATTTTACATAATAGTAAAATATAGCTTTTTTTTTCCTTTTCCCGTCTACGATCTATGTGAATGTGTATTTCAGTAGCCAACACCCAAATGTTGTCACGCTAGACGAAACAAATTTGGCAACAAAGGAAACTTAAGATGTCATTTGTGCAGTTCTAACAAAACTAGGCAAGGTCCATGGGGATCAGTGTTTTACAAGGGGTAACATCCGTGGGAAGATGAACATTGTTAATATCTATATCAAGATGTATTACAGGAAAGATCATACAAAAGAATACCTGCTAATAGCAGAATTATCGAAGACAACCTACGGAATCCTGATTGCTCGAACTAGTCACACAAGGCCAAACTAGACAAGGGAAACATGAGAGGAAAAAGGAAAGAAAAGATAATTGAAGGGAATAAAAGAACACCAGATACAAAATGGAGGATTACACTATGTACAAACAATTGCACTATGCTAACACCAACACCAAACACCACCACCAATTGCAGAATTTCCAGAGGAAATTATGCTTCAAATGTTTTCATAGCGGACTCATATCGATCTTGAAAGAGATGCACTAGCTAGAATGAAATCGACCAGTAATCTTAGCCAAATGGAGAGGGAACAGGAACCACAAGTGAATCTGATCTTTTGATGCTTCCCATACCGCATATAATGCAGCCAGGTGATGACAGAGCAGAGAATTTGGCTCCACATAGGTCGCAGACATCATAACCAATGGTTGATAGACGGCTAAGTGTTGCAGCACAGAACTGGGAGGGATCTTCTAATGGATCAATTGACTTGTTGGACAAGCCCCTTTGAACACATATATCAACCAAGCTCCTCAATTCGTCTTGCTTGCCTGGAGGTGCCTTAGATAGTAGAAGTTCGAGCATCTGCTTGGAATAACCGTAGTTCTGTACATCCATGTTCCTCTTGATAGCAGTTCGAATACAATTTATCCTGTGCTTAGCCAGAAGAGGCAGTGAACCCAAGTGTCGAGACAATCGCGCCATTTCATCCTTCGCACTGATTGCACTTGGGCCCTGGACTCTCTGCAGTCGGCTGATTTCCTGCAGAGAAGTGACAAAGGACTTAAAGCCACCCATCCAAACAAAGCAAGAACTCTAATGAAAACCAAGTGATATTTGCTCAATGTTGCTGTTGGCAAGTAAACAAAAGCTTTCCTTTTGTAATGGAGCTTAATTTTATACTCTCATGCTGTCTGTTTACAAAGGCTATCTGAAACTACCTCTTGCATATGTTGTAGGGACAAAACAAAACAAGCAGTGGGCTTGTTGCATTAAATTCTAGTGTGGGAAATTCTCTTAAAAAGTTGAAACCAACAGCATTTTGGAATGAAACAGAAGAATGGAGGGGAAGGGGTAGCTAGAGATTATAGGGCTAATTGCACTTTTTATCCCTTCGCAAATTCCAATTTTGGTCCTTGTGTACCTGACTAAACATATTTAACCTTCTAAAGGTATCAGTTGTGCACTTTTGAAACTTCCACTGACAATCTCTGTAAATTTACTGAATCTTTAAATATAAAAAGAACTAAATATCTATCTTTTATATTAAAAGAAAGTAATTTTGATAGTTTTACTTGTTTTAAGTGAATTGTCAGTGGACAGGTTAAAAATGCACAATAACTAATTGAATATAAAATGTGTTTAGCAGGATATCACAAGAACCAAACTGCAATTTCCTATCAACTAAGGCACAAAGATCGTAATTTTCCCTTTTTTATTATTGCCGTTCTGTCTCTAGGATGGGAAAGAGGGACTGTAGAAAGGACTAGGTTTATACTCAAGTTGCAGAAGCTAGCAACTTGTATTAGGCGCTGAGAAGATTCCCTTTGGTAACTTTTAATGCAATATAAAGAGAGCATAAGTGACATCAACTAATATGGAAAGAAGCAGGAGGATGGTAAAACAGACAGTAGAGAACTGTTACTCTCCCAGCTGTGAGCCAAGTCACCCAACGAATGCACAGGGAAATTAAAATCAGACATCATTTAGGACAAAGTTAAATAGTCCATTTGGCACGTAGAACACTGTTTCTATTTGGTAAGAGCTCAGGTACCTGAAGCAGGGTAACTGCAATTTTGTACTGTGCACATATTGTGGCTTGAGCCTTTATGTCAGCTCCACGAGATTGATCTTTAGCCAGTGCTAAGAAAGCTTCATCAAAACAGGACAATGCATCTGGCAGCTGATTTTGCTCAAGATGGGCAAGACCAGTCTTGAAGCAAACTGGAGCAGCAGCCCCACGAGGAACCTATGACAAAGAAAGATGCAAAACGTAAGAAAAGGATGAGGATTCTGCTTGGACATATTTGACCACAAGACTTTCAACCAACACCAGTGCTCAAGAACTTCCTCACTGTTTCTCTATAAATCCTTGTTGTATTTAGTTCCTTGAACCCGATAAAGGTTGATCCTAAAAATATACACCTTAACAGAACCACTATGTCTTTGTTGTTAAACTTATTTCTTTATCTTCTTAACCTTTGACTTCCAATTTCTTTTCCCTTAACAAGTTAAAAAAATTTCACCCATCACTTGTTTCCTTGTATGTTCTAATAGAAGGGATTTCCCTTCTCGAGGCCAATTCAATCATATCCAAATTGGTCAAATTAGAAGAATAAGGTAAGCTAATTGGTATGCAGCATCACATTTTCTCTTACCAGAACGCTCGATATTCAACCATGACCTAATGACAACAGATCACTGAATATTAGCAATTGAGTAAGGGTCCTATCCTGAGGCCTCGCTGTACCTCCTAACACTCCAGCGGACCAGAAATATCAGTTAAGCATTACATAACCACCTCACCAACTTAGTGAAGAATCTGATGACAAAACCAACTCCTGGATAAATAAAAACGCCAGTTGTCTGTGTTTAACATTATCAATTGTGCAAACTGAAAGGAGTTCTATAAAATTCTTCATGCTACTACCAACATATATAGCGTTCAAAAGGTTCAATTTCCTTCTCATGCGCCAGCATTTGTACAGAGAACGAAACAATGTTAATGCTTACTATCAATTTTCCCATAATTACTAATGATCCAGACAAATTCAGTATGAACAGAAATTGGTCACAGTTTGAAATTCCTTATCCAACGCAGGAATTCGGTATCCAGACAAATTTACTATTTAAGAGTGGAAAAGCATACTCACTTGTCCAGGTCGCACGGCTTTTGGAGGAGAAGGTGGACGCACAGAAGGTTGCCCTGAACCTGGAGCTTCAAGAGAACTGAGATCAAGAGGTTGGTTGGATACGGGAAGTTTTGAAATCTGAACATGAGGTTGCATGCCAGAAGGCTGAGTGAAGGGCTGTGGAGGAACACCACCATCAGGAAGACCAACCACCTCAAGTGAAACAGGTGGTTGAGTAGCTTGAGGGGGAACACCACCATCTGGTAGACCAACATCAGCTACAAATGCACTACCCTGGTTAGGTTGCATTTTAGCGGCTTCAGCAACTTGAGAACTTTGATCCAGCTTGGAAAGGAAAGTCCCAGGAGGAGGCAATGATGCCGCAACCTGGAGGGATGATATAGTATTCTGGAAGAAGTCCTCTGGAATGGGCCCAGCAGTAACTCCAGCACCCGCTGCCTTAGGAGCTAGATTCGGCATAGATGCAGATTGTGTCAATGAATTTGTTCCAAAAATATCGGCAGATGTAGAAACCATTGGAGTTGTGACTGGTCCAGTGGTTGCAGAAGAAGTTTGAGGGACAAGGAGGCCAAGATCTGGGGATGAACCAGTTAATGACTTTGTTCTACTGATCGGCAGACCCAACTGTTTTGTGGCTTCTTTAATCTTGTTCACGTCCACTGTAGCAGATGTAACAGGCTTGTCTCTAATTCGTATGTGTAGTTTTTTCGTTTTTGACGTTTCTTCTTCATCACTGCTGGTACCATCAGCAGCAGATCCATACAGTGATTTCTTGAATTCTTCTTCTGCTTTTGTTTGCTCATCTACCACACTAGACCTGGCAACTTGCTTGCCAAGGCTTTCTAGTCCCATTAACATATCACCCTTGATTTCACCCTCAGCCAACCCTTTGGACTGGTTAGCTGTTGATGCAACTATAGCTTTTTGAGGTCCATTTGCCTTGTCTTCACCATTTTCAGCTTTAAATGCTTTCACCAAACTATCTTCTCTCACTTCTACAACATTACCTCTTCCTTTTATCAAACCAAGGTAAACACCTATGTGATCCGTGACAATTGATGGAATTGTACCATCATCAGTTCTCATGTATGGCATCACCTCAGCAGCAAGCTCCCACTGAGGAATGCTCTTCAGATTAGTTGGTGTCTTGATCTCCCAATTACCACCACCCCATTCTGGTCCTTTAGGGACCATACTTTCAGCTGCAAAGTTTGCAAAGATACCTTGTGTCCACCCAGTTGAGCGCACCCTAAGGATCCTTTCACAATATCGTCGTAATTCTGAATCTGCACCTTCGTCTTCCAGTTTCTGTGCTAGTCGCCGCATTGCACTTGGGTTAAGGTGGCCTATAAATAGGTCAAGCATGCTTTCGTAGTCTGATATGACTTCAAAAGTTTCTTTAGCACTGTCAAACTGAGCATATCTGCAATCTCAAAATATAATCCCATATAAGAATGAATATAGTAAAAGTTGCTGAAATAAGATAGGTGCATATCAATTTTGCATCAGTCTCCCTGAGAGTTATCGAGTAATTTAGGTTACACAAAATCTTCGCCAGAAAAGGAAAAAGTGGAATCTGGAAAAGTATTCTCTAAGGGTAATGTAATTGAGTGAAATTCATTTTGTATCGTACAAAAAAGGAATACTATTTGTGTATGTGCTCCCAATAAACAGAAATAAGGTACTCTATTCCATTACATACATGGATCTACACATTGGACATTTGAAAGTATTGCAAATATTTTTACTTAATTGACGATGAAGATGAAAAACAAACTGCAAACATCACCAAAGTAGAAATTGTATCATTTTAATTCACAATAGACTACTATTCCAAGCATATATCAAAGCGGCACACGATGCTCGATGATAAAACTGTTCTATTTGAGCAACACTCAAAGGTAGCAATCAATTTTTTGAACCAACACGTAGCTGCTGCTGCTGTCACATGGGCACATTATTATACCCTGAAACTTAGTCTAACATTCATGTCATATTACCTGTCCTACTAAAGCAAAATCATGTCACACTACTGGTCCGTCTCAGATATTAGGAACAAGCTACCTCACGTAGTCCAAAATATAACAAAGGCAGAGAGCTTTGCTGACATCACAAAAGTAATGGGCAGGTTCCCCTAACAAGCATATGAAGCAGAACATGTTAAACCAGAGTAAATGTTGACCGGCTAAAACAAAAAAGACACTGAAGAATAAGATATCAATTTGCGTGACAGTTTATCGAGCATGTCCCACTTTGATTTGCTGGAGAGATAAACCAGTGGGCCTTTCCATTGTACAAGCAAGATTGGTTGGATTAACTCACTTTTTTGTAGGTTACATATTCACTTATGCGGCTTTCTTGATTGCCTCTGCGTCAGGCAAATTTGGTCAGTATTTTTAATGTGTGTATCCAAGATAATCTCATTTCTTTCGACGGAGAGGGGGTTCACCTTTTATTTCTACATCTAGGATTAGACTTGTACAATGGATACTAAT
The DNA here is from genome assembly GCF_000715075.1 of Nicotiana tabacum. NCBI lineage: Eukaryota > Viridiplantae > Streptophyta > Magnoliopsida > Solanales > Solanaceae > Nicotiana > Nicotiana tabacum. The sequence goes on along the minus strand of NC_134096.1, from coordinate 74,596,091 downwards.
AGGAATTCAGTCATTGTGGGGTAAGGAAAAGTTTGATTCAGAGGGAGGAGAAGAGGCAAATAGTGAAACAGAATCTCAGGAATAACACCAGAATAAATGTCATTCGGGACAAGCTACAGAAAACAAAATTAGAAGACTTACAATAAAACTATAAACATCCAGAAATTATTCTCTACCTTTTATATACAAATTATTAATTAGTGATATCTGCTTCTTTTTTCTTACACAAAAGATCTACTCCACGTGCAAAATGGTTATATTGCTGAGATAATAATGGTTATAATAATAGGAAAAACTTGTCGGAAAGCAAGTAGAAAATCTCCAAGTATATAGCTTTTAATTGGAACCACAATCTCATAGTCCAAGTGATATTTGATTATAGCTTGTCAACAAAGAGAACGCAAAGCTGTAAACAGTAGGTAAAGTCCAAGCAGGTCAAACACCAAAGCCAAGAAAAAAAGAAGAAAAAAGAATAACAAATAGCAAAGACAGGATAACATGAACTCGAGGACAGAGCACATAATTCTAGACATTTTAATCAGAAAATTATAAAATATTGCGATGATTACATACTTTATGCAAGCATAGCCCAATTGGCGAAAGCGCTGGAACAAATGTGAAGTTGGGGGGCATCTTGGATAATCTCTTGAACGCAGAAACTCGTCCTTTAAGACAGACAATGCAGTAGAAAACCGGAGCGCTTTGATTGCATAGATCCCTCTCAATACCTACTCAGTTCAGCAAATATAAATACATACACAATGCCAAGTTAGCACAACATATGGCTCTGCACACGATTAGGTGCAGGGGGGAAGGTAAAGTACTATGAGTTATCTCAAGTTTTGTAGTACATTTGGAGAATGTAAAAGTGATTCACAGCAACCTCCCCTTCCACTTTTGGAGGGCTTCAAATGCTATCATGGTGGGGTATCTAGCCCTCCACATTAACTTCCACTCCTATTTTACTTCCTAACCAGACAAGTGAAGTAACTCTTATCTGTAAATAACTTCTATCCACTTTTACTTCTCTCCTCCGGTCGCTCCTCTTTTCACCCCAAACAAACAAAACATAAAATACAAACGAATTACCTAATAATTTTACCTGAGTGAACTGTGGGCCTGACTGGGATAATGACACAGCAAGATCACCACAAACTGGCGGACCTCTAGCAAGTATGTCAAGAGATCTTGGAGTTATTCGTAGACTGTCAAACCTTCACATAACAAAAGCCCGAAAACTGTCAAATATCACAACTTTCTCATAATAATCTACTAACAAGCTTTTATGCAAACATTTCATAGTCAAATTACAACTAAGAACCGATAAGGAAACTGCCATCATGTCGAACCTTTTCTCTCCCATTTGTATTCAACTACTACGAAATCTGAAATATACACCAAGATATCCAAAATATATTCATCATCTATAAAACCTCTTTATATTAATTGCAATATCCAAGTTCCAAGCCCAAGCGGCATGGATATAAAGGATTAATACAGTCGACACTGACTAGATTGAGATTGGCATAGTTGATCGGTTGTTTGATGGATTCCAAGTTCCAAAAAGATTTATGACAGTTTTTTAGCAAAGACACACAGAATCATGTTAAAACTGGTTCTTCAGAATTGTACATGCAAAAGATCTTCCCTAATCTTATTTATCAGACCTTTCACACTACACAATCGACTGAAAAGTTTCTAAATACACTTATCTAGCCTACATTCAATTATTGCATCTTTTGGCAGTTGACAAAAAAGGCCATAAAATTTAGACGTCGAAAGGACATAAATGATTATTCATTTTTTATTTTTATTTTAAAATGTGTGGCTATGATTAACTATGTAACTATGTACTAAGGTTGCAAATTGAGTAGAAAATGATGAAGAAACAAGAGTAAATCATCAAAAACTCGTCATAGTCCAGAAATTATTTGCTGTATATTATAATATAGAGGCATCTCATTCCTGATACAAGGACAGAAAACAGAAAGAAAAAAACAAAATATTAGGTACTAAGTACTTCATAGCAAACTAAATTTTACCTCAATTTCTCCTCTGTAAAAAGTACATTTCATAATGTAGCCAAAAGAAAAGGAAAAAGATTTTTTTTTTTACTGTAAATCCATAAGACAGCCAAAAATTGTTTAATAAGCAAACAACCAAAAGTTTCCTGAGAGAACTGGCATTTTTTAGAGCTTTGGAGACTGAAAAGATACCAGTTAAAAACTAATTAGGACTTCTAACCAATAGATTTAAAGCATTCAACTCGAGATTAGTGGTTATTCTTTAAAGCTACATATCTTCTCCATTTACAATAGATGATAATTACAACAAATAAGTGATGGTCTCTTCGATATTCCAATTACAAGAGTGATCCACTAAAATCTTAGTAGTTGGTCTTTGTTCACACAGTGCTGATTAAGGCAAAAATATGAGCAAAAACTATCCCCGAGGGTAAAAATTGACACAACAAGGAATTTGAAATGTCACAAATTACTTCATAGTTGTCTTTACGCATTTACCTAATATGACTAACTTAAGTTATCAAATATTTTAGAATCAACTTTGTTAGCTAAATCAAGGTAATTCATTCGACAAAGGATTCCAAAAACAAAAATTAGAACTACTTGAGTCAACAAACTAAATTTCATGGTTGGCAATAAATTATGCATGCAAGCACCAAGAAAGATTTAAATAGTGCAATCAGATCAAACATTTAAGTAGTATGAAAGAAATTAAAGATGCCAAACTAAAAGTCTAAAAACATCAACATTTCGTAGAAGGAAAACCTTGAGGTTATCTGATATAGGATCTCTGAGAGGTCAAGCTTCTGTTCAAAATATTGTTGCATTGTGGCAAACCCAACAAGGAGAGGTTCAAGAAGTCCAACAAGACAGTTTTTAATTTCAACCCCTTTCTTTTGTCTAGGATTTATATCTGTAGGGTTAGCAAGCAGCAGCCGATCATTCAAAGCTCCAAGCAATACTGCAAAAGGAAGTCATGTAGGAAAAGTAGTTAAGCATCCAAGATTGCATGAAAAAAGATGTAACAAAAAAGAAAAAATAGAACTGGATAGCCCCAAGCATGTACATGCAGTTTGGAGGAAGACTTAAATATCCACCTGCATTAGGCATACTAATCGAAAGTATAGTCCTCACTTTGCCATCCCACCCAAGCATACTAACAGCAGTGGCAGTTGAAAAAAGAAGTGCAGGCCCAAGCCACAGAATAGATCTATAGTATCAAAAAAGTTAAGAATCCCAGCATATATAAAACAGCCTACATAAAGATAAGTAAACTGAGGAGGCAATAAAAATAACAGGAACGATAAAAGGAATGCATTCAAGGATATTGAAGGAAGCCCTTTGTCAAACTTTGTAGAACTGCATGCCAGGATATCTAGATCTGCTGAAACAATAAGCACCCTATGTGTGGTCAATACACCAGCAACGTAGCCCCTGAGAGTTTCTTGCCAGTGCACCTGCAAAAATATCATACTTGTGAAGGAAGCAGTTCTTGGGAGAAAAACCATAACAAACAGGAATGGAACATAATATGTGAAGCTGCTAATATTTGTATTGGAACTTCTTAAACAAGACTTGATAGAGAGAAACATATCCTACACCATTTACCTGGAGAGCAATCTCATTTACTTTCAATTTGATAAATTTTCTTCCTTCAGCTTTTGTTGATATGTAATGGCCATCAGCATTTGAGAGGCGGTAATTTTGAACCAGTTTTGCCAAGCCAATCTGGTCACCATGGGAAGCAAATACCAAAGTTGATTCTACAAAACCAAAATGATTGGATCAATCAGGATCGCCGCAGCAGTTTACATAATATATTTCATGGAACCCCTTCAAACATACCTATTGGAGTTGAGAAGATGCGATGAACTTCAGTTTCGAACATAAACTGCATTGGACCCTTAGTAGTACCAACATCAGTGTCAGTAGACTGGTTTTGATCAATGGCGCCATTCTTTTCTTTTGACACTTGTAGAGCAGCTCCAGGCAAAATATACAAGGACAGCCCAGTCTTATCCTCATCTAGAATTGCATAGTGATTCTCATTAGGGCCAACAAAGGCAGCATCTAGACCTGGAGCAAAGGGGAGTAAACTCATCATGACAGAACCTGTTTATATTTTAAGAAGCCAAAACTAGAAGTTCTGATAGATGGTGAAAACCTTTAGTTGTAGTTGCTTTACTATTAGCAAGTTGGTAATCTGTATTTTCCCAATAAAGAACCACTTCATTTGTGGCACCGCTGAACTCAAAAACGATGAGGAAGAGGTGCTGCTTTTTACTATAAATAATGTACTTTGGATGAAATTCTACATTTCCAGGAATCTGAAAGAACAAAAAAATTGTCAGTTTCAAAAGTGCGAAATACTGCAAATGTGTACTGCTTTAACATACTAATTGAAAATAACAATTAAGTATTACCGATGCGTAAAGCTTCTTGTAAATATTTTCTACTCCAGAAGATATATTGTATGCCATAAGGTTTGAGCCTTCAACATAGAAAGCCCTGACGGGATAGTGAAGAACTCGGTTCTCTTTATTGAAAAAATTAAGATCCAGATGAAATGGCTGCATAAGATAGCTATTAGAGGCTATATCAAGCAAAACTGTGTGAAGAGAGAAGAAACTTAAATAGTTGATACTGATTACCTGACAAACTGGGACATCTTTCAAATAATGTTTAGTATCCAGGATTGTGATGAGAGGTAACCGAGAAATTGGAGCACTTTTTGCATGACCTTCCATAAAATGCTGCCAAAATAAGGTCAAGGTGACTTTTCTTATATATATTGACTTCCTTAAAAGGCAAGTTACTGTTGTTCTAACAGTACAACTAAAAAAAAAGGGCATGCGGGTGCATTAAGCTTCCGCTATGCACAGGGTCCGGTGAAGGGCCGGATCACCAGGGTCTATAGTAGGCAGCCTTACCCTGCATTTCTACAGGAGGCTGTTTCCACGTCTTGAACCCGTGAACTCCTGGTCACGTTATAACTAATAATCCCTCTATTTCAAATTCAATGTCTAGTTTTTTTCCTTATTGTCTTGCTCTTGCATAATGGTTTAAACTTTAAGGTCTTTTCAAGAAGCTTAAATTGTTCTTCAATATTTTATGCAAACCATTTTCATCTAGTTATTATGCAATTTTCAAATATATTCTGCCCCCAGAGATTTGGTTCAACCATAAGGATGCAGTGCTAGATGTGTGTATTAGGCACACATCACGTTTTGGAACCTGCCACTAACATGAAACCTGGTATTTAAGTGAGAGCAGGGTAGAGGACGGTCCCGTACTCCCCCGATACAAGATCCTGTATGTGTATTAATTCTAAAATATATCTTCTTCCAATCTCACTCAATTAGAAAAGTGATGCACAAAAACTGCAAGAACATGAGGGTGGAGTATAGACTAATATTATTGTGCATCATATCACATTTGCCAGATATCCTTTTTCTTTTTTTTTGAAAAGGTAACAATTGTGTATAATATAAATCAGTACAACATTTGTACTGGAAAACCATATTTACAAGAAGGCAAAAAGAAGAGAGACCGATCAACAATCGTAACAAGATGCAAGGATTTCTAGGATTGATGCAACATCTACTGTGTAAGTTAGCTTACACCAAAAACAAAAAAGCAGAACACAATCAAGCTTGATCTTCTGCACCGAATTACTTCTATCCTCAAAACACCTGGAATTCCTTTCTCTCCAGACCAGTGTTGTGAAGAGCGTGAAGCGAGAAAAAGCGACAAACCCCATTTCGCTTAAAGCGAGAAGCGAGAAGCGAAGCGCTCGCTTTTTTGAAGTGAAGCGAAATTTTAAAAAAAAAGTAAAAAAATATTGCATAGACAACACATGTAATTGTAAGCAAATGTTCAATACTTCTCTTTTAATAACTGGAATTCTCTGTTAATAACTGGAAAAATTGGTCAGTAAAATTCTGAAAAAATTGGGCAGTAAAATTCTGAAAAAAATTCGCCAGCATTTCGCTGCTTTTTGGACGTTTAGAAAGAAAAAGAATAATAAGAAGAAGAAGAAGAAGAAGAATGGAAATCAGAAGTTCAGAACATACCTGTTGAAGTCTTGAACTTGAAGTTGAAGAAGAAGAAGAAGAAGAAGAAGAAGAAGAAGAAGAACAACCCTAGTTGATGATTTGAGATTCTTTAAGAAATCAGAAGTAGATGAAGAAGAAGTCGCTGCTGTTGGAAGTTGAAGAATACTAGTCGCTGTTGTTGAAGATCAGTGTTTAATCCAAAAAACTTAGTTTTTAATAAAATAGGGTTGGGTATTTTAATACAGAGAAGCGGACGCTTCTTCTCTTCGCTTCGCTTT